>NC_135169.1:1905000-3105000 GCF_041146795.1 Maylandia zebra | reverse complement strand
CATGTACAGTACACGGCATGCAGTCAACCTGATCATGAAATTACATTTCTAAGGCTTTTCACTGCAGTGTCTCTTGTTCTGGTTGTTAACAGTGTTCCTTTTGTGAGAACATGTTTGCTTTGTGCTCTGTGGTAAAGTGTGTCAGTCTTCTTTAGAAGAAAATGGCAGCTTTGTGGTCATCCACCTTATTTTTCACAGAAACACCCCCACCCCAGTTTCATGTCCTCACTCTGTGGTACACAGCAGAGGTGTGAAAATAAGAAAACAGTTAAAAGCTGCAGCTTATAAAGGTTATTAATTAATCTTTTTATTATATATCAAATGTTTTGCCATGGCTGTTGTGTGATAACAGTGACAGTTTTTTTGTAACTGCATCCGTTTTATTGTACAGAGGCTGATTCAGCTGTGGTCTACTCAGCAGTGAGAACTGAAGACATCAGATATAGACAAACAATCATCCGAATGAGGAGGCCCAGGTACAGCTGCTCTTTATCTTTGACTGTGGACAGATATATGCAAAGAAAAAGCCCACAGTCTCCTACAAAACTGCTCAAAGATGTCCTACCATTAACTAATACTTCACTTTTAAATATGACCAACCTATCTCTAATAATCGGCTATGTACCACAGGCCTTCAAGCTGGCTGTAGCTAAACCTTTACTCAAAAAGCCATCTCTAGACCCAGCAGTCTTAGCTAATTATAGGCCAATCTCCAACCTTCCTTTCATATCAAAAATCCTTGAAAGAGTAGTTGTCAAACAGCTAACAGATCATCTGCAGAGGAATGGCTTATTTGAAGAGTTTCAGTCAGGTTTCAGAGCTCAGCACAGCACAGAAACAGCTTTAGTGAAGGTTACAAATGATCTTCTTATGGCCTCTGACAGTGGACTCATCTTGTCCTGCTAGACCTCAGTGCAGCGTTCGATACTGTTGACCATAATATCCTATTAGAGTGTTTAGAGCATGCTGTAGGTATTACAGGTACTGTGCTGCAGTGGTTTGTATCATATCTATCTAATAGACTCCAGTTTGTGCATGTAAATGGAGAGTCCTCTTCACACACTGAAGTTAATTATGGAGTTCCACAGGGTTCAGTGCTAGGACCAATTCTGTTTACATTATACATGCTTCCCTTAGGCAGCATCATTAGAAGACATAGCATACATTTTCATTGCTATGCTGATGACACCCAGCTAGGGATGGGTATCGTTTAGGTTTTATCCGATACCGGTGCCAAATCGGTACTTTTGAAACGGTGCCGGTGCTCAAACGGTGCTCAAACCGGTGCTTAAAGAATGGAGAAAACAAAATTGGTCCAAAAACCTCTCATGTTCAGCTGTTTTTTGTAAAAAGATAACAATGTTAGCCTTTTCTGCAGCTATGGGGCATATATTTAACTGTTTTCCACTTTTTCTTTGGTCATTTTAGCCTTTTTGGCCAGGGTGAAGGGAGTATCTGCCATCAAACAAGAAGACAGCTGCATGTAGCTATGATGATGTTTGCTAGTTCACCTTACATGCATTAATGTAATAATGTGTTTAGCCTACTCAACGTAAATTACACACGAACAACATTAAGCTACTCATGCAGAGAAGAACGGATGCTGCTGCTGCTGCCAGTCAGATTAGATGGACAGCGTTTGTGAACAGCAGTTTTCAGATGTTGCCACAGATTCTCGATTGGATTTAGATCTGGACTTTGACTGGGCCATTCTAACACATGGATATGTTTTGTTTTAAACCATCCCATTGTTGCTCTGGCTTTATGTTTAGGGTCGTTGTCCTGCTGGAAGGTGAACCTCCGCCCCAGTCTCAAGTCTTACCTGCCTTGCCCATAAGACCATAGTTAACGAATGTCTTAATCCCCTGCCAAGTTTTGTGCCACTGATTCACGTTAAGCAACTCCCAACCTAAAATGCTAAAAACAAAACTTTACCTGTCTAGTTGTCAGTGGTGTACCGGGCTCGAGGCAACTTTAAACAGAAACTCAAGGGTAGACAGCAGACCAGGGGTACAGTCTCCCACCAAACCCTGAAGTGTACCCCCACCCAGGATAACCACCAAAAACAATACATTAAAACAAAAAAGCAAAACAACAAAAAAGTGCTTCGATGGATGGGCAGCACAGCTACCCAGCTGAAACACACCTATTAGTTTACAAGTTTGCCCAATTACAGTGAACACAGTCTCTCACCCACTTAAAAGTAATACAAAAGCCTGATATTCAGTCTTCACAAAATGTCCAAACGATCCCGGATGATCCCCCACTTATGTTATGACCCGGCTCAAAAGCCGCACCATAACAAAGGAGACAAATACCAGAATGTTAGTGAGAAGAGGGTTTATTTTAAAATGGCATTGCAGATTAGCTAAAATGGCTGGTGCCACCACAGCAAAGACTAGTAAGCTTCTGGAAAGCCTGCCTCAGGTATGCTTTTATCAACACCTGACTAGCTGCGGCCAATTAGCTGCCACCAGCTGAACACACTATAAATAACGCTATAAATTCTGTACTTAACACAGAAGGCCAAGTTCAACCAAAACCTCATTGATGTGAAAATGAAACTGGATCTGGTTGACCTATTGCAAAAGGATTCTGGAAGTAAAAGTTACCAGGCTTTATTTCAGTCTTTTAAAGCGGGAAGAGTGTTTGAAAGGATTTGAGGGGGTTTTTTTTGTTTTGTTTTTGCTTTTTTTACTTTCTGTTGGGGGCCTCATCCCAGTCCACCCTCCATACTAGTGGTGGTGGTAATGCACCAATCAGTTGTTTGCCAACCGCAAATAATATTTAAGAAGAAGACCAAGTTCTTTTTCACTCTTCTGAGGTTATGTGCAAAAGTTTATAATTAATTGCTAGGCTGAGTCCTTCGACTCTATCTATTGCTGACCCAGCCATGCAAGGTTCTTGCTCAAGTCTGTTCTCTGCTTTTCTATCAATTGTTTTACCTGTGTTTAAGAATGCAGTCATACATCCTTTACTTAAGAAACCAGGCTTAGACAGTTCAGTCATGTCAAATTTTAGACCCATCCCTTTCTTAGTAAGAGAAATACTCAATTGATGGATTATTTGAATGATGCTCAATTGTCGTAAATCTTTCAGTCCGACTTTAAGCCATTTCACAGTATG
Organism: Maylandia zebra; assembly: GCF_041146795.1. Lineage (NCBI taxonomy): Eukaryota > Metazoa > Chordata > Actinopteri > Cichliformes > Cichlidae > Maylandia > Maylandia zebra. Next base: position 3,101,874 of record NC_135169.1, on the reverse strand, counting down.
GAGACAGCCCTTGTAAAAGTTACGAATGACATTTTGATAGCGACAGACCGTGGTAAATATGCAGTGCTGGTCTTGTTGGACATGACTGCTGCATTTGACAGAGTTGATCAAGATTTGCTGAACTCCCACTTATAGCACTGTGTGGGAATTTCTGGTTTGGCACTTTTGTGGTTAAACTCTTGTCTCTCAAACAGGAGTTTTTGTATTAAGTTCGGGTCGGCTTCATCCGCTGTGGCCCCACTGTATCTTTTGCCTCTTGTTGTAATATTTCAAAAACATAAGTGTCATTCCATCTATATGCAGATGATTGCCAACTTTATTTACCTTTTAGTCATTTTGATAGTCTCCCAAGTCGACAGCTGCTTGACTGCCTTAGTGATGTTAATGTATGGATGGCAAAAAACTTTTTAAATTTTAATTATCGTAAGACTTAAGTGATCTTATTTGGCTCAAATCATTTTTCTCACGCTTCAGATGTTGATCTTGCCGCTTTGACTTCTCATTTAAACAGTTTGATCACAAATGTCTGAGTTAAAATTTATTCTGCAATTAGCTTTGACGTAATTGGGGTGGTAAAATCAGTATTCTAACACCTCAGACATTTATCGAAGGTTAAGCCCTTTCTTTCCAAGTATGACTTGGAAAGTGTTATTCATGCCTTCATTACTTCACGTTTGGATTAATGCAATTCTCTTTTAATAGGGGTTGGGCGGGGCACTTTGTCACTCTTGCAACTAGTGCAAAATGCTGCAGCACGATTTTTAACTGGCAGAAGGAAATTCGACCACATCACTCCAATTTTGGCCTCTCAACAATGGCTTCAAATTGAATTTAGGATCTGTTTTAAAGTCCTTTTATTGATAAATCTCTAAATGGTCTGGCACCTGTTTATTTGTCTGATTTGTTGAAGCCCCACGTCCCCATTCGTTCCCTTCGGTCAGCTGAGCAGCTGTTGCTTTCGGCCCCTAAGTCACGGCTGAAACTTAGAGGAGACCGAGCGTTCTCTGTTGCGGCTCTGATGCTTTGGAATAATCTCCCTCTCCATATTAGACAAGCTACATCAGTGCCAGTTTTTAAGTCCAGATTCAAAATTATTTTTGTTCCCTGGCTTTTAACTCTGTAGGTAATTGACATTTTTACTAATTTTATTGCTATATCTGGATTTTGCTTTTTTAATATTATATCTGTAGGAGCCATTTTTGGGTTAATACCTTATGTGGCCGCTATAGGTCACCCTTTTCTGTTTTGGTATGTTTTGTTCATGTAAAGGTATTTAAGGTAAATGCACGTAATTGTCGTCAGGTGTGTCGTTAATTGTAAGAAGGCAAACAGTTTGTGACCTCTGCGCTGTTATGTTAAGATGATATTGGAATAAAGACCAAAAAGGACAAGATACGTACCGCTGGAGTTATTGGACTGTTTAATTAATTCATACATACCAGTGACATCGCGTCAGCCCCGTTAACGACCACCTCAGTAGCTTCAAGTGTAGGCTTAGCCTCTATGATATCTATATTTGTATTGTACAGCACTTTGGTCTACCAGTATCTGAGCTCGTTCCCAGTAAAGTCTGAACTGGGACTGTGTGTGATGCAGAGAGGTGGAGATTGGAGGTCTTAACTGAATTACAAAGCTTTTAATCATGTTTCCTGTTGTTCCTGTGTGTGTTTGTGTTCAGACTTTAAACCAGAGCCAGACGTCGTCTACTCTTCACTGAAGTAGTCCACCAGCCCAACCACTGACGTCCAGCTGCTGGTCTCAACCTGGTCCATCTAGCACTTAAGACCAGAGGACATCCACATGTTCAAGATTTTTATGTTTTATTTCTTTTTTATCACTGAATTAGACTCTGTATCAATCCATAACTGGAAACCATAGGGCAAGAGGCAGGGTACACCCTGGACAGGTCACCAGTCTGGGCTAACACAGAGAAACAAAAAGCCGAACAACCCAACCCCCACTAACTGCATGTTTTTCAAACTGTGAGAGGAAGCCAAGTGCCAGAAAGGATGTAAGCTTCACACAGAAAGTCTCTGGGCAGATGGTGGAATCAAACTCAGGACCTTCTTTCTTTGAGGCAACAGTGCTGACCACCATGCAGACCAGAAATAGACTTGTATGACCCAAAAGTACTTGTGGAAGACGTTTTATGTCCTCGGTAACTTTCGGTGTTATTTATAGTTTATTTATGTTTGTTTCAATGGAAAATATTGTTTCCTCTGTGGTATTAATAAACATTTAGTTTCATGTGTTTTCCTCTGTGTTAGTTGGAAATTTTGACTTGTTCTAGTTTGGTTGTATCCAACAGAAACATATCTCTGCAGTGCAGAAAACAATGAACATTAAAACTCAACCACAGACTAAAAACATTCAGTATTCAGTGTCTGCAAACTGGACAGAATAGCTACAATACAAGAAGTTTAAATATTTAAACCAATTATAACAAATTAAAACTTTTTGTAGTGGCAATTTGTTTTGTTTGACAAACCAAACAGCCCACAATTAAAAGTCCACAAACCACTGCTGCACTGAGATAATATTTCGTACGCAGGCAAAAGAAGTCCACTGTCCAAACTTTAAAGTTGTGTTTCTATGGTTTATTTTATCCAGTTTGGTAAGCAATAACAAGATCCTTTTTTGTTACTTCCTGCTGCTTCTCCTGCTCTGGTAAAAAAACCATAGGCCCACCCCAGTGCATGCTGGTCCTATACCAGTCTCTTTATTTATAGAAACAAAATGGCCCTACAGCTCTTACTGACTAATTTAACAAGGTAACATCAAACAAACAAAACATTGAAACAAATATTAACCTACAAATAAACTTGTAAATAAACCCCAAAATCTAAGTAAACTAACAACAAACTTTAACTAATTTCAAAAAACAAAACAAGAACAAATAGCTCCAACAAATGTCTTCAGGGAATAATCAGGTAAATGTTTTTTTTTTTTTTTTTTTTTTTTAACAACTATGCTTTCACATGAGGCAAGCATAAACCTTGACTGTCAAGAGGTGTCCTGGCACACTCAGTAGTTTCTGATGAAAACAATAATGTATAAAGTGGAACCCTGACTTAAGAAATTAATTTGTTCCAGAGGGTCTTTCATAAGTCGAAAATTTTCATAAGTTGAAGCACCCATCGCGCCTTTTGAGTGAACGATAATTGCTAACTGCAACAACAATACGTCGTTCAAGTGGAACAGCGAAGCGCAAGTACGAAAGCAAAGGGGTTGTCACATGATTCGGAAGGCATTCTGGGCACTCTGGGCTCAGCCAATCAGAGCCAGCGGATTTCATTAAGTGGGCATTTTGCCGTAACACCTGCAGAAATATTGCCATTAAGTGCCTTCGTAACTTGAATTTTTCGTTAAATGGAGTATTCGTAAGTCGGGGTTCCACTGTACTTTATTGATCCCCGTGGGAAATTCCTCCCTGCATTTAACCCATTCACTCAGTGAAGCCATGGGCAGCTATTGAGTGCCCGGGGAGCAGTGTGTAGGGACAGTACCTTGCTCAGGGGTACTTCAGGGTAGCCATACAGTGGATTCAAGCCCCGACCTCATGGCGCCACCACTATATCTACTGAGGTATCCCTGCCCCTAACAGAAAACAGATCTTCTGTGTTTTGTGATAAACTCATAAACATGTGACTCAAACTCAACTTCCTTCTGGATCACATCCCCTGAACCAGCTTAGAGGCTTTCCTATTAAACCTCTCAGTAAAGTTTAGTGACAGTGAATCACTTTGAAAGTCTGCTGCCATCTCCTGGTGAAACTGGGTATCACATCAGAGCAGCTGCTTTATTAACTACAATTTAAGAGAAATTGCAGTGGGATTGTTGCTACTTGTGGATTCTAACTGTGGCCTGCTGATGGTGTGAGCTAAAAGTAGTAAGTAAATAGCTTTTTAGCATATAATAAAAGCAGGTGTGGCTAAAAAAGTGGTGTACGTGATAAAAAAGCTATTTACTTAGAAATGGATGAGAAACAGAACTGTCTCATTATGTACCTAATAAATAAATAAATAAATGGATCCAGACCCTGTACTTGAACCCACAACCTTCAGTGCAGCAAAAGTGAAGGACCAGTGTTTTAACCATTAAACTACTTAAACAAAATAAGCACACTTATTCTGTCAGTGTGTATATCGTGTATATATATATATATATATATATATATATATATATATATATATATATATATATATATATATATACATATATATATATATATATATACATATACATATGTGTATATATATATATATATATATTTTTTTTTTTTTTATTCCTATTTATTCTATTTATCCCCTTTGTATTTTTATTTATATTTGTCTCTGTATTTATATATGTGTGTGTGTATGTGTATATATATATATATATATATATATATATATATATATATATATATATATATATATATATGTGTATACGTATATATATATATGTGTATATGTGTATATATATATGTATATATATATATGTATATATATATATGTATATATAACAATTCTGTAACTGTAACTTCGGTCGTTGCTGTGCTTTTTGGAAGTCGAATTTCCCAGAGGAACCCACCCGAGGGATTAATAAAGTTCTATCTTATCTTATCTATATATATATATATATATATATATATATATATATATTAGGGGTGCAACGATACACAAAATTCACGGTTCGGTTCGATACTTTGGTGTCACGGTTCGATATTTTTTCGATACAAAAAAAATGTTCATGCATTTTTAATTTGTCATTTATTAAAATTATAAATATATATTTTAACTCAAAAGTACAGTTTTTAAATTTAACCCTAACCCTTGTGCGTGTTTTTCATTTTGACAGCGAATGCGCACCTGCGGACCACTTATGTGCAGCCCTGGTTATTTAGCTCGTCATATTGCAGCCACAGAAATTCTTTTGTCCATGAAACCATAAAGCTGCACTTTCTTTTTGCCTTATAGTCTGATTTGTCATAACTTCTCCGTTTTGTGGTAAGCTTTTCTTTGGCTGTCACTTCTTCACCCTGACCTGTCTTATTTGGCTCAGCAGAACTAAAATATATATCCTGCTGCTTTTACACACGCACTCACATAAGCTCAGCGATTCTCTGCGCGATCAACCTCTCACATGTTTAAGCTTGCTGCGGGAGATTTCACTTGTCATGTTTGCATAGTAAGCTAACGATTAAGCACAAGACATTTTGCTTCACCGAGGTTTATTAGGGTGGTACAGTAACAGGGTAGTTAATGCTGTTGAGAGCTCTCCTGAATAATTTACTCTCCGCTAACTAACCTTCCCTAATACACACTCCATGTCTTTCATGCAGCACAACCAAAACAGTAACATTGTAACAGAGATCCTGAACACATCACAATAAAATATCATACGATATAATCACACACACATACTTTGAACCCACACTGAAGTGTTTTTATATATGAGAAAGCATGTAACCTATGTAGTTATAAGATTATATGTTATAAGATTGTGCCACTTGCTGTATAAGATTTAATAATTAGGATTAATGTGTGACCTTTGACCGTGTCATGACCTATTGTGATAAGCCAGAGCAAGGGGTAGTCGGAGTCCTGACTGGCCTTTGGCCAAGACCTTGGCCGCTACCTGACCCCTGCAGCTGTGTTGGGCACGTGGGAAAGTTACCCAGCAGCTGGGGGCGGGGTTACTGGTCCCTATATTAGGGGACCAGAGGACACCCCCAGCACTTCTTTTCCTCCTGCTGCTGCTTCCTGTCCGGCTCTGTGTTGCTCTGCTGTCTGTGCTTAAGGCTGTACACCCCAGGGTTTTACTTTGCTTGCTTTCTGCTATGTAATTCTCTTGCTAAATGTCTGTATGTATTTTTCCTGCTGTTCATATGATTCAGTGTATTAAACTCTGTTCCAAGAATTCTACTCTTTTACAGAGCATCTTTTTGAGTGTCTTGATTTTAATTGGATCTAAAAGGGTTGGATGGCTTCAAAATTTGCGACCACAGGCTCACAAATGACGGCCCACTTGACCGCGGTGTTCACGTTAACATGACCTTTTCTACGGTGGACTAATAATCAAAAATAAATTGATGTAACATGAATGTAAATACAAAGTAGGATTAAATCATTAAATGTCTTCATTCTTCAAAGATCTCCACAGAACAACAAAAATATACAAACTTAACAATCAGACAAACCACCTCAAAATAAGTATTTTAGTACCGAGGAGGCAGCATTCAACTTTTATGGAAGCAAAAAGTGCAGAAATAGGAACACAGACTGATCCAGTGGTTTTCTGGATATTTCTGTGTGGACGCTTCATCTGATTATTGTTGTGACTTTTTTCTAAGTGATTCATTTTCTGGCCATATTCATCAGCATGAACATCAGACAAGTTCAGGTTCTGTCACGACTGGGCAGCCAACACAAGGAAGAGGACTCAGATGCAGACACCACACAGAGGCTCGGAGGAACAGTGTAAAACAAGATTTTATTTTGGCAAAATCACTATATGAACTAAAGGTTAGAGGAAAATGAATCTATCCTCTGGAATTGCTCAAACACATACACTAACAGAATGCTACAAACTCAGGGGGACTAAGAAACTGAAAATTAACCCACACTATAGAGAGCAAGAGACTCAGAGTAACAAGATTCAATACTAGAACATTACCGTGGGACACTATGAACAAGAGCTGAACTATGAAGTACTAAGGTATATTAGAGCAATCTCAGTAATTCACTCAATAGTCACAAAACGTGAAATCATGAGACAAGTGTCAGACTACATGTGTTGTAGCCAGTGTTGGGACTAACGCGTTATTAAGTAACGCGTTATAGTAACTACGTTATTATTGTAGTAACGAGCACAGTAACTAGTTATTATGCCAAAATCAGGAAAGCGTTACTCGTTACTGGGATTTAGATAGGCTCGTTACTCGTTACTTCGTGTGGTGGCTATCGCGGAGCTTCCACAGATTCAGTAACATTAGCAAGTGGTGGAGGCCAGCAGGTGGATGAGAGAAAGGGGAGGCAAGACCCGAAGCGGCCGCCGGTCCGAGTGTCAGGTGAACTGAACTTCAGGTAAGAAGTTATGACCTGCAGTCCATCTGGGTCAGATATAAACCAAGTTTAGCTGGAGTTTATTTTCGTTATTCTGACTTTTTCGTACTGCGTGCTAGCTAGCATGACGGAGTTTCTATACAGCTGGGTGGGTGCTATGAAGTTAATGATGTTGAACTTTATTTTGTTCATATGGTTAATTATTAGAGTTGCCAACCGTGCCCTAAAAAACGGAATAGTCTCGTATTCAGAGAAATATTACGCCTTTCTTATTGAGGTGAAAAGGAACAGTTTGTCCCGTACTTCAGCTACAATGAAAAAGACACAAAGCTGGAGTTATTCTGTCTTTGCTGCACAGCTGCATCTTCTCCTTTCATTCTCTCCCCCTCCCTCTCCTGTTGCTACTTCAATCATGAAACTGATCAATGATCAGCTGATCGGCTCTCTTGTTTATTTATCGTTCACTTTGCGCCAGAAAGAGGAAATCAGCGGATGTCGCGCTAAACAACAGCAGCATGTTTAAGCTTGATCAGCTGTTGTTAGAATTTATTTAATATTAATTTCTAGTATCAGAATCAGAATCAGAATCGTGTTTATTGGCCAAGTATATGTGCAGTCACATACAGGGAATTTGGTTCCGGTAGATGGTGGCTCTCAAGCACAGCAATGTAAATCTCACACACAAACACACACACAAGTGTCTATATATACACATTACACATACATACACAAAGCTGTGAAAACCAACTATAAATAACGAATCTAAACTTGTATACATAAAATACAGAAATAAATGAGGTGGAATGAATACTACAAAATGTACATAAGGTGCAGTTGCAGTCTGGCAGGGGGAGCAGTGTGACAGGTGACAGGTATCAGCTGATGTTTGCTGGAGCCACAGCTGCAAAAAAGCTGCTGGTCATGATATCAGTTTGGTTATGTGGTGAGAGGGAAACATGAAGATGAAACCAGGAGATGTCCTTACTGAATCATCAGAGCTGAACAGGTGATGGAGAAACTGGTTTACCTTTTAGTTAACATGAATGAGCTGAAGTTATGAGCTGTTTCTGAGAGACAAATAACCCCAGGATCCTTTTTTTACTTAGCTGACAGCTGGTAACTGTGCAGGTGCGGATCTAGCAAAGTTTTGCCAGGGGGGTCAGGTAGAGCATTAACAGGGAGAGGGGGGCACAAGGAAATACTTTTCTTTCTTATTCTCATTTAAAATGTCTAGCTTTTAATAAATAATTATCTGAATCTTACAACAAACGATTGATAGATTGATGCATATATACCATCAGAACAGTGTACATCACTGTCACAACAGCGTTTATTTTCATTCAAAGGCTTTATGATTTTTCCTATAATGGTGGGCCGGTCTCTAGTCAAAATGCCCGGGACGATTTTCTGTCCCAGTCCAGCCCTGTATGCAGCTCATCTGCAGTCTGGTGTTACCTACATCTTCCTATTCAGAAGGCAGAATTTCCGAGTTCTGAGTACAATCGAAAGCACCACGACTGCAGTTTTTGTGTTGGATGTAAAAAGCGCACATGACGCTGTGACGTAGGCTAGAATCATGGCAGCAGTCAACGACGGTCCAGGCGTGGGATTTCTCTCGTGGAAATATGCACATTATCTTTTCCTTTGGTAGGTGGCACAGTGCACTTGTGGCAAGTAAGCAAGCTAGAAGACTGGCACTCTGGCTGGGTATCCATTTAGCAACACATTAACAAGAGAGGTCTGAGTAAAACCAAAGTTACTTTCCCTAGTAACTAGTTACTTTGAAAGTAACTAGTAACTTGAAGTAACTGAGTTACTTTTGATGGAAGTAACTAGTAATGTAACTAAGTTACTAATTTAAAGTAATTTACCCAACACTGGTTGTAGCAGAGTAGTTGGGGTCTGGGATGCGGGTCCTCCCTGCTGCTGCACAGCCAGGGGCTGGTCTGCTCAAGGCGGTCTGCTTGTCTCCACCCCAGGGAAAAGGGTAACATACACACATCATAATAAAATATCATACGATATAATCACACACACACACACACACACACACACACACACACACACTTTGAACTACACTGAAGTGTTTTAAAAACCTATGTCGTTATAAGATTATATATTGTGAAGATTTAATAATTAGGATTAACCTCCTAGGACCTTCTACCTTCTCCACATATGTGGACATCACATTTTGGGACATCTAGACCAAAATACTTAATTTTTCTCTACAAGGGTCTGATATCCACTTAGGAGGACATTATATACACTGTTCTATGAAAATTTGAAACATATGTGGATCTCATTTTTCTCAAAAAACAAAAATTAGGTAAAAAAAAAATCTGGTAATTCTTTTTTTTTTTTGTTTCTTTAGGTCCCAATCAACCGAAATAGCAAAGAAAAATTAAAAATGCATGCCATGAAAGAATTCGGGTCTTAGGAGGTTAATATGTGACCGGTTGTCCCTTTGGGCAGGGCTCTCAGCCAGAGGGTGGATCTAAAGAGGTTGGATCTCCACATCGTTGGTGGGAGAAGGTTATCAGGATGGCTTCAAAATTTGCGACCACACTTGTATGCTGTATAACAAGTAGCCCTGATCAGATGACTAGGGACATATGTCCCTATCTCCTCTGGTGATTCCATCATCTCTTCAGTTCATATCAATCAGATGCTGTACTGTACTGCCCGAATTAAAATCAGTATTAGAATTGCGTCGTTTTCTTTTGTAGGTGATATAAGCAACTTCAGCAGCAAGAATCAGACTCAAAACTATCAGACCAACTATCAGTCCAACAGATCCATCCATTCCATGGTTTCCTGGTTGATCTGCAGGTGAGAAAAAGGTGTAAGGTGTCAGCTGTCAGGTAGGGGACGAATGCAGAACAGAACAGAATCCATTTCCTTCTCTAGTGCATAGGATTAGGTTAAAAAAAAAGAAAAGGTTCAAATGTGTAGAGAGTGTGAAAATTTGCATAACAGTGTTTTTTTCTGTCCTCTTTCATTTAAAAACTAAAAACTGACTAAAGCTGCAGCTGTCATATAGTTGTTGAAAATGGCTATTAAAAAACAAACAAACAAAAGGCTGTCCCAATTTGAAGGCTGCTCCAAATGCGTCCTTCATTTCCCCAGATTTGAAGGATGGGTCAGCTGTATCCTGCGTGGCCCAACCTGTCCCAGAATTCATAGCGCCGCCCAGCAAATTCCGTTTTCCAACAGTGTCGGCAGCTACTTAGTTTTAAAATTATTCTTTCTGTGTCACAAAATAAACATTTAACATATTTTCAGGCAAGAATGTAGCTGTGTAAACTTCAAATATCTGCTCAATTTATTAACAAATCATATATTTGCAAAAGTGCTCTGATATTTTTGGAGACGTCTATTACTCACCAGCTCAATAGCTGACTGGGAGGTCAAGGCTCACTAGAGCCGGTGAGAACAGTGAACTCCCAGCACATCGTTTTTAAACCGTCCACGGTGTTTCACTACTCAGGTTAAACATGATATAGAGTTTATTAAGCTCCACTAAGACAGCTGGTGACACAAATCAGAAGGGTGTGGCCTAGAAATTGGGACACTGCTATGTAAAGCCATAACCAATTGGCTAGTGCAGTATACAGAAACATCTTTGCCAAGTATGGCTGGAGGTCCCTGTGGGACTTCCAGATACAGATGGAGAAGCTGGTGGTGGCTAACCAGCCGGACATAGTGGTGCTAGACAAACATGAGAAGACAGCCGTAGTGATCGATGTAGCGATCCTGAATGACAGCAACATCAGGAAGAAGGAATATGAGAAGCTTGAGGAATGCCAGGGGCTCAGAGAAGAGCTCGAGAAGGTGTAGACGGTGAAGGTAACAGTGGCATCAGTGATAATCGGAGCACTAGGTGCAGTGATTCCCAAGCTAGGCGAGTGGCTCCAGCAGATCCCAGGAACAACATCGACATTGATATCTCACAATCCTAGGAACAGCAAAGATACTGCGCGGGATCCTCAAGCTCCGAGGCCTCCGGTAGAGGACCTGAGCTTTAAGGAATTTTGTAATGGACGTGTGTGTGTGTCATATATATATATATATATATATATATATATATATATATATATATATATATATATTAGGGGTGCAACGATACACAAAATTCACGGTTCGATATTTTTTCGATACAAAAGAAATGTTCATGCATTTTTAATTTGTCATTTATTAAAATTATAAATATATATTTTAACTCAAAAGTACAGTTTTTAAATTTAACCCTAACCCTTGTGCGTGTTTTTTATTTTGACAGCGAATGCGCACCTGCGGACCACTTATGTGCAGCCCTGGTTATTTAGCTCGTCATATTGCAGCCACAGAAATTCTTTTGTCCATGAAACCATAAAGCTGCACTTTCTTTTTGCCTTATAGTCTGATTTGTCATAACTTCTCCGTTTTGTGGTAAGCTTTTCTTTGGCTGTCACTTCTTCACCCTGACCTGTCTTATTTGGCTCAGCAGAACTAAAATATATATCCTGCTGCTTTTACACACGCACTCACATAAGCTCAGCGATTCTCTGCGCAATCAACCTCTCACATGTTTAAGCTTGCTGCGGGAGATTTCACTTGTCATGTTTGCATAGTAAGCTAACGATTAATAAGACGATGTCAGAGGAATTGGTGCACAAATTATCATCACTCACAGATCAGTGCTGTCGCTCTCTATACACAGTTCGCACGATTGCAAAGTGAAAGCAAAAAACAAGCGCAAATTCAAACGCGATTTCAATATGTCACATATTGACAGTGGCTCATCGATGCCAATGACATAATTACCCAGCTACATTTCTGAAAGAATGCAAAAGCATTGACATATATTTTTCCTTCCTACAATAGCCCGAGGGGCAGGGCAGAGATAGATTTTGGTAGCCCGACTGAAAAAATCGCTAGCGATATTGCGAGCCCTGTATCTGATTGAGGAATCACTCATCTTTGGAAAAGAGAGTTTATTACAGAGAAATGTCTCTTTCCAAAATAAAAGCTATACTATCCGCTTCTTCTGGGCTATATTCTCAGCAGCATATTAAACATATATAAGGAGAATCATGTGCTAACAGCTGTCTAAATGACTCGGCTAAAGTTAGTAGCATGCTTGTTGTTTTTGTCTTTGCACTAGGATGATGTCGGCGTAAATGTGCAGTCATATTCGTTGTGTTCCCACTAGTGCTTTCAGGTTAATCTCGTTGAAATGACCTTAACGCCACAACACGGCAAATCTCCGTTAACGAGCTACTGCCGATCGCCCCGTGCATGGGGCTAGACGGCCAACACGTTAACGAGCTAACTGCGCTAACACACTAGTTCCCACCCATGTAATTGAGCATTGCGTGGCACATCCAACATACTGTTTTACTTTAGTCCATGACTCGCCATGACTTCAGGGTCATACGTCACATGAAAACCAAAATAATTCCAAACGCCAGATCTGAATGAGGGTGGGGGAGGTCCATGTTGCAAGGAGAGCTTAACTTCTGTCTCGCTAGCTTGCCCTGCGCTCTTCCTTCTGACTAGGGCTGCCACGATTAGTCGACTAGTCACGATTACGTCGACTATCAAAATCGTCGACGACTGATTTAATAGTCGACGCGTCATTTGAAGCTTTGTAAGATCCCAAAAGACGCAGTAATAAGTAGCAGGATTTAAGAGTGTAATAACGGACTGAAACAGAAGATCGCAGCACTGCATGTACAAGGATGCCAGCTGCCGTTAAACCCTGAAGAAGAAGAAGCTCTGTCCCAGAATTCATAGCACGGCCCGGCCCGGCTCAGTTTCCAACAATGGCGTCAGCTAGTTAGTTTTAATATTACTCTTATTATTCTTTCTGGGTCACAAAATAAACATTTAACATATTTTCAGGCGGGAATGTAGCTATGTAAACCTCAAATATCTGCTCAGTTTATCAAGACACCACATATTTTCAAAAGTGCTCCGACGTTTTCGGAGACGTCTGTTACCCACTAGCTCGATAGCTAGCCGGGGGCTAGGCTAACTAGAGCCGTGAGAACACCGGACTCCCAGCTAATCGTTTTCAAACCCACCGCTGTCTTTCGCTACTCAGGTTAAACATGATATATAAGTCACTTAGATAACTTAAAATGTTATTGTTTGGCTTTTTTCAGTATTTTATTTGTTCCTGAGTAAATCAGTTTGGCTGAGACTAAAGTTATAGTTTTTACACAGCTGAATAAACGTCAAGCAGACAGCTGATTATCAGAAGTGTGAGATGCTCGAGAATTTACTCCGGTGTCCTGTTATATTTTAGATAGCAAGGAGTTTATTAAACTGAAACAATCTGCAAACTTCATTAAAATTTAATAAACTATCATCTTGTCTTTATTTTTAGTTAGCACAGACCTTAAACACTTAAAGCTGTAAGCTAATGATAGTTATATAAGAGCAGATGCTGCTGGTGCAATAAGCTGTACGTTTTACGTCCAATGGATGATGATCTGATTAGTCGACTAATCGCAAAAATAATCGGTGACTAGTCGACTATCAAAATAATCGTTTGTGGCAGCCCTACTTCTGACGATGCTGTCTGTGTTGAGCGCTCAGTGGATCTGCGCTCGACAGTGCAGCCTAGGCGGAGTAGTCGAACGCAGATTCACTGAGCGCTCAACACAGACAGTATCGTCAGAAGGAAAGTTGATAAAATAAATTACAAATTTTGTATTGTTCGATACATATGCGTACCGAACCGAAAGCACTGTATCGAACGGTTCAATATCGATACGAATATCGTTGCACCCCTAATATATATGTATATATATATATATATATATATATATATATATATATATATATATATATATATATATATATATATATATATATATATACAGCAATTAGTTAAGATAAGATAAGATAAGATAAGATAACCTTTATTAGTCCCACACGTGGGAAATTTGTTTTGTCACAGCAGGAAGTGGACAGTGCAAAAGTTATGACGCAAAAATTAGAATACAATAAGAATAAATACAGTACACAGCTGTACAGAATAGAATAAAATAATATACTATATACAGTAGAATAAAATAGAATAAAAATATACAATAAGATAAAAATAGAATACGAATGCTATATACAACTGAGTAAAAATACAACGATGCCAGAAAAGATTATTGCACTTAGTGTTATTGCACATGTGTGGATGTGTGTGTTTGTTCAGTTAAAGTCTTTGTTGTGGAGTCTGACAGCAGTGGGGAGGAAAGACCTGCGAAATCTCTCCGTCCCACACCGTGGGTGCCGCAGTCTCCCACTGAAGGAGCTGCTCAGTGCTGTCACAGTCTGCTGCATGGGGTGGGAGACGTTGTCCAACAGGGATGACAGCTTAGCCGCCATTCTCCTGTCACTCACCACCTCCACTGGGTCCAGAGGGCATCCTAGAACAGAGCTGGCCCTTCGGATCACCCTGTTCAGTCTCTTCCTGTCCCCAGCAGAGATGCTGCCGCCCCAGCAGACCACACCATAAAAGATAGCAGAAGCCACCACAGAGTCATAGAAGGTCTTCAGGAGTGGGCCCTCCACCCCAAACGACCTGAGTCTCCGCAGCAGGTACAGCCTGCTCTGCCCTTTCCTGTAGAGGGCGTCTGAGTTATGAGTCCAGTCCAGTCTGTTGTTCAGATGAACACCAAGGTACCTGTAGCTGTCCACAGCCTCAATGTCCATACCCTGGATGTTCAGTGGTTGCAGTGGAGAATGCTTGTGCCTGCGGAAGTCTACCACCAGCTCCTTGGTTTTACTGGCGTTGATCTGGAGGTAGTTCAGCTGGCACCAGTCCACAAAGTCTTGAGTCAGTCCTCTGTACTCCTTGTCGTCCCCATCAGTGATGAGGCCGACTATTGCAGAGTCATCAGAGAACTTCTGCAGGAAGCACTGGGTGGAATTGTGGGAGAAGTCTGCAGTGTAGATGGTGAAGAGGAACGGAGCCAGAACCGTTCCCTGTGGGGCCCCCGTACTGCAGACGACCCTGTCCGACACACAGCCCTGAGTCCTCACATACTGTGGTCGGTCGGTGAGGTAGTCCAGGATCCAGGTAGTGAGGTGATGGTCCACTCCGGAGTTCACCAGCTTGTCCTTCAGAACCGAGGGAAGAATAGTGTTGAAGGCACTGGAGAAATCAAAGAACATGATTCTCACAGTGCTTCCAGCGGTCTCCAGGTGAGCGAGGGAACGATGTAGGAGGTGAATGACGGCATCATCCGCTCCAATGCCAGGCTGGTAGGCAAACTGAAGTGGGTCCAGTGATGAGCTTGTTAGGCGCCGAAGCTGAGCCAGGACCAACCGCTCCAGGGTCTTCATCAGGTGGGATGTCAGAGCCACCGGCCTGTAGCTGTTGAGGTCCTTGGGGCGTGAAGTCTTTGGCACTGGTACAACACAGGAGGTTTTCCAGAGCTGTGGGACTCTTCCCAACCTCAGGCTCAGGTTGAAGAGGTGCTCCATCACCCCACACAGTTGGTCCGCGCAGGACCTGACGACCCTCGAGCTGATGCCATCTGGGCCCGCTGCCTTCTTGCCATTAATCCTCCTCAGTTCCCTCCTAACCTGGGTGGTTGAGAGAGACAGGCTGGAGCCTTGTGTTGAGTGTGTATTGGATGCTGTTGTTGGGGGTGGGGGGGAGTGAGCAGGGTGAATAGAGGAGGTGTGAAGTGTCTGAGGTGTCAGAGGTGGAACAGCAGCAGTGGGGGTGGGTGAGTCTGCAGCCGATGTTGTAGACTGTCTCATGGTTGAATCAAATCTGTTGAAGAAATGATTCAGTTCATTTGCCCACCTCACATCCCTCCCAGGCAGAGAGTTCTGCTGTTTGTGGCCTGAGATGGTTCTGAGGCCTCTCCAGACTTCACCAACGTTGTTTTGCTGAAGCTGGTTCTCCATCTTCTGCCTGTAGCTGTCCTTCCCATTCCTTATCAGTCCCCTCAGCTCTCTCTGCACCCTTTTCAACTCCTCTTTGTCTTTGGATTTGAAGGCCCTCCTCTTCTGCTTGAGGACAGCTTTAATTTCTGGGGTAATCCAAGGTTTGTTGTTGGAGAAACACCGTACAGTCCTGGTAGGTACAGTGTTATCCACACAGAAGTTTATATAGTCAGTAATGCATGTAGTAAGGCTGTCGATGTCCTCTCCATGGTCGTCACAGATCACCTCCCACACAGTCGCCTCCTCGCTCTCCTCTGACCATCTCTGCACTGTGCGGGTGGCTGGTGGCACCCTGCGCACTAAGGGCTCATACACAGGGACAAGGTGCACCAGGTTGTGGTCAGATTTGCCCAGTGGAGGGAGAGGTGATGAACTGTATGCCTCTTCAGCATTGGCATACAGTAAGTCCAGTGTTTTATTGTCTCTGGTTGAGCAGGTCACATACTGGGTGAAGGTGGGCAGTGTGGAGTCCAGTGAGGCATGATTGAAGTCCCCTGATATTATGAGAAGGGCTCTCGGAGATTGTGTTTGCAGTCTGCTGACCACTGAGTGGAGAGAGTCACAGGCTGCATCCGCGTTGGCCGAGGGGGGGGACATACGCTGTTATTGCGATAACATGCGAGAATTCCCGGGGCAGATATTACGGACGCATGCTAACGGCTAACAGCTCAATGTCTCTGCTGCAGAGTTGTTCTTTCACAGTGATGTGCCCAGGGTTACACCATCTGTCGTTCACAAAAACTGCCAGTCCCCCTCCTTTCCTCTTACCGCTCTCTCTCGTCCTGTCCGCTCGCAGCATCTGAAATCCCGGTAGTGTCACGCTTGTGTCCGGAGTTAGCGGTGTTAGCCACGACTCCGTTAGCATCATGATGCTACATTGCCGGTACTCCCTCTGTGACCAGGTTAGCGACGTGAGCTCATCCATCTTATTGGGCAAAGATCTTACGTTTCCAATGATTACAGAAGGAAGAGATGGTCGATAACGTCTCCTTCTCGGGCGACGGCGCTCCTTCCCAGCACGACACCCCCGTCTTTTCCTCCTCAGCTCGCTGGGAATGTCGGGTCTGTCCGCCGGCAGTACCGCTGCGGGACGCAGCGCTAACAGCTGATCCTTACTGCAAACAAAGGATCTCTGCTCTGGGTCCCCAGACACGGGTGAAAAAAGTAGAAATAAACTAAGAAAAACGACCAGAACTAGCACAAAACGGTAGAACATGGTTGCAGAGTCTAATTACTGATACGTTAGTTATAAAAAATTACGAGAAGAAAAGATAAGAAAGAAAGAAACTCAGATTGAGCAGAGCTGCTGTAACAGGCTGCCGCACACGGGGGGCGCCGGAAGATGACAAAGTATTTTTAAAAGTATTCATGTATGAGAGTTTTTTTTTAATTTTTAAATTTTATAGATCACTAAATTAATACACAGAAATTCCTGTGAAGTTAAAAATAAATTGGTGATTTAACCAGGTAAAATGATCGACACTTTCACAAAGAGAAAACTCTGAGTTTAGGCTCAACACAGCTCACTGAGACATTAATCTAACTCTTTAGTTCATGTCTCAGTTATCCATAAACAAACGCACCCCAAAAACAAAGGAAGAGCTTCACCTTTGAACGCACACTGAACTCTAGTCACCCACCTGGAGTATCAACACTCAGGTACATGCTGCTGATGGGATCAGTCTTAAGACTAGCTCTCTTCCTCCGGTTTGTTCCTTCCATGAAGACACGACACTCGTATGTTCCATCATCAGCAGTGTTCACATTCTTCAGAATCAAAGACACGTCTCCATCCTTCATCTGTCTGTCCTGCAGATCCACCCGGTCCTTAAAAGATGGATGCTGGTTGTGTGATTCAAAGTGACCATCCCGGTACAAAAGAACATATTCAAGCCACAAGTCAGCTCTGCGCCACTCTACAGCTGTGATGATGTTGTTGTTTGGAGCTTTACATCTCAGAGTGACGTTCTGTCCAGACTCAGCTGTGATTATGTTTTCTGGGACTAAAAGAACAAACAACACAGAGCAGAGAGGTTAAAGGTCAAAGTACAATTATGATCAGAATGACTGACTTTAAATATTTTGTTTATTTCCTTTGACATTTGAGTTTTTAGTCATGTTGGATTTAATGAACCTCTGAACATCCAGCAGGTCACCAGTGACCCACTGAGGGGGAATTTTAGCCTCATGCTAAACATGCAAAGTGTCAGAAACTACAAGATGTTAGCTTCCACAGAACAACAACATGTGCTGATAATAAGTGAACATAATGTGTGAGAGAAAGCAGCCTCTCATTATAAGACACTGTGAGTCTCTGCATGCTGCCTTTATGGAGCTACAGCTGTTTGTATACAGTGAACAAGAAGCTTTGTAGCTGCATCCTGACTCCTGACACTACAACACATCACACTGACACACACATTACACTTCTTTGTCTCTGTCACAGCTGCATTACAGATGTTTCCACCCAGCCTCGTGTCTCCTTCACACACACTCCTCCATATGGAAATAATCCTCCTGTACTTCTTGTTATCTCAGAGAGAAACTCGGTTTAGTTCAATCTCACCTGCAGAGACGAAGACAAGGACAAACAGCAAAGTGCAGCAGAGCAGCGCAGTGCCAGTGTAATTACTACTACTTATCTTACTTATCATTAAATAAATTAACATGTATATCTTACTTATCTTAGAATGTTAAAAATGTGTGAATATGTAGTCTATGTGACTAACAGAGAACCTGAGATTAAACCTGAGTGTAAATGTGATCAGATGAAGTGTGAGGTTGTGAGAAAGTCTCTGACTGCATTCATAGATGTGTCCTTTCAGCTGCTCGCTCTGATCCAACCTTTGGTCTCTAAGAAGAGGCTTCAGGGAGACGTTTGCTACGTTGGACTGTAGGACCATCAGAAATGTGTGCAGTAACAAAACAGGCAGCACTGAAAGCAGCTCTAAGTGTTTGTGTTGTTCAATGATTTGTGCACAACAACAACAATGGGACCTCTCTCATCCATCAGTCACCATGTGGACATTTTTCTGACACACTTTGAAGCTGATGGACGTTTTGTGTCTGCACTAAGTACGTTTTCACCAGCTGGAGAAACATCTGTCTACCTCTGACATCCACCAGCTCATCCATACAACAAACAAACATCAACAACCAGGAAGCAGCTTCACCTCTGATCACACACACACTCAACTCTACTCACTCACCTGGAGGAACAACATGAAGGTGGATGCTGCTGATGAGCTTCATAGGTTGTCCGATTCCCTGAATAGCCCGACACTCGTATGTTCCAGCATCATTAAACGTCACATTCTTCAGAATCAAAGACACGTCTCCATCCTTCATCTGTCTGTCCTGCAGATCTACCCGGTTGTTAAAAGATGGATGCTGGTTGTGTGATTCAAAGTGACCATCCCGGTAAACAAGTACATACTCTTCTCTCAGGTTAGTTCTGCTCCACAGTAGAACTACAATGTTGTTGTTTTGAACTCGACATGTCAGTCTGACGTCCTGTCCAGATTCAGCTGTCTTTATTTTTTGGTCTGAAAGAGGAAACAACAAAGAGCAGAGAGGTTAAAAGTCAAAGTACAACTGTTCAACAGCCTCTTTTGTGTCTGTCACATCTGGATTACAGATGTTATGTCCACGCAGACTCAGTCTTGTTTCGCCGTCACACAGACAAACTAAATCAATAAGAAACTAGTTCTTAGAGAAATATAATCAGCATGTAAACCAGACTGAGACTCTTTATCTCAGAAATAAACTCAGTTTAGTTTCTATCAGTTAAATCTCACCTGCAGAGACGAACAGGACAAACATCAGCGTGGAGCAGAGTGACGCAGTTACAGCAGACATGTCCGTGTTCTCTGTTTCTGCTGATCTGACTCTTAGTTTGTTCTAAATGTCTGAGTCTGTTGGTGTTTTCACTCAATAACTGAACCTGAGCTTAAACCTGAACACATCAGATTACATTTAAGGTTTAAATAAAGCTAAAGCTGCGGCTCAAACTCTTCCGTGTCTCGTGAGGACGTGGCGTTAGAGTGACGTTTGGTAGGTTGGACTGAGGATGCGCAGAAATGTGTGCGTCACAACAAACGAGGCGAAGTAGAAAAGTTTTAGTGTTCAGCTGTTGAACGATCTCCACAGAACAAAATCAGAACCTCTCATGTGTCGTCATGTAGGAACAGTTTGTGTTTCAGTCGCTGAAGCACAAGAACGTTTTGTTTCTGACGGCAGTTTGATTCTTGTTTCATCGTCACAAACAGAAAAACTGAAACAATATGAAAATAAGTCTCAGGGAAATATTTTTACTGTGCAGCCAAAACTTCCTGTTTTATCTCAAAGTTAAATCTCACCTGCAGAGACGAACACGACAAACATCAGCGTGGAGCAGAGTGACGCAGTTACAGCAGACATGTCCGTGTTCTCTGTTTCTGCTGATCTGACTCTTAGTTTGTTCTAAATGTCTGAGTCTGTTGGTGTTTTCACTCAATAACTGAACCTGAGTTTAAACCTGAACACATCCGATTAAATTTAAGGTTTAAATAAAGTTTAAAGTGTTGTCGTTCAGCCACAAGCTTGTACGCAACACCCTTCGCTTAAGGATGCAGTATTTGAGTGACGCTTGGTAGGTTGGACTGTAGGTTGGACGATCATAAAGGGCGTCATAACGAAAGCGATGGAATCTAAAGCAGGTCTACGTGTTTAACACAGAACAACAAAACATAACTTATCTCATCACCAATCATCAGCCAAAGTGACGTCACTGGCAGACCAGCCGTAGAATCTGCCCCCCCCCCCCCCGCTGTGGGCTGATCCTGCGAAATTGTGGCAGAAAGACTTAAAAATACAAAGCTCAAGAGCGGTTGCTAATCATAATCTTAAATATATGTAAATTAAAATACTAGATTGGGGGCGGGGGTGTACAGATGGCAGTGTGGAGTAAAATAAGAACAGGTATTGCGAGTCATTCCGGGGGTGGGGGGGTGGGTGGGGTGGGGGGCTCATGTTTAGAAAAAGCAGTGATACGGATCCGCCAAAGTGAGCTCGTTAAGAAGCAGCAGGATCTTCTTAAAAACCACTTCAAGCAGGAAAATCCTTGTACTGTGGACATAGTTAAAGCAAAACACAGAGAGGAATGTGAAACGTGAAATAAGACAATGCAACCGCTGTGAAAAGACACCCTCTCACAGCAAAAACCTCAGATAGAATTGAGGATGCGTGGATGACTAAAATAAAAATTAACAATGTAGACTGTTGGCTCAAAATTGACACAGGAGCGGATGTAACCGTCTTGCCTGAAAAAGAGTACAACACCCAAGCACAAAAACCACAGCTGCAACCCACAGATCTGAAACTGTATGGTGCAGGAATGTCTCCACTAGCAGTTCGAGGGAAATTTACAGCTAACCTGAGCACTCCGAACAAAACTACAGTATATACATATACTAGTACATTACAGTACTAATAATTACGCACACCCCACTTTACAGTTATTTATTTGTAAAAAATGTTTGGAATCATGTACGATTTCTGTTCCACTTCTCATGTGTGCACCACTTTGTGTTGGTCTTTCATGTGGAATTCCAATAAAATTGATTCATGTTTCTCTAATGTGACAAAATGTAGAAAAGTTCAAGGGGACTGAATACTTTTACAAGCCACTGTATGTCAGTGTTGATGGACGCTAATGAGATCCACATAAGGTAAATGTATTGGGCTCTGACCTTTAGTGTTGTGGGGAATATGGCTACTTTTGTTGGATCACTTGAGTGTCAGAGAGACTTTATTTATCCCTGTTACGCCCCGGCTCTGTTAGGTGACAGGGTAGGTAACATAAATGACCCCAGAGACAGGGTCAAAAAAACCCCACAAGATTTATTACCACAACTGAAAACCATTAATGAAATGACTCACTAGGCAATGAGGCAAGTTAAACAAACCAAAAAAAAAACACCAACTCATATATTCAAATAACACAAGAACACTAATAGAACACTACTCATTTCACAGGCAACTCAAAAACAGAGGTTCAAAAGGCTGCAGTACACAGTCATGGTGTTTGGCATGTGTAACGCTCCTGCCACCTTCCAGAGGCTGGTAAATAAAGTCCTCCGTGGCCTCCAACTGCAGTGCCTTCCTAGATGATCTAGTAGTTTATACTGAAACATGGCAAGATCATTTGAAAACTCTATGCCAGGTATTTTACCGTTTGGCTCAAGCTACTCTAAGTCTAGAATGGCCCAGGCACGAGGCACGAGGCCCGAGAATATCCAAAGTACAGTACTTTCTCTGAAATGGTACAGTGCTTTGGGCTGTGAGGTGGAGGAGGAAGAGTGAGGATGACCTAGAGTAAGAATCTCTTGAAATGTTTGCGTCACCTCTTACAGTTTCCTTGTAATATCAGTGTGTTGTGGTTTGCTGGCCTGCTGCACAGGAGGGGTGACACAGTGAGCTCTCTTGGCGGCACGGAGGCGGGGAGGGAACAGGTGTACAGGACTGTTTTAATGAGGGAGATGTGTTTTATGTGTGCCCGCAATGAGAAGGAGCAGATGATGCTGGGAGAGAGCCGGAGTGGCTGTGTCCAAAAACCACAGATTCCCAATTAAAGACAGTTTAAGCATAAACCACTTGTGTGTGTGTGTGTGGTCCTGTGTTACAATCAGATAGATGGATAGATAGATGAAAAATACCTATAATAATGTACAACCCGTTATGGAATATGCTTCTGCTGTGAGGTCCTGCATGTCCTTATGCAATTAATCACTGGACAGCTGAACAGGTATGTTTTTACATAATATTATATTAGGCCAATTTTCTTATTCATTTTTGACCTGAGTGTAGAATTGATTGTGAACTGGAAAAGGAGAATGGATACGAACTTGTAAGTAAACACATGATGCATTTAAGGTTATCCTGTTCGTGTTTTTATTTAAGAAGAGAATTTTTTCCACTGATCGATGGCAGTCTGTTTCTTTTCGTGGAGATAATTTCTCCTGCCTTAAAGAAAATTCCCTCACATGGAACAGAAGACGCTGGAGTGCACAGAAACTGTAGAGATGCAGGTATACGGTCTTCCTGGGTCCCGCAGACTATCAGCTAAAAAGAATAAACACATTTAAATTTTTTAAATTGCTGTACATTTTGTAGAATAACATTTAAATATTATTTTAAATATAATGTTTTTTCATTAATATATTACATTTAAAGAGTCAAATGGTAGTTTTTCTAAAGTTATTTGATGATATTTATGTTATGAAAATGCAGATTTTTGTTTTGTTAAGAAATTTTAAGTTTTTCACGGTATCAGATAAAATAAACACACAATACAAAAGTAAACAACAAGAACAGAAACCTAGCAAACCCACCCAACTGACCAAAATAAACTCAAAATAGTCGGACACACGACAGAACCTCATCTCTGTATTTTTCAGTGTAATGATCAGTAGTTAAACACTCCACAAATCCAGCGAATGATTCACTTCCCCAAAAACCATTGAATCTGGTACCGAAGTAGTTAATTTCCTAAATGAATCTTCGGACGTCACTGATCACGTGACTCTGGCCGAACGAATCAAGCCTCGACACAGCGCTTCTGAAGCAGCGTGTGTGGTTTTTTTTTTTTTTTTTTTGACACACGCACCGGAGCGTCAGCTTCAAATGGCCCTGGCGGAAGAAAGTTAGAGGTGTTCTATTCACTGACCCCAAGTCAGACTTTAAGCTTTATTTAAACCTTTAAATCAATCGGATTTTAAATTCAAGTTCTGTTATTTAGTGAAAATACCAACAAACTCAGAGTTGGACCATCATGACACGGACATGTCTGCTGTAACTGCATCCCTCTGCTCGACATTGCTTTTTGTCGGAGTCTTCGTGTTTGTCTCTGCAGGTGAGATTGAACTATTAGAAACTGTTTAGCTCTCAGATTAAGATGAATAAAAAGTATCGTGCAGGCTTAAATAAAATAATAATAAATAATAATAATAAATTTACATTTATCTAAGAATTATATTTATATTGTTTTAGTTTGTCTGCTTAACGGGGCCACTATACGCTGGGGCAAAAGGGTTGTGCCAAACTAGGTATCCCCGACAGAATTTGTTTCCCCTCTCTCTGATCTCCTAAAAGCTCCCTGAACCGGTTGTAGGTTGTCAATGTAAAGTTGTTGATGCACCTCTATTACATCATTAACTCTCCAAATGTCCATATCAACCTAAGAGAAGCTGTCATGTTCTTCATGGCCCACAAGGAAGGTAGATTTCAGTACAGGAATGACATGAGTTGCATATTAACTTGAACCAGCCTAAAGAAAATCATCAGCGTGATATGCAAGCACTCCTGTAATCTCAGATTGTTCATTTTGCCAAGAAAACACTGTGGGATCAACCTGTGATATTTTTACCACCAGTGTTCAGCATAATGTCTTTGACTTTATTGTACCAATAAAGTGAAGCATCTGCAAGTCCATACACACACTTTTTTGATTTCCATAGAACATTGTCTTTATATGTATATATGTATATATTATATTTTTATTTTTATTATATTATACATATATATATGTATAACACAGCTTCAGGTGGGGGGTGAATATAACTGTCTCTCGACAGTTCCATTCCCTGCAAAAAGGCAGATTTAATGTCCATTGAATTAACTTTCCACTTGTTTTGAGATCTACCATCTGGTAGTTGTGACTATCTCTATCACAACTACCACCAGTCTGATGGACTCAGATCCACATGTTGGAGAGTGTTGGAGTTGAAGATCTAGATCTGATCATAATTGTACTTTGACCTTTAACCTCTCTGCTCTGTGTTGTTTCCTCTTTCAGAGCAGAAAAACATCACAGCTGAGTCTGGAAAGGACGTCACTCTGACATGTCGAGCTCCAAACAACAACATCATAGTTGTAAAGTGGAGCAGAGCTGACCTGGGAGAAAAATATGTGCTTTTGTACCAGGATGGTCAGATTGATCCAGATGACCAGCATCCATCTTTTAAGAACCGGGTGTATCTGCAGGACAGACAGATGAAGGATGGAGACGCGTCTTTGATTCTGAAGGATGTGACGGTTAATGACACTGGAGCATACACGTGTGGTGTCTACATGAAAGATACACACTCATGGAAGCTCAACTTGATCTACCTTCGTGTTGATCCTCCAGGTGAGTGAGTAGAGTTGAGTGTGTGTGTGATCAGAGGTGAAGCTGCTTCCTGGTTGTTGATGTTTGTTTGTTGTATGGATGAGCTGGTGGATGTCAGAGGTAGACAGATGTTTCTCCAGCTGTTGTCTTTGTGGCTGGTAGTCTAGAGTTGTAGAGCAGCATTGTTTGGTTAGAGCAGAAACAAAGACATTTATGAATCCGTCTCTTCTTCTCTTGCTCTCTAACTCGTCTGTAAACATGTGTGGGGAAACTCAATGTTAAAGCCTACAGCTGGAGGGGGAGGGGAGGGGTGAAGCTGGTGGTTGTGAGTCTGTGAAAGTGAATCCTGCCGGTGCCATAGCTGCTGAAAACGTACTTAGTGCAGACACAAAACGTCCACCAGCTTCAAAGTGTGTCAGAAAAATGTCCACATGGTGACTGATGGATGAGAGAGGTCCCATTGTTGTTGTTGTGCACAAATCATTGAACAACACACACACTTACATTTCAGAGATTACAGTTATTACTCATCTTCAACCACTTCATCACAGTTTGGAATTCTGATCAAATCAAAGGCAATCATAAAAATATTCAGACATATTTAACAGGAAGATAAATATACAGAGCAGAGTTGATTTCATTTCAACGATAACATCTTCTAGTTGCTGAACATATGATTGTTTAGCATGGGGCTAAAACTGTAAGTGATTCACTGGTGACCTGCTGGATGGTAACAGGTTAAAGATTTTAATCTGTCCAAATGTTTGTGATATTTTATATTTTTATCTGAGAGTGTGTAAACTTAAATAGTTTTGCTTGGCTTGTATTGATCTTGATACATTGCTGTCATTATATTACATGGTATGTACTGGTGGATTTTATGTCTTTCATTTAAAAACTGACCAAAACTGAAACTGTTTGTGCAACCAAACTTTTTACATCATTCCTCACATGGCCACATGTAAACAAAACAATGACAGAAAAGCTGCAACTTTATTTAGATAGTGTTGCAAATTCCCAATTCTTTGAATCTTTGGGCTGAAGGAAGGACAGTACTCGGTGTATAAATGCTCAATCAACAATCATTTATTTCCATACAATTCAACACTTAAGAGCATTAGAACCATCATGATGGGGAGACATGCATGAAGAGGGTCACAGCAAAATCTCAAAATGGTGACGAGTTACTCAGCTTTTTATAGCCTCTAGTGGCCCCCTCCTAGTCGTAAAAGCCTAAACATTCACATTCTTTCTCCCTTACGGCGCCTAAATTATGACCTCGGCTCCTTGCTCCTCTCTGTCTGTAAGGTGGGGGTCTGGAATGTGGTCTATCTATTCTGCCCTAGACACAAAGTCTCCTGAACAATCTTTCTTTTTATGATTCAACAGTAAAGCATGTCAAGAAAACAGTGTAAGACATTCACAGCAGATCAAGGATACAGAGTGATGCACACTTATCTAATGACCTACGAAAATGATTATGTTCTTTTAACCCAAAAGTATAATGAGGACTAAACTACATACACAGCACACAATCTAAACTAAAGGATAATATCTGACCTACAGCTGTTATCATAATTCAACTACTTTTATTACATATATAAGGTAACATATGATAACAGAATAATATCACAATAGCAAACTCATTCACAATGAATCAGTAATTTTTGTTTTAAATATAAAAAATATATATAATTTAGTAGAGGTGGGAATCACCATACATCCCACGATACGATATTATTGCAATTTTTAAAAATATTTTGCGATATTCAGATTCTGTACATAAAGGTAAACTTTATCAATATTCATTTTATTTAATATCAAAGTCTCACACTCAGTCTTTCTCTCATTTCAGTCAGTTTTATTGTTGACAAACTGAACAGTTTGTATTACAGTCTAGTCCAACTTAACTGAATGCAAATTTCAAATTCAAATTCAAATTTTTATTTGTCACATACACAGTCATACACAGGGCAGCACGGTGGCACGGTGGTTAGCACTGTTGCCGCACAGCAAGAAGGTCCTGAGTTCAATTCCACCATCAGGCCGGGGTCTTTCTGTGTGGAGTTTGCATGTTCTCCCCGTGTTTGCGTGGGTTCTCTCCGGGTACTCCGGCTTCCTCCCACCGTCCAAAGACATGCAGCTTGTGGGGATAGGTTAATTGGATAATCCAAATTGCCACTAGGTGTGAATGTGCGAGTGAATGTGAGTGCGAATGGTTGTTTGTCCCTGTGTGTTAGCCCTGCGACAGACTGGCGACCTGTCCAGGGTGTACCCCGCCTCTCGCCCTATGACAGCTGGGATAGGCTCCAGCGCCCCCGCGACCCTGAAAAGGATGGACATTCATACACAGTACGATATGCAGTGAAATGCTTAGACAACTGCTCGTGACCTAAAAAAAAAAAGGAAAAGGCTATGAATAAGATAGGAAATAAATATGAAAAATTAAAAAGTGTAAATTTAACTAGGAAGGAATAAAATATACCCCGCCTTTCGCCCTATGACAGGTATAGGCTCCAGCGGCCCCCGCAACCCTGAAAAGGATAAGCGGAAGCAAATGTTAAGGTCAAATTAAGGTTAAAAATGAAATAACTGTACAACACAAATTAGAATGAAGGGTAAATTGTAATTGTACCATCTGGCACAATTATAGCTATTCTGAACTATGCAATTTATGAAAACTATGCAGCCCATTCAGCAACTGAAGAATTTGAAAGTATATTAAAACAAAATAAAAACAAAAAATTTACATTAAATAAAAAAGTTTTAAACTTAATTAAAATAAAACATGTCTTAAATTAAAATAAGTAAACTGTCATGTTTATTGCTGCCAAAAAACAAGTTAAACACATTTGGACAGTGAAGGAATGTTTGAAGGATTCTTGCTCAGAAAAAAGGATCAACATGCTCTGAAGTCAGAGCACAAAAACCTTTTTTGTAACAAAATATCGATTTCTGCTGTCCCTGTATCGATACATTATTAGCAAACAAAATATCACGATACTACACAGTATCGATTTTTTCCCCCACCCCTATAATTTAGTCTGAGTTTAATATTATTCACTCTTAGTGGCTGCAGTCAGCCAGGTTTTGACTGCAGAGCTGTGGTGGGGTCCAACTCTAATAAACGCTGTCACCTCTTCTTATTAAAAATAATCCTTTTTTCATGGTTGAGAGCATCTTGAAACCTGATCTTTGCATTTTAAACCTATTCTCACTCAATCCCATAAAAGCTAAAATCCACAGTTTGTGTAACAGCTGTGTTATGAATATTTACAGAACTTAATTCAAGTAATTATGTAAAGTATTGATCACACTGAGCACACAAACATCTGGAAACTGTTGTTACAAAGGCATCTTTTAGCTGCAATTCTGAAATTAGGAAAGCAGTTTATCACACAACTGTTATACAAAGCACCATTTGATGCTTTGTATAACAGTTGTGTGTGTTTACAAAGTACAGTTTGGTTGGTGTGACTGTATCACAGGTTCAGATGTTTCAGACTCGAGACTCGGGGATTTGACCTTCCAAAAGTCTCAGACATGTTTTAATGAGCTCTCACAGATCTGCAGCCAAACAGGTCAAATTATAAAGAACAGCTGGATGAACCCAACATGACCTCTGACCCTAAAGGAGCTGTCATTTGAGTTAAATGAGTTGTCAATGGTTGCAGTTTTGGTCAGATCATGTTTGTCCTGTTTTTATAATAGAAAGCACAGAAAAACCACCAGTGTAACAGGTTTCTCTCTATTGAGAGAGATTATTAAAAAAGATTAATAATTTAAATTTTAAATATATAAATAATTAATCTTTTAACCATCTCCTGAACTAGAAGAGGAAATGGATTCTGTTCTGTTCTTCACTCATCACCTGCCTGACAGCTGACACCTCACACCTGTTTCTCACCTGCAGGTCTGACAGGAGGATTTGTTGGACTGATCGTTGTGATAATTCTTGTTATAGTTATTGGTGTTTTGATTTTTTGGAGAAAACTTCACAAAAAGGTTAAAACCTGGATAAAAAATAAATATTGTAAAAAGGTTGAAACCCCGGTGTCCTATTCAAGTGTGAATGCTGAGAATGAAGATGAGAATCCGTATCAGTCAGACGATCTGGGGACAGAAACTAACTCTCCTGAACATCCAGCAGACGACTGATGATCATCATGTTCAGACTCAGACCAACAGTGTGTGTCTGTGCTGTCTGTCAGTGACTCTGAACTACAGTTTATTCATCTTCAGGCTGTTCATGAGATTTACTGACACAAAGTCAAACTGTGTTACAAACACACATGAATTTCTGATCTCAGAGTCAGTGAGTGTTTTTGTGTTGGAGCTTCAGGTTCAGCTGTTTGTAAGAACTTGTTCTGTGAGAGATGAACAACACAGACCTGAGATCAGCTGTTACACACACTGAATGAAGTGACAATACAAACGCTGTGTGATGATCTGAGTGTAGATGAAGGTCTGTGGATATTAGATTATAACGTCTAAATAATAAATTAAAGAATGAATGTTCACATGCACATTATTATTGCCTCCCGAAAAAAGTCCAGGGAGATAGCCAGTCCAGTCAGCTGTTTGCATTGATTAGGGCTATTGTTGTAAATGCTGTTCTTTAGTCTGTTTGTCCAGGACCTCAGCAGGCCGAATCTCCTACCAGACAGCAGCAGCTTGTACAATCCCGTAGGATGCTTCGTGCCCTCTTGAGACAGTGAGTGCTGTACAAGTCCTTCAGGGAGGGAAGAGAATGTCCAATGATTTTTTTTGGGCCATATTACATACACCTTTCTGTGTGCCATGGTGCAGCTGAAGAACCATACAGAGATATAGGGCTGTTTTATGCTGGTATGAATTTATTTATTACCTTCATGTAACTTTTTCCTTCTTAAGTACACCCACTAGAAAAACATTTTGTGTAAAAATCTTCTTTTTAGCTGATGTTAGGTTTTTTTAAGTTAGAAAAACCAGCTCATTAAAATTAACAGATTGTAAAAACTGTTACAGATTTAAGTATTTTTCTCTTTCTGATCCTGCACTGAGAATTTTTCAGACCTTTTCAACTTGTCTTTAACCCGACACACTGTTCAGGTCAAATTTCACTTTCGCTTTGATCTGTGAAAGCAGCAAAATCACTCCAAAATACTTTTGTATACAAAAACAATAATACACATAAATAAAAATATTTAAAATATTTACAGATTTTTTTTACACTGATGCTGTTTTGGGACACGTTTGACTCTTATCTGTTCAGATGGATGGATGTGTGAATGTGCTCTATGAATGTTCATACAGAACTTTATAGTCTTTAACCAAATTATAAAAACATGAGTACTTTACATTAGCACTTGAAAGCACAGCCACCCTCGGTGTGGCATTAGTCATTACAGCAGTGAGGACAGTGTTTAATCAGCAGTCAGTGTGATGAACTGAAGCAGCGGTCCCCAAACTTTTTTGTGCCACGGACAAGTTTATGTCCGACAATATTTTCACAGACAGGCCTTTAAGGTGTCTCGGATAAATACAACAAAAAAAAAAAAAAACCCAGTACCGGTACCAAAAAAGGAAGGCTTATTCTTATCACTTGGGAAAAGACACAGGGAAACAGAGTTAACTATAAAAATGATAAAAGAAAATAACGATAAAAACCCTGAAAACCATAAATTTAACACCTGCACCTCAAATCTCACAGCCCGGTACCAAACGACTCTTGCACCGGTCCATGGCCCGGGGGTTGGGGACAGCTGAACTAATGCACTATTTTCTGGTCTGACCAAAGCTTTAACTCCATACATCACTACACTGTTAGAGCTTCTGCACTGACTGTTTCAGGTCCAGTTCAAATCATGGTTATTTTTATGGCCTGATGGTGTTGAAGCCTCCACCTACATCACTGAACTGCTCCACTCCTTGTGATTTTGTACCAAAGAAAAAGGGATTGTGCCTTACAAACCTGCACTGTTCTCTCTGCGACCTTGTTTAAGTAGCCCGTTTTTGTATTGTTCATGTGTGTCCACTGTACATTCACTGTTTTTGCACATCTCTGTATAAAATATTTATTTTTAAGCAGAGAGTTATGAGTGAATTTTTTCAGTGAATTAATGAAATATGAACAGTATGTAAATGTTAATAAAGATTTACATGTATACCTGTTGATATTTTCGTTGTTTTTGTTACAACTAAAACCTGCAATAACCGACAAAACTCTATTTCTGAAGTACCTTTGAGCACTAATAGACATCTTCCTCTGTAACTGAATGCTGTGGGTAAGCATGGCTGCTCTTTGACTTTAAGTCTGTGTCTGAAAATGGTTCTTATGTAGAAAACAGTGAATAGATTAGATTATGAAACTATGGACCTGTATCTGCTTTTTGAACAAACTTAGATGGTTTATAGTTATAATAATTAATTAGACATGAGTTTATATGAAGATTGTTTTTGTGTTCAGCTGAAAACTATTGTCTTTGACATTTTTCATGGATTCAACCAAATAAAGAAGAACTGTTTTAGTGACAGGCTGCCAGCATCAAAGTGTCTAAAGATACACTTTAAACTTGGTTTTGTTCCAAGTTATCTTTTAAGTGTTGATACAACACTGTTTCATCCTTTGAGTTAGGAGTGTTTTTATACTTGAGAGATTCATACGCCTTCCTCTGTCACTTACAAGGACAAAGCTCAATGTCCAAAGAAAAACTTTGAAAGATCTACAGCTTTATGAAAATCTTTCAAACTGCTTCGTCTCCTACCTGACAAACAATGTTTGACCAAACTTGACTGGATTAGTGAAAATTACAGTTTTAAAATAAAGGTAAAAGTCACTGAAGGGAGAACACATCAGGTTTTCATCAGCTTCCTGTAAATGTAAATGTTCAGGTTATTTTTCATGCTGTTGTTTCCATTCATCAGGAGCTCACAGACAGCCATAAGTGAAGACGTCCTCGTGGCTTAGCCATGAATACTCCGATGATCATACTTCACCTGTCAGATGGTTACAAATAATCAGAAAGAGGTGAAATTTTCTCAAAGTTCCTCAGAGACTCTTCTTAAGCCCCCTCCTCGAGGCAGAGGTGGTCCTTAAATATGGGGCCTAAGGCTACATCTTTCACTGTCTTATAATTCTGTGATAGCAGCCGTTCCTCTGTGAATGGTATAATTTACATATTAATGATCAAGGAACTGACTTACAGACTTCACATTGTTCATTCAGTGGTCTAGTTTCAGTCATTGCAGATTAGAGTAGATGAAACTTTATTAATCCCTCGGGTGGGTTCCTCCGGGAAATTCAGTTTCCAGTTTCACAGCACCGACAGAAATTGCATGTTACAGATACAACAGAGGGGAATGAGAGTAAGGATATAAGCATAAATACACCATATATACACCTATATAAATACATAATATATAATATGGAGAAATAGGATTGCACATTTGCAATCAAATGTATTGTTCAAGACGTTGGAGAAACCTGCAGTCAGCTGAGACTGAAGAAGTCACTTGGATGAGTGACGAAATGTTTCTCCCACTGAAAACGTCCAGATGAACAGAATCAACTTTTTTGAACCCTTTTACAATGTTAATCACAATTATTCACAGATAACACACTCAGTGTATTAAACACACTGTGTACAGGGTTGTTTGGTTTATCCACAGATGAAAACGATACAAACTGCTGATCTGTTGAACCAGCTGATCCAGCCTTTAGTCTAAGATGGAGTCAGTCACACAAACAGGTTGAACAGGATGCGCTCTGTGCAGCACCTGCATGTAAAACAGAAGCAAAGCTGTTCCTGTGAAATGAAACTGAAAGCCTCTCTGAGCGTCTCCCTGTAGAAAATGGAGGCTGAGCTCAGTCAGATCACTCAGCCTGCAGACAAAATGGAGTGTTTGAGACGTGCAGATAAACAGTCACAGCTGAGGGCTCAGGGCCGAAACAAAGGCAGACAACATGAAAGACGAGGAAATCTCTGAGCACTGTGCAGAGGACTCTGAGGACTGAGACTCAAATCAAATCAAATCACTTTTATTGTCACATCACATGTGCAGGTACACTGGTACAGTATATTTGAGTGAAATTCTTGTGTGTGAGCTTCACAAGCAACAGAGGTGTGCAAAAATACAATAACATAAGAACAAGCAAATATAAGAATGGCTAAATCTGAGAATTATATGAATAAATATATGTACAATATAAGAGTGTATGCATATTACTGAATGTGTGTACTAAATATGTATGTCTACGTGTGTGTGTGTGTGTGTGTGTGTGTACATATTTTACAAATTAAATAGAGTAAGCAATAAAATTAAATATATAAAATATACAGAGGTTTGTAGTTGGATATTGTGCAAAACAGTGGCATTAATGTACAGTGTGGAGTGCATAATGTTGAAGTTCCAGTAGTGAAGCTGAGGTGTCTATGAAGTGTTCAGCAGTCTGATGGCCTGATGGAAAAAGCTGTCTCTCAGTCTGCTGGTACGGGACCGGATGCTGCAGAACCTCCTTCCTGATGGAAGCAGTCTGAACAGTTTATGGCTGGGGTGACTGGAGTCCTTGATGATCCTCCCTGCTTTCCTCAGGCACCGCTTCCTGTAGATGTCTTGGAGGGAGGGAAGCTCACCTCCAATTATCCGTTCAGAGCACCGCACTACTCGCTGGAGAGCTTTACGGTTGTAAGCGGTGCTGTTGCCATAGCAGGTGGTGATGCATCCAGTGAGGATGCTCTCAATGGCACAGCGATAGCAGAACCTGAGGATGCGGGGGTTCATGCCAAATCTTTTCAGTCTCCTGGGAAAGAAGAGGCGCTGCTGCGCCTTCTTCACTGTTTTGTTTGTGTGTACTGACCACGTAAGATCCTCAGCCAGATGTACACCAAGGAAGCTGCTCACTCTCTCCACAGCAGCACCGCTGATGGTGATGGGGGTGTGTACTTCTCTGCACCTCCGGAAGTCCACTATCAACTCCTTTGTCTTTGCGATGTTGAGAGTGAGATGGTTGTCTTGACACCAGTGGGTCAGGGCGCTGACCTCCTCCCTGTAAGCCGTCTCATCACCGTTGGTGATAAGACCCACCACTGTAGTGTCGTCCGCAAACTTCACAATGATGTTGGAGTTGTTAGTGGCTGTGCAGTCGTAGGTGTAGAGTGAGTACAGGAGAGGGCTCAGTACACACCCCTGTGGAGCACCAGTGTTCAGTGTGATGGGGGATGAGGTGATGCTGCCCTGTTTGACCACTTGGCGTCTGTCAGACAGGAAGTTAAGGATCCAGCTGCAGAGGGAGCTGCTCAGTCCTAGATCCTGCAGTTTCCTGTCCAGCTTCGAGGGAACGATGGTATTGAATGCTGAGCTGTAATCTACAAACAGCATCCTCACATACGTGTCTCTCTTCTCCAGGTGTGACAGGGCAGTATGTAGTGTCAGGGCTATGGCATCATCAGTGGACCTGTTGTGGCGGTATGCGAACTGTAGAGGGTCCAGTGAGTCGGGTAGTGCAGAGCAGATGAAGTCCCTGGCAAGCTTCTCAAAGCATTTGCTCACGATGGGGGTCAGGGCTACAGGTCGCCAGTCGTTCAATGAGGAGATGGTGGAGGATTTGGGTACAGGGACGATGGTGGCCATTTTGAAGCAGGCTGGGACTACAGACAGAGAGAGGGAAAGGTTGAAGATGTGTGTGAACACTCCAGCCAGCTGAGCCGCGCATGACTTGAGGACGTGGCCGGGAATCCCGTCCGGACCAGTAGCTTTGCGTGCGTTCACCTTCCTGAAGCACTTCCAGATGCTGGATGTGTTTTTCTTACTTGTTGCTTCCTGTCTGTCAGAAAGTTTATGATCCACTGACAGAGGGAAGCTGGGGAAATGAGCTGGGTTTATTTGGAGTGGATGAGTTCAGGGATGATTGCATATATCAGAAAGGGTTTTATTGCCAAATGTTGAGCAGGTTTACAATAAAACAAATTTCCCATGCGTGGGACTAATAAAGGTTATCTTATCTTATCGTATTAGGAAATTACTGTGGCACTTAGTGCAAAACATACTGTAACAACACCAGACGTTCAACCAGGCAGACTCATCCCCGTCCGAGATGAGTCCAATAACGGTGGTGTCATCTGCAAACTTGATTAGCTTGACAGACTGGTGGGTGGAGGTGCAGCAGTTGGTGTACAGGGAGAAGAGCAGAGGAGAAAGAACACAGCCCTGAGGGGAGCCGGTGCTGATGGTCCGGGAGTCCGAGACATTCTTTCCCAGCCTCACATGCTGCTTCCTGTCTGTCAGGAAGTCAGAGATCCACCGGCAGATGGGATCAGGCACATTCATCTGGGAAAGCTTGCCTTTCAGATGGTCTGGAAGGATGGTGTTGAAGGCAGAGCTGAAGTCCACAAACAGGATCCTGGCGTAGGAGTCCAGATGCTGCAGGATGAAGTATAGAGCCATGTTGATAGCATCATCTACAGAGATGTTGGCTCTGTATGCAAAATGCAGGGGCTCCAGGAGAGGATCTTGAGGTAGGAGAGGACCAGGCATTCAAATGACTTCATGACCACAGATGTCAGAGCCACAGGTCTGTAGTCATTTAGTCCAGTGATCCTTGGCTTCTTCAGGACAGGGACTGGTGGAGGACTCGTAGCAGGCAGGCACATGACATCCCTGCCTGCTTCGAGGAGTTCAAATGCCAGAAAACACTGGGGCCAGCTCGTTTGATGGTGGTGATAGCTCTGTGGTGGGGGGAGAGGTGGGGGAATGAGTGTCCAAAGTGCCTCTATTGTTGGGGCAGGTGGAGGTGTGAAGGCTGCCTGATGGCTCGTCAAAACAGCAGTAAAAGTCGTTGAGGGTGTTGGCCAAGAGCAAGTCATCAGTGGAGTGGGGGGTTTTAGACTCGTGGCTGGTGATATTCCTAAAACCTTTCCACACAGAGGTCGAGTCATTCTCTGAGATCTGCTGCTGCATCTTCTCAGAGTGCTGTTTAGCAATGTCCACTTCTTTACTGGACCTGTACTTGGCCTCTCTGTAGCAGTCCCTGTCTCTGCTTCTGAACGCCTTTCTCTTTTCCAGCCACAGCTTTTTGAGTTTAGGAGTAAACCAGGGTTTGTCATTGTTATAACTCACCCTAGTGCGTGATGGCACAATGCTGTCCTCGCAGAAATGGATATAGGAGGTGACAGTCTCCGTAAACTCATTCAAACTGTTAGAAGCAGCCCTCATTTTGTCCCAGTCTGTAGATTCCAAACATGTGCTCATGGAGAGCATGATGTCCTTGCTAGGAATGGCTGATGGCAGATTCCTCTTCACTCACATCTTCCACCGACAGTTGCTGGTGTGAGCTAGCCTCACCAACTCCGCGCTGCTGGCCGCGAAGGATTACAGCCTACTCGCAGAAGAAGATCGCATTCTCCTGGCTACTGGAAGCTTCGGCATCCAGGCGATAATCCCCGACTCACTGACTTCAATTCAATTCAATTTTATTTATATAGCACCAAATCACAACAACAGTCGCCTCAAGGCGTTTTATATTGTACAGTAGATCCTACAATAATAGATACAGAGAAAAACCCACAGCAGTAGTACATTCGTGTAGTTGTAAAAAGCTTGATAACATATTAAGTAATCCAAAGTATTCAGAATACGTTACTCCCACTGAGTAATGTAACGGAATACGTTGCAAAATACATTTTGGGGCATGTATTCTGTAATCTGTAGTGAAATACATTTTAAAAGTAACCTGCCCAACACTGCAAACCACATACATTCAGCCTGTTCATGAAATGACATTTATAAGGCTTTTCAATGAAGTGCATCCTGTTATGGTTAATAACAGTGTTCTTGTTGTGAGAACATGCTTATTTTATGCTTTGTGGTTAAGTGTGTCAGACTGCTTTGAAAGAAAATGGCAGCTTTGTGGTCATCCATCACACAAACACCCCCACCCAAACACCCAAGTTTCATGTACTCACTTTTTGGTAATAATAAGAAATAAGAAAATTGAAAAGCTGCTACAGTTCATAAACCATATTACTTAATTTTGATTAATTTTGTTATGATGCAAACTTAAAAAACGAAAAAAAATTGGCTATAGCAGAGATGTTGTTGTTGTACCTCAATCTGTTTTATTCCACAGAGACTGATTCAGCTGTGGTCTACTCAGCTGTGAAAAGTGAAGATGTCAGTTATTGTCAAACAACCATCAGAACAAGGAGGCCCAGGTACAGCTGCTCTTTATCTTTGACTGTGGACAGAGACAAGCTAGCTAAGCTAAGCTGAACAAATGACATAATGACTCAACCTCAGAGGTCAGACTTGTGAATTACATCAACCCTAACCCTCTCTCTGTAATTTATTTTAAAGAGATACATAAAGCAGAATATAAGTTTGATTATAGAATTGCCTCCACGCTTGCATTTAGACAAAAGTCTGATTATGCTGTCCTCACTAAAGTTTGTTGCAGGCAACGTAATTTCAGCTATACAGCTAGCTTAACAATCTTTTATTCCCAGCACTTCATCCTCCAAGAAACAGGCCACTTGTTGTGTTTGGCAGGATTTAATGATGAAAATAAATTCTCTCTCTCTCTTTTTTTTTGTAAAACTGTACAAAGAAAGGGAATACAAAATACACAATGAAGACATGTTCCATTACACTGGGAGAATAACATTGCTCTAGTGAAAACACACGACCACAGATGAAGCATCTGCTGACAAAATACAAGCATCTACCTGCCTCCATATGATTTAACTCAAAACAGTGTCAAAACTTACTAATACACATTAAATGTATAGGAACTTACGGATGAAGCCGATATTGTGGACTTTAACATCAGGATTGCAGAGATTGCCATCAGATTACAAATGCTGTCGCTGCAGCAGCTAAAGAGCACACTACTTCCTGTATACCACTTCCTCTACAAAAAAGACATTCTGCTTAGTTACCACTAGGTGGTAGTAACACTTCTTAAACACCTATAATATGTCCGTTCCATGACACTCCCCGCCTGGCATATTAAAGATATGCCACTTTATACCACAGTCTCAATCCTCTAGCTTGCTGATGAGTCATTGTCCTGTGGTGAAAACAACAAGATTACTTGAGAAACTGGTCTAGAGAAGACCTTCGCTGTCTGGTTCCGTATCACCTTAACTTCAACTTTCCTAACAAGTCCATCTCTGCTGGGAACAACCTTGACAATAATTCCCATAGGCCACTGATTCCTCTTGGTTTGATCGTCCTTGAGCAGAACAATATCTCCTTCTTTGAGATTAGGTTTCTGAGATTGCCATTTGTGCCGACTCTGTAATGTGCTCAAATATTCACGGCGCCACCTAGCCCAGAAGGTATCTGCCAAGGCCTGAACTCTTTTCCACTGATTTTTGAGCAGATCCCCTCTTGAAAACTCACTTACAGTAGGAGAGGGAACACCCCCCTTCTGGGTCAGCAATATGGAAGGTGTTAGAATGAAAGGCGCCTCAGGATCAGTAGAAACTGGTGTAGCATCCCCGGTTGAAAAGATGGTCTCTCAAACTGATGGTTCACAATCCTTTTATTAAACAGCCGTGTATGTGAACACACCGTAAGAGCTACAACATACAGAATAAAAGACTATTAGTAAATCAAACAGTGTGTTACCTTTAACCTTTTGACTTATTCATTATTAAACAAATTAATTCTCCTTACCTTACATAACAAATAACACTAAAACTTGTAAATTATTGCATATAAGTGAAATCGTTGCATCGCTGCCTAAACATGACGAGGTACGTTAGCGCCCTCTAGTGGGTGAAAACTTAGCCTATATGCTTAGTAGCGGTCAGCAGCTATGCGCTCCGTAAAACAACAAAATACATATCTACAGGACAAACTTTGGTACAAACCTTGTTCCCTCATCAACCAGGTGCTAAGAAACTGCTTTCAACTCAGTGTTGCACCTTAATAGCCGTTCTTTTTCCCATTCCCGTCCATTAACCATAGAGCACACCTTCTCTCTGTGCATTAAAACTCGCGCTTCTGCCATATGGTTTACGCCACTTGATTTACGGCACCTTGTCGCTCTGTGACTTTCAAAATAAAAGCATTCACTCCAACAATATAATAGCCACTCATAAGTTTACAAAACACTTTACCAAATATTAATGAGGTCATTTACAACTGGTATTAACGGCCTTGCATTGACAATGGCACTCACTTCAGCCATAAAAGTGGTTAAGACCTCATGAGTGAGTTTTACATGTCCAACCTGAAGAAGCATAGAATCTAAAATCCGTCTTGCCACTCCAATCATGCGCTCCCAAGCGCCGCCCATATGAGAGGAGTAGGGTGGGTTGAAAACCCAAGTGCATTTTTGTTGAAGAAGGTAATCCTCTACGCTCTTATTGCCAGGATCCATCTTCAGCTCTTTGAACGCTCCAGTGAAATTGGTCCCACAGTCCGAGCGAAGCTGTTTGGCATGACCCCTGATGGAGAAAAACCTTCGGAGCGCATTTATAAAGCTTGAGGACGTCATTGTTTCAATAACATCAATATGTATGGCTCGAGTGGACATACATGTGAAAAGGACAGCCCACCTTTTGTCTTGAGCTTGACCACCTCTGGTACGGCGTATCGCCACTTCCCATGGTCCAAAAACATCAAGGCCAACATAGGAAAATGGAGGGTCAGCCTGAAGGCGCTCTGTGGGTAGGTCTGACATTTGTTGCTGCTCGGTTCTTCCTCTTAGTTTCCTGCATGTAACACGCTTGTGAATAATACTGCTGATGAGACGTTTCCCTCCAACAATCCACAGACCACTGTTGCGAATTGCACCTTCAGTGAAATGCCTGCCCTGGTGCTTTACAGCCTGATGATGATGACAAACAAGCAAGCTTGCTACATGGCTGCGGCTTGGTATTATTAGCGGATGGACTTCACCACTTTCAAGTTGTCCTCGACCAATGCGTCCACCTATTCTTAACATACCTTCGCTGTCGAGAATGGGTCGGAGTTTGTACAGAGTGCTGGTTTTCGGAAGGTCATGTTTCATTTTGATGCATTTCAGTTCTTCTGAATACATTTCTTCTTGCACACATTTTATGATGATCTGTTCTGCTCTGACAATGTCAATGACTGACAGGCCACTTTTGCACATATGCCATCCACCACACCTTTGATTCTTTGAGGAGTGAGAGAAACACTGAGCAATATGACACAGACGTGCCACAGTCTTACTGAGTGTGGTCCAGGTAGAAAAACGCTGGAAGCGTTTTGAGCCAAGCTTGTCTCTACTAACTTGTGTGGCGAGCGAGGTTACCTCAGGACGTACCTCAGCATCAGCATCTGGGTTCACAAGGTCAAATGTTGATCGTTTATCGGCACTGGCAGCTACCTTTGGTTGTTTCATTAGGAATGCTGGTCCTGTTAGCCACGTGGTGTCGGCAAGCTCGGCGGCTGGAACAGAACGTGACCCATGATCAGCCGGATTTAGTTCTGAAGGAATGTAGTTCCACTGATCAGGTCGTGTTGACTGCCGGATGCGCTGCACTCTATTGTTCACATACACATAGAACCTCCTAGTCTCGTTGTGTATGTATCCCAATACAACTCTGCTGTCAGTGTAGAATTTCACTGTCTTGAGATCTAGATCAAGCTCCCTCATTAGTAAATCGGCTATCTCAACGGCCATGACAGCAGCACACAACTCCAGTCTTGGGATTGTGAGGCCTGGGTTGGGAGCGAGCTTGGATTTCCCAAAAACAAAGCCCACCTCTTGGAGACCTTGTTCATTCGTTGTCTTAAGATAAGCAACTGCAGATATTGCTTTGACAGAGGCATCACAGAAGACCAATAATTCAGCGTGCTGTGCTTTGGAAACAGAGAAGGAGGCATATGTTCCTGGAACATCCAGGTTTTTTAGTGCTGACAATGATTCATTCCATCTTCTCCAACTTTCTTTTTTAGCCTCAGAGAGTTCCACGTCCTACAACACTGTTTCATCAGACCTGCTCATTAGTATATTTTTGTTTTCATTTTTTTTTTTTTATGGTGAAAACAAGATTACTGCAGTTTTGGTCAGATCCTGTTTTTAAATGAAAAAGCAGGAAAAATTCACTAGTATGAACATTTTCTCACTTTATACATGTTATCAAATTATTTCTTTATCCTCATCTCCTGAACTAGGAAATGGATTCTGTTCTGTTCTTCACTCATCACCTACATGACAGCTGACACCTGTTTCTCATCTGCAGGTCAGTCGGGAGGAGACACAGAGGATGGAGGGAATAGAGGACATCGTGAATGGTTGATTGGTCTGATAGTTTTTCTGGGAATTGTTCTTATTGTTGTTGTTGTTGTTGTTCTGATCTACAGAAAAATACAACAATGGAAAATAAAACGTTGCAAACAGTTTGGAAGGTCTGCAGGGTTTTCAAAGCTGGACTCTGAGTCTCCACCTGCTGTTCCAAGAAGTCAGAGCTACCCAACAAAGATGATCAAGGACAAAAAGAGACTGATGATGCTGATCTTCAGTCTCCATAGCTGAACTGTGACTCAGACAATATGAGAACATAAATGAACTCTCCTGAACATCCAGCAGACGCTGTAGAAAGCTGGATGTTCAGAGTCTGATGTTATTTCTCTGATGATCATCGTGTTCAGACTCAGACCAACAGTGTGTGTCTGTGCTGTCTGTCAGTGACTCTGAACTACAGTTTATTCATCTTCAGGCTGTTCATGAGATTTACTGACACAAAGTCAAACTGTGTTACAAACATACATGAATTTCTGATCTCAGAGTCAGTGAGTGTTTTTGTGTTGGAGCTTCAGGTTCAGCAAATGAACTCTTCTATATTGGTGTGATTCATGTGACTTTTTCCTCCTTAAGTACCGCCCACTGGAAAACAGTTTGTATAAAAGTCTTCTCTTTGGCTGTTTTAGTTTGGAAATCAATCTTACCCAAACTATTGTACAGATGATACGAACATTTGTACACTGATGCTGTTTGGGTCAAATGTGACTCGTATCTGTTCAGATGGAACTTCAGAGCATTTTTCTTCTTTATGTTGTCAGTGTGTCTGAGCTGCAGTCAGCCACACAAACAGATTGAACAGGATGTGTTCTGTGCAGCGCCTGCATGTAAAACAGAAGCAAAGCTGTTCCTGTGAAATGAAACTGAAAGCCTCTCTGAGCGTCTCCCTGTAGAAAATGGAGGCTGAGCTCAGTCAGATCACTCAGCCTGCAGACAAAATGGAGGCGTGTTTGAGACGTGCAGATGTCCACTTTGTATGTGCACATCTTTACTTTTAATAAGATGTTTCAACATGCAGACATGAATCTAACACAGTAACAGCTGCCTTTGTTTCAGACCCAGCAGAGAGAAGAAGAAGCTCATTCCAGTTCACTGACAGAGACAAAAATTTGGTGCTGTGATAACGACTCTGAGCTGATGACTCGTTCTGACAACTCTGATAACATCTCCCTCTCAGCAGCAACTGCCACAGGCCAACAGCCACGAGACAGGAATGTTTCACTGTTCGACTTCCTCCAGTTACAGTGAAACAGTCTTTGTAATTCACATCTGTGTGACTCGTTGAAGTTTTCTTGTCAAAACAAAATTGTACATAGTGTGATCAGCTACATGAAATGTGTCTTCTTATGGATCACTAAGCAATCCACATGTCTACGTGACTTTTCACTTAATCTCTTGTGTGATAAACTTATTTAGCAACTAACAGCTTCCTTATTTCTAAGAACATACAGACTTAGAAAAGGGGAATCAGCTCTGAGTTCCTGGAATAACTTTGTTACCTTTGTACACACACAAGCTTGTATAAATAAAGAACGCAGACAGTGACAGAGCGCGAGTCCGTGAGTGCCTCCTGCGAGGACGAGTGCTCTGTGACCGTCCTCGCGAGTAAAGACAACTGCAGTGTTTGTGTTTTCTAACTCAGGTGTCTCAGCTGAAGAATTGTGGGGTGATTCTTAGAAATCCCCTGTCATTTCTTGTCCTGACTGTGAAACTCTTACAGATACACATCTGCTGCACATGTTAGTAAATCTGACCCTAAATCTTCTTTAAAATTTCAGCCTTTGTAGTGAACACATGTTTTTCAAACAGCAGGGTCAGACACACTGTGGAAAAGTAAGGTGCATGTTTTGTAGTCCATCTTCTGGTCATTGTAGTTGTTTCCCTGTGGACATCCAGCATCACAGTGTTAATAGGAGACGAGTGTAAGCTCATTCTCAGCACATGGCTCTGTTATTTCCTAACTCCTTATCAGTTCTCCTAGCGACCTTTCCTTGACCTCATTGGTGTTTTCACTGAGGTCAGAGAAAGGAGGTTAGGAAAGGAGACAGGAGAGACTTTTAGAGCACACAGGTAACGGCTGCACTAAGCATGAAGGTGTGTCTGAAACATGCCGAAACACATCTGGTGCAATGATTGCAGTCTGCTCCGGGGCAGCTGGAGATTCACATGTTTTTGTATGTTTGTCACATTTAAATGTTTCAGATCAGGACGATGTCGGTTTGGATTTATTCCCTCAATAACAAACACTTCCGTGTAGAAACTAAATGTTGTGTTTTCTTTGTCTAATATTTAAATGTGATTGATCTGAAACATTTAAGTGTGACAAACCAGGAAGTAAACAAACACAGTTTCACTCTGTATGTGTTTGTTTCCATCTTATGTTCTTATATGTTGTTTGTTTGAAACTTGTGATCAGTATTTTAAAGTTTTTAAACTGAACTCAGACACATAAACTACAAACTGGTCAGACATTAGAAATAAATGGTTCCTCTGAGTATCTGAACCTGCTGTTGTGTTGCTTTTGTGTGCTGCTGTCACTGATGGCTGCTGCTGCTGTGACAACAGACACACAAACAGTTTGGTGGGCGATCGTGGCTCAAGAGTTGGCAGTTCATCTTTTAATCGGAAGGTTGCCAGTTCAAGCCCCAGCTCCGTTGTGTCCTTGGGCCAGAAACTTCACCCGTTGCCTACTAGTGGTGGTCAGTGTCCAGCAGCCTCGTCTCAGGGTGGGTTACAATGTAGCTTGCCACCACCAGTGTGTGTGAATGGGTGGATGACTGAATATGTAAAGCGCTTTAGGGTCTGTTAGATTTGTATTGTTTATTGTAATTTATGCTTAGAAATATTTAACCA
Organism: Maylandia zebra; assembly: GCF_041146795.1. Taxonomy (NCBI): domain Eukaryota; kingdom Metazoa; phylum Chordata; class Actinopteri; order Cichliformes; family Cichlidae; genus Maylandia; species Maylandia zebra. The sequence continues at coordinate 3,057,632 of NC_135169.1, read as the reverse complement.
TATATGCTTAGAGGTGTATAATCGATTGTGTAATGATAGGATGTGTGATCCTTAACAGTCTGCAAAGGCTTTGTGTGCATTCCAGAGTGTTCTGGCATTCACACCCACATTCTGGGAGCATGGGAGAGGTCGTACCTTCTCTTATTGTTTTATGGCAGGATAAACGTAGCTATATCTGTTTTAGTCTAAGTGCCTTTTGTTTAGATGAACTGCTGGACTTCCAGACCAGCAGGTTTAGAGAAGTCTTTAGGGGGTCACACTCTGACCCCCCCCCCCCCCCCCCCCCCCCCCCCCCACACACACACACACACACACACACACAACGCACAGGCAAGGTACTCTTTGTGTGTATGTAGACGTCTTATGTTAATGAACCTATGCATATTCATGTAACCTCAATAAAAGAGCAGTGTTACGGGGGAACGGACGAGAGCAACTGGGGTCGAGTAGAGGGACGGCGTTTGTCCAGTTCTCTCCCGTGCACGAGAAACATGAAGAACTTTGCCTACTCGGGTCCTGCTTTGCTGTGTAATTAAATTATCTTGAACGTTCCAGCGAATAGGTTTATTCTACAAACCTATCAGGGTCCATAGGGACTAAGTAAAGCGCTTTACAAATACAGGACATTTACCATGATGTTATCAGAAATCACTCTGGAAATACTCAGAAAAAAAGATGGTTTATGGTTTAAAGCTGATCTGCAGTCTGAATGTTTAAGAGCACTGCCCCCATGAGGTCAAACTGGAGCATTGCACATGATAATTCTCATCCAGCAACCTTCTTAGACACACATCTGACCCCGATTCAGTGGAGTCTTTAGAAACTTCCGTGTTTCTAAAGTCTACCTCCTTTTTTATGATAATTTTTACTGTTATTTGTTTTTGTTATTTATAATCCTTTTTTTTATCGTTCAAAGTGTTTTTTTTTCTTTGTCTCTGTACTTTATGAACTTATGAGGGATCAACAAAGCAGTAAAAATGAATGAAAATGAGGACGGGGCTGTGGCCCCCCCACACCCTCTAGCAGATCATTACATGAAGGAACCTTTTTAAAAAAAACAACCGCGTCCATGCTCACAGGTGTACACACGGGTGATCACACCCACAAACTACACCCCTTTTGGCTCCTACCTCAAAGCACACTGTGTTCTGTTGATCTTATGTGCTGCACAATAATGTTTAATATTTAGTATTTACTGTCATATTCCCATATATCATCGTGATGTTGTTTATTCTATTACTCTTGTTCTCTTCTGCTTGTTTTCTTTTTTCTTTCTCAACAGGTGATCCAGGTGATCGATAGATGCATTTTTTTTTCTTTTTCTGCCCGTTCTGTTGGTTTTTGTTTTTTGCCCTCCTCCCCCGTCCCTCTTCTCAGCTGTTTCTCTTTCCCTCTTTCTTTCTCCCCTTCTTTCCTCCAGTCAAGTCTGTCCCGTATTCAGCAAGTGAAAATAAAATAAACAATAAAAGGTGAATCAAATGGACCATTACGGCAAGGCTGGGATGGTCAATTTGGTAAAGTAAATCCGTTGGGCATCTTTCTTTGCCTTTAGACAACAATTCTGATGGCAAAAGAGCCAAAAGGGACAGGCCAAAAAAAAAAAAAAATGAATGAAAAGCCCAAACATGGACCCACCTGTTTGTACTCAGGTCTGTACCTCAGTAAACATCCACAGTATGAGGCTGTAGGAAAGCCCAGCAGTGACACCTGGTGGCAGAGAGGTTACCTGCAGTCACGTGACTGTCTGCCTGTTGCTGCGTATTATGGTGTTATTTTTGTGCCACTAATCTGAGGGCACGTAAAAAAAAAAAAAAAATCCAAGTACAAGTGTTGCATTTTCAGGAGAAATTTGTTTTTGAGTGAACAAAATTCATTGCTGCATGATTTGTTTTATTTTTTTAGATTTTGTTTAAACAATTATTGCACACTTTCTATAAATCCAATAAACTTCATTCCACTTCTCAAATATCACTCTGTGTGTCTCCTATATGATATATTTAACTGACATTTTTACTGTAACAACCAACAATTTATACAGGAAAATAATGACTAACAAGGTTGCCCAAACTTTTGCATCCCACTGTACCCGTGTGTCTGTGTTTGTGTGTATTCACATATTTTCATGTATTTCCAACTTCAAATTAGGCTTGTTTGGTTATCTTTTTTATTGCATTCTTTGTACTTTGTGCAGTTTAAAGACACTGAATGATGCTCCGGCTGTTTTTAGTCTGAGGTTGTGGTTTAGTCTTTATTCTTTGTTTTTGTTTTTCAGTGAAGTGGGGTGTGTGTCATTTAGCCACAACCAACCAAGACCTCCAATCTCCACCTCTGTGCATCACACACAGTCCCAGTTCAGACTTTATTGGGAACCAGCTCAGATACAAATCACGCATCTTCCATACTGCTCACAATTTGACTGGAGCCCACAGATCTGTGCTGATCTTTAACTTTGATCAGATGATTTCTTCTAGTGTGGGTTTAGTGTTTCTTCCCTCAGCTTCAGTTCTTACTTTGAGTTTTTTAGTTCCCTCTGTGTTCCCTGTAGTGTAGTCGATAGTTTTGTTGTGTGTGAGAGAACAATGAGGCGACTGCCGAATGTTACAGTTGTTGCCAAAAAGCCACCAAAGCCAGACTGCAGTGTAAACGCTGTCTCCAGGTGGAAAAGTGTCTCCCTGGCATGTTGACTATGTAATAAAATACAAAACAGCTTGATGCCATTTTTATGAAACAGTTTTGGGGTTTTTTTGGGTTTTTTTTAAAACAGCATCTCTTTTAAGTACATGCTGAAATGCTTTCTAAAAATGTGTCCAATCTTTCTATGCCAATGAAGTGCAAATCACTGACTTATACATATTTCCATAAAAGCCGCTGCGTGTGGCTGTGTTGCATTCCAGATGCCTGGACCACATTACAGCCACTCAAGAAAGCCACTGCATTTCCACCAGACATGCAAAAGAGTGTTTCAGACATAAGGCACAGGAATGGGAATAAGGATTTCTGTCAATTTTCACATAAAACACCACATGCTCTGCTTCTCCAGCACTCCAGGGGCAATTTAATCTCTACTAAAGATGCAACAAAACTGTCTCAAAGACAAAAATCAAAACACACAGACACACAGTGCATTTTACGCTGCAGTTCAATAAATCATAGTATACTATACAATCAGCATCGTCCATGACATCTTATCAGCTATATACCATTCAACTGAAATCACATAGATTGCAGATTTTAAATTAAATGTTGGAGCCAGTGAGCCCGTGAGGGTAAGCTAATATAGGAGAATAACTTTCTCTATTTCTACAGCCTGTCTCACCGCATCATTTGGACCAACTGAAGGCTTTTTAAAGACCTTTTAGAACAACCTGATAACACTGAATCAGAATAGTCCAGCCTAGAAGTAACAAGTAAATATATGAATGTTTTTCAGAATCATTCTGTGACAGGATGCTTCTAATTTTGGAGATACTGGCCAAATGGAGGAAAGCAGTCGTACATATTTGTTTAACATACACACTGAAGGACAAACCCTGTCAGAAACCACAGAAACAACATTTTGACAAACCTGAGATTTACCATAAGGTAAGGCCATTTAGACCACGTATCTGCTTAGTAACCATGTTTTTAAGATTTTACGACTAAGCACAATAAACCAATATTCCTCATTTTTTCCCTCATTAGAAGCAGGAAATTAGACGTCGGCCGAGTCTTTAAAGTCTTCAGCAATGAAAATGTCTCTGATACCTTTTAATAATCTTACCTAAGGAAAGCATATATAATGTAAATTATTATTCTATAACGGTCCCAGCACAGAACCCTGTAAAAATGTGAAGCCCCCCATTTACATGAATACATTTGAGTCTAGTAAATAGATATGTTTCAAACCATTGCAGCACCTGTTCTAAAAGCTCTGATCAGAGGCTGTAGAAACATACCCAAAGGGAGCTCCCTGATGTTATTTCAAGGTTTTAGCTGCAAATTCAACTGATAACATGAAAGAAAAAACTATGAGCTCTAATAAAATGACTTCCTGGGTCAGAGTCAGAGGCCATCTCTGTTGTACAGCCTGCACTGATTCTCACATACTAAGATGTTGGGCTGGGTGTGAAGTGCTGGGAAAAAGTAGAATAATGCAGTTTTGTAGTGATTATACTTACAGTCACTATTTAAAATGGCCTGAGGCCTGCCAGTGTGACAGACATGCAAAAAAGCAGAAAATCAGGAAGGAGTCCCCTTTTTTAGTTTTTCCCAGTACTGTAGCAATCAGCTGTTTCTGTCATTTGTTGATGCGCTTACAGTTGGCTGCATGTATTTGGTTGTGTTTTACAGTATTTCAGAGTTCTGTAAATGGAGGATGAGAAAATGAGTCTACATCCACTTATAATCCAGAGCTTAACTTCACAAAGCTTAGAAGAGGATGAAACACAATTAGCCACGTGGCTATTGTCAAAACACCAGTGGAAGCTGGGGGTCATCTGGGGGTACGCATTGTTGTCATAGCAACAAATGCGTCTTTCATTTCCGCGGATTTGAAGGATGGGTCGGGTGTGTCCTTCGTGGCCAAAGCTATCCCAGAATTCAAAGCGCAGCCCAGCCAATTCCAGTCTCAACAATGGAGGCAGCTACTTAGTTTTAATATTACTCTAATAAATCTTTCTGGGTCACAAAATAAACGTTTAACATATTTTCAGGTGAGAATGTAGCTGTGTAAACTTCAAATATCTGCTCAGTTTATCAAGATATCACATATTTACAAAAGTGCTCCGACGTTTTCGGAGACGTTGGTTACCCACCAGCTCTATACCTAGAAGAGAACAGCTAACTCGTGGCACATAGTTTTTGCTACTCAGGTTAAAAATGATCTATAAGTCACTCAGATAACTTAAATTTATTGTTTGACTATTTCCAATGTTTTATTTGTTCCTGAGTAAATCGGTTCAGCTGAGATTAAAGTTATATTTTTCACAGCTGAATAGACGTCAAACAGAAAACCGATTAAACAGACGTGCAAGATGGTAGAGAACGTACTCCGGTGTCCAGTTATATTTTAGCAAGCGAGGAGCAGATGGCTGAGTTTATTAAACTCCATCGAGACAGCTGGTGACACAAATCTGAAGGGTGCAGCCTAGAAATTTGGGAAAATTGGGACACTGCTATGTAAAGCCATAACCAATTGGCTAGTGCAGTATACAGAAACATCTTTGCCAAGTATGGCTGGAGGTCCCAAGGTCAAAATGAGAGACACCCCCTTGGGTGGCGGAGAATGACCGAGCTAAGATCCTGTGGGACTTCCATATACAGATGGAGAAGCTGGTGGTGACTAACCAGCCGGACATAATGATGGTAGATAAGCAACAGAAAATGGCCGTAGTGATCGATGTAGCGATCCTGAATGACAGCAACATCAGGAAGAAGGAATATGAGAAGCTTGAGGAATGCCAGGGGCTCAGAGAAGAGCTTGAGAAGGTGTAGATGGTGAAGGTAACAGTGGTATCAGTGATAATCAGAGCACTAGGTGCAGTGACTCCCAAGCTAGGCGAGTGGCTCCAGCAGATCCCGGGAACATCGGAGATCTCACAATCCTAGGAACAGCAAAGATACTGCGCAGGATCCTCAAGCTCCGAGGACCTGAGCTTTAAGGAATTTTGTAATGGATGTGTGTGTGTGTGTCATTTCTATCTATCTATAATGTGTGTGTGTGTGTGTGTGTGTGTGTGTGTGCGTGTGTGTGTGTGTGTGTGTGTGTGTGTGTGTATATATTCAACAATTAGTTAACAAAATATTTTTACATTTTATAGATCACTAAATTAATACACAGAAATTCTTGTTAAGTTAATAAATTGGTGATTTAACCAGGTAAAATGATCGACACTTTCACAAAGAAAAAACTCTGAGTTTAGGCTCAACACAGCTCACTGAGACACTAATCTAACTCTTTAGTTCATGTCTCAGTTATCCATAAACAAACACACCCCAAAAGCAAAGGAAGAGCTTCACCTTTGAACGCACACTGAACTCTAGTCACCCACCTGGAGTATCAACACTCAGGTACATGCTGCTGATGGGATCAGTCTTCTCTTCCTCCGGTTTGTTCCTTTGTGCCAGCTGGTGACACAAATCTGAAGGCTAGACCGTCCCAGTTTGCAGCCTTGCACTTCCGGCCTTCTCGGTCTTCAGAGGACATGGACACTGTAGACTGAGAAGGCTGCGTCCTCTGGGTTTTGGGACATAGCTAGAATCTTTGTCCACATCTATTTTTCTCAAAACAACAGTAATAAATTACATTACTTTAACATTTTTTAATTGTACAAAAACAATTTGCTATAATTGGCAGCTCGCAATTTACTACAAGTCGCATTTACTGAAAAATGTGTTGCAGGGCTGGTTTGGATCTTTACAGCTCAGTTACAGCACGGCCAAATGTTCTGTGGCACAGACGTGGCGTTGAAGTCACTCCACACGAAGGAAACACAGATGAGCCCTGTGTGGGCCAAAAAACACAGATACTGTATGTGATTCATACTAAAACACATCAGGGGTGTCTCATTGTTGAATCGGCTGACCTCCATTCATTACCATTGAAGCCCACTGCAGGTAACTGTCTACAAAAAAAACAATAAATACATTCAGTATTTTCTGTGTGGGAGATCCTAAATCGTCTGTTTTGATTTAGAAAAGTATATGTAGCCGCTAAGACTGGTGGACCTAAATCTTCACCACCACATCTGTATACATACAAGCAGAAAGGGGAGTGAGTGGGTCAGCGCTCAGGGCACAGAAACTAAGCTGGCTTCAAACACACCATTTATTTCCATAAAAAAACCACAGCCAGAGTCACAAATACAAGATAAAATTCCCCGTATACAATAAAAATAGTGTTGCAACTCGCTAAAAACCCTGCCGGCAGGAATAACTATACACTATTAAAACAAGGCTAAAACATGTTTTCCATATACTAAAATTACCCTCCCATAGTCCCATAATCCCACAGTCCAGCCACACATGGGCAAATGGTCCTTATATGCAAGAGACAGGAGAGGAACTTCTCTTCCGGTATGATAAAACTCGTCAGCAGTAGACCAGGGAGGAGGCTCCTATCACAGACCTGTCTCCTCCTGACAGCGCGTCGCCACACAGTCCCGCCCCACTCCACACCTGAACACGGCCTCCCTCGTCTCACCGTCAGATGCAGGCAGAAGGGCATCCCTGCCCTGTTGTGCATTGCGGCCATCGCCACCCACTGTTGCTGTTCCTGCATTGGGACTGGATCGCCAAATGACTCGCGGCACCCCACAGTCAGGCAGCAGTTCCTTCCACACACGTGCGGGCTTGCACGCGTTCCTTTTTCTCCTGCTCACCTTTCGTGCGTCACTCCTCTCTTTGTCTCTGCGCTCGCTATCCCCTGTAACAGGTCAACCTGGCGGCTGATAGGCCACCTTGGGGAACGCCCCCACCTCACAGGTGCCTACAATTGTCTGTTTAGTCCACAGTGGATTAAAGGAACATGGTACAACATTAACACACATAATATAAATATGAGGATAAAACCATGCCGTATAAATATAAATAAACAAACATGCAATATAAATATCACAATAAAATCATGCAAATAAAATCAACACTATGTACCAATACACAGATTGACAAAGCATAAAAACACAAATTTCCACTGTGTGACATATAAAACTGTATGATTATGAAAGATCTAATTTTGCTGGTTCTTATATAGTGAGACTCATTCACCCATTTCCACACCCAAGTGTTTTCTGTGTAGCTCGATGTTTGTATCTTCCCCAAAGACCTCTCAGAGTGCAGACTGGAACACTCAGGGGTGAAACCACCAACCTTTCAACCAGCTCAACCTCTGAGCCACAGTTTGCCCAAAACATTCAACAGGACACACAGAGTAGAAAAGTCAGGAAGTGTTGTTTAATATAATATTGAAATACAGAGCTGAGGTTCAACAGGATGACTGGTGATGTTAGGATGTTTTCTCATTCATCATCATGTTGATCAGATTTAATCTTGATAACATGATAAGAATTAAGTATGATTAACTATTATCAAAGGAAACAAAAGTATAACTTTAAACTTTGTCTATTTATATCATCTGAGTCGCTGTTCTGCTGTCAAGTGTGATGATGATGCCCAGCATGACATTGATTATCATGTTTGGTGTCAGCACTGAGAGTTTAGAGCACCGGCTGAAGACTCGGTTTAGAGTTTAGCAGACAGTCTAGTCCTGATCATCGGGAGGCTGGAAGGAATCCGGACTCTGTGGCTTTTGTTTTCTGCAGAACGATAAACCAGCAGCAGCAGCCACACCTGCAACTATCAGGCCAACTATCACTCCAATAGATCCAGTTCCACCCGGTCCTGATCCATCTGCAGGTGAGAAACAGGTGTGAGGTGTCACGTCTGGGCCAAAAAAACAGAGATACTGTATGTAATTCATACTAAAACACACCAGGGCCGAACAACATGTTGGTCCTGGACCAAGCTCAACACTGGAGATCAACAGAGCCCCATAAGCCTTTGAGGAAGATTTGGCTGACCGCGATCTGGGTCTGCACAGCCTGTTCTCCACTGCAATTGGTGATGACCCCAGGTTTTCTCAACCATCTGTCCCAGTTGCACCAGGGGCCCATTCTTCGTACCTCGCTAAGTAAGTTAGCTGGATTAGATTGTTGACGATTTCGCGTGATCCTGGATCGTTCGGTTCCCCGAAGCTCATCCGGGACTTGCTGTCATAGCAACAGAGCCGTAAGCGTAAACCTGCTCGGGAGCAGTTTTACTTTATGTAAACAGGATTAGATCGCGGCCACGCAGGTATGTCCGCTTCATTTATACGAAAGCAACAGCGATATTCCACCACTGTTTCACCATAAATAAATAACATCAATGTAACTAAAGATAATGCAGTACTTGATCCTTTTATTGATTTCACACAGATACATACAGGTCATTTCCTAAAAAAGGGAAATGTACTATTAACATTCTATTACATGTATGTGATTATTACAGATGTAATTCATATTTCAGAGTAGTAATTGTAAATTACTTCGTGTAATCAAGATGAGACCACGGCTATAAAAGCGAAGGTGGATTTGGGAAGCCTGTCGCAGCCATGTCCTGTCCGTATACGCGACCAACCCATTGCGGAAGGTGCAAGATTGATAAGGAGAGTTTTCAGAATTCAGCATATATTGCGGGATAGACAGGATCCTTTAGCTCAGCGCGACAGTGTGCTCATTGAGAGATATCGATATTCCCGTGAGGGTATTATTTACTTAACCAAGTTGTTGACGAGGGGGTGCAGGACCACCACCTGTCTTTTTTTCCTCTGCCCTTTTCTTGGTTGCTGTTATGAACAAACTAACAGAGTATTACAGGCCAGTATTACCTTGCCAAGAGACGCAAAGCAATCTAAGAGATAAATATTACCATTCTGTAGAATACTCCTGTATTTCACTTTTACTTGTTCCCATGTTCTTGTGGGTCCTGTTGTGGCTCTGATGTGAAAGGGGATATAATATAACATATTATAATATAATATAATGCCATATGATATTGGACAATGTAGTGTCATATGATAGATCTACCCTACCGCCTACTGGTGTTGGCCAGAGGGGCCGATGGCGCGATATGGCAGCCTGGCTACAACCGTAGCTGCCTCCACCAGTGTGTGAATGTGGGAGTGAATGAATAGTGGTATCGTAAAGCGCTTTGGGTGCCTTGGAAAGCGCTATATAAACCCAATCCATTATTATTATTATTATTATTATTATTATTATTATTAAATTACCTACGAGTTTGATTTGTCAGCAACTTTCTGCCAGCCCTCTCTCCTTGCTTTTGCAGCCTTTGCAGTGTTCCCTTGCGTTTTAATTAAACTCTGAAACTCCTGAAATCCCTCACTCATGAGTTCTTGCTCTGCTGCCGGAAAATACCGAGCACGCCCCTTCGACATTTTCGCCGACCAATCAGCGGGTTGCCGATCAATGTTTCTACTATCGATGCGTAGCCCCTTTTACGACACCCAGTGATGTCACATTACTGCGTCCAGCTGTACTAATCGTCAACAGCAGGTGTGTTCGGGGAACCGGATTAGCGAGCTCACGGTTAGCGCGATGGTTTGGTCTTGGATGTGTCATTTGATCTTGGATGTAGTAAGCGACGTACGAAGAACGGGCCCCTGATCCTGTTCCAGTTGTGCTTGTTCTATGATCCCCGTTACATGTATGGGGCTGCAATGGGCAAGCTACACCATGTGGACCAGCAGGCACAACTACTCAGTGTTGAACACTTGTTCTAATGTTTTAGGGGAAAAGGGGCAGTGCTTACATTCAATCTTTGGTTTGTATTTCTTTCCTCCTGAAAAATAGGAATTAGTGAGTGGTCTAAGGAGCTTGGAAAGAAAAGCGTCGGGACTTGTTTAAGTTGTTTAAGTTCCTTAGACTACGATGACCTGGATGACTGAGAACCTTCACAGACGAATCAGTGAGTGTTATTCCCGGCCACTATACAGTGATTACCATTATTACATCTTTCCCACTGTGAAGCACTTATAATGTTTGTGTGTCCCCCGACCACTGTTAGGTGACCAAAATAGGAAAGTTTAAATGAAGTGTAACATTTTCACTTACCAGCATGTTTTCAGTGAGATATAGATTCTCTGCTGGGGGATAGAGGAAGCTGTACCTTACTAAAAACCACTGAATGAAGTTTTCTAAATGATTTACAGAAAAATCAGAGTTACTCACTCACCTGGAGGAATTCTCAGATTGATGGTGATGTTTTTCCATGAACGTGTTTCTGCTATTTTAAAAAGACACTTGTATGTTCCAGAGTCAGCAGTGGTCGCTTTCTTCACAATCAAAGACGCGTCTCCATCCTTCATCCCTCTGAGAGCCACTCGGTTCTTATATGATGGATGCTGGTTGTTTGGAACAAAACGCCCATCCTGGTACAAAAAGACATTTTTCTGTCCCAGGCCAGCTCTGCTCCACTCTACAGCTGTGATCTTATTGGTAACTCGACATGGAAGCGCGACGTCCTGTCCAGACTCGGCTGTGATGTTTATCTGGACTGAAAGAGGAAACAACACAGAGCAGAGAGGTTAAAGGTCAACATACAATTATAAGCAGAATTATTTACTTTAAATATTTGTTTATGTCTTTTAACATTTGGATGGATTTAATGAATGTTATTGTCTTAAAGTCCAGCAGAGGCCTGTACTATAAAGCAGCTTTGGGTTCGGGGTTTTCTGTGCTAGGAAGGTGGTTCACGTCTTATAACAGTGCATTGCCATGGTAAGTTATGCTGTGAACCTGCTCCAGATCAGATTAAATCCAGATTAGAGATCATGATGTATAAAATAAATCTATGAACCAATAATGTTTTATAAGAGTTAATATCTGGTTGAAAACAAGATGCCTGCACTTCACTTGTGGAGCTCATGTTAAATTTGTACATAAACTAGGTTTAAATCCTGTTTTTGTATTTAGTCTTAAACAGCACAGAATCTGCATTCAATCAACATTTTTTCATTACCTGACTGATTATCCTGATTTCCATTATCAGAGTAAATAAATGGGGAAGACATGTTGTTGATATCACTTCCCCGAACAAGGCGAAGGTCATTTTAGGCTCATGCTAAACATGCAAAGAGTGAGAAACTACAAGATGTTAGCTTCCACAGAACAACAACATGTGCTGATAATAAGTGAACATAATGTGTGAGAGAAAGCAGCCTCTCATTATAAGACACTGTGAGTCTCTGCATGCTGCCTTTATGGAGCTACAGCTGTTTGTATACACTGAACAAGAAGCTTTGTAGCTGCATCCTGTCTCCTGACACACGTTACACTTCTTTGTCTCTGTCACAGCTGGATTACAGATGTTAACTCCACACAAACTGCACCCAGCCTTGTGTCTCCTCCACACACAGACAGTCTACTTTACTCCTCGTTTTCTCAGAAAGGCATTATGTTAGTTTCTAACAGTAAATCTCACCTGCAGAGACGAACACGAAGACGCTGAAAAACAGCAAAGTTGAGCCGAGCGAGACACTGACAGCAGACATTTCTTAACTCCACCCTTCAGAGTCAGAGAGAGAGAGACGTTAGGCTGCGCACCGCTGGTCTGAAAGGCTCTTAGCACATAAACCGTACGTACTAATTTACTTACTCGGGTTTCATATGTGATAGTTTGTATGCAGGACTTAGTTTAAGGGCTGAAAATGAATCTGAATAAATCCTGTTTTTCCCTCTCAAAGACTCACAAACTCCTGGCATCCCTGTTAGAAAGAAACATCGATATTTGAGAGTAAATGTTTGAGAAAATTAAATTTTTAAAAAATCTGCCAACATTTTAAAATTTTGTCCCTGAAATAAAAAAAAAAGGTAAGTGTGGAGAGAGATCTGTCCTTAAATGGACTTTGGTGAGGCTGATCTGTTTGTTCTGTTAAAGTTTGTTAAAGTTTGATATACTTTGATTTTATATGATATAGAAAATTTAACAAAAGAAATGATTTAAAACTCTTGTAAGTCAAAACATGATGGTGGACTAAAAGTTTACGTCTTTCAGTATTACAAAATTACTGTTATTTTAAAAAAAACAACACTTTTAATCTGATCGGTTGAGCTAAATTATGGCATAAATGTGATGATGAAATTAAAGAGCTGGCTGGAAAGTCGCCCAGTATTCATGAGAAAGCTCCTTTAACTCCAGGGTGAGAGATGATTTCACTGTGAGGGATCAGGCCTGCTGTCACACAGAGACTGATGACAGACATGCTGAGGCCGTTAAGTTTGCTTTTCTGATTAATATGTCTAATGAGATTAGCAGATTTATATCATAAACCATGAGGAGACACGTGAGGAGAAACTCTCATTCTCTTTATTTGGACCTTTGTTCTGCTGTGGAGGAGATCATCCAGCGACACGAGCGTCACGTCGAGGTTTTACACTGAATCTGCTGCTCCTCTTTCTCCATGTGTTCCACCACAGAGGTGTTGAAAATACCTGTAGTCAGCAGAGGTATGTCACTCTTGATCCCCTCTGCCAGTGTCTCGGTGGCTCGGGGTGAGCCACTCAATGTGTGGAGCAGGTGAGACATGGCGTCGTCTGTGGAACAATTAGTCTGGTATGCAAACTGAAGTGGGTCAATGGTGACAGGAAGTGAAGGGGTGACGTGACCAGTCTCTCTAAACACTTCATCACCATTGGTGCTACTGGGCACCGCGGGAATCATTGCGTCAAGCGGACTGTTGCTTCTTTGGGACAAGGACGATGATGGACTCTTTGAAGCACGTGGGAACCACTGCTTGGGCCAAGGAGAGGTTGAAGATCTCCCAGTGCTAGCTGGTCAAAGCAGGCTCTCAGGACCCGACCCCCTTGCATCTGGTCCTGCTGCCTATAGCGTTCAGTCTCCTGAAAGCTTTCCTGCTCTGTGATGATAAAAGTCCTGTTGTCACTGGTGCACTCTGAGACACAGAACTGTACAGAGGGGTCTGACAGCCTGAATGAAGATACTGTCATTCTTTGTGTTGGACTGCCATCTTGTGTTGCAGTCAAGAATGGTTTTTAATCTTTAAATGCACCGTCCATTTTGTGCATGCTTACACAATTAGAGTGATGAAACTCCATAAAAAGATTTGAGACAAGTAATATTAACTGTATTTATCTTGTACTGATGCTTTTTCAGAAACCACATCTATTAACCGTAGACAGAGTGTCAGAGTGGGTAAGAACACCTCTTCCACCCTTGTGGTCAACACCGGTGCCCCTCAGGGGTGTGTCCTGAGCCCTCTGCTATACACTCTCTTCACCCATGACTGTATTTCCTCCTGCGCGTCCAATCTCATTGTTAAGTTTGCCGATGACACTACAGTGCTCGGACTTATATCCAACAACGATGAGACAAACTATAGGACAGAGGTGCAACAACTAGAGTCATGGTGCCACGACAATAACTTGGTCTTAAACACCAAAAAGACCAAGGAGATCATTGTAGATTTCCGGAAGAGGGGTCATAACAACCATCTGCCTCTCTTCATTGGCAGTGAGGCGGTGGAGAGGGTGAGCAGTTTTAAATTCTTGGGGGTAACTGTGACCGAGGACCTGTCCTGGGGCAACCATATCACCTCAGTTGCACGGAAGGCCCAACAGCGCCTCTACTACCTGAGGAGACTGCGGAGCGCACACATTCCCAGATCTCTGATGTTGAACTTCTACAACTGTGCCATCAGCAGCGTTCTGACGTATGGATTTCTAGTGTGGTTCCCCAGCTGCACCAAGGCCGATCAGCAAGCACTCCAGCGGGTGGTGAAAGAAGCTGGCAGAATTATTGGAACAAGTCTGCCAGGGATCAGTAATATCTTCCCCACTCGCTGTCTGAGGAGGGTGCACAGTATCCTGCGGGACCAACATCACCCTGCGCGCCACCTTTTCCATCTGCTGCCCTCAGGGAGAAGGTACAGGTCTATACAGGCCAGAACATCCAGACTGGCCAACAGCCTGTATCCACAGGCTGTGAGGCTCCTGAACTCTCTGCCCCCCTCTCACGGACAATAACCATATCCAACTTCTTAATAGCAATGAACTGGTCTGCATTGGTGCATAATATCTTTATTCTCTTCCCCCTCCTGCCCCCCCCCCCCCCCTCTTTCTTAAATAGATAACTATCATATCTGATATCATATCTCACAGTACAATAATATTGAATGGGTTGCATTGTTGTACTTTGTCATGTTTCTCAGGTCTTTGTCTGATTTTCTACGAACATTACTTGTCATGTTCTCATGTTATTGCTAAGGATTGTCTTATTGCATTGGAGTCACACTGGGTTAAATATGTACACTTGGGTTTTAAGGGGTATTTATTATTTTCTTCTTTTTTTGGGGTTGTATGGAAGCCCCAAACGCAATTTCATTGTTCTTGACAATGACAATAAATAAATAAATAAATAAATAAATAAATACTCCTCGTGCACCGTCACATAGCACATGAAACTTTCTCTTGCACGTAAATCTCTGGATGTTAACTGTCCCTTCTGACTTAGGATAATTGCAGTAACACAATCCAGTATTAATTGTGTGTAAATATTTATTAACAAGGAGAAGTTGAAGATGACACAGGGTGTAGGTGAGGAACTTTACATTATTTACTCCTTGCAGCACGAGTTAAATTAAGGAAAGTGGCAAACTTCACAGTTCATGATCAGAGAGAAATATCTACACATCAACTACACCACCGGGCAAAAGTTTTAGAAACATCGATTGATTTCCACTTATTTATTTACTTATTGCAGTTCAAGTCCAATGACTAGCTTGAAATGGTACAAAGGTGAGTATTGAACTTCCACAACAAAAAAGGTAAAGGTTACCCAAAACTGAAAAATAATGTACATTTCAGAATTATACAAAAGGGCCTTTTTCAGGGAACAAAAAACGTGTTAAAATTTAAAGCTGTTCTGCTCTAATGGAGGTCGATCAAGCCGTGAAAGCTGGTGCTACTAACTCCTACAGGTGTTTCAACTTTTCTGGATTTCTTCCAACCCTCTGTCTGCATAAAAGTGCTGGAACACACTGTGGTACCACACCCATGAGCATCAGTGAACAGTACTGCAGAAAGTAGTGTGCTGCTATAGAAATGGTGAGAAAAGGGCAATTAACAATGGAAGAGAGACAGACCATCATAACACTTGTAGAGTATGTTCATACAGAGAAATTGCCAAGAAGAGCACAGATTAATCACGGTCATAGCAAGCCTCAGTTTCAGCTTTGAAGGGAAGACTTTGAGCTGCAGGATTGACAGGATGAGTTGCAGCAGGAAAGCCACATGTCAGGATAAGACACTGGATTGCCTGGGCCATGAAACCCCACCATTAGACTACTGAAGACTGAAAGAAGGTTTTTGGACTGATGAATCAAAATTGTAAATCTTTGGTTCATGCAGGATCTTTGTATGACGTTGAGAAGATGAACGGATGTTTCCACAGTGTGTGGCATCAACCAGGTGATGGTCTGCGGCTGTTATGCTGGATCCAGGATTGGTGACTTGTGTAGAGTGAGACGCACAGCAGTGGGAGCCGTTTTGTTTGTTTACTAAAAAAGCTGATCTCTGCATGAGGATCAGTTTGTTTGGTTCACAAGTTCTTACAAACAGCTGAAGCTGAAGCTCCAACACAAAAACACTCACTGACTCTGAGATTAGAGCTCAGAAATTCATGTATGTTTGTAACACAGTTTGACTTCAAATTTTTCAGAAGGAATTCGGGAGAAATATCTGTCATCTAAAAAGATTTAATTGCCTTTGGCAGTTGAAATTACAAGTACACAAGGCCGAACCCCAGTCTGTCTAGAATTATCTAATGTTATCCTTCAGCTTATTCTAAGGCTCAGTTCAGGACATCTTTATTCTTTAACCAGAGACTTATAGAAAACTATTATCAGTGTATGTGTGAGCATGCAGCAAAGACTCTCAAGCGCTCTGCGTCCACTCTTTAGTACTTCAGCCCAGTCTTAGCACCGGAAGAAGCTCATGATCCTCAAAACACAGAGTGCCAACTCGTTTTTCAAATAATAAAACAGCTTTATTGAATTCTTTTATAAACAATTTATATTTTTTCAACCCTAACAGCCGGAGTCTGAACATTAATCATCAGACATGTTAGACGTCTACAGTCGTCTGCTGGTGTTCAGGAGAGTCCTGACTCATCATGATTTCAGTCACAGACCAGCTCTTGGGGGGAAAGAGGCTGTTCATCCTCTGGATGATTATGAGTGTTAGAATGGCGTCGTTTTCTTTTGTAGATCAAAAATCCAACAACTAAAACAACAGCAGAAACACCGATGATCAGTGCAACAGATCCTCCTGTCGGACCTGCAGGTGAGAAACAGCTGTGAGGTGTCAGGTAGGCGACGAGTGAAGAACAGAATCTCTTTCTTTGTCAAGTAGATTACCGGTAGGTTAAAAAAAAGAATAAAGGGTGAATAAAGAATGACAATTTGGACACTCTGCATTTGAAGTATTTCAATACTGCCAGAGCTGATAAGAGGATTTATATTTATGGGGGAAAATACCAGTTAAATTTCCCCTAGGGTTAGGAGACATAAATGTCTTTGTTTCTGCTCTAACCAAACAATGCTGCTCTACAACTCTAGACTACCAGCCACAAAGACAACAGCTGGAGAAACATCTGTCTACCTCTGACATCCACCAGCTCATCCATACAACAAACAAACATCAACAACCAGGAAGCAGCTTCACCTCTGATCACACACACACTCAACTCTACTCACTCACCTGGACGATCAGTAACTCTCAGACGTACGTAGCTGATATATTTCCATGAGCGTGTTTCTTCCATAAAGACACCACACATGTATGTTCCACTGTCAGCAGGCGTCAGATCGTTCACAATCATAGACATGTTTCCATCCGTCATCTGTATGTCCAGGAGATCCACCCGGTTCTTAAAAGACCGATCCTGGTTGTCTCGTTCAAAATTCCCATTCTGGTACAAAAGAACATGTTCACCTTCCAGACGAGATCCCATCCATTTTACGCCTGTGATGGAGTTGTTGTTGTTTGAACTTTGACATGGCAGAGTAACATTTTGTCCAGACTCAGCTTTGATGTTCATTTTCTGACCTGAAAGAGGAAACAACACAGAGCAGAGAGGTTAAAGGTCAAAGTACAATTACGATCAGAATGACTGACTTTAAATATTTTGTTTATTTCCTTTGACATTTGAGTTTTTAGTCATGTTGGATTTAATGAACCTCTGAACATCCAGCAGGTCACCAGTGACCCACTGAGGGGGAATTTTAGCCTCATGCTAAACATGCAAAGTGTCAGAAACTACAAGATGTTAGCTTCCACAGAACAACAACATGTGCTGATAATAAGTGAACATAATGTGTGGCTCTCATTATAAGACATGGTGATGGGTGATCTGGCAGCAGAGAGCGGGACAAGAAATGGGCAAATAGTTCAAACTGTGAGTGCACTTTATACACATGTATGAAAAGAAGTAATGATTGCCTTTGTGTGTTTGACTGTCTGCTAACCAACTAGTATAGTATCATAGTATTGTAGCACTTTTTTTTCTAATATCTCTCTAATACATTTTTCTTCCTGAAGTCTATGTTTCACAAAAACTCTTGAGGCATGCTCAGTCATCCAGGTGACTAAGTCCCCAAAAGTTGATTCTGTTCATCTGGATGTTGGTTACCAGAGATTTCGTCACTCATCCGAGACACTTGGATGAGTGACGAAATGTTTCTCCCACTGACAACATCCAGATGAACAGAATCAACTATTTGGGGTGCAACAAAAAGCTTTGTAGCTGCATACTGACTCCTGAAACTACAACACATTACACTTCTTTGTCTCTGTCACAGCTGGATTACAGATGTTAAGGCCACACAGATATGTGTCACCTTCATATGCACGAACATAATCAATATTAAAATTACTCTAAGAAGAGGCTTCAGGGAGACGTTTGCTACGTTGGACTGTAGGACCATCAGAAATGTGTGCAGTAACAAAACAGGCAGCACTGAAAGCAGCTCTAAGTGTTTGTGTTGTTCAATGATTTGTGCACAACAACAACAATGGGACCTCTCTCATCCATTTGTCATCATGTGGACATTTTTCTGACAGACGCCACAACTTTAACATCCACCAGCTCATCCATACAACAACAAACATCAACAAGCAGGAAGCAGCTTCACCTCTGATCACACACACACTCAGCTCTACTCACTCACCTGGAGGATCAACAATCAGATAGTTGTTAATGAGCAATTTCCACGAGCGCGTTTCCTCCATGAAGACACGGCACATGTGTGTTCCACTATCAGCCGTGTTCGCATCCTTCAGAATCAAAGACACGTCTCCATCCTTCATCTGTCTGTCCTGCAAAGTCAGACGGCTCTTAAAAGATGGATGCTGGTTGTCTGGATTTAAATGCCCGTCCTGGTACAAAAGGACATATTTATCTCTAAGGTCAGCCCTGCTCCATTTTACACGTTTACTGTTGTTTGGAGCTCGACATGTCAGAGTGACTTTCTGTCCAGACTCAGCTGGGAGGATTTTGTGTTCTGAAAGAGAAAACAAAACAGAGCAGAGAGATGTTAGTTGTTTATTTATTTTTGCATCTGAGTTTTAGGGCCTTGTGGTGGTATGGTAGTTATCACTTTTGCCTCTCGGAAAAGTCCTTGCTTCAAATCCATGATCTACTCTTTCTGTATTAGCCCTGTAACAGACCGGCATCCTGTCCAGGCTTCACCTGCTACTAACTCAGTATCTGTGATACAGTCCAGGCCCAATAACCTTGGCTTAGTTAAACAGAAGGAGATAGATTGAGTTTTTTTGCCATTTTTTCTTTCATTCATGTAAACCTGCTAGCATCCACCAGATCATCAGTGTAGCCTCATGCTAAACACAACAGCTAGCGGACCTCAGAAATCCACAGCAACTGGGCCTCGCCCACCATAATGGTATGTAAGAAGGATGGGATATACTGTCTCTGCATTGTTGGCTATCCACTGGACCCAGTAGCAGTTTTTGATACAGGCGACATGGGCGGTTGCCCAGGGCGGCATAGTGGTGGGGGCGGCAAAAAAAAAGTTGCTCGGGCTCATGCTGGACTCATGCTGCCCTGACATCATGCCGGCGGATTTTGGGGATGGCATAGGCGTTTTCTATCGCCCATTTGCTGGGAGTAAGGGCGCCCTCCGTTGGTGAGGTGCGCCTACTGCAGATGCTTTTCTTTCTGAGCTCTGTAGACATCCAAGGTCCAAAACAAAATGCAGCAGGGACCTGTTTTCAGAGTCCAAATTGCACCGGACTGCCTGATGACTAGACGTTGACAAGCTGTGCTGGCTAAAAAAAAAGAAGATAGAGCCTGAAGGACAGTTATCTCGGTGGCTGCAGAAGCTAATACACACTGGTCGATTGGTGTATTGCACACTGATGTTTATAGTCTTTCAGAAGACCCTGCCACCAGTCCTGCCCATGCAAACAGCAGGATCCCTCCAGGCACCAAGGGAGTACTAGTCATCAGGCAGTCCGGTGCAATTTGGACTCTGAAAACAGGTCCCTGCTGCATTTTGTTTTGGACCTTGGATGTCTACAGAGCTCAGAAAGAAAAAAAGCATCTGGACTTCTTTAGTTGCTTGAAGATGTTTCACCTCTCATCCAAGAAGATTCTTTAGCTCTAGAGTCAAATGGTGGAGAGTCCCAGATTTAAACCCTGTGAGAGAGTCACAGAAGAGGGAAAGTGGACCACCTAATGATCCTCTACGTAATCACATGAGCCAAGGTGTGAAAACAGGTTCATCAGCCAAGGTTTCGGGTGAGCTCAACCTAACCCCACCCTATCATGTGATGCCTTAATGCTCACTCACATCCTGGGCCATCTGACCTCAGGAAATCACATGACAGGGTGGGGTTCGATTTGAGCTCACCCGAAACCCTGGCTGATTTTTATCAGCATGTTTTCAGTGAGATTCTCTGCTGGGACTGCTGAATGAAGTTTTCTGAATGATTTACAGAAGTTTACAGTTACCTTGCTCACTCACCTAGAGGAACACTGAGGGTGATGGTGATGTTTGTCCATGAACGTGTTTCTGCTATTTCAAAAAGACACTTGTATGTTCCAGAGTCAGCAGTGGTCACTTTCTTCAGAATCAAAGACGCGTCTCCACCCTTCATCTGTCTGTCCCGCAGAGCCACTCGGTTCTTATATGATGGATGCTGGTTGTTTGGAACAAAACGCCCATCCTGGTACAAAAAGACATTTTTCGGTTCCAGGCCAGCTCTGCTCCACAGTACAGCTGAGATCCTATTTGTAATTTGACAGGGCAGAGTGACGTCCTGTCCAGACTCGACTGTGATGTTCATCTGGTCTTAAAGAGAAAACAACACAGAGCACAGAGGTTAAAGGTCAACATGCAATTATAAGAAGCATTGTTTACTTTAAAAATGTTCTTTATTTTCTTTGACATGTTTAGTCCCCATGTTAATGTCTTAAAGTCCAGCAGAGGCCTGTACTATAAAGCAGCTTTGGGTTGAGGGTTAACACTGGGTTTTCTGTTCTAGGAAGGTGGTTCGCGTCTTATAACATCCAGTGCATTGCCATGGTAACTTTCACTATCTTAAGTAGCTAGCTTAAATTATGCTTTGAACCTGCCCCTGATCTGATCTGCTCCTGAACCGGATTAGATCCAGATTGAAACATCCATCAGGTTCCACAGAACAAAAACGTGCTAATAATAATTGAACATAAAGCAGTCCTCTCATTATAACACACTGTAAGTCTGTGCATTCTGCTCTACAACTCGAGACTTCCCACCACAAAGACGACAGCTGGTGGTTGTCTGTCGAACCCAGACATCCACCAGAGGCCTTTACTTCATCTCTCTGCAGGGAGAGGCTAATGTTTTCAGTAGCCTCTAAAGTCTTTGTGTTTCCCTAATAAGCATCAGAAGCAAATAATATATATACTGTATATATGTACAACTTTGCCACATTTTGTCACATTACAGCCACAAACATGACTCAATTTTATTGGAATTCCACGTGAAAGACCAACACAAAGTGGTGTACACGTGAGAAGTGGAATGAAAATCATACATGAGTCAAGATCGATCGATCGATAGATAGATAGATAGATAGATAGATAGATAGATAGATAGATAGACAGATAGACAGATAGACAGATAGATAGATAGACAGATAGATAGATAGACAGATAGACAGATAGACAGATAGATAGATAGATAGATAGATGTGTGTATACTTGTTCAAGCCACTGCATGCATACAGAACAGGCCTGTGTTTGAATTCAGTTTTAATATTCAATCTTTATTCGCAAATGAAAAAATGGAAATGGAAGTGTTGCAGGAATTGCATTAACTCATATGTGATGAAAGCTCAGTGGTTTGTGGTGTGTGCGTGAGCGTAGGCAACGTTTTCTTTACAGCATGTTTTCAGTGTCGAATAGATTATCTGCTGGGAGAATACAGAAAGCTGCACCTTACTAAAGCCAATGAATACAACACAAACTCCATGCCAGATTTACAGAAAAATCAGAGTTACCTTACTCACTCACCTGGAGAAACTTTCAGATTGATGGTGACGTATTTCCATGAGCCTGTTTCTGCTATTTTAACACGACACTTGTATGTTCCAGAGTCAGCAGTGGTCGCTTTCTTCAGAATCAAAGACGCGTCTCCACCCTTCATCCCTCTGAGAGCCACTCGGTACTTATATGATGGATGCTGGTTGTTTGGAACAAAACGCCCATCCTGGTACAAAAAGACGTTTTTCTGTCCCAGGCCAGCTCTGCTCCACTCTACAGCTGTGATGTTATTTGTGACTCGACAGGGCAGAGTGACGTCCTGTCCAGACACAGCTATGATGTTTATCTGGACTAGAAGAGGAAACAACACAGGGCGGGGAGGTTAACGGTCATCGTACAATTATGAGCAGAATTATTGACCTTTTGTTTAATTGTTGTTTATTTCTCCCCTGTGAATTGAACACACTCGCATAAGACAAGGACTTTCAGAATAAAACAGGAAACTAACAGACAGAGGACCAGACAAAACACTGAACTGAACAGACAGACTCACGAGCAGACACAGTGACACCATGGACAGACAGAGGGAACACAGGCAGGTATAAAACAAAACTCTAACACACAGCACACCTACACACAAGACATAACAGAATAAACAAGAACATAGAATAATATAAAGAGTCCTCAGACTCGGGACCATGACAGAAGGTGGTTTGCCTCTTATAACAGTGCACTGCCATGGTAACTAGTGCTAACGTTTAACTAGCTAACTTCACTTATGCTGTGAACATAATCTGCTTTGGATCAGATTAAGATCCAGATTAGAGATCATCAGGTTTGAAACATCTATGGACCATTCAGTTCTCCAGAAAATAAATAGCATAACTACTCCTGGATGATCCCTCAGTCCTCTCCGTGCAAAGAATGGGAGGGTCTAATTTTGTTTTGTTTGTTTGTAATTGGGTCTAATGTCTTTGTTTCCCTGATGAGCATCAGTAATAAATAATAAATAATGTCAAATTTTAGATTCAACTTTATCCTGTGATTTTCTATTTTTATATTCTGTTAGAGGCAAAGACATTTTAAAACAGTTGTAGTGATCGAAAACAAAGTACCTGCACTTTGCTTGTCGAGCTCATATTAAATTTTGACAAAGACAAAGTTTGAATTCAGGTTTTGTATTTAATCTTAAACAGCACAGAGTCAGTATTTAATCAATGTCTTTTTATCCCCTGACTGATTATCCTGACGTCCAATGTCAGTTTGAATAAACTCAGCATACCCTGGATGTTGATATCACTTCCTAGAACAGGGCCCAGGTCACTAAGGACCATCTCTGGGTAAATTTCTGCCTCATGCTATATTCACAAAGTGTCAGAAACTACAACCTGTTAGCTTCCATAGAACAAAATCATGTGCTGTCAACCTCTGACATCCACCAGCTCATCCATACAGCAAACAAACATCAACAACCAGGAAGCAGCTTCACCTCTGATCACACACACACTCGACTCTACTCACTCACCTGGAGGATCAACTCTCAGGTTGATGATGGTGAACTTCCATGAGCCTGTTTCTCTCAAAAAGACACGACACTTGTATGTTCCCGAGTCAGCAGTGGTCGCTTTCTTCAGGATCAAAGACGCGTCTCCATCCTTCATCCCTCTGAGAGCCACTCTGGTCTTATATGATGGATGCTGGTTGTTTGGAACAAAACGCCCATCCTGGTACAAAAAGACATTTTTCTGTCCCAGGCCAGCTCTGCTCCACTCTACAGCTGTGATGTTATTTGTGACTCGACATGGCAGAGTGACGTCCTGTCCAGACTCGGTTGTGATGTTTATCTGGACTGAAAGAAAAAACAACACAGAGCAGAGAGGTTAAAGGTCAACATACAATTATGAGCAGCATTACTTTAAATATGTTGTTTACTTTAAGTAATTTTAACATCTCAACATCCATCAGTGTCCTGTACTATAAAGCAGCATTTGGGTTCATTGTTAACATTGGGTTTTCAGTGCTAAGAAAGTGGTTCGCATCTAATATGAGTGTATCACCATGGTAACTTACGCTAACTTTTAACTAGCTAGCTTATTGTTACCTCACCAGATCCACGGCCCCGATCCATAGTAAGGAGCGCGCTGTCAAGTGACGCACTTCAAGGACAGCTTCCCGTCTCAAATCTCTGATTTTCTGCATTATTCATTGGCTTATTACCCACTGTTGTGTACACCGCTCTTGGCCGCTGTCTTTTATTTTTAAGGCTATCTGCTATAAAAAGCCAGGCCAGGAAAACCTCATTCATGTTTTTCTGTGTTTTATTCTCAGTTACTTTGACACAAAGGCATCTGCTGTGATGTTCCCACCTCTGATGAAGTCTCACATGTATCAGTGCTGATAAATGATCAGAATTCTAATATTTCTGACTGTCTGAGGCAAAAATGAATCGAATCAAAACCATGTGAATCAGAATCTAATGGATTATAGAAATCAGTGATGATACCCAGTCCAAGTGAGTAGCCTAGGCCTGACAGAAGTGGATGTAGCTGTGGGTAATAAGAACAGATGAAAAGAGCTATTGATAACTTTTTGGTTAAGGCCTGGTCCGTCTAAAATTCATAACCAGTGCTCTGACACAGAGCCATTAACAAGTCAACACTGTCTGTATGGACATCAAATTCCCCCCCAAAGAAGTGCACATGTAAAACTGCGGTGTTTGTGTTTCCTGTTATGCCGTTTTTCTTCGGTAGCTACTCGTAATCCCTTTCCCCCACTCCCTTCCTCTCTCTCTCTCTCACACACACACACACACACACACACACACACAGCGAGGGGCCATCCCGCACATCCTCCCCACAGCCCGGAATACATTTCCCTTCAAGGGAAGGGCATAACATTGTGAACTGTGAACCTAGCCAACTTCTGCTTCCACAGAACAACAACACGTGCTCGTGAAACGTGAACATGTGTGAGAGAAAGCAGCCTCTCATTATAAGACACTGTGAGTCTCTGCATGCTGCCTTTATGGAGCTACAGCTGTTTGTATACACTGAACAAGAAGCTTTGTAGCTGCATCCTGACTCCTGACACTACAACACATCACACTGACACACACATTACACTTCTTAGTTTCTGTCACAGCTGGATTACAGATGTTAACTCCACTCAGCCTCGTTTCGTCTTCGTCTACTTATCGTTTTCTCAGAAGGGCATCATCTAACAGTAAATCTCACCTGCAGAGACGACCACGAAGATGCTGAAAAACAGCAAAGTTGAGCCGAGCGAGACACTGACAGCAGACATTTCTTAACTCCAAACTTCAGAGTCAGAGAGAGAGAAGTGAGAGTGATGTGACGTCAGGTTGGCTGGACCCGAGCCCACCAATGGTCTGAAAATCTCTGGACAAACAAACGTTACGTAGTAATTTACGTCCTCGGGTTGTGATGGTTTGAGCAGCTGTTTGTAACGAATCTGACCAAATCAGTTTTCCCCTTTTAAAGACTCTAAATTATTGGCATATTTGTTACAGAGAAACTTATATTTGGGAGTAAATGTATGCAAAAATTAAATTAAAAAAAAAATCTGTTTGTGTTTCCTTATTGGCAGATAAAGTTTGATTTGGAAAAATTAACAAAATATATTTTTTTAAATCTTGTAATGCACAAAAGAAAAATGGTGGTGGACTAAAAGCTTTACGTTTCTTAGTGTTAAATAATGTTACTTTTAAAAAACAGCCACCTTTAATCTGATCAGTTGAGCAACATTATTGCATAAATGTGACGAGGAAATGAAAGTCGCCCAGTTTTCATGAGAAAGCTCTTCTGGCTCAGTTCCAGTGTGAGAGTGTTCACACTCAGCCTGTGAGGGATCAGGGCTGTCACATACAGACATGCTGAGGCCTTTAAGTCTGCATTTATGATGAATTTGTCTAATGAGAATGACCACATTTGTATCATAAACCATGAGGAGACACGTGGTAGTTCAGATATTGAAGAAACTCTCTTTATCTTTATTCAGACCTCTGTTCTGCTCTACACTCTGCTGCTCCTCTTTCTCTGTGTTCATGACATACTTACACCAGAAGCTCGGTGGGAACAAAAGCAGAGAAATAAATCTATTTGTAGTGAGGATTGTTAAGAAAAGAGTTGGATGTTTTTCTTTCTTTCTTTTTACAGCCTCACTTCCTGCCTGTGCAGTGTGCAGGTCAGATGGAGTCAAGCAAGCCAACAAATAACATTTTGTGTTGAAAGCAGAAAAACTAGAGATCAGAGTTACAGCTGAATATTTTCTACCTGCTTTGTTTTCATGCTCAAAGCCACGGATGCTGTCTGTTGTTGCACTCTCTCTCTGTCTTTCTGCTCTGAGTCAATGGAGCTCACCCAGCAGTCTGAGTAATGACAGTAACCATTAGAATATATTGATGCCATTACACTTTGGATCTCAGCCTTTAAGTGGATGGATGGACTACACTGATCTTCATTCACAGAAAACATTCACAGTACCTCTCACACAGATAACCTTCTTACACTCTTAAATGCTGTTGATGGAGGAGAAGAAACTGTCCACAGCTTTCAGTCTCCACATTTGAAGCTCTGCAGGAAACCCTGACAGCAGCTTTTTAGCTCCAAAGCAGGTTTAGCTCTGGTGCAGAGTGTTGGTGACTCTGCCCGTGGACACAGTTATTTCTGCAGGTCACCTTGTTACAGGTGCATTTGGAGGGGATTCAAAGCTTTGTGGCAGGGAGTTTACTGCAGACTGCAGCATGTTTAATAGCAAGCATGATGTGAGCCTGATGTGGCTGATAGCTGCTTCTAGCAGTCTTCATGTATGTGGAATGAGAGGGGAGATGTTATCAGGACCAGTTGCTGATTGGACGTCTCAAAGCTGTGAGCGCAGCGCTGAAACTTTGTCCTGTAGCTCTTCACTCAGTCCTCACCCTGAGTGTTCAGAGCCCAGCCCCACATATACCTGCTCCTCAGGAATTCTGGGATTTGGAGGAAACACAGCTAAACTGACCTGAAGCTAACACGGAGGTCAAGGGGGAGGAGCCACAATACAAGCTGCATCCAGCACTGTTGCCCCTGAGCCCATGGATGTGCAGAGGGTCACATGTTTAGTCCCATTTGTAGAAATGTGTCCATGATGAAGACAAATGCAGTCACACAGCTCTGCAACAGCACAAATCACTTTGATGGAGTTTGTTTGTGCTGCTCTCAGATCTGTACAACACTGACATGTGTGTCAACATGCTGCAGACTCACAAAGATGTGCCGTGTTAGCTTCATGTGTCCATCTATCACAAACATGCTGCTTCTTCTAACAGGAAGGACTCCTCAGCCGTGTCCACAGCAAAGTAGAATCAAGGCTTTAACCAGGCTTTTATTGTGAAACACTGAACATGTGGAAAAGTCAGCCTGAAAGTCAGGGAGAGAGTGGGCAACGATCCCACAGGAAAAGAATGAAAGAGAGAAGACACATCCAGGGAGAGATGGAAGCAACATGTAGCAGCTGATGAAGTCAGGCGGGTGGGCTGTGCACACAGAGGACTTTATGATCTGGTTCTCAGCTTCATCTCTCCATCGCCCTCCCCACGGCTACAGTACAGGTGAGCTGACACATCCATCAGTGGAGGCTGTGGGGAGTAAGGAGCAGCAGCTGAAGCAGGTTCATTCGTGTTGATGGTTTACAGGTTTCCTTGGTCAAAGGTCACTCAGACCTTTGACCAAGGAAACCTTTGAGATTCAGCTCTGTGATTTCACCTTCTACTGATGGAGTGTAGACCACATGGGGACAGGAAGAGACTGAACAGGGTGATCCGAAGGGCCAGCTCTGTTCTAGGATGCCCTCTGGACCCAGTGGAGGTGGTGAGTGACAGGAGAACGGCGGCTAAGCTGTCATCCCTGTTGGACAACGTCTCCCACCCCATGCAGCAGACTGTGACAGCACTGAGCAGCTCCTTCAGTGGGAGACTGCGGCACCCACGGTGTGGGACGGAGAGATTTCGCAGGTCTTTCCTCCCCACTGCTGTCAGACTCCATAATAAAGACTTTAACTGAACAAACACACACATCCACACATGTGCAATAACACTAAGTGCAATAATCTTTTCTGGCATCGTTGTATTTTTACTCAGTTGTATATAGCATTTGTATTCTATTTTTATCTTATTGTATATTTTTATTTTATTTTATTCTACTGTATATAGTATATTATTTTATTCTATTCTGTACAGCTGTGTACTGTATTTATTCTTATTGTATTCTAATTTTTGCTTCATAACTTTTGCACTGTCCACTTCCTGCTGTGACAAAACAAATTTCCCACGTGTGGGACTAATAAAGGTTATCTTATCTTATCTTACATCACCTTCACAGAGGACGACCACACAGTCGCCCGTGTGCAGGCCGATGAGTTCAGTAGCCAGCGACTGAAGATGTTAGCGTAGCTTACCAGTGACAGGAGCCAGTGGTTTTTCCCAGCTGATCATGATGGATGCATCTCCCACTTCCTCCACTTCATGCTCCTTGGGATCATCAGCTTCTATGAAACAAACGTTGATGCATGACACAAACTGTATTTCAGTCTGGCTGCACTTATTTTTAAAATTAAGATGACGAGAAATAAAACCAGAAATGGAGTCAGAACTTAAAGTACGAGTGTTCGCACCTGTTGTTTGTCAAGTAGTAAGAATGAGGTTGTCCTCGCCTCCCTCAGTAACCTCGCAGACATTAACAGTGTACCAGAGGTAGCTGTGCAGGACACATCTGACAGAAACAAATCTGTGATGAGCAGGAGAAGTTGTAATCAGGCAAGATTTCAACACAAAACATTTTTGAACTGAACTTGTAAATGTCTGTATCTGCCCCTGCCAAGAACAACAGGTGCTCAATGAGCCCGTACTCCACTCTGAAACCTGAAACTGTGTCCAAGGCTGCTGGAGGTCATATCGGTCACAGACTACAGGACAAACAGAGAAAGTCAGAGATTAGTTACTCAGGACAGTCTCATACATGCATTCACTGAGGTGACTCACCCAGCTTCTCTTAACTTACACGATCCATAAGTGGTGGTGAAGTCAAAATTCATACCAGAGATGGTGTAGGAGTTTAGATGGCCAGGAACTGCCACCTCTCTCGTCGGGCTGTGAGATAATTGGCTGAGAGACAGTTTACAGGCTGAAATTATTACAAATGAAAAAAAGACATTAAGTTTAGCCCAATCATGGAGGAAGAGGAAACAAATCTAAAAAAACAAACCCTTTCCACTCTCCATTTAAGGATGTACTGGGTGATGTGTGCAGACGAGTGGGCGTTCCACTGAATAGGGAGTCTGGTTGGCTTCCTGATTCTGTGATGATCACCTGGACGGGACGGGGACCACCTGAGACAGAGACACAGGAGTAGAGACAGCTGCTTTACCACTGAGGAGAACAGTCACATCGGTTCTCCAGAGTGGGAAATCATTTTGTTAAGCCAGTAGCTTTACATAACCCAGTTTAACAGTGAGTGGGTGTGTGGGAGGATTTTCCTGAACAGAGCAGAGAAAAAGGTGAGATCCCAGCACAGTTTCCACCGTAGTTTACGATTTTTCCTGTTTCTCAGAAAGAAGCTAACAAAGTGCAAAAACACTTTAAAAACTGACACCAGTATAAAGCTTGTAGTTCTCTTACAGTGTAATCTGACATATAAAACTTATCCTTCCACCACGAACAGCTTGTGTTGCTATATAGTCTCTTTTCCATCCAAGAAACATGTTTCACTGCAAAATTAAGCATCAAACTTCACTATATTCACCCAAACAGTGAGACTGCTGTTTGTAGATTACAGCTCAGCGGTGAAACACAACAGTGCTCGGCAGACTGTTCACAAAGCTGAGGACAAATTAAAGAGAATCAGAAACGTTTAAAGCAGCAGATCAACGGTAAAATACACACCTGCCAAGAACAGGCTGCAAGTGTCACACACTGATGTGGCAGTGATATCAGACGCAAACATTACCGTGTACATCATTACACGCTGCCTACAAACACTCAGTTTACCTGCACAGCTCCTGTTACAGCTGCACTTTGAATCTCAAGTCAGAATTATTTCACAATCAGAATACTTTATTAATCCCTGAGGAGATTATGCGAGGGAAATGGGGTTAAAGGGGGAGACTGCTGCAGACTTTGGAAGAGCAGCAATAGCTGTAGCTTGTTTGATGTACTACAGCACCACCATGTGTTAGAAATGAGTCATGGCAAAAAGCAGACTTCAAGGTTGTCTGAGGTGCAGTTTGACCTGAACTTTACAAACAGAGAACGACTTCACACAAATCTCTGGATCTCCTGATCAGACACGGTGCAGGCTTCACCTTCAGGTGTACAGTCTGTGTAGGACGGGGCTCCACGAGTTACAACAACAAAGGATGTACCACTAAAAGCATGCACTGTGTATCCATGTATCTTCAGTAGGGTGGATTTCATATCAACACTGTGTGCACACCTCACTTTGTAGTTCTTCTAGTGTGAATTTATGAATAAAAGTGGAAAAAGTTCAACAAACGCAGTCAGATTTACCTCCAGCCTGCATCTGCACCCCGGGGGTCATGTGGATGAACTCTGGCCTCTCTGTGAGCTTGGAGCCACAGATAAACCCCATCACAGAGTCCGAGTGCTCCTCTGCCATTTGCACCTGTGAAACACAAAACAGCTGTAAGCTGAAAAGAACACAAAGCACATGTAAACAAACTGAGAACAAGTCCCACACAGTTGTGCTCACCGCAGCCTTTGTGTATTCACCAGCAGCCAGGGTTCCCTGGGAGCTCATCTGAGCTATGAGCAAACAGCCTCGGCCCAGAGGCTTTCCTACAGCGCTCAGACCTTTCACCACTCCCCGCCCCGGCACTGCGTGGGCATTCACTATGTGGGACCAGGAGGAAATCTGGTACAAACCACCTGGAGAAAAGACAGAAGATCACAGCGTTCAAATACTTTGGATATAAACAAAATGATTTTTAAGTTATCCTGAATTTACACGACAAAAAGAAAGTGTGAAATCGTCTCACCATCATACTGACGCTTGACTGTGTTCCCGATGTCAGCAAACTTGTGATCTTCAAAGATGAGGAAGTTGTGTTTCTCTGCTAAGGCTTGCATGTTCTGAATGAAGGCTGATGTGTAGTCCTGTAACACATATGGAAAAAACCATCAGCTTGTTTGTTACATGTACAGACTCAAGGTTTGAGTTGACCTGCCATCTTCAGAAGTTTTCTGATGACTCTGCGGTGGTTGGATGCATCAGCAGGGATGATGAGACAGAGTACCGGGCTGTGGTCGACTCCTTTGTCACGTGGTGTGAGCAGAATCATCTGCAGCTCAACGTGGCAAAGACCAAGGAACTGATCGTGGACTTCAGGAAGACCAGGAAACACTTGACCCCTGTTTCAATCCAGGGGGTCAGTGTTGACATTGTGGAGGACTATAAATACCTTGGAGTACACATTGACAATAAACTGGACTGGGCTAAAAACACCACAGCACTTTACAGGAAGGGCCAGAGTCGTCTCTATTTTTTGAGGCGACTGAGGTCCTTCAACATCTGCCAGAAAATGCTGAGGATTTTCTATGAGTCTGTTGTGGCCAGTGCAATCCTCTATGCTGTTGCATGCTGGGGGAGCAGGCTGAGGGTCGCAGATGCCAACAGACTCAATAAACTGATCCGTAAGGCCAGCAATGTTGTGGGGATGGAGCTGGACTCCCTCAAGGTGGTGTCGGAGAGGCGGATGCTGTCCAAGATAAAGACAATGTTGGATAACACCTCCCACCCACTCCATGACATGTTGGTCAGTCACAGGAGCTCGTTCAGTGAGAGACTGAGATTACCGAAAAGCACCACTGAACGACACAGGAAATCATTCCTGCCTGTGGCCATCTCCCTGTACAACGCATCCACTTAACACACTGTTTGCTGCTACAGCTACACATGTTTCTTTTCCAACTATTTATTTATGAGTGACTTATGTATGTATGTATGTATATATATGTATATATTGTACTATTCTTAGTTAGCGTATTGTCTGTCTTGTCTTAATGTTGGTTTATAATGGAGCACTGTAACAAAAAATAATTTCCCCCAGGGATCAATAAAGTATTCTGATTCTGATTCTGATCCTGCTGTACCTCCAGGATGTCTGCATGGGTCTTCAGCATGCAGATCTTTGGACCGAGCGACTCGGCCAGCTGCAGCAGCTCCTCGTTGTTGGTTACATCAGCAGACACACAAAGGTTGGACTGCTTCTCCTCCATAATCTTCAGCAGCTTTGATGCTAGAAGGTAAATGTCTGCAGATAAAAGAAGGAACAAATGAAGGAACAGAAAATGAGAAACCAAAGAAAACACCACCAGTCTCTGTTTGAACTTTAAATAATTAAATTAGGACAGATGGTTTGAAAGAGGAGTGAAAGAAGCCATCTATGTCCACTGTGAGCGACCATCTTTGAACAGAGGCGGGGGTTTACGACACCAACTCTCTGCCATCTGTAATCCAGTTTTGAGATCCCTTCCCAGACGCCTTAACGCCCACTCACATCCTGGGCCATCTGATCTCAGGAATTCGCATGATAAGGTGGGGCCAGGTTTCACAATGAACTCACCCAAAACTCTGGCTGATTGGGACCCACACCCAGTTTCACACCTTGGCTCAGGCAATTAGAGGATCATCAGGGGGTCCTTTTGTCCCTCTGTGGGGGGTCACTCCCACTAGGTTTATATCTGGGACTCTCCACCATTTGACCTTAGAACTGAAGAAGCTTCTCGGATGAGAGGTGAAACGTCTTCAAGTAACTTAAAGAAGTCCAGACGCTTTTCTTTGCAAGCTCCTTTGGCTACGATGACCTGGATGACTGAGAACCTTCACAGACTTTAAATAATTAAAGTTTTAAAACTACATACTTCCTAACTCGGCTCTTTCTGAATAACTAAGCTCCAGCTTCTTACTGGCAGGAGAGTCGCTGCCATTCTTGGGGCTGAGAGAGAGTGAAGGTGACAGAGTTACTGTACTGATTTTTTGTTCCTGGATTGTGAAGCAACACAAATAAACACATGAGCCTTATCTTATCCTGAGTGACCTGAAGAGGAGCTGCAGAAAGCTGCTGATTCATATAAACATCATTGAGGCTTGAGTGAGTGATTAGCTGCTGACAGGTCCAGTCTGATCTGTTTGAACTGCCTTACGCTGTGTGAAAGGAGGAGTTCCCTGAAACTCAACCATTAAGTCTGCTAAATTACTGTAAAACAAACCGCGAGTATTAATGTTACACAGGAGCTGACGAGTGCCTACACAGACACATTTGCCTTCAGAAAGTGCATCCAGCAGACGTTTCCTGTGTCCGGTATCGCTTTCAGCTGTTCTGAAGTCAGTATGCTGTGCAGTCATGAAGGCAGCACGTGGTTACCTGGTGCGTGAGCGCGGGGTGGGACACGAGCACCCTCAGGTGGATATAAATGGGTGCCAGCAGGCCGCTCTTCAGCTTGTATTCTCTGAACTTCACTCCGTTCACGTCGTGGAGCTTCAGGATTAAACTGTCAGTGGAAGCGCTACCTGGAAGCCTTGCGCCAAATGTTTCAGAATAAAAGCGTCAATGTATGTTTTGAGAGCATTTAATGTTTACAGATAAAACGTCGCGTAGGTCAGTGAGCATGTGTGATGAAGCCTGGTAGAAAGAGTCGTTGTTTGTGAAAGTTAAAATAAGCTGATGGCAGACATGTTTCATTAACACCTCAACATAAAGAAGTGCTGAGGGGTGTTGGCAATGAATGTGAGACAGAGATCAGTGGATGAAACCATCAGAAGCTCATGTTCTGCAAAAAGAGAATACGTTTTTGTTTTCTGAAGCTATTCTGGACATTTTTAAAGTCTTCAGCATGAAGTTGTTGTTCATCGTACTGTGAGGTTACAGGCTAGACTGCTTAATAATGGCCTCCAAGTTTAACCTGACACTTTTATTCATATTTACTTCATATTTGTATTCTGTGTCTCCAAAGTCAGAATACAGTTACATTTTAGTGTCGCTGATTTGCAAAACAAAAGCTAAACTCGGTTCAGACGTGAGTTACAAGTTACAAAACAAAGATCTCAAACTAAAACCCACGTTCTCAGTCTGTCCCAATAAGTAAACACAGTGAAGCTCTGCTGTAAGTCTTTCTGACTGAATAAAGTCATACAAAGACAAACTTGCATTATGCAGCATTTTATTCAGATTGCAACTAATCCATGTTCAGATGTTTTTACGTCTGTTCTACTGTATTCTACTGGTTACACTTTTATTTTTCTTGATAAGAACTGATTTATGCTGAGGTACATCCTTATACTATTCAATGTGGAACAACAATATAACTCACTGATTTTCCATGTTGTTGTTGTAAACAACAGGAGGAGATTCATTGTCTGTGTTTTTGCCATGAGCGGCTGAGTCTTTGTGTGAATGCATGTATGCATCTTTTCAAGGAGCGTCAACAGCAGAGGGCCTCCTTCTTTGTTTTTTGGACCTTATTGTCTCTATTTTCTCTCTCACAGTGTCTCCTCTGCCTCAGGCCAACAGCCAGGTGTTGAAAATACCTGCAGTTAACAGAGACATGCGACTCCTGAGACGGCATTTCAGATAGAAACACTGCTGAGCCTGAAGTGTTTCTGTCTACAATCACCAGATTTCACAAGATACAAACACAGAAAGCTGTGTGTGCATCAATAAGAAGGCGTTACACAAAATAATAAATCTTCACCTTTATCATTTACAGCTTTCAGACTAAACTATAACTCTTTAAGTAACGGTGCACTCACTTCGTGGAACGCACTAAATTACTTTTATTTTGTTGTGGGTTAAACATAACCTAAGGTTTCTAACCAAGGTCCTAACACGATTTACAGTCCACAAGTAGAAGTCTGTGTAACTGTGTAAACAGTACACAATACAAGTAATGCAAGTAAACACTGACAGTAGGGCTGTACCACAGTTATGTCTAGTTGTAGAATGCAGCTTCCATATTTAACAAAGCCCCAATATTTCTTCTTATACTTCTTATAATATTTCTTCAGAGTAAAAGATCTCTCAGCAGAATTATGCAACATTTTAGGCACACTATTGCCCCTATCAACTCAGTGAGCTGGGAGTGTTTATTCTAAACATGAACTACTGTTAAAGCAACACACATGGACTACTGGAGCCCCACACGACAACATCTATACTGTCCAGTCTCTCCTGGTGGACATGGCATCACGTTATTCATGGTTACAAACAATTTTAGACTGATGTGGGCCAAGCCCAGCACCTACTTGCCAACATTGAGACCTCAGGTGGAAGCTGCGCCCACCTGAGGACCCGCCCTTCGCGGTCTGAGTGGGCGGGTCATACGAAAGCCGGTTTGGCCGGAAGTGAGCGACTGTGACGATCCAGCCTTCAGAATTACGTCACGAGCTCTCTCGGTGGAGTGACACTGCCGTCTGCTCCTTTTTATCTAAAATATAACCGGACACTGGCGTAAATTCTCGACCGTCTCGTTCTTCGAGAATTTACGCCAGTGTCCGGTTATATTTATGTTTAATCAGTTTTCTGTTTGACGTTTATTCAGCTGTGTGAAAACCCCGGAGGAACCTCCCGAGGGATTAATAAAGTTTTATTTAATCTAATAACTTTAATCTCAGCCAAACCGATTTACTCACGAACAAATAAAACACTGAAAAAGGCCAAACAATAACATGTTTAAGTTATTTAAGTAACTTTAGCGAAAGACCGCGGGAGTTTGCTGCTCTCGCCGGAGCTCAGATATTTGAAGTTTACACAGCTACATTCTCGCCTGAAAAGACGCTAAAAGTTTATTTTGCGACCCAGAAAGAGAAATAAGAGCAATATTAAAACTAAGTAGCTGTAGTAATAGTAGCCATTGTTGGAAACTGGAATTGGCTGGGCCAATCTGGGATATGGTTTTTCAATTTTGTTGTCCAGGTGGGAAATCGGGAGATATGGGGAGAATGGTGGCTCCTGGAGAGGCACTGAAATTCGGGATTCCCACAGAAAAATCGGGAGTGTTGGCATGTACGGCCTAGCATAGCCTGTAACGTTATTATGACGGACACATTTTATGAGTGAACTTGACTTTAAGTGACTTACAGGTTTCTTTGAAAAACACTTTCTTATATCCAGGTTCTTCCTTTTTGCTGTCGTCCTCCTTGCAGCGCAGGCTTACCGCTGCTAAAACTAAACAGAGCTCCCTGAAAGGCACAGCCAATCACATTTGCCATATTTGTCACATGACGTAGGACTCCAGTAGAGGACGTAATTTAACTCTTTCTGCACCGCTGGGTGAATGAGACGCTGACAGATCGGGTTTTTTTCTTTCTATCGGGTTAGTTTTTCTTTACTCGAAGACATCAAATTATTGGTGGGGACATGTCCCTTCCGTCCATGCCAAATCTACGCCTTTGTTCAGCAGGAAATACTTCAACCAACAGATTTTCCTCATCCTCATTTCCCCATAACCCTTTAATGACTCTTGAGTACTGTAGAGGCTAAGCCTACGCTTGAAGCCACTGAGGTGGTCGTTAACGGGGGTGACGCGATGTCACTGGTATGCATGAATTAAGTTCACAGTCCAATAAATCCAGCAGTATGTATCTTGTCCTTTTTGGTCTTTATTCCGTATCGACATAGCATAACAGCGCAACGGTCACAAACTGTTTGCCTTCTCAATGACACACCTGACGCCGATTACGTGCGTCTACCTTAAATACCTTTACATTACATAATCAAAACAGAAAAAGGTGACCTCTAGTGACCACATAAGGTATTAACCCAAGAATGGCTTTTTTTTTTTTGTTGTTGTTTTTTGTTTTTTGAAGAAAAAAAAAAAAAAAAAAAAAAAAACACAACCCAAGAATGGCTCCTACACCATCGCAAAGACAAAAATCAAAACACACAGACACACAGTGCATTTTACGCTGCAGTTAAGTAAATCATAATATACTATATTGTCAGTTTGGGCTCAGGCATCTTCAATTTGTAATGAAGCACCTGACAGCCTTAAGGGAACAGAAAAGTCTCTTTGTTCGAGTTATTGTCACATTTTGTTACATATGTTTTATTAGATTAGTTCATGAATGTATAAACAGTCTAGAGGGGAACATCCAAGGACATGGCAGTGCTAGGAGCCAAGTGAATGGCAACTGTAAAATACAACATTGTCGAAATTATAAAATCAGCATCGTCCATGAGGTCTGATCAGTTATATACCATTAAATTGAAATCACATAGATTGCAGATTTTAAATTAAATGTTGGACTACCAGTGAGCCCGTGAGGGTAAGCTAATATGGGAGAATAATTTTCTCTATTTCTACAGCCTGTCAGTCCTCTCACCGCACCATTTGGACTAACTGAAGGCTTTTTAAAGACCTTTGAGAACAACCTGATAACACTGAATTAGAATAGTTGAGCATAGAAGTAACAAGTAAATATATGAATTTGTTTTTCAGAATCATTCTGAGACAGGATGCTTCTAGTTTTGGAGATATTGCCCAAATGGAGGAAAGCAGTCGTACATATTTGTTTAACATACACACTGAAGAACAAACCCTGTCAGAAACCACAGAAACAACATTTTGAAAAACCTGAGATTTATCATAAGGTAAGGCCATTTAGACCACGTATCTGCTTAGTAACCATGTTTTTAAGATTTTATGACTAAGCACAATAAACCAATATTCCTCATTTTTTCCCTCATTAGAAGCAGGACATTAGACCTGGGACGAGTCTTTAAAGTCTTCAGCAATGAAAATGTCTCTGATACCTTTTAATAATCTTACCTAAGGAAAGAATATATAATGTAAATTATTATTCTATAACGGTCCCAGCACAGAACCCTGTAAAAATGTGAAGCCCCCCCATTTACATGAATACATTTGAGTCTAGTAAATAGATATGTTTCAAACCACTGCAGCCCAACACCTGTTCTAAAAGCTCTGATCAGAGGCTGTAGAAATATACCCAAAGGAAGCTCCCTGATGTTATTTCAAGGCTTTAGCTGCAAATTCAACTGATAACATTGAAGAAAAACTATGAGCTCTAATAAAATGACTTCCTGGGTGAGAGGCCATCTCTGTTGTACAGCCTGCACTGATTCTCACATACTAAGATGTTGGGCTGGGTGTGAAGTGCTGGGAAAAAGTAGAATAATGCAGTTTTGTAGTGATTATACTTACAGTCACTATTTAAAATGGCCTGAGGCCTGCCAGTGTGACAGACATGCAAAAAAGCAGAAAATCAGGAAGGAGTCCCCTTTTTTAGTTTTTCCCAGGACTGTAACAATCAGCTGTTTCTGTCATTTGCTGATGCACTTACAGTTGGCTGCATGTATTTTTTTTACAGTATTTCAGAGTTCTGTAAATGGAGGATGAGAAAATGAGTCTACATCCACTTATAATCCAGAGCTTAACTTCACAAAGCTTAGAAGAGGATGAAACACAATTAGCCACGTGGCTATTGTCAAAACACCAGTGGAAGCTGGGGGTCATCCGGGGGTACGCATTGTTGTCATAGCAACAAATGCGTCTTTCATTTCCGCGGATTTGAAGGATGGGTCGGGTGTGTCCTTCGTGGCCAAAGCTATCCCAGAATTCAAAGCGCAGCCCAGCCAATTCCAGTCTCAACAATGGAGGCAGCTACTTAGTTTTAATATTGCTCTTATTAATCATTCTGGGTCACAACATAAACGTTTAACATATTTTCAGGTGAGAATGTAGCTGTGTAAACTTCAAATATCTGCTCAGTTTATCAAGATATCACTTATTTACAAAAGTGCTCCGACGTTTTCGGAGACGTTGGTTACCCACCAGCTCGATACCTAGAAGAGAACAGCTAACTCGTGGCACATAGTTTTCGCTACTCAGGTTAAAAATGATCGATAAGTCACTCAGATAACTTAAAAAAAAGTATTGTTTGACTATTTCCAATGTTTTATTTGTTCCTGAGTAAATTGGTTCAGCTGAGATTAAAGTTAGTTTTCACAGCTGAATAGACGT
Source organism: Maylandia zebra (assembly GCF_041146795.1). Taxonomy (NCBI): domain Eukaryota; kingdom Metazoa; phylum Chordata; class Actinopteri; order Cichliformes; family Cichlidae; genus Maylandia; species Maylandia zebra. The sequence continues at coordinate 3,018,487 of NC_135169.1, read as the reverse complement.
CAAACAGAAAACCGATTAAACAGAAGTGTAAGATGGTAGAGAACGTACTCCAGTGTCCTGTTATATTTTAGCAAGCGAGGAGCAGACGGCTGAGTTTATTAAACTCCATCGAGACAGCTGGTGACACAAATCTGAAGGGTGCGGCCTAGAAATTTGGGAAAATTGGGACACTGCTATGTAAAGCCATAACCAATTGGCTAGTGCAGTATACAGAAACATCCTTGCCAAGTATGGCTGGAGGTCCCAAGGTCAAAATGAGAGACACCCCCTTTGGGTGGCGGAGAATGACCGAGCTAAGATCCTGTGGGACTTCCATATACAGATGGAGAAGCTGGTGGTGACTAACCAGCCGGACATAATGATGGTAGATAAGCAACAGAAAATGGCCGTGGTGATCGATGTAGCGATCCTGAATGACAGCAACATCAGGAAGAAGGAATATGAGAAGCTTGAGGAATGCCAGGGGCTCAGAGAAGAGCTTGAGAAGGTGTAGACGGTGAAGGTAACAGTGGTATCAGTGATAATCAGAGCACTAGGTGCAGTGACTCCAAGCTAGGCGAGTGGCTCCAGCAGATCCCGGGAACAACATCGGAGATCTCACAATCCTAGGAACAGCAAAGATACTGCGCAGGATCCTCAAGCTCCGAGGACCTGAGCTTTAAGGAATTTTGGTGTGTGTGTGTGTGTGTGTGTGTGTGTGTGTGTGTGTGTGTGTGTGTGTGTGTGTGTGTGTGTGTGTGTGTGTGTGTGTGTGTGTGTGTGTATTCAACAATTAGTTAACAAAATATTTTTACATTTTATAGATCACTAAATTAATACACAGAAATTCTTGTTAAGTTAATAAATTGGTGATTTAACCAGGTAAAATGATCGACACTTTCACAAAGAGAAAACTCTGAGTTTAGGCTCAACACAGCTCACTGAGACACTAATCTAACTCTTTAGTTCATGTCTCAGTTATCCATAAACAAACACACCCCAAAAACAAAGGAAGAGCTTCACCTTTGAACGCACACTGAACTCTAGTCACCCACCTGGAGTATCAACACTCAGGTACATGCTGCTGATGGGATCAGTCTTCTCTTCCTCCGGTTTGTTCCTTTGTTCCAGCTGGTGACACAAATCTGAAGGCTAGACCGTCCCAGTTTGCAGCCTTGCACTTCCAGCCTTCTCGGTCTTCAGAGGACATGGACGATGTAGACTGAGAAGGCTGCGTCCTCTGGGTTTTGGGACATAGCTAGAATCTTTGTCCACATCTCCTATTTTTCTCAAAACAACAGTAATAAATTACATTACTTTAACATTTTTTAATTGTACAAAAACAATTTGCTATAATTGGCAGCTTGCAATTTACTACAAGTCGCATTTACTGAAAAAATGTGTTGCAGGGCTGGTTTTGATCTTTACAGCTCAGTTACAGCACGGCCAAATGTTCTGTGGCACAGACGTGGCCCTGAAGTCACTCCACACGAAGGAAACACAGATGAGCCCTGTGTGGGCCAAAAAACACAGATACTGTATGTGATTCATACTAAAACACATCAGGGGAGTCTCATTGTTGAATCGGCTGACCTCCATTACCATCGAAGCCCACTGCAGGTAACTGTCTACAAAAAACAATAAATACATTCAGTATTTTCTGTCTGGGAGATCCTAAATCGTCTGTTTTGATTTAGAAAAGTATATGTAGCCGCTAAGACTGGTGGCCCTACATCTTCACCACCACGTCTGTATACATACAAGCAGAAAGGGGAGCGAGCGGGTCAGCGCTCAGGGCACAGAAACTAAGCTGGCTTCAAACACCATTTATTTCCATAAAAAAAACACAGCCAGAGTCACAAATACAAGAAAAAATTCCCCGTACACAATAAAAATAGTGTTGCAACCCGCTAAAAACCCTGCCGGCAGAAATAACTATACACGCATGTTTTCCATATACTAAAATTACCCTCCCACAGTCTCATAATCCCACAGTCCAGCCACACATGGGCGAATGGTCCTTATATGCAAGAGACAGGAGAGGAACTTCTCTTCCGGTATGGTAAAACTCGCCAGCAGCAGACCAGGGAGGAGGCTCCTATCACAGACCTGTCTCCTCCTGACAGCGCGTCGCCGCACAGTCCCGCCCCACTCCACACCTGAACACGGCCTCCCTCGTCTCACGTCAGATGCAGGCAGAAGGGCATCCCTGCCCTGTTGTGCATTGCAACCATCGCCACCCCCTGTTGCTGTTCCTGCTGTTGGGACTAGATCGCCGAACGACTCGCGGCACCCCACAGTCAGGCAGCAGTTCCTTCCACACCCGTGCGGGATTGCACGCGTTCCTTTTTCTCCTGCTCACCTTTCGTGCGTTACTCCTCTCTTTGTCTCTGCGCTCGCTATCCCCTTTAACAGGTCAACCTGGCGGCTGATAGGCCACCTTGGGGAACGCCCCCACCTCACAGGTGCCTACAATTGTCTGTTTAGTCCAGTGAATTAAAGGAACATGGTACAACATTAACACACATAATATAAATATGAGGATAAAACCATGCCGTATAAATATAAACAAACATGCAATATAAATATCACAATAAAATCATGCAAATAAAATCAACACTATGTACCAATACACAGATTGATAAAACATAAAAACACAAATTTCCACTGTGTGACATATAAAACTGTATGATTATGAAAGATCTAATTTTGCTGGTTCATATATAGTGAGACTCATTCACCCATTTCTACACCCACGTGTTTTCTGTGTGGAGCAGCTTGATGTTTGTATCTTCCCCAAAGACTTCTCAGAGTGCAGACTGGAACACTCAGGGGTGAAACCACCAACTTTTCAACCAGCTCAACCTCTGAGCCACAGTTAGCCCAAAAACATTCAACAGGACACACAGCTGGAGTAGAAACGTCAGGAAGTGTTGTTTAATATAATATTGAAATACAGAGCTGAGGTTCAACAGGATGACTGGTGATGTTAGGATGTTTTCTCATTCATCATCATGTTGATCAGATTTAATCTTGATAACATGATAAGAATTAAGCATGATTAACTATTATCAAAGGAAACAAAAGTATAACTTTAAACTTTGTCTGTTTATATCATCTGAGTCGCTGTTCTGCTGTCAATGTGATGATGATGCCCAGCATGACATTGATTATCTGTATTTCATCATGTTTGGTGTCAGCACTGAGAGTTTAGAGCACATGCTGAAGACTCCGTTTACAGTTTAGCAGACAGTCTAGTCCTGATCATCGGGAGGCTGGAAGGAATCCGAACTCTGTGGCTTTTGTTTTCTGCAGAACGATAAACCAGCAGCAGCAGCCACACCTGCAACTATCAGGCCAACTATCACTCCAATAGATCCAGTTCCACTCGGTCCTGATCGATCTGCAGGTGAGAAACAGGTGTGAGGTGTCATGTCTGGGCCAAAAAAACAGAGATACTGTATGTAATTCATACTAAAACACACCAGGGCCGAACAACATGTTGGTCCTGGACCAAGCTCAACACTGGAGATCAACAGAGGTCCCCCCATAAGCCTTTGAGGAAGATTCGGCCGATCGCCATCTGGGTCTGCACAGCCTGTTCTCCACTGCAATTGGTGATGACCCCAGTTTCTTTCAACCATCTGTCCCAGTTGCACCTGATCCTGTTCCAGTTGTGCTTGTCCTATTATCCCCTTTGCATGTAGACCCTGGAATGGTGGGGCTGCAGTGGGCAAGCTACACCATGTGGACCAGCAGGCACAACTACTCAGTGTTAAACACTTGTTCTAATGTTTTATGGGAAAAAGGGGCAGTGCTTACATTCAATCTTTGGTTTGTATTTCTTTCCTCTTGAAAACTAGGAATTAGTGAGTGGTCTAAGGAGCTTGGAAAGAAAAGCGTCGGGACTTGTTTAAGTTGTTTAAGCTCCTTAGACTACGATGACCTGGATGACTGAGAACCTTCACAGACGAATCAGTGAGTGTTATTCCCGCCCACTATACAGTGATTACCATTATTACATCTTTCCCACTGTGAAGCACTTACAATGTTTGTGTGTCCCCCGACCACTGTTAGGTGACCAAAATAGGAAAGTTTAAATGAAGTGTAACATTTTCACTTTCCAGCATGTTTTCAGTGAGATATAGATTCTCTGCTGGGGGATAGAGGAAGCTGTACCTTACTAAAAACCACTGAATGAAGTTTTCTAAATGATTTACAGAAAAATCAGAGTTACTCACTCACCTGGAGGAATTCTCAGATTGATGGTGATGTTTTTCCATGAACGTGTTTCTGCTATTTTAAAAAGACACTTGTATGTTCCAGAGTCAGCAGTGGTCGCTTTCTTCAGAATCAAAGACGCGTCTCCATCCTTCATCCCTCTGAGAGCCACTCGGTTCTTATATGATGGATGCTGGTTGTTTGGAACAAAACGCCCATCCTGGTACAAAAAGACATTTTTCTGTCCCAGGCCAGCTCTGCTCCACTCTACAGCTGTGATCTTATTGGTAACTCGACATGGAAGCGCGACGTCCTGCCCAGACTCGGCTGTGATGTTTATCTGGACTGAAAGAGGAAACAACACAGAGCAGAGAGGTTAAAGGTCAACATGCAATTATAAGCAGAATTATTTACTTTAAATATTTGTTTATGTCTTTTAACATTTGGATGGATTTAATTAATGTTATTGTCTTAAAGCCCAGCAGAGGCCTGTACTATAAAGCAGCTTTGGGTTCGGGGTTTTCTGTGCTAGGAAGGTGGTTCACGTCTTATAACAGTGCATTGCCATGGTAAATTATGCTGTGAACCTGCTTCAGATCAGATTAAATCCAGATTAGAGATCATGATGCATAAAAAAAAATCTATGAACCAATAATGTTTTATAAGAGTTAATATCTGGTTGAAAACAAGATGCCTGCACTTCACTTGTGGAGCTCATGTTAAATTTGTACATAAACTAAGTTTAAATCCTGTTTTTGTATTTAGTCTTAAACAGAACAGAATCTGCATTCAATCAACATTTTTCATTACCTGACTGATTATCCTGATTTCCATTATCAGAGTAAATAGATGGGACAGACATGTTGTTGATATCACTTCCCAGAACAAGGTGAAGGTCATTTTAGCCTCATGCTAAACATGCAAAGTGTCAGAAACTACAAGATGTTAGCTTCCACAGAACAACAACATGTGCTGATAATAAGTGAACATAATGTGTGAGAGAAAGCAGCCTCTCATTATAAGACACTGTGAGTCTCTGCATGCTGCCTTTATGGAGCTACAGCTGTTTGTGTACACTGAACAAAAAGCTTTGTAGCTGCATCCTGACTCCTGACACACGTTACACTTCTTTGTCTCTGTCACAGCTGGATTACAGATGTTAACTCCACACAAACTGCACCCAGCCTTGTGTCTCCTCCACACACAGACAGTCTACTTTACTCCTCGTTTTCTCAGAAGGGCATTATGTTAGTTTCTAACAGTAAATCTCACCTGCAGAGACGAACACGAAGACGCTGAACAGCAAAGTTGAGTCGAGCGAGACACTGACAGCAGACATTTCTTGACTCCACCCTTCAGAGTCAGAGAGAGAGAGACGTTAGGCTGCGCACCGCTGGTCTGAAAGGCTCTTAGCACATAAACCGTACGTACTAATTTACTTACTCGGGTTTCATATGTGATCGTTTGTGTGCAGGACTTAGTTTAAGGGCTGAAAATGAATCTGAATAAATCCTGTTTTTCCCTCTCAAAGACTCACAAACTCCTGGCATCCCTGTTAGAAAGAAACATCGATATTTGAGAGTAAATGTTTGAGAAAATTAAATTTAAAAAATCTGCCAACATTTTAAAATTTTGTCCCTGAAATTAAAAAAAAAGGTAAGTGTGGTTGCTGAGAGAGATCTGTCCTTAAATGGACTTTGGTGAGGCTGATCTGTTTGTTCTGTTAAAGTTTGTTAAAGTTTGATATACTTTGATTTTATATGATATAGAAAAATTAACAAAAGAAATGATTTAAAACTCGTGTAAGTCAAAACATGATGGTGGACTAAAAGTTTACGTCTTTCAGTATTACAAAATTACTGTTATTTAAAAAAAACAACACGCTTTTAATCTGATCGGGTGAGCTAAATTATGGCATAAATGTGATGATGAAATTAAAGAGCTGGCTGGAAAGTCGCCCAGTATTCATGAGAAAGCTCCTTTAACTCCAGGGTGAGAGATGATTTCACTGTGAGGGATCAGGCCTGCTGTCACACAGAGACTGATGACAGACATGCTGAGGCCGTTAAGTTTGCTTTTCTGATTAATATGTCTAATGAGAATTAGCAGATTTATATCATAAACCATGAGGAGACACGTGAGGAGAAACTCTCATTATCTTTATTTGGACCTTTGTTCTGCTGTGGAGGAGATCATCCAGCGACACGAGCGTCACGTCGAGGTTTTACACTGAATCTGCTGCTCCTCTTTCTCCATGTGTTCCACCACAGAGAGGTGTTGAAAATACCTGTAGTCAGCAGAGGCATGTCACTCTTGATCCCCTCTGCCAGTGTCTCGGTGGCTCGGGGTGAGCCACTCAATGTGTGGAGCAGGTGAGACATGGCGTCGTCTGTGGAACAATTAGTCTGGTATGCAAACTGAAGTGGGTCAATGGTGACAGGAAGTGAAGGAGTGACGTGATCTCTTACCAGTCTCTCTAAACACTTCATCACCATTGGTGCTACTGGGCACCGCGGGAATCATTGCGTCAAGCGGACTGTTGCTTCTTTGGGACAAGGACGATGATGGACTCTTTGAAGCACGTGGGAACCACTGCTTGGGCCAAGGAGAGGTTGAAGATCTCCCAGCTGGTCAAAGCAGGCTCTCAGGACCCGACCCCCTTGCATCTGGTCCTGCTGCCTATAGCGTTCAGTCTCCTGAAAGCTTTCCTGCTCTGTGATGATAAAAGTGCTGTTGTCACTGGTGCACTCTGAGACACAGAACTGTACAGAGGGGTCTGACAGCCTGAATGAAGATACTGTCATTCTTTGTGTTGGACTGCCATCTTGTGTTGCAGTTAAGAATGGTTTTTAATCTTTAAATGCACCGTGCATTTTGTGCATGCTTACACAATTAGAGTGATGAAACTCCATAAAAAGATTTGAGACAAGTAATATTAACTGTATTTATCTTGTACTGATGCTTTTTCAGAAACCACATCTACTCCTCGTGCACCGTCACATAGCACATGAAACTTTCTCTTGCACGTAAATCTCTGGATGTTAACTGTCCCTTCTGACTTAGGATAATTGCAGTAACACAATCCAGTATTAATTGTGTGTAAATATTTATTAACAAGGAGAAGTTGAAGATGACACAGGGTGTAGGTGAGGAACTTTACATTATTTACTCCTTGCAGCACGAGTTAAATTAAGGAAAGTGGCAAACTTCACAGTTCAGGATCAGAGAGAAATATCTACACATCAACTACACCACCAGGCAAAAGTTTTAGAAACATCGATGGATTTCCACTTATTTATTTATTTATTGCAGTTCAAGTCCAATGACTAGCTTGAAATGGTACAAAGGTGAGTATTGAACTTCCACAACAAAAAAGGTAAGGTTACCCAAATACATTTCAGAATTGTACAAAAGGGCCTTTTTCAGGGAACAAAAAACATGTTAAAATTTAAAGCTGTTCTGCTGTAATGGAGGTCGATCAAGCCGTGAAAGCTGGTGCTACTAACTCCTACAGGTGTTTCAACTTTTCTGGATTTCTTCCAACCCTCTGTCTGCATAAGTGCTGGAACACACTGTGGTACCACACCCATGAGCATCAGTGAACAGTACTGCAGAAAGTAGTGTGCTGCTATAGAAATGGTGAGAAAAGGGCAATTAACAATGGAAGAGAGACAGACCATCATAACACTTGTAGAGAATGTTCATACAGAGAAATTGCCAAGAAGAGCACAGATTAATCACGGTCATAGCAAGCCTCAGTTTCAGCTTTGAAGGGAAGACTTTGAGCTGCAGGATTGACAGGATGAGTTGCAGCAGGAAAGCCACATGTCAGGATAAGACACTGGATTGCCTGGGCCACGAAACACCACCATTAGACTACTGAAGACTGAAAGAAGGTTTTTGGACTGATGAAACAAATTGTAAATCTTTGGTTCATGCAGGATCTTTGTACGACGTTGAGAAGATGAACGGATGTTTCCACAGTGTGTGGTGTGATATTATTCTGTTATTATATGTTACCTTATAGATGTAATCAAAATAGTTGAATTATGATATTGCTGTAGATCACATTATATCCTTTAATATAGAGTGTGTGATTAGTATGTAGTTTTAGTTTGCATTATACTTCTGAGTTAAAAGAGTGTGAAAATCATTCGATCTATTTGTTTGACCTGTATTACTCAATACTGTTGAATGTATTACATTGTTTCTTGACATGTTTTACTGCTGAATCATATGAAGAAGGTTGTAAGCAGAAGACTTGGTGTCTGGGGAGAGGAGATAAAACCACATTCCTTACCCCCCTTCCTACTTCACACAGAAAGACAGAGAGCCGAGGTCATAATTTAGGCGCCGTGAGTGAAAGAATGTGAATGTTTGGGCTTTTATGACAAGGAGGGGGGCTGTTACTAGCTATAAAAGTCTGTGAAAGTTGCTACCACTTTGAGACATGTTGCTGACCCTCTGCAGACATCTCTCCCGTCCGGACGTTGTAATGCTCTGATTGTTGAAATTGTATGGAAATAAATGATTGTTGATTGAGCATTTATACACCGAGTATTGTCCTTCCTTCAGCCCAAAGATTAAAAGAACTGCTTGTTTTCAACAACTTGGTGCCGTGTGACCCGGATCTTTGGTGTGCTGAGGAAGTGCAGATTTGGCCTTTGGTGAGATCGTGAGGCGAGGTGAACAGAGGACCGGTCCAAAAATAAAAAGGTAAGCACAGCCTGTTGTATTACAAATACCAAATGTGCATATTGGGCTTTCCAAATTAATCTGTTCGCTGAGTTACACGTATTTTCACAGTAAATTTGTCGGTGTCTGGTTTTTGGCGCAAGATACTAACAACAAAAGTTGAGGCTGAATTCCAGGGTGTTAAATAAACTGCTTCTACCGAGATACTAATAACATACTACGTTGGACTAGTTGCAGTAAACTGCTTCTACCGAGATACTAATAACATACTACGTTGGACTAGTTGCAGTAAACTGCTTCTACCGAGATACTAATAACATACTACGTTGGTCTAGTTGCAGCCCACTTTACCTTCCACATTTAATTTTGTCTAAAACTGGCTTCTGTAGCAATAATACATTAGAATTTCTTCTGGAGACGCGGCCATAAGTTCAGTACATTTGAAGTCGAGGTGTTGAAGTTTGTTTATGTTGTCGATTAAGTCCTTGCTCATGCGGCTATGAAATAGAAATTGATTTAAGGTAACGCAGATGCTGGCTCACGGTGCAGTTGAACGCTGGCAACGCGAAAGCGCAACACGTCCGTAGGCTTTGGTTTATGATACGGCCGTGTTCCGGTGGTGCGGCCGTGAGTGCAGCACTGAGGGGTTGCTGGTTTCAGCACATTGAATAGAGGTTTGACGGTGGTTTGTGGTGTCTGTCGAGTTTTAAGGTCTGCGCTCATAAAACAAAGTAAAATTTTACTTGCCAAGAAGTACATAGAGCAAAACCTGGTTTATGGTGTCTGGTATAACTTCTGGGGACGCAGGCATCACTTTTATGATGCGACTTTGCCCCGTTGTGGCGGCCATAACGCAGAGAAAAGGGTGAGCTCAGAGGTTTCTGTGAAAATTTCTGCTGATGAAAAGTGCTTTCTGTGTGTCTCACTGTGGGTGCGGAGCTGTGAAGCGCGCTCCGGGTGCCGCTTTGAGTGTGAGTGAGGCGCGCTCTGAGGGTGTTTTTTGTGAGTTTGAAGTGTGAATACAGTGACAGTGACGGTTGATGTGTTTTGAATAGGAGGACATTAGTGCGAAGAGAATGCTTTAAGATCTAAGGTTGACGCCTAGTGTACCTGTGGAAACTATTTTGTTCATGGTTTGGCAACCCCCCTGTCTGTAGACGTGCAGGCAGGTTAAGTGCTAAGTTGGCAACTTGGGAACTGAGGACTCCCCATAGCCCCAGAATAAATCACTGAATCGGCCGAGTAATCACGGGTTCACATTTAATCTGGAATAGAACAAGAAAATGCTTTTACATCTAAGGTTGAGTTCTATCATAGGTGAAATATAAAAAGGTTGTATTCCTCGTTTCAGTGGTTGAAATTGTTGTGTGCCTGTCCCCTGACGAGTGTGAAATTAAATAAAGAGGGAATTTGGAGCCACATAGAGATAGACGGGCTTAATTGGGTGTATGACTCTGTGGTGTAATAAAAATATAAAGGAGAGATAGTAAGAGGTGTGCAGTGGAGAATTATGGAGGAGTAGAGAGAGGAATGTGTTGGGAGACTGGCGTGCAGTTTACGCTGTCAAGGTAGGCGTGTTGCCTGCTTATCTGTTTAACAGTGATGAAAATGAAATTAAAGAAATCTCTTAGTGTGTTAATACAGGAAGCTGCGGACCTGGACCAACTGCCCCCACAAGCACAGCGGTCGAAGCAAAATTATAGGTAATGGAAACCACACCCAGCACGAATCAGCAGCTGTGAAACAGACAGCACCGAGGAGAGAATTAGAGGAGGAATTAAGAGAAGTTTTAACACATAAAATTGGGGCCAACGGACTTGTGGAGGTTGGGAAGGCGTCCGGAGCATCACAACAAAAAGGTGAAACAAAAACACACACAAGCAGAGAAATGTGAGAGAAAGGCTCCTTTTAAGGTAACGCCTAGTTTGAGAAAAAGTTAAAATTAACCTGCTTGCCTACAAATGCACATACATGCAATGAAGAAACAGCTTACACTCATGAACATGTGAAGATTTTCCAGCAAGGTTAAAGAAAAATTAACATACTTAAATGCTGAAGTCTATACATTACTGACAAAGAAACCCTCTGGGTTGCAGGACAACAATTTAACTTCAAAAGAAACACTGGTCTAACCAACCAGGAAGACACAACAAATTTAGTGGTTAAAAGAGTCAAATTGTGACATGTTTTCTGTTGATTGATTAATAAAAGTGATTACTGAATGAAAGAAAGTTCCTTTTTTGGGCTTTTAAACATGATCTTAAGAAGTTTAATATGTACCTGTGTTGTCCTGTCAGCTTGGTGGGTTAGGAGTTGATTATATCGGGAGACAAAAAAAAAAAAAAAAAAGGGGGAGAGAAGGCTGACACAGGGCCTGGCCCCGTTGTCTCCCCTCTGAATAACACAGCCAACACAACAACATTTTCCTGTTCGTTTGTTTTTGTTTTTGTTTGTTTTTGTTTTGTTTTGTTTTTGTTTTTTCTCTTTATGTTTGATTACAGGCTGCTTTGCCGCCCTGAAAGCCGAGGCTGAACTGGACTCCTGCTCTCCCCTCTACGTGACACTGACCAAATGCTGCAACAGCTGGACCCACAACAACGACCTGAAAAAGTCAACAGTGCTGCAGGAATGCGATCTCATGCAGCAGAGACGGAAAGCACTAAACCTAAGGCCCGTTTCACTACACGGGGGAAAATTCTCAGACTGCGTCAGCTGATAGAGCTGTGACGAGACGCCCGCCAAGCCCGAATGAAAAGTAAGGCCGAGCGAAAGAATGCTGACCTTGATAACTTTGCATTCACACTGTGCAGGACAGTGATGGACCAACACGGATGATCGGGCGGCGAAAAGGGCGTGACCGAGACAGGAGGAGTAACTGAGGACAGAAGGCACCTCAGAATGGACAAAAAACACAGAGGAAGATGCAGGTTTCACCTGCGGTGGGCATGGACACTGGAGAAAGGACTGCCCCAATTGGGGTCAGAACCAGGACTGACAGAACTTTGAGTAGCAGCAACAGCAATGGTCGCAAACGAACTGAAAAGGAGGAGGGCAGGACCCCAGGGCACGCTTCAGGCCGTGGTTTACCCAGAACACCAGAACAGGAAAGTGATGAACACAAACACCCACAAACACACTCGTCTACACGCACACAGATTCCGAATGAAGTGAAATACACACATGAACACATGTGCACTCGTTGATTGAGTGAGAAATCACACACACACACACACACACACACACACACACACACACACACACACACACTCATGCAATGAAGAATGCTTTGCTTATGCTGTTATGCAAAATGCGGCACACAAACATCCCAATACATATTTTTATGAGGAGCCATTGATTACCATTGATTACTTGTAATGTGTTATATGTCACCTAGAGGGCATTTATGTAGAGTTAATAAGGTTTAAAACGGTTTGGTTATGAAAACAATGTCTGTGCGTGATGTCTGTTTATGGCTCAAGGCCTTGACTGAATTCTTTGCTGTGCTTCACACAGCCCTGATGAGGAACAGTGGCACAGAGTGAAAATGATGAATTAATAGTGTAAGTTTTAGGTCGGAGTACGGCATTTTCTGTGATTGAGTTTTAATTCAAGGAGGAACGAAAGGTGTTACGGCACCTGAGGTTCTCATTCCCACACAATATTGTCCCGGCAGGAAGCAAAAGTTCCTGTGAATTCTTTGGTTTATTTTTTGGTTTTGCTTAGCACTAGCTTGATTTTATCAGTGAGCTTTGGTTTGTGTTCTTTCTCGTAAGCGAGAGAGGGATAGTTTTATGCTTGGACATGTCTGCAACGGGCCCTAGTTTGTGTTATTGTTATTAGTGTTTTGTTGGTTACGTCTGTTTTCGTTTTTGTTACAGTGCACTGAGGAAAAACATCTGAGAGGTGTGATCCACCGGTGGTGATATGGTGATATTTTGTGAGTTCATGATTTAACAATCAGCTCTTTAAACTAGGCCTGAAAGATTGAGCTTTAAAGCGCTATAAAATATTATTACTGTAAACAGTTGCAAAGTGTGCTTCTCCATGATTGTAATTGGCTGGGGAGAAATTCACTTATAGGGAACACTGATCTAAAAGGATTGCAGCGAGACAATCCAGTTCAAAAAAACAACAAGGAATTGTTTTCCTTTAAAAATGATGACGTCATCTTGCTGGGGATGGATGCTCAAATAGGTTGCGCGGGAGACTCCATTATCAGCAACATCTGGTATGAATGTGTGTGAATGAATGCATGTGACTGGACTGTGATGGACGGACTAAAAGTTTTGACTGACTTGATACTGAGACAATGACTGCACCAATTTTAGGATTAGTAAATGCCAACAAACGATTCACCCAGCCGGCATTAGAAGGGTGGATGCTTCGCTTTGTTTTGTTTTATTTTTGCAGGAGCAGGACAATAAGAGAGACTGAAGAGGAGAATTTCTGATGCTTTTTGAGATATGATGTCACTAACCTTTTCTTTTAAGTTTAAGTGGAAGTTGAGTTTGAACATCAAACAATGGTGATATGAAAATTTCTATGAGTTTATTTTTGTGTTTAATAATTTAGCTATGGTAAAACTTAAGCTTATAATGTGTTAGACTTAGAGATGGTTCATTAATTTTTGATTACTTTTACACACACATAGATAATGATTAGAATAAGTCCTGAACACAATATTTTGAACCAAATTTGAATCATTAGAAGAACAATGGATAACAATATTAGATTATCAAGGCTAGGGAGAGAGGTGTTTTGGTTTTCTGTCTCTTGCAGAGAAAGGAGCAGACACCAGACGGGGACTCGGAGATATGAGGACCCTTCACAGCAGAGACAGATGTAGGGACTGCCGCAACAGCAACTGGGGTCAAGTGTCATGACGGTTGGGCTCCTGGAGAAGATGGATCCCACAAACACAGCAATAACCATGAAGGGGTTGGCGAGAACCAGGAACACCATACCAACGAGGTTCGAGAGGCTCTTGGCAAAAAGGGGGACACGGCGGTGAACCCAAAACACACAGATCTTTGTTTGAAATCGGGGCAGAATAATCCCCAGAACTGTGCAATGACTAAAGGGTGGTCTAACCCCGGAGGTCGAAGAAAGAAGCTGAGAATCACCCAACTGGAAGACACTGGTAGCTGCAGCAATAAAAATAAAGGTTAAAAGCTCCTTAGACAGAGGTTCTAGTCTAAGTACATTTGAAAGGTATAAGGTGGCATCAAGGGGGTGGAAAACTGGAGCACAAAAATAAAGCTGTGGGAAAATTGGGAGTGATGGGAGTGTCATCTGTAACTGCTGTTATGGTTGTAAATCTAACTTTGCTTGCATCTGAACTGCGTGAACACAGAGGTCATCCCACATATGGTCCACCCGTTAAAGGGGGACAGAGGGCCTCGGGATCAAGAAGACCTGGACCTTGCAATGCTGGAGTGCATGTTGTAAGTGATCTCTTTGAAGAAAAGAGATCAAAGGTGGAATTGTGATATTATTCTGTTATTATATGTTACCTTATATATATGTAATCAAAATAGTTGAATTATGTTAACTGCTGTAGATCATATTATACCTTTTAATATAGAGTGTGTGATTAGTATGTAGTTTTAGTTTGCATTATACTTCTGACTTAAAAGAGTGTGAAAATCATTAGATCTATTGGATTGACCTGTATTACTCGACACTGTTGAATGTGTTACACTGTTACTTTATACTTTATACTTTTTTTTTTTTTTTTTCTTTTTTGCGCCTGTCCCATTTGGTTCTTTAGCCATCAGAATTGTTGTCTGAAGACCAACAAAGATACCCAATGGATTTACTTTGCCAAATGGATCTTCGAGGCATTGCCGTATTGGTCCATTTGGTCGATCTTTGTTTTTATTATTTATTATATTTTATTTTCAGATGTTACAGACGGGACAGACATCAGTGAGGGATAGGAAAGGGAGAAAGAAAGAGGAAGGAAAGGAAAAACAGAAGGGGAGAGGGACAGTGAGAAAGGGGGGGAGAAAAAAGAATAAAAATCTCCTGGATCACCTGTTGAGAGAAGAATAGAAAACAAAAAAAAACAAAAAAAACAAAGCAACATACTAAACACAACACCATCGCATTAATCTAGCTAAGTGTAAACAGCAGTAAATACTAAATATTCAATGTTGTTGTGCAGCACGCAGGACAGATGTGCTTCGAAGTAGTAGCCAAGAAAGGTGTAATTTAAGTCTACGAGCAGTGAACACCCGTGTGCATACCTGTGTGGATCAGCGTGCTTGTATTCCAAAGGTTTCTCCATGTAACGATCTGCTAGGGAGTGTGTGTGTGTGTGTGTGTGTGGGGGGGGGGGGGGGGGGGGGGGGGGGGTCACAGCCCCGTCCTCCAGGGTATGAAGCAGGTATGGAAGAGATCAAAACTCCAGACATCCAGAGGCCCCCAGAACACAAGAGACCATGGAAAACCAACAGAGGGGCAGCCGCGCCATGTCCCAGCAAGAGCTGAGGAGAGTCCCAGATGAGGGTTCACTCAGCAGCTGCGGAGCAGAAGCCAGGGGGAGTTGCAGTGACGCGCCCGTGAGCTCCGCCGGCAGCCAGCTGTGCCTGAGTGACCGAGCCCCAGGCCGAGAGGCCGGGGGCACCCCACCTCCGAAGTGGTCCGAGCGAGCCCCAGGTTCCAGGCCCCGATAAGCGACCGCCAAGGAATGAGCCGGTGTGTACCTGGACGCCCACCCCCAGACACAAAGAACCACCAACACACCGACACCTGAGGGAGTCCGCCACCGGCAGGGGAAGTGGTGGTGGGTGGAGATAGGCCTCCAAACCTTGGAGGGCCTGAGGTGTCCCCAGAGAGGTGGTGTCTGATACCCAACCTGACATATAGACACAGACATACAGGCACACACAGACACAAACATCCATTCCCCCCCTCATGCTCTCATATGCACTCACTCCACACTCAACCAACGTGGAGACAGACATAAAGAGACGCTGTACACACGATCACACTCCCCAAGCATACTCTACAAACCGGGTCTAGGTACCCTTGCCCCTGGAGGGGGGAACTGCACCCAGACCCAGGTGGTGTTACCCTTTTCCCTGTGGTGGGGAGAGGCAGACCACCCCGACTCCGTAGCAGCAGGGAGGCCCCACACTCCAGACCGCAGTCGGACGGCCAACTCCTCCTAGCCCTCCTGCTCCAGCAGGCCGCAGAGAATGGGGGTGGGAGAAGACTCCAAACCTCCCTCCACCCGCTCATTGTAGTGTTGATGCATGTGTGTTCTAAGGTGCAATTAAAACCCAGGAGGGCATGGAGCTACCTGCCAGAGAGCAGCAGGTAAGCGCATAGTCCCTCCTGATTAGGGTTGCAAAATTCCCGGAATTTTCAAAGATGGAATCTTTCCATGGGAATTAACGGGAATTAACGGGAATTTATGGGAATAAACGGGAATTAACGGGAATTTATGGGAATAAAGTGGGAATTTTCAAAATTGAAGGTTGGCTCTTCTTAGGGAACTTAAATATAGTTGAGGAAAGTATATTTTAGCATAATATTGACAAAAACAAACAAATGCAATTCAAATACACTTGAATATCCATGCCATTCCTTAATCACATGTACAGAGCACAAGCTTGCTGCATGGCTATTGAGACCACCTACTGGCACTGTGCATGCCTCCATCACATGTACACATGGACCACACTTTTGAGCCTGAAGGACAAAGAGTATTAAAGGCACACATTTGAGCCTGTGGACTTAACAAGTGAGGTAAGTTTTGATGATATTATGGGAAAATATATTCATTAAATGTTTAAATTGTGAATATCACATAAAATGTATTAATCTGGTAGATAGCAATCTGATAAGATGCTAAATAAAATGCTAGCATCTGATAAGATGCTAAATAAAATGCTAGCATCTGATAAGATGCTAAATAAAATGCTAGCATCTGTTAGATGCTAAATAAGCCATAGCTAGTATAACATAAAGAAGATGCTAGCTTCCTCATTTGGTTGTTTTGTTTTGAAGATCATTCCAGTTGTTTAGCTAGCCTTACTATTTATATCTGTTTATTATCATATTGCAATTGTATTATTACGATCTCTTGCATTGCATTAGCATTTTTACAAGCTCTTGTTTTATTTTACAGAAAAATGCCACGTGCGCTATCTGATGTGTGGAGACATTTTACACCAGCTAATGTACAAGGGAAATCTGTATATATGTGTAAGTATTGTGATAAGACGTACGTGAAGAATGCCACAAAAATGCAGCAGCACATTGCAAAGTGCAAAAAAATTCCTCAAGGCCCAACACATGCAGCAGCCAGGAGTTCCACTCAAGGGGAAAATGAATCTGTTTCAGCTGTATCAGAGTCAGATACCCACTCATCAGCTCCTGGTCCCTCTGGCATCAGAGGATTCTTTGATTTTATGGATGACACTAGCCAGAAAAACGCAGATGAGTGTTTCGCTCGTGCAGTCTATGCAACTGGCTCACCCCTGATGCTGACATCCAATGTGTACTGGAAGAGATTTTTGAATGTTCTCCGACCAGCATACATTCCCCCAACCAGACATGCATTGTCTACTCATCTACTGGATGAAGAGTTCAGTCGAGTTCAAGCAAAGGTGAAACAGACCATTGACCAAGCTGACTGTATTTCAGTCATCTCTGATGGATGGTCCAATATCAGGGGACAAGGAATTATTAACTACATAATCACCACTCCTCAGCCTGTGTTCTACAAGAGTGTAGACATAAAGGAAAACAGACACACAGGCCAATACATTGCAGATGAGCTAAAAGTGATCATCAATGACCTTGGACCAGATAAGGTTTTTGCACTGGTCACTGACAATGCAGCCAACATGAAGGTTGCCTGGGCACATGTGGAGGAGACCTACCCTCATATAACTACTATTGGCTGTGCAGCCCATACACTAAACCTTCTCCTAAAAGACATAATGGCACTAAAAACAATGGACACTCTGAATAAGAGAGTGAAGCAAGTTCTGAAATATGTTAAAGGCAAACAAGTAACTTCCGCTACATTTCTGTCAAAGCAAAAGGAAAAGAACAAGAGTACTACACTGAAGCTTCCCAGCATAACGCGATGGGGTGGTGTTGTTATCATGTTTGACAGCCTTCTGGAGGGAAAGGAGTCTCTGCAAGAGATGGCCATATCCCAGTCTGTAGGCATCGACAGTGACATCAAGAAGGTCATCTTGGATGATGTGTTCTGGGAAAGAGTATCTAGCAGTCAGAAAATCCTCAAACCTATTGCAGCAGCAATAGCGAAGATAGAGGGGGATGGTGCCATCTTGTCAGATGTCCAGTGCCTTTTTGCAGAACTCAAAGAAGAAATCCAGACAATTCTGCCCACTTCCCTACTACTGAAAGCAGAGGAAACGGCTGTGGTCAAGTCATTGGAACAGCGGAGGGAGTTCTGCATGAAGCCAGTGCATGCAGCAGCATACATGCTGGACCCCAAATATGACAAGGGCATACTTTCCGGGGAAGAGATCAACGGTGCCTATGCGGTCATTACAGCCATGTCTGACCACCTGGGTCTCGATAAAGGCAAAGTTCTAGGCAGTTTGGCAAAGTATCGAACAAAGCAAGGCCTTTGGAAAGGGGATGGAATATGGCAGTCATGCCAGCACATATCTGCAGCCACCTGGTGGAAGGGACTATGTGAATCTGAGGCCCTTGCACCTGTAGCCTCCATCCTCCTCCAAATCCCACCATCATCAGCCGCCTCCGAGCGCAACTGGTCACTGTTTGGGAACACCCACACAAAGGTTCGCAACAGGCTCACAAATGTGAGAGTGGAAAAGCTGGTCGGCATTCGGGCAAACCTACGGCTCTTTGAGCCTGACACAGAGCCATCCTCAACAAAGCTGGAAAGTGACACTGAAGAGGAAGACTCAGAGTTGGATGCTGAGGAAGTGGACATGTTGTTGGATGATGATGAGGTCCAGGAAGAGTCTATTGACTGAGCAAAAATGAGAAAAGAGGATTGCTTGAAGGAAGATTTGAATGTTTAATGGGACGTTTTGGAGGATAAGTGGCATTTTTCATTTAACCTTTTGAATGGGACTTTGTGGAGATTTTTGGACAGGGGGCATTTTTGAATGAGCGGGGTTAGGGGATGTAATATTGAACTCAACATTTCTGTTTTTATTCATCCATGAAACAAGTTATTGAAACGTGTTCTATTCTACTGTACTTACAAATAAATCTGTTTAAATATCTGTTGAAAACATTTTGCATGGAGGTTTTCTTATGATTTCTGTTTATATTTATGCTTGGAAATAATATATTCCCAGTTAGTTCTCCTAAATTCCCATTAATTTCCATAATTCCCATTATTTCCATGGACAGTTTCCAATATGGAATATTTCCAAAATTCCCAAGCTTAACTTACCATGGAAATTTACCGGAAACTTTTCGGAAATTTACCGGAAATTTTCCGCCCCTTTGCAACCCTACTCCTGATAGCCCTCAATGTCTAAGTGTATTTAAAATTGAGAGGTGGGCAACGACGCCAGGGGTGAGGTATACACCCTGATGGTAATATGGACTCCGTGATTGTGCCCACCCCCAAGATCCTATATGTATGTGTAATGAGGGTGTGAATAATGTGAATGTCTAAGTTGTGGGATAAAATTGAGGCAGAGGCAGCCGGAAGGGGACAGGGGGGGGGGGGGGGGGTAGCCTCCTCTGCACCCTGGTGACATACCCCTACTCCAAGGCCCTGCATGTGTGGGTGGTTGTGGTGGAGCGGGAAGAGGGAGGCAGCTGGAGATGGGGAGGGAAGGAAGGGAGGGGCAGGTAACCCCTCCCTGGGGCCAGCTCCCCCGCTGACCCCAGTAGGCACTCCCACACTCCGCGACCCGCCAGGGAAAGAGGGCCCAGGCCCATCCAGACCGGGGCCCAGTGCAGCAGCGCCTCCCGTCCCCACAGAGCCTGGGACAGTTCACCCAACCCCACCACAGAGAAAACTGCACCCACCCCACCATCCACTCATCTTCCAGACTACATAAGACAGTAAACGCCCAGGCTGAGATCTTCCTCCACCTCTCCTGTATCTCCCCCTCCTGCAGAGAGAGTCCCTGAAGAGAGGAAAGCTCCTGCAGATGTGACCATCTCCCCCACCAGTTGAAGAGCCCCCCAGGTGGCTCGACGCACCGGCGGCACCCTGCTCCAGGGCTGGGCCCCCATGCACCCACCCGCCCACAACCCCAGCAACACACCAACCAGGACCCAAGCCCCCGAGGCCCGGCCCGGGCCCCAGCCCGGAGACGGAGCGCCCCCAGAACCTCACGCCCATCCCGGACCCACCCAGGGGCAGCCAGGCTACCAGGTCAGTAACCCACGTCCGTCAGCACAGACCCTCCCCTAGCCCCGCTGCACGCAGCCGCGAGGAAACAGTCACCTGAGAGCCAACAGAGCCCCCAACCGGACATGACCGCTACCCCAGGTTGAGCCCCCCAAGGAAGATGCCTCCGGGGAACCCCCCGACGCCCTAAGCCTGTCCCTACCCCCACACCAATCACAACAGTGAAGGCGGGACCAAACTATGACCCCCCCCCCACCCCCACTAGGTGATGAAGCTGATAAAAGGAGCCCAGAGCAATTGATCTGATGTGGTGGCAGAGGCTGTATCAAGACTAATGTAATCTAATAGATAATTTCTGTATTGGTTAGAATTAAGATTATTTTTATTTTTCCAGTTCATGAGGACTGTTTTCTTGGCTATGCATAGGGCAGTGAAAACCATATGGGCTATATTCTTTTCTGAAGTGACATTATCTAAGCTGCCCAACAAACACACTAAGGGGGAAGTTGGAATGTTACATTTCAGACACTTTGATAAGTCTTCACATATCTCGCGCCAAAACTTTTGCACTGGTGGACAGAACCAAAGAGCGTGGATGTAATTGTCTGGTGTATTGCCTTGACAGTGTGAGCAGTTGTTGGAAGATGTAAAGCCCATCTTGAACATCCGATGACCTGTATAGTGCACTCTATGAAGTATTTTGTATTGTATTAATTGCAGACTGGGATTTTTAATTAATTTAAAGGTTTTTAAGCAAATCTCAGACCAGAAGTTTTGGTCTAAGCTGACTGATAAATCTGCTTCCCACTTTGCAATAGGAAGGGATATTGATTCATCTAATTTAGAAAGTGTTCTGTATATTTTAGGTAATAATTTGGGGGATTTAAGAGTAAGAAAATGTGCCGCACTTAGTGGTGTTTGTAATTCAACTTGACTGAGGTTAAATTTCTTTTTTACTATGGATTTAATTTGTTGATATTCTAAAAATCTTGTCTTGTTGATCCCATATTGTGCAACTAGTCTGTCAAATGGAATAAATTCTGTTCCCTCTAATATATGTTCTAAGTATTTAATTCCTTTACAACTCCATTCTGGGAAATTAATCATATTATTGTTTTGTAATATGTCAGGGTTATTCCAGATAGGTGTACGTTTGCATGGAATTAATGAAGACTCCGTTATTTTTAGAAACTCCCACCATGCTGTCAGAGAAAAGCTGATGTTGATACTTTTAAAGCATTCATGTCTTTTGATGTTTGAGCTAATAAATGGTAGGTCTGAAATCTCTAGATCCTTGCATAGTGCCTGTTCAACATCTAGCCAGGGCTCAACTGAGAAGGTATGTTTTAACCATTCTGAGATGAACTGAAGCCTGTTGGCTAAGAAGTATTGGTAAAAATTAGGCAGATCTAATCCTCCTCTATCCTTGGTTCTTTGTAGCGTTTTTAAGCTGATACGCGGGGGTTTATCTTTCCAAAGGAATTTGGAAATATATGAATCCAGAGATCTGAACCAATCTTGTGATGGTTTGTTAGGGATCATCAAAAATAAGTAATTTATTTTCGGCAAGATCATCATTTTTATAGTGGCGACCCTTCCCATGAGTGATATGGGTAAAGATTTCCATCTAGTCAGATCGCCTTCTACTTTCTTTAGAAGTGGGATGTGGTTTAATTTAGTTAAGTCTGAAAGCTTAGGAGAGACATTAATACCTAAATATTTAATATTTCCGGATTGCAGTGGGGCAGAGGAAGAATTATGGAAGGAGCAGTTAATGGGGAGAACTGTAGATTTTGGCCAGTTGATTGAGTAATCTGAAACTCTTGAAAACCAGTTTATTAAAGTAATTACCTCAGAGAGGTTGGTTTGTGTGTTTTGCAGAAAAAGCAACACATCATCCGCATAGAGACTGATTTTATGTTCTATGTTCTTACATTTTATGCCCTTAATTGTTGTAGCCTGTCTAAATGTTGCTGCTAGAGGTTCGATAAAAATTGCAAAAAGTGAAGGGGAGAGTGGGCATCCCTGTCTGGTGCCCCTCAGGAGACAGAAGCTGGAGGATGTCTGGTCATTTGTTCTGATACGAGCTGTTGGGGAATTGTATAATATTCTTATCCAGTTTATGAAAGAGTTTCCAAAACCAAATTTGTGTAAAGTTGCGAATAAAAAATTTCCAGTTAACTCTGTCAAATGCTTTTTCTGCATCTAGAGATAATATTATGGTTTCGATGTTTTTATCGTATAAGTAGTCTATTAAATTAAGTAATCTACGAGTGTTTGTTGAAGAGTGCCGACCTTTTATGAAACCAGTTTGGTCAGGATGAATTAAGAGGGGGGTCATTTTCTCTAATCTCTTTGAGAGAGCTTTGCAGATTATTTTAAGGTCTACATTTAAAAGAGAAATTGGACGATAGCTTGAGGGAAATAAAGGGTCTTTGCCTGGTTTTAGCAGGAGACTAATGTTGTCAGAATTCATATTTGGTGGTAGTCTGCCATTTTCCTCGATTTCCTGCAGCATGCCGTGGAATACTGGTGCCAAAATTGTCCAGAATTCTTTGTAGAATTCTGCAGGGAAACCGTCTGGACCTGGGGCCTTATTATTGGGCATACTTATCAGGGCTTCCTGGAGTTCACTTGGCGTCAGTGGCGAATCCAGTTCCATTGCTTGACTGTCTAGTAATTTTGGAAGAGTTACGTTGTCAAGAAACAGATCAATTTAATTTTTAGATGGGTTTATTTGTGGTGAGTATAAAGTTTCATAGAAATCCCTAAAAATGTTGTTTATTCTTCCAGGATCATATATTGTGTTCCCCGATAAATCTTTAGCAGCACATATAGTTGTTTTTTCTTTATTTATTTTTAGCTGGTTAGCTAGAAATCGACCTGATTTGTTACTGTGTTCAAAATTCTGCAAGCGTAGTCTTTGTATAAGGAATTGTGTTTTTTTTATTAATAATTTCATTTAATTCTAGTTTTGTTTTGCATATTTTGTTCAATGTTTCCTGATCTTGGTTGCACGCGTAGGCTTCTTCTAGTGATTTGATGGTTTTTTCTAATTCCTGAATATTTTTGTTTTCTTCTTTCTTTTTGTGTGATGAGAAAGAAATTGTTTTACCTCTCATCACAGCTTTCCCTGCTTCCCATAGAACAGAAGCAGATATTCCGGGAGTGTCATT
Organism: Maylandia zebra; assembly: GCF_041146795.1. Taxonomy (NCBI): domain Eukaryota; kingdom Metazoa; phylum Chordata; class Actinopteri; order Cichliformes; family Cichlidae; genus Maylandia; species Maylandia zebra. The sequence continues at coordinate 2,995,084 of NC_135169.1, read as the reverse complement.
AAAGTCTAAATATGAAGTCCATTCCTTTTTAAAATATTTAATAAAGTCTTCATCTTTAAGTAGTGATATATTAAATCTCCAGTTTTTTCTTGGCGTAGTGTTATTCTTGTGTATTAGTGTTAAGGACACGGGAGCATGATCGCTGACAGCTATAGGATGAATCTCAGTGTCTGAAATGTCACACAGCAGTGAGCTGCTGACCAAAAAATAATCCAAACGAGAGTAAGAGTGATGAACATGCGAGAAAAAAGTATATTCCTTACTGGTGGGGTGAAGAGAGCCCATGCATCGCAAAGACCAAAGTCGCTCATATACTGATTGATTATATTTGTGGACTGCCAATTGCGCTGAGTTGAGTTCCTGTTGTGTTGAGCCTATCCATGTCTTCATTTAGTCCAAGGTTGAGGTCACCGCCAAGAATGAGTGTGCAATCAAGGTGTTCAGAGAGTGCACTAAAAAATCCGTGGAAGAATGAGGGTTCATCAACATTTGGACCATATATACTAACAATACATAGTTTTTTGTTCAATAATGATAGTTTAATAATTAGAAATCTACCCTCTGGATCTGGATCTATAACTGTATCGAGTACTGTAAAATTAACATTTTTATGTATTAAAATTGCTACTCCCCGTTGTCTAGAATTATAACAGGCTGCAAACACGTTAGGAAACTCAGGTGTTTTAAGTTCATTTAAACCTGTGACAGGTCTGTGAGTTTCTTGTAATAAAACAACATCTGCCTGTAGTTTTTTAAGCTGGTTAAATATCTTTAACCTCTTTCCGCTGGAGCCAGCTCCATTTACATTCCATGTGACAAACCTCAGCATGCCCATAATTGTGTGTGTATGTCTAATGATGTACGCTGGGTGTTTCGTTTAGACAGGTGGAGAGGATGTGGAAACATCCCTTGTTTGTAAAATAGATAGAGAAAAAGAAGTGTGGTGAGAGGCTCCATAAGTCTGACTGTGTGTGAATATTCACTAATATGAACAAGCGTGGCTTGCTTATGTGTCCTGCAAGTCTGTGCGTGCTGTGAGGCTGTTGTGAATGTGCTGCCGTTGAGCTGATGTGTTTGCGTGATCGTGGTGTGAAAATATGGAGAAATAGAGGGTGTTGTTTGTAGGTGAGTGGGGAAGTGGGTGATCACAGCAGTGAAAGACAAGAGAAAGAAAGAAACCACATGAACTGTGAGCAACAACAAAAAAAAAGAAACGAAACGGAAACATTCCAATTAAAGCAATGACGGAGGGTGACGGTGTTATATCTGCTATGACATCATATTGATATTACTAGGTTAAACTCATGTTAAAGGAGAGAGTGTGAATGAATAAGAAAAGAGTGTAGCGGGTTCTTATCTGGAGTGCAGTCAATATAACCACGGTGTGGTGCCGGGGTCGTGGTACAGCTGTCCGTCCACGTAGAGCCGGTCCACGGCGATGACAGCACGGGAGCCTTTCTGGATAAAGCTACGTCGAACTGGGAACAGGACCTTGCGTCGTTCCAGGATCTCTTTGGGGAACTGGTCGTTCACGCTGAAGTCCGTTCCTTTCAGCTCTCTGCCGCGACTCTTCACCTGTTCCTTTTATTTGAATTGACCGAATTTGGCCACAATAGGCCGTGGTCTCCCGGTCCGCGACCGCACGCCCCCTAAGCGATGCACTCTATCGAAATCGATGTTCTTTACGATGTCCTCCGGCAGCTTCAGGTGGATTTTAATGAAGCTTTTCACCGTTGCCTCCGCGTCCTCTCCGGCAGATTCTGGAATACCAGAAAACACAAGATTATCTCTCATGCTACGGGCTTGTAAATCGATAACGGATTCTTTTATTTTTTTATTTTCAATGTTTAGCTGGGTCACGTTATCGGTGAGAGATTTAACCGACTCCCATAGCGTGGCATTTTCAGTGGCAAGCGTTTCCACCTGCTGCTGGCTGAATTCCAGGGATTCTCTCAGAGATTTAAATTCCCGGTGTAAAATCTCCACCAGGGCCAGCCTCGCATCGAAACTGGACAATCGCTTGTCGATTGACTCCAGGATGTCTGCGATGTCATTGCCGGCAGGCGATGTTGTACCGGGGGAGTCTGCCGGGCGATATCTCTTCGATGACGGCGTCTCAATTTTGGTCGGGGAGGATGTACTGTGGGCTTTCTTCATTACTAAATCTTGAAAACAGCGGTCGATGTAATCTTGGAGAGCATCTAAACTCTCCCCGTTGTCATCCAGGGTGTTAAAGGTGATAGGATAGATGATGTTAAATATGACAATTGATTAGTATATTTGGTAATACTGAAGCTTGAAAAACCTTTGTTAAACTCTATGCTACCATTTGCTTTTTTTTCTCCGCCAAAATCTCCGGCGTCTGACGTCACCTACAACATGGGTCGCTTACCTTGTCCGTCACTTACCTGCGTCTCGTCTCCCTTCATTTGCATTATACTTCTGACTTAAAAGAGTGTGAAAATCATTCGATTTATTGGTTTGACCTGTATTACTCAACACTGTTGAATGTATTACATTGTTTCTTGACATGTTTTACTGCTGAATCATATGAAGAAGGTTGTGAGCAGGAGACTTGATGTCTCTGGAGAAAGAGATAAAACCACATTCCTTACCCCCCTTCCTACTTCACACAGAAAGACAGGGAGCCGAGGTCATAATTTAGGCGCCGTGAGAGAAAGAATGTGAATATTTGGGCTTTTACGACCAGGTGGGGGCCACTAGAGAGTATAAAAAGCTGTGTAACCCGCCACCACTTTGAGACATGTTGCTGACCCTCTGCAGGCATCTCTCCCCATCATGATGGCTGTAATGCTCATAAGTGTTGAATTGTATGGAAATAAATGATTGTTGATTGAGCATTTATACACCGAGTATTGTCCTTCCTTCAGCCCAAAGATTCAAAGAATTGGGAGATTTCAACAATATATATGTATGTATGTACAGTGGGGCAAAAAAGTATTTAGTCAGCCACCGATTGTGCAAGTTCCCCCCCCAAAATGATGACAGAGGTCAGTAATTTGCACCAGAGGTACACTTCAACTGTGAGAGACAGAATGTGAAAAAAAAATCCATGAATTCACATGGTAGGATTTGTAAAGAATTTATTCGTAAATCAGGGTGGAAAATAAGTAGACTTTGTCATTTGTCATTTATTTTGTTGTTTTCTTGAAGAGATCAGAGGGTGACCGAAGTTTAGGTTTAAGCGTTTCAGTGCAGTTTGCAGACACTGAATGATGTTCCTGCTGTTTTTAGTCTGTGGTTGAAGCTTAATGTTTGTTTGCTGTGTGTCACTTAGCCACAACTAAACTAGAGCAAGTCAGATTTTCCATCTGACACCTGTGTAAAACCCACAGAACCACACGAGAAAAAAAACAAACTTTAGAAATAGATTTAGAATAATTTAGAAACTTTAGAAATCCTGCACAGAAACAAAATGACTGGTGGGAGAACATGAATACATCAAACATGAATAAAATATAAAAAAAGTGACAAAACATAAAACACCTGAAAGTTAATGACGTGAACTGACTTCCAGTAAGTAGTTCTGGGTCATCAGAGTCTAATTCAATGATTTAAAAAAGACATAAAACATATAGAAATCCGTAACATGTGGATGTCCTCTGGTCTGAGGTGCTGGGGGGACCAGTTAGAGACCAGCAGCTGGACATCAGTGGTTGGACTGGTGGACTACTTCAGTGAAGAATAGATGACGTCTGGCTCTGGTTTAAAGTCTGAACACAAACACACACAGTTCAAACAGGAAACATGATTACAAGCTTTGTAGTTCAATCAAGACCTCCAATCTCCACCTCTCTGCATCACACACAGTCCCAGTTCAGACTTTACTGGGAACCAGCTCAGATACTTATCACAGAGCTTCCTGTTACTGGGTCATTGTCGTGATTGTCCTCACCTGTCCCATCACACACTCTGTATGTGTGTGTGTTAGTGTGCAAGATCTCTCTGCAGTCTTGCTCAGTTTGTGTGTCTTGTGCATTTTGGTTTTCTTTCTTGGACTGAGTTTGTTTTTGTTGTTGGGCTTTCAGCTAATAAAGGTCATTCTTATTTACCTATTTATTTTTATGTCTGCTGTCCTGTATTTGACAATCACCCATCTTAATGTGAAAAATAAAAATGTTTTTGACACCATTATTTGAGTTTTCACTGGAGGTTTGTTCAGTTGTTGTTCAAGCGTTTGAACAACAGATAGGTGGAGCTTCTGTGTCAGAGATGGCTATATTAGGGATGAATTTAGGGCAGTCTGCAGCCTGAGCTTTAGGCCCGTTTTCCATTAGTACCTACTCGGATACTACTATTCGGCTCAACCGTCATGACTCGTTGCTTGACGAGTACCAAATCTATGTGTGAGGTGATAATAGCCCAGTTTCAAAAGTGGCAGTTTAGGTTTTCGTGAAGAAAATGCCCTCCTGACTCATCAAGTGACCCTACTGACCAGCCAATTGTTGGCATGCAGTCTGTTGACACCTTATTTTCAGATCACGTCAGCTTGCTTGGAACCCCCAAAACCAAATCAATGGAAAAGCATTATTAATGGTCTGTAAATGGTAAATAGTCTGTATTTGTATAGCGTTTTACTTGGTCCTAAGGACCCCAAAGCGTTTTACACTATACACAATCATCCACCTATTCACACACTGGCGATGGTAAGCTACATTGTAGCCACAGCCGCCCTTAGGCACACTGACAGAGGCGAGGCTGCTGGACACTGGCGCCACCGGGCCCTCTGACCACCACCAGTAGGCAACGGGTGAAGTGTCTTGCCCAAGGACACAACGACCGAGACTGTCGGAGCCGGGGCTCGAACTGGCAAACTTCCGATTACAAGAAGAACGCCCAACTCTTGAGCTCTTACATACCCATATTCAGTATGAAGATCCTCCACTGAAACAGGATAGGATATTATAATTAGTGTGGAAAAAAAGAAAATTATGTGTAGAAATTTGTTTTATTCTATGTCAGTACGAAGAGGAACTGCCATCACACTCTGCTGCTCATGTCTCTTTAAAGGAGCAAGTCAACCTTACAGGAAACATTTTTTTCTGAAAGAGGTCTAGAGAAGTTTGATTTCTGGCATAAAAGTTATCATGTGGTTTGCTTAGCTTAGTTTAGCTTAGCTTAGGATGGTGGATGGAAATATAGTGAGCAGTTAGCTTGTCTCTCTCCAAAGTTTAAGACTAAGAGCAAATGTACCTGGGCCTCCTTGTTCTGTTTATTTGTCCATAATTAAGGTCTTCAGTTCTCCCTACTGAGTCAACACCAATTGGACCACTCTCGGCATAATAAAACACATTTAAATGACTGCAGTTACTGGGTTGTGATTTTATTATTATTATTACTATTATTATTATTATTATTATTATTATTATTATTACAACTATAGAAAAACATCCTATTTTCACAAAGAACAGGGAGGTGTTTCTGAGAACAGGAAAAGTGGAAGACCACAGAGCAACCATCATCTGCCATTTGTCAGGCGATCGTGGCTCAAGAGTTGGTAGTTTGCCTTATAATCGGAAAGTTGCCGGTTCGAGCCCTGGCTCGGACAGTCTCGGTCGTTGTGTCCTTGGGCAAGACACTCCGCCTACTGGTGTTGGCCAGAAGGGCTGATGGCGCGATATGGCAGCCTCGCTTCTGTCAGTCTGCCCCAGGGCAGCTGTGGCTACAACTGTAGCTTGCCTCCACCTGTGTGTGAATGGGTGGATGACTGGGTGTGTAAAGTGCTTTGGGGTCCCTAGGCGGGACTAGTAAAGGCGCTATACAAATAAATGGCCATTTACCATCTAACTGACTGTCTTTACCACAAAGAACAAAGCCAACATCCAACATCCTCTCACAACATGACAAAAAAGCACACATTGCAGACAGGAGTGTCCTCTGCATGAAACACTACACATATAGAGGCTGTGTCCCAATTCAGGGTCTGCACGCTTGATGTACGCGCACTACGCGTACTACGTACGGTGCGTACTATAAGTACGAGAAGTGCGGAAGTGAGAGGCTTGTGAAATGGGACGGTATACGCTTCGTCGCGCTGTTCAGGTTGCCTAGCAACCATGATACTAACCGCGAGACACGTTACGTACAGCTTTGTTTGACAGAAATGAAGGAGAAAAATGTTTTGTTGGTCATTCATTTTTGTCATGACATCACTTTGATTAGTTGAGTATCTGAGGCTGAGACCACGGGACTGTAAAACATGATTGTTGGGCTTCATTTCTGTGCTGAACAGTCATTTAAGATTAGTTAGTGAATAACAATTAGTTAATGTTGTTCATGAGACTAAAGTCATCTCACTGTGGTAATGTAAATATAATATGGCCAATATTATATGTATTGTCAGATTATTATGATTGATATATATATATATATATATATATATATATATATATATATATATATATATATATATATATATATATATATATACACATACACACACATATATCACTGACTTTCAGCTTGTTGTGTTTGTGGATATATGACTGACTTTAATTATTAAACATTCGCACATAAATAAGTGACGTCATATTCAGTACTTTTGACAGTTCACTCTTCAGCTGCTCCATCTTATTAGGGAAATTCCAAATACATAAATGTAAATTTCAAAACTCAACCCCATCATTTAATTTGTTTTTGATTGAAATTGAATATTACTTAAACTCTCTTAAATTAACTTCCAATAAAAAAGGTTTATCATTGATTGAAATTCATTCAGAAATGTTTAAAGAATGAGCTGTCACAACCTTCAAGTACAAAGTTGTTATGAAGTCTGTCACATTCCCCCCCTTTTTTTCTTTTTTTCTCCTTTATTTATTTATCCTTCTTATTTCATTGTACTGTATATTGTTACTCTTATTTGCCTTGTATGTCTACTGTACAAACTGAACTGGAATGACTGACTGTTCGCTTTATGATTTCAATAAAGTTCGGGGGAAAAAAAACCTCTTCGGCCGCTCCCTTCTGCCGTATTTTGCGGCAAAATTCTCCACACCCACCGCCGCACTATAAATTGTGGGATATATGGGACCACGAAGCGTGCACCGGACCATGCTTGATATTTGGGGAAATCAACGGCGCATTTGGAGTATGCATTTGAAGTACACTTCGAATTGGGACAGCCGTTGTCACGTGGCGGTGACGTAATCGCACTTGAAATGCGTACTTCAAGCGTGCAGACCCTGAATTGGGACACAGCCAGAGGCTAATTTAAATAATGGAATCCTGCTCTCAAAAAATGACATAAAAGTAACTGTCTGTGAAGCTGGATTTAAGAAGTGCTTAAAAGTTGAAAAACCTATTTAGCGTCATCTTCTATCAGTACAGAATGTGACATCATATGGTTGCAGCGAATAGATGTACACTGACAAGAGTCTAAAACTGTTCTGCAGCACTGTATACATATGAACAGTATTCACACACATATTACAATAACAAATGTCAGTTAAATATATCATATAGGAGACACACAGTGATATTTGAGAAGTGAAATGAAGTTACCAACCATCCTGTACATTTATACCTGTGTAATGTTGTTTTTTATTATAGTAGTATTTATTTATTGTCATTGTCGGAACAATGAAATTGCGTTTGGGGCTTCCATACAACCCAAAAAAAGAGACAATAATAAATACCCCTTAAAACCCAAGTGTACATATTTAACCCAGTGTGACTCCAATGCAATAAGACAATCCTTAGCAATAACATGAGAACATGACACGTAATGTTCGTAGAAATTCAGACAGAGACCTGAGAAACATGACAGAGTACAACAATGCAACCCATTCAATATTATTGTACTGTGAGATATGATATCAGATATGATAGTTATCTATTTAAGAAAGGGGGGGGGGGGCAGGAGGGGGAAGAGAATAAAGATATGATGCACCAATGCAGACCAGTTCATTGCTATTAAGAAGTTGGATATGGTTATTGTCCGTGAGAGGGGGGCAGAGAGTTCAGGAGCCTCACAGCCTGTGGATACAGGCTGTTGGCCAGTCTGGATGTTCTGGCCTGTATAGACCTGTACCTTCTCCCTGAGGGCAGCAGATGGAAAAGGTGGCACGCAGGGTGATGTTGGTCCCGCAGGATACTGTGCACCCTCCTCAAACAGCGAGTGGGGAAGATATTACTGATCTCTGGCAGACTTGTTCCAATAATTCTGCCAGTTTCTTTCACCACCCGCTGGAGTGCTTGCTGATCGGCTTTGGTGCAGCTGGGGAACCACACTAGAAATCCATACGTCAGAACGCTGCTGATGGCACAGTTGTAGAAGTTCAACATCAGAGATCTGGGTATGTGTGCGCTCCGCAGTCTCCTCAGGTAGTAGAGGCGCTGTTGGGCCTTCCGTGCAACTGAGGTGATATGGTTGCCCCAGGACAGGTCCTCGGTCACAGTTACCCCCAAGAATTTAAAACTGCTCACCCTCTCCACCGCCTCACTGCCAATGAAGAGAGGCAGATGGTTGTTATGACCCTTCTTCCGGAAATCTACAATGATCTCCTTGGTCTTTTTGGTGTTTAAGACCAAGTTATTGTCGTGGCACCATGACTCTAGTTGTTGCACCTCTGTCCTATAGTTTGTCTCATCGTTGTTGGATATAAGTCCGAGCACTGTAGTGTCATCGGCAAACTTAACAATGAGATTGGACGCGCAGGAGGAAATACAGTCATGGGTGAAGAGAGTGTATAGCAGAGGGCTCAGAACACACCCCTGAGGGGCACCGGTGTTGACCACAAGGCTGGAAGAGGTGTTCTTACCCACTCTGACACTCTGTCTACGGTTAGTGAGGAAGTCCACAATCCAGTTGCACAGAGAGGAGTTAAGTCCCAGTTGGTGGAGTTTGGGACGGAGTTTGTATGGCCGGATGGTATTAAAAGCCGAGCTGTAGTCTACAAAGAGGAGCCGTGCATAGGTGTTCCTGTGTTCCAAGTGCTTCAGTAATGTGTGCAGCACTATGGCGATCGCATCCTCGGTTGACCGGTTCTCCCTGTATGCAAACTGGTGCGAGTCCAGGGATGGTGGAAAAGCAGCTCTGATGTGTTTAATGACCAGTCTCTCCAGGCATTTGGCGGGAATGGGGGTGAGTGCCACAGGTCTGAAATCGTTCAGACATGTGACATTTGACTGTTTTGGGATGGGAACGATGGTTGCTGCTTTGAAACAGGATGGTACCAGTGAACAGGACAACGAGGTGTTATATATAGAGGTGAAGACGTCCGCCAGGTCCGCAGCACAGTCTTTTAGTACCCGGCCCAGCACTCCATCTGGCCCGGCCGCCTTCCTGGTGTTAATGCTCCAGAACACACGCCTCAGCTCATGAGTGCTCAGGACGGGAGCAGGATCGGTTGAGGGGAGAGGGGACAGGACAGGGTCGGTGTTCTCCCTGTCAAAACGGGCATAAAAGAGATTTAGATCCTCAGCCAGAGTAGAACTGTCGGCTGAGGGTGATGGTGTTCTCCTTTTGTAGTCCGTTATAGCCCTGATGCCCTCCCAGACCTGCCTTGGGTTTGTGTTGTTCTCAAACCTGGCCTCGATACGCCTCCTGTGCTGCTGCTTGGCAGTCTTGATGCCTCTTCTCAGGTTGGCCCTGGCAGCACTGTATGCCTCCTGGTCCCCGGATTTGAAGGCGTTTTTCCTCGTTCGAATAAGTTGTTGAACTCCGTGTGTCATCCAGGGTGGATTATTAGGGAACACACGGAATCATTTCCAAGTTGTTACATTGTCCACACAGAAACAGATGTAGTCCAAGACAGCGGAGGTGTAACTGTCCAATGCGACACGATTGTCAGTGTCCTGCACCTTGAATACATCCCAGTCTGTGCAGTGGAAACAGTCCTGAAGCATCGGAATAGCATCCTGCGGCCATGTTCTCACGGTTTTGGTTGTAATCCCAGTGCTCTTGATCTTTTGTGTGTATATTGGGTGTAGCAGAAGGGAGAGATGGTCTGACAGACCCAGGTGGGGATAAGCCTGGGCTCTGTATGCATTCGCCATGTTGGTGTATACCTGGTCCAACGTTCTATCTCCTCTGGTAGCACACTTCACATTACGGTGGAAGTTGTGAAGTACAGATTTCAGGTCCGCGTGGTTAAAATCCCCAGCCGCGATAAAGACACTGTCCGGGTGTGCTACCAGGCTGTTATTGATGCTGCTGCTCAATTGTGCTAATGCTAGCTTAGCATTAGCATCTGGTGGAATGTAAACAGCGCAGATGTAAACGGCAGAAAATTCCCGAGGGAGATAGAATGGACGGCACTTTAACACCAACAGTTCTACCTCTGTACTGCACAGTCTTTCCGTTACCGTGACGTTCGTGCACCAAAAGTTGTTAATATAGATGCACAGCCCCCCGCCAGTCTTCTTACCCGAGTCCGCAGACCTGTCGGCTCGATAGGCGGTGCGGCCTGCTAGATCAATAGCCGCATCGGGAATGGCGCTGTCCAGCCAGGTTTCAGTGAAGATCATGCACGAACAGTTATTAAAAGTCCGTCGAGTGGCGATCTGCAGTCGTATTTCATCCAGTTTGTAACGGATTGAACGGGCATTGGAGAGGAATATGATCGGGAGTGGTGGTTTAAACGGACTAGTCTTTAGCCGTGCCCACAGGCCTCCCCGCCTGCCTCTCTTCTGCCTCCGCTCGCAACGTCTCCTCCTACGGCTTGCTGTTGCGTGTACCCCCGTGGGTTGCTTAACGATCTCCGGGGGGATGAGATACTCGGATGTTAGTTGAAGATCTCCACGGCTTAGTTGTAGTAGATCATCTCTGTTGTATTGAAGTAACCCCAGACTGTGTGAAATAATACACAGTACCACCAAAAGTGCAAAAGTGTAGGAGCTCCGGGCCGCTGCGTCTGTGCGCGCCGCCATCTTGGAAGTATGGGTGTTTTTGTAACGTACAGAGGTGAAAGGTTTTCTTTAAGTTCTTGCAGTTATGAAATTATGATCTTTATCTGTTTTGTGAACAGACTTCTGATTGGCTGTTTCATGCGATGAACCAGAAATAAATGATTCATGGTGATTTTGTTCATCTGCTGCAGATTTCAGGCCTGACACGTCTTCTTTTCACCTCCACATGCACATCATGCTGCATTATACCAACGTGCAAGTTGTTAGCTTGAGGATCACCTTGTAGCAAAAAAGCTATTTTATAACTGTACAGAATGGTGTTCATCAGTTTAATGCTGGATTGTGTTGCTGCACTAATCCTCAGTCAGAAGCCGTACATGCACGAGAACGTTTGTTTTGTATGCAATGTGACGGTGAATGAGGAGCAGACATTAAATGTTGTTTTTACAGCTCCAAATGTCAACAACAGTCACCTCAAGGTGCTTTATATTTTAAGGTCTACTCTACAATAATACATGATGTGGTTTGTGAAAAAGAAGCATAATTGGCCTAAAACACTCACATAACAATCTTCTTATAAAGTTTCATCACCCTGATTTTGTAAGCAAGCAAAAACTGCATGGTGCATTAAGGATTCTGAACAATTCCTAAATGCACCACAAGATGGCAGTCCAACACAAAGAGTAACACTTCACAATGTAACGCCTCTGTTTACCACAGCTACAAGAAGTTCAGACATGGGCTGTATCCCAATTCAGGGTCTGCAGCCTTAAAGTACGCAGCCTCAACGATCCTCAAGGGCCGCGTACTCAAAGACCGCTAAGGCCGGAAGTGCGAGGCTTGTGTAATGGGACGGTCTAGCCTCCGTTGCGCTGCCCAGGTTGCCTAGCAACCATGATACTAACAGCTGGAAACGTTTCATACAGCTTTGTTTGACAGAAATGAAGAAGAAAATCTTTTATTTGTTTGTTTGTTTCTACATGAGCTTTGATCATTCTCTGTAAGATTAAGCTCAGCTATTGAACGGCGAATATTTTAAAGTAAAGGCTTTAAAACCAAGTTAGTACAAACGTCACTAATGTCACGTAACTTTGCCAACAGTAATGTTTTCATGTTCTTCGTTACTAAACATTTGCACATAAATAACCAGTGTTGGGACTAACGCGTTATTAAGTAGCGCGTTACAGTAACTACGTTATTATTGTGGTAACGAGCACGGTAACTAGTTATTATGCCAAAACCAGGAACACGTTACTCGTTACTGGGATTTAGATAGGCTCATTATTTGTTACTTCGTGTGGTGGCTATCGCGGAGCTTCCACAGATTCAGTAACATTAGCAAGTGGTGGAGGCCAGCAGGTGGATGAAGGAAAAGGGAGGAAAGAGGAGAGACCCGAAGCAGCCGCTGGTCCGAGTGTGAACTGAACTTCAGGTAAGAAGTTATAACCTGCAATCCATCTGGGTCAGATATGAACCAAGTTTAGGTGGAGTTTATTTAAGTTTCTATACAGCTGGGTGGTGCTGTGTTACTGATGTTGAACTTTATTTTGTTCATAAGGTTAATTATTAGAGTTGCCAACCGTCCCGTCTGGTATTCAGAGAAAATATTACGCGTTTCTTATTGAGGTGAAAAGGAACAGTTTGTCCCGTAATTCAGCTACAATGAAAAAGACACAAAGCTGGAGTTATTCTGTGTTTGCTGCACAGCTGCCTCTTCTTCTCTCATTCTCCCCCTTCCCTCTCCTGTTGCTACTTCAATCATGAAACTGATCAATGATCAGCTGATCGGCTCTCTTGTTTGTTTATCGCCCACTTTGTGCCAGAAAGAGGAAACCAGTGGAGGTCGCGCTAAACAACAGCAGCACGTTTAAGCTTGATCAGCTGTTGTTAGAATTTATTTAATATTCATTTCTAGTATCAGCTGATGTTTGCTGGAGCCACAGCTGTAAACCTGCTGGTCATGATACGGTTTGGTTATCTGGTGAGAGGGAAACATGAGGATGAAACCAGGAGATGTCCTTACTGAATCATCAGAGCTGAATCAATTTACCTTTTAGGTGACATGAATGAGTTGAAGGGAAGTTATGAACTGTTTCTGAGAGACAAATAACACCAGGATCCTTTTTTAGGTAGCTGACAGCTGGTAACTGTGCAGGGGCGGGTCTAGCAAAGCTTTTGCCAGGGGGCCAGGTAGGGCATTAACAGGGAGAGGGGGGCACAAAGAAATACATTCTTATTTTCATTTAAAATGTCTGGCTGTTATTAAATAATTATAAGAAGCGTAGAACCAAAGTTTTTATCTGACGTAAAATGTATAGAAATCATACATATACCAACAAGACTGTACATCACTGTCACAACAGCATCTGTTTTCATTCAAAGGCTTTATGGCTTTAATACCTGGTGGGCCGGTCTTTAGTCAAAATGCCCGGGCTGTTTTTTTGTCCCAGCCCTGGGCACGACACGCAGTGAATTAATCTGAGAAGCATCAAAAAGTAAATGGCCGCGCCAGTGGTACACATCGCAAATTAGCTTACATACACACATTAGTTGTGCCGCTTCTTAATGACGGTATCTTAGCTAACAGCCCCAACTACCCCAACTACCTACCTTCACAAACATAGGCCCGAAACAGTCAACACCGGTTGAGTAAAAGGCTGGTTTGTACAGTCTAAGCCGAGCAGCTGGAAGGTCAGCCATCTTGGGAACAGAGGGTTGTGCCCTCCATCGCTGACACTCAGGACAGGTTCGCTGGTGCTTGCGAATTGCCTCTCTTCCACGCAGTATCCAGTAAGACCTCCGCAGCTCCGCGAAGACCCGTTCGGGGCCTGGATGATGCAGATCAACATCATATTTCTGGATAAGCAGGCGTGTGAAAGGGTGTGAAGGATCCAAGACAATCGGATGCAATATAGGTCCGTCCAGACCTTCTAGGCGTCGCAACCGACCCCCTACTCTGATGAGGCCGGCTGAGGTATCCAGTTCAGGTGCCAGGGTAAGCAAGCGGCTTCTGGATGAGACAGGTTTCCTTTCTGAAAGCAATCTGCACTCCTCGGGAAATGACTCCTGTTGAGCCTGCCGGAGGATGGCCTGTTCAGCTTTCTGATAGTCCTCGGCACTAGATGGCGCAGTCGAGAGTCCCTGACCACAAAGCTCTTTAACAGTAACATCCAAGAGCTCCTGCCAAGTCTTGCACGCCATTCCATCCTGACAGGTAGGTGTGGAGGTGATAGAGGTTCCACAGAAGACTGTTTTCCGGAGCTCAAGTTCGTCATTACTGGGCTCGGAACTCAGGTTCACTGGCCATGTGTCAGGACTGTTGAGCAGAAAGGGGGGTCCATTTGACCACCAATTAGGCACTTTGAGCTCGGCCAGAGCCTTCCCTCTCGTCAGGCCATCCGCTGGATTACTCTCTGAGTCTATGTCAGAATCAGAATCAGAATCAGAATCAGAAAGGGGGTTTATTGCCAAATGTTGAGCAGGTTTACAACATTAGGAAATTGCTGCGGTGCTTCAGTGCAAACATAGTGTCATAAAATAGCACTTAAATAGACATGAAAAAATAAAAGTAAGAATAAGAATTAAAAGTGCTACGTAGAAAGATATGTGCATGAGATATACATGAGATTTATACATGAGAATAAGAATTAAGAGTGCTACGTAGAAAGATATATACATGAGTGCAGGTGGTGATCAGTGCCAAACATGGAATGATGCAGTGACACAGCGTAGGGTCATGTGTTTGTGGCGGGGACAGTCATATGGTTATTGTTCATGTGTCCAACAGCAGAGGGGAAGAAACTGTTCTTATGGCGAGAGGTTCTGGTGCGAATGGACCGGAGCCTCCTGCCTGAGGGGAGCAGGTCAAACAGACTGTGTCCAGGGTGAGAAGAGTCAGCTGAGATCCGAGCTGCACGCCGCAATGTCCTGGAGGTGTACAGGTCCTGCAGAGATGGGAGTCTGCAGCCAATCACCTTCTCAGCAGAGCGCACAACACGCTGCAGTCTCTGTTTGTCCCTGATAGTGGCTCCAGCGTACCACACGGTGATGGAGGAGGTGAGGATGGACTCGATGATTGCAGTGTAGAATTGCATCATCGTCCGTGTTGGCAGGTTGAATTTCTTCAGCTGCCTCAGGAAGTACATCCTCTGCTGGGCTTTCTTGATGACGGAGGTGATGGTGGGCTCCCACTTCAGGTCCTGGGTGATGGTGGTACCCAGGAAGCGGAATGAGTCCACAGAGGTGATGGGGGTGTCAGTCAGGATGATGGGGGGGAGTGGGGCTTTGTGCTTCCTGAAGTCCACAATAATCTCCACTGTCTTCTGGGCATTCAGCACCAGGTTGTTGTGGCTGCACCAGGACACCAGACGTTCAGTACCTTGTAGCGCCAAGTACAGTGTTCCGTCAACTCCTGTATTTCAGCTACCCTGGCTCCTACAAAAACCTTGTAGCGGCAGGACTGTGAGCTCAACCAGGTAAGAACAGTGGTCGAATCAGGACTGTTCTTTCAATCGCTGAGGTGAGTTCCTTATTCAGGGTACTGGCCAGCTGCGCTGCCAGCAAAGCTCCGCAGAGCTCAAGGCGGGGAATAGAGAGAGCTCGTTTGGGGGCTACCCGGGAGCGAGCTAGGATGAAGGTGAGGTGAACTTGCCCATCCTGTTCCACAGTCCTCATATAAGACACCACTCCATAAGCTTTCTCAGAAGCATCCCCAAAAATGTGCACCTCACGGATGGCCCCTTTTAAGTTAGCACTGGCAGGAACATAGGCGCGTGGGAAGGTAAGGTGAGGTAAAAACTGAAGCTCCACCTCCCAGTCGGACCAAGCTTGCAGGAGGGTGGAGGGAAGATTCGAGTCGTCCCAACCATGCTTCTTATCCCATAACTGCCTGAGGAGGAGCTTGGCCCGAGTGGTGAAGGGTAACAGATAGCCCAAAGGGTCGTACTGTGAGGCTAGGACTCTATAGATGTTTCTGAGCATTGGCATCTCATAGGACACGGGCCTGTGCTTATAACCCAAGGAGTCGGTATTCCAGTCCCAGCTGAGCCCGAGCGTGGTCTCTAGCGGGTTGGATTTGTCCTTGGCTAGCCACAGATCCAGACTCTGTGATCTAGCTTCTGGAGGCAAATGGCTCAGGACACTTGGATCATTACAAGCCCACTGACGTAGCTCGAAGCCAGCTGATTTCAGCAACTCTCTTAGCCGATCCACCAGATCTCTCGCTTCTTCCGGTGAGCCAACACTCTGTAGGCAGTTGTCTACGTAGAAACACCTCTCGATGGAGAATCTCAGGCTGTCGTCAGGCTGTGTGTGCTCCATCACGTGACGCTGCAGGGCGAAGGTGGCGCAGCAGGGGCTTGAAGTTGTCCCAAATGGCAGGACCTGCCACTCGAAGACTTTGGGGGGTTCATTCACCTTTATGTCCCGCCAAAAGAACTTCAACAGGGGCCGGTCTTCAGGGAGGAGCATTACCTGATGGAACATCCCCTTGATGTCTCCACTCACAGCTATGGGGTGTTCACGAAACCTGACCAGCACCCCCAGCAGGGAGGCCCCAAGAGTAGGGCCAGGCAACAGGAACTGGTTCAGGGACTGTCCAAGGTATTTATGGGAACAGTTAAACACCAGACGATTCTTCCCGTTATGACTGACCAGATGATGCGGTATGTACCAGTTCTCCTTGGGCGAAGCCTCGTGCGTAACTTCCTTCACGGCTCCTGATTGGATCAGCTTCTGCATTTCTGCCCTGTAGGAATCAGCCCGACTGGGATCCTTTAACAGGCGCCTTTCTGTGCTTCGAAGCATGGGCATGACTGATTCCTTTGGTGCATTCAGTGGCGGCATCTGTGGGTGACGGAGTAGAGGTGTAGCATACCTGGAGACTCCATCGACCATCCTGCGAGTTGTTCTTGCCTCGAGCAGGGCCACAGCCTGCTGATCCTGTTTCGACCGAGTCACCTCTTTCTCGGATCGGTAAGGCACCACGTCCACCTGCCAGAGCCACTCCACATGTTTGAGTAACTCGTCTGATTGGGCGGATGTATACAGGGATAGGACAGGCTGGGTCTGCCGCCCCATGAAAAAACTTGGCCCTTGAAGGGTCCAGCCAAGCCGGGTGTGGACTGCTGCTGGGCCTCCAGGTGGGCTGAGGCGGACTGGTTCTATGGGGGTGATCAGGTGTGGCTGGTCTAAACCAATGAGAAGCAGCGGCTCGGCTTCCTTCAGGGCAGGGACCGGGATCCCCTGCAGGTATTTGTACTTCCTTCTCGGCTGGTCGATAGGATAGGTATGGTGAGCTAAGTTGAGATGATCAGCTGTAAACGCTCCATCAATCTTGTAGTAGGATCCAGGGTTGGTAGCAGCAGAGATGCGGAAGGATACGGTACGTCCATGAAGCATCTGAATATCTTGGCGGATGGTTCGTAATGGCAGGTCCTCCGGGATGCCTGCCAGACCAAGAGTCTTTGCAGCAGCAGGGAGCAGCATGGTCCTCTCTGAACCGTCATCAAGTATTGCATAGGTGTCTAGAGTCCGCTCTCCATGGCTCAAAGGCACAGGTACAATCTTCAGCATGACACGATTCCCAGCACCATGGCGATCAAGGTAGAGTGAACCCGAAGCCGAACTGGTTAGGCAGCTTTCCTCCTTTGCAACCATGCCAGTGTTGTTTCCTTCTGTCCTGGCATTTACCTCGTGAAGAACCAGCAGATGTTTTCCCTGGCAGCGGCTGCAGGGTTTCTTTAGCGTTCACTGAGCAGCTAAATGAGTTCGGGCACAGCGCCAGCATCGTTTGTTGACCTGTATCCAGTCCTTTATTTCCTCTTTGGAGAGCTTGGCTTATTAAGCTTACTTATTAGTCGGGCAACGTGAGACCCACAGTTCAACTCCACTTCTCCTTCCAGTCCTAATGTTTGTAACAGCCCAACTAGTGACTGCACCTGAAGGGAGAACGTTTGGAAGGCTACTGTGTCACCTCGCCTTATTTCAGGACCATCCAGGACACTTGTTATCTTTCTCAAGGCGAGCTGATGAGGTTGTCCAAATTTGTCGTGGAGGGCTGCCATGGTGTCAGTATAAGGCTTGGGTGAGTTCAGGTAAGCATCGGCAATAAGTCGAGCTTCATCTAGTTTGAGGTGGTCCACAAGTATCTGATACTTGAAGAGCTCAGTAGCATTAGGAGGGAGTAGGTTCTCTAAAGCCATGCGGAGCCTAGCAAACTCAGAGGGATCAGAATGAATGAACCTTGGAATGGTTGGTTTGGGCCCCCTGTACACTAGCTCAGCCGAAAGAGGAGCAGATGGGTTGCTGCTGTGCCCACTGGTTACTCCAGTGACAAGAGAGGGGGAACTGGCTGGAACAGGCTCGGTTGGGAGCAAACCTGCCTTACTTGGTGTCCAGCAGGGGGGTGGCACAGAGTGTTGTGGAGGGGCATGAAACGTGTTTCCATCCTTAACCACAAGGTCCTGATATGGGGTGCAGCGATGACTCGGCAGCGAAGGCTCACCAGCAAAATATGCTGTGTGGGGTAGAGGGTGGTACTGTACACCATCATCGGAGTATTGTTCGTCAACCTTCATTTGGGAGAATCCTGTGTGCAACTCTTCCACTGGTTCAGCCCATGGTGGTGGGTCGGGCCACACCTCCTCATCCTACTCCTGTGGCATTGTCTCAGGGGTGGTGTATACATCTCCTGAACCGCGCTTGGGGGGCTGACTGGTGCTATGCTGTGAGGCAGTCAGCTGAGCCATATCCTTCCTCAGCAGGTGAGCCACTTCAATCAGCTCTCTGAGGTCACTCTTTGCTTCCTTCAGTTCTCTGAGGCCCTCCTGTAAAACTTGCTGTGATTGGAGTAGCTGCTCTCTTTCGGCCTGCAAGGCTCTGAATTCTGTATGAAATGTGTGTATTGAAGACCCTGGCCAATTGGAAGGTGCAAATTCAGGTGAGAGGCTCCTATTAACCCTTTAAGACCTACCATAGAACCAAGTCCGCCAGAGCTTATATTATATTTTTACATGCTGTGGAGCCATTTTTGGGAGCATTTCAAGTTGCTATACATCAATACAACCATTATAGCCCAAACTTTAATAATATGTCTGCATTAGGTGCATAGTAATTACATAAATTGCAAAAAAGTGCAATAAACTACAAAAAAAATTGAAAATCGTTTTTGTTTTTTTAACATATATTTCTTGTTAGAGAAATTTAAGAGGCTTATCCCTCAAAACTGTAAATACAAAAAAGTTGCACAAACTAGTTTCCCACCACAGGATATTTATTTTAAGTGTCTTCATGGTTTTATTTTTGAAATACACCAATTTTTATATACTGCAGGAAAAACGGAAATAAATATTATAGTGCAAATTTGCAAAATAACAGCATATGCATCAAAATAAACTATTTCCAGGAGTGCAATATGAGTCTTAAGCATCCCAGAAACGACACAGAAAGTCATGAAGTCAAACATAACTTTTAAAAACACAAGTATAAGCTCATGAGGCCACGATGGTAAAAAAAAAAAAAACTACATTTCCGCAAAATGACGTCACTTCCGGTTTCGGGCAGGTCATGCGGTCATGTGATAGTTCGCGCTGATGGACGTAGGAAGTGTTACAAACAGCTGATCGGATCGGCGAAGCGTGTTTCTGGAATATCATGTTTTTGTTGCTGCAAGTGATTTTTATGCAGTTTTTGCAAAGCTATATGTGGAAGGAAACTGTGACCTAGGACAAGCTGATGGCATAAGATGTAAGTACAACTCCTCCAGTTTCATATGCAAAAAAAATTATTAACCCTTTACAGCCGATCGGAGCGGGCACGCTCTGTTTTGCGTAACTATTTTTAAATCCCGGTAGCTCTGCAACCACGTAAGCTAGCGCAATCATTTTTTTAGCTTTGCAAAAACTGCATAAAATCACTTGCAGCAACAAAAACATGATATTCCAGAAACACGCTTCGCCGATCCGATCAGCTGTTTGTAACACTTCCTACGTCCATCAGCGCGAACTATCACATGACCGCATGACCTGCCCGAAACCGGAAGTGACGTCATTTTGCGGAAATGTAGTTTTTTTTACCATCGTGGCCTCATGAGCTTATACTTGTGTTTTTAAAAGTTATGTTTGACTTCATGACTTTCTGTGTCGTTTCTGGGATGCTTAAGACTCATATTGCACTCCTGGAAATAGTTTATTTTGATGCATATGCTGTTATTTTGCAAATTTGCACTATAATATTTATTTCCGTTTTTCCTGCAGTATATAAAAATTGGTGTATTTCAAAAATAAAACCATGAAGACACTTAAAATAAATATCCTGTGGTGGGAAACTAGTTTGTGCAACTTTTTTGTATTTACAGTTTTGAGGGATAACCCTCTTAAAGCTCTGGCGGACTTGGTTCTATGGTAGGTCTTAAAGGGTTAAGGTCCACATCTTGTTCACTTCTTCCCAGTGGAGGGGGTGTATTGTAATATCATCCCTGTCGCTGTAGAGGGGTGGCGTATGACTATACTGAGGCTGAACTCTGTTGCTTCTTGTGTGAGGCTGTGGGGTATCCCACTGCAGCATTTCCCTAAAGAGGTGGCCTGTATAGTTAACATCAAAGTCCTCAAACCGGCTTGGTCGACGTGTATGGCGTTTAGGCCCTGCATCAGGACATGTCGCTCCATCTGGCTCCATTTTGATAGCTGCTATCCGGCTCGAAGGACCAATGTTGAGGAGTACTTGGTGAGGGCTAGTTCTTTTAGGTTCAGCAGCTAACAAGATGGTGTATCGGTCAGGATACAGGAAGGAGGACAACAGGCTTCCACTTTGCTGGATTGTCACCACCAGCTGTTTTATTGCCACCTAGATGCTCAGTGTTGCCAGCAGTCTGTAGTAACAAACAAGTTGCCATGAGTATATAAATATATACAGCAACAGCTTCACTAAGATACATATAAAGGATTAAATGAAATAAACCAACATATGCATCTGAATATACACATAACAGGACATATATAATTTGAACTATGCCAATCTTACATCTCTTGCTCCAAACACAGAAAGGACACAATTAAACACAGTGAGAATGTCATACATAGCCGAAACATCCACTCTAACTGTAAACAAAGGTCTTTGGCGCCATCGTGTGGCTGAATAAAATTACTACATAATTGCGGCGGCCGGCGGCACATGCTTCGAGTCACGAGATGAACAAATGTGGTGCTACAATGCGGTAGAATGTAACTAAAGCCGCAGCCAACATCAGAATCGGAAAATAAACATATTTAAGGAAACTTACTTCCAGTCATGAACTTAACACTCGGAGCATCACCGTGAAGGATGGCAACCAGGAACACAGCTTACGAGGTAAAAAGAACTAACACTGAAAAAATCTCCCCTTCTCGAGTAGCATCGCGATACCCCCAACTTCTGCCTACGTCATTTCCTACGACTCCACCCCACACAATATTGCAGAACATAGACATAAAATCCCAGAGCCTTTTATACAAATTATGTCTAATCTCTAAGGCCAAGCCCTACATACCACGTAAGGACCTTGAAAAACTTATTGATGCCTTTGTTACATCTAGATTAGATTACTGTAATTCTCTTTATACTGGTCTCCATTCTGCCCTTGTTCACAGACTGCAGCTTGTTCAAAATGCTGCTGTGTCTCTGGAATTGGTAGGTTTGAATCTATTACTCCAGTTCTTTCCAACCTGCACTGGCTCCCCATTAAATATTGATTGATTGCTCACAAAATCATAAATTACACTACACCCAGCCATCTTGCTGATCTTCTCAGCTTTTATACTCCTGAGAGAGTGGTTAGATCAGCAGGCCAAGTGCTCCTGGTGCAACCTAGATCTCGGCTTAAGACCAGAGTTAACCCTTCATTCGCCTCTGTTGCACCCTACCTCTGGAATAATCTCCCTCAAGCTATTTGCGCGTCTGATTCAATTCAATCTTTTAAATCTCAATTAAATGGTAAATGGTAAATGGCCTGTATTTATATAGCGCTTTACTAGTCCCTAAGGACCCCAAAGCGCTTTACATATCCAGTCATCCACCCTGTCACGGATTGCCGGGGCAAGCCGTGTGGAATGTAGGAAGGACCCAAAAGGCAGCAGCTCTGGTGCAGGTGAGTGTTTATTTACAGGGGTGGGTAAGTACAAACAGCGGTGGCGACAAAACATGAAACTGGAAACCTAAACTGGGTAAACTAATAAGACAAACCAGAACGAGGATGCAGGGAGGTCCGGAGAAATACATACGGGAAGACGCAGGGAGACCAAGGGGAAACAACACAGACGAACCAGCAATTACTAAGACAGAAAATACAACTTAAATACACACAGAGAACATAGGGAGATTACACACAGGTGGGAGACACAGCTGGGAGTGATAAACATGACGAGACTAGGGAGGCAAACTGAAAACACTCACATAAGTCGCAGATCTTCACAATAAAACAGGAACTTGCACATGAAAGGACACAAACTAAGAAACGCGGACTAGATACAGGAACACACGGGCAGAACAGAGTAAACACTAACCAGAGGAAGAACAGAACCAAAATCGTGAAGAGAAAACACAAAACGCTGGGTCAAAAGGACCCAGGATCATGACAATCCACCCATTCACACACACATTCACACACTGGTGATGGCAGCTACATTGTAGCCACAGCCACCCTGGGGCGCACTGACAGAGGCGAGGCTGCCGGACACTGGCGCCACCGGGCCCTCTGACCACCACCAGTAGGCAACGGGTGAAGTGTCTTGCCCAAGGACACAACGACCGAGACTGTCCGAGCCGGGGCTCGACCCGGCAACCTTCCAATTACAAGGCGAACTCCCAACTCTTGAGCCACGATCGCCTCGTTCGCCAATTAAAAAGTTATTTATTTAGCCTAGAGCCTGCAATTGTAAGTGTACTGTAATTTATTTATTTTTTGCTTTGATTAATCTTTATAATGGTTTAACCTTCAGCCTTTTGACTCTTGCTTACTCTGCTTGGTGTATTATTGGTTAGTTATGTCTCCCATCTGTCAGTATATTTGTATCTGTTATTGCTCTTAATTGGTTCTTTGAAGGTCTTTGGCATACCTCTTGTAACTTGTAGAGAAAATTGCCTTTGTTGTTATTTTTTTCTTGTTTTCGCTTTATTTGTATGAATGTATTTTCATTATTTTATTTTGAAAAGAAACATTTATTTGTAAAAAGGAAGTGTGATCCTCCAGCAAACTTTTTTTTTTCTGTTGCCAGATCACAAGGGGTAAATACCTTTTTCATTGGTTGAAAGGGGTTTTAGTCGTTTCTTCTGCTCATACCGATTCACAAGTGGGAATTTTTGGGGTAATTTTTGTTTTGCCAGCTTATTCTTATTCTTGTTCTTATTATTGTTATTATTACCATTACTACTGTCAGTGTGGAATTTGTGTCTTGTTTATTTCATTTTTGTGCAAAATAATAACAGTTGCTGCTCAAATTCCTGTCTCCAGCCATTTCATTCCGTATTCACCGCGCTTTCTATTGTAGCCCTGCCGAACCTAGCAACTGGTCCATAGTTTGGCTGTCCTAAACTATTTAAAATGAGTCAGTGGTTACAATCTGGTTTTTAAACGTGCCATATCAAAAAGATTGTATTGTATTGTAAGGTGCTTTTTGGTCTGTGTTGCATAATAACCTGAGTGATTGAAGATCCTCTTTATCCTCTACAAGCCTAAAACCCCCCACTCCACTGATGACTTGCTCTTAGCCAACACCCTTAACGACTTTTACTGCCGTTTTGATGAGCCATCAGGCAGCCTTCACACCTCCAACGACCCCAACAATAGAGGCACTTTGGACACTCATTCCCCCACCTCTCCCCCCTCCATAGAGCCATCACCGCCTTCAAACTGTTCACCTGCAACACCCGCCCCCTCACCCCACACAAAAGAGGATTTCACACCACCTCCTCCGACCACAACTCTTCATATTCATGAAGCAGATGTGAGGAAGCAGTTTAGGAGTCTGAATGCTCGAAAAGCTCCCGGCCCAGACGGTGTGTCTCCTGCCACCCTCAGACACTGTGCAAACGAGCTGGCCCCAGTGTTTTCTGGCATCTTCAACTCCTCACTGCAGGCATGTCATGTGCCTGCCTGCTTCAAGTCCTCTACCATAATCCCTGTCCCCAAGAAACCTAGGATCACTGGACTAAATGACTACAGACCCGTGGCTCTGACATCTGTGGTCATGAAGTCATTTGAGCGCCTGGTTCTCTCCCATCTCAAGACCCTCACGGCCCCCCTCCTGGACCCCCTGCAGTTTGCATATAGAGCCAACAGGTCTGTAGACGACGCCATCAACATGGCCCTACACTTCATCCTGCAGCATCTGGACTCCCCAGGAACCTACGCCAGGATCCTGTTTGTGGACTTCAGCTCTGCCTTCAACACCATCCTTCCAGACCATCTCCGAGGCAAGCTTTCCCAGATGAATGTGCCTGATCCCATCTGCTGGTGGATCACTGACTTCCTGACGGACAGGAAGCAGCACGTGAGGCTGGGAAAGAATGTCTCGGACTCCCGGACCATCAGCACCGGCTCCCCTCAGGGCTGTGTTCTTTCTCCTCTGCTCTTCTCCCTGTACACCAACTGCTGCACCTCCACCCACCAGTCTGTCAAGCTAATCAAGTTCGCAGATGACACCACCGTCATTGGGCTCATCTCGGACGGGGACGAGTCTGCCTACAGGAGGGAGGTTGAACGTCTGGTGACCTGGTGCAGCCACAACAACCTGGTGCTGAATGCCCAGAAGACAGTGGAGATTATTGTGGACTTCAGGAAGCACACAGCCCCACTCCCCCCCATCATCCTGACTGACACCCCCATCACCTCTGTGGACTCATTCCGCTTCCTGGGTACCACCATCACCCAGGACCTGAAGTGGGAGCCCACCATCACCTCCGTCATCAAGAAAGCCCAGCAGAGGATGTACTTCCTGAGGCAGCTGAAGAAATTCAACCTGCCAACACGGACGATGATGCAGTTCTACACTGCAATCATTGAGTCCATCCTCACCTCCTCCATCACCGTGTGGTACGCTGGAGCCACTATCAGGGACAAACAGAGACTGCAGCGTGTTGTGCGCTCTGCTGAGAAGGTGATTGGCTGCAAAGTCCCATCTCTGCAGGACCTGTACACCTCCAGGACACTGCGGCGTGCAGCCCGGATCTCAGCTGACCCTTCTCACCCTGGACACAGTCTGTTTGACCTGCTCCCCTCAGGCAGGAGGCTCCGGTCCATTCGCACCAGAACCTCTCGCCATAAGAACAGTTTCTTCCCCTCTGCTGTTGGACACATGAACAATAACCACATGACTGTCCCCGCCACTAACACATGACCCTACGCTGTGTCACTGCATCATTTCATGTTTGGCACTGATCACCACCTGCACTCATGTATATATCTTTCTACGTAGCACTCATAATTCTTATTCTCATGTATATATCTCATGTATATCTCATGCACATATCTTTCTTTCTACATAGCACTTTAATTCTTATTGTTTGCACTGAAGCACCGCAGCAATTTCCTAATGTTGTAAACCTCAACATCTGGCAATAAACCCCCATTCTGATTCTGATTCTGATTCTGATTTGAATATTTTTTCTTTTGCTCATTTTTCATAGGAAATGTCTGTGTGATTTCTGGTGTCATTTTTCTCTATTGTTTTTGATTATATCAAACTGAATAGCAATATTTTACTGGATATTTACTATACGAATATGAGCATATAGTGCACATTTACACCATGTCCTGTCCTGGGCTGTGCATTGTGCTTCTGGAACGCCGAAGTGTCCCTTATTTGATAGTTAAAAGTTGGCAACCCTAGTTTGTGGCATGGTGTATTTATGTATGTAATAAACTGTTTGGATGTGGTTGGGCTAAGAATTTTATTGTATAAAATAATCACATCAGCTTATTACATCGCTTGGTACAGCCGGCCAGTGGAGGAAAAATCAGAGTTTCTGACTCAGGCTTGTTGATCTGGTGACTGAAACAGGCCCAAACATTACAGCTAATAGTAAAATTTCCCTGTTTCAGTGCTGCTAGCCAAACAGTGAACAGCTACTTACTGCTAAAGAGACAGACAGTGAACATGGACAGTATATCCTTTGTTTCTTAATATCAAACTCATTGTTTCAGCAAAAAAGTTATCACTGTGAATTGGTTTTTAGTTTTAGTGTTGAGTTATCAATTCTGTCACTAGTTAACCAATATAAACTAATGTAAGTCTATTAGGCACATCCAACCACGTGGCGTTGTGTTCTGTACTGACAGAATTCTGTACTGACAATTTTAACCGCTAAATAGGTTAAAATTGTTAGCACTTATTTCCTAAATCCAGCTTTACAGACAGTGTTACATCTATGTCAGTATTTGTGAGCAGGGCTCAATGGTGCAAATCATCGTTTATATGTGTAGTGTTTTATGTTCCTTTTAAAAAATAGTTCATCGTGTTAAAGGACCGTTTGAAAACACACAGCTGATGATGTCACAGACAGATGAGCCACACTATGGCCAAAAACAGAGACATGTGATTCATACTAAACACATCAGTGAGTCCCACTGCGGAACTGACTCACATGGTTGTTCGTTATCATGACAATTCTTTGTGGGTTACTCAAACTTCAACTAGAGACAGAAATATCAAGTCATTTTTTTCCTGTTTGAGAAAACTTTGATCAGCTGATTGATCAAAAAGTGGTTTTGGTTGTGAAATAACGTTTTCTGTGTTCACCAGGAGGGCCATAGAGAGCAGAGCAGCCAGGAAGTGGTTGCTCTGCCAAGATATATTTATTGTTGGTTTAATAAATATATGAAAAACAGGAAGTAGTGACCGACCAATACCAAATAATCAACTTTAAAAATGTCAGACTCAGAATTTAGATAAAGAATTTTAAATATTTCAGTCACATAAATATAAAAAGGTCAAAGGTTAAATTTGAAGGAAAACAGCAAAGAACGCTGAAAGAAGCTCTTATTTTAATTATTATTCTCCCTTTATGAATTTATAATTGATGATGTCTCCATGTTCCTTCCTGTGTTTAAAATGAACAGCTCTGTGTTGAAACAGCTGCAGCTGAAGTGTTTTCTTTCTATCAGAAACAGGATGCTGGACGACTGCAGAGCTGTTAGCTTCAGTTAACCACAGACCACAAACCCACAGTCCAGCTCACAGTGAACAACACTCAGTAAGTACAATATTAAACACACATGTTACAACTGACCTAGATTTTAAGGTTTGGCTAAAATGAAGTAAAAATAAAAAAAAGGCATAAAATTAATATTGTGACCTTGATGTTTACCTCATGTCAGTTCATTTAAATTAGAGAAAATGTACCGATAATAAAAATATGCACATGATTTCTTAAATACCCCCCCCCCCCCACACACACACACACACACAGATTACAGTACAATTCTGCATTGTACTAAGAAAACTTATTATTAAAATGACTGGTTCTTATATAGAGCTTTGAGTACTCAAAATGCTTTTATCAAATTGCATCTTTGACCAATTCATAAAGCACTTTTCTGCGATTTCTATGCAAGTGCATAGAACTTTCACAAACCTTCATACTCTGATGAATGTATTGGAGGCAGCATATATTCTTGCCCAAGAATATATGGTTTAAGCATTTTGATTAATAGGTAACCTGGTTTATCTCCTGATCCTGAGATCAGGAAGTCTGAGTCTCACCTTCAAGTTTCCTGTCAACACATCGTCTCTTCAGCAGAACCAGTAACACCAGTAGAACCACAACATAGACTGATCTAACAAATAACAACTGCAACACAGAGAGATCCAGTGGAGAGGTAGTAGTGGGTGTAGATGTAGATGTAGGTGGAGGTGTGGTGGTGTGTTTGTCTAAAATAAAGCAAACACAGTCATTGAGTTGTCGTCACATTGTGAATGTTGAAAGCTGCAGAAACACAGACAGGTGAGTGTGTCACCTGTGACAGTGATCCAGCTGGATGGAGACTCTCCATGACCGATGATGTCACACTTGTAGAGGCCTTCATCAGACCTGGAAACATGCTGGATGGTCATGTGACCTGTAGGCTGCTTCCTGATGAGGGAGCCATCTTTATAGAAAGCAGCTGGGAGGTTGGAGCCGGTGGTCTTTGTTTTACAGAGCAGAGTGACGTCATCTCCCTCCATCACAGGGAGGACAGGACTCTGCAGGATCACTGATCCACCTCAACACAGAGACAAACTACAGCATTTCATCCATTTACACACAGCTTCATCAACACTAACTCCACACACTCAGCTTACCAGTGACTGTCAGGTTAACCATGTTACTGGTGGGACCCTCTCTGGACTCACACCAGTAAACTCCACTGTCTGATACGAGCATGTAGCCGATATCACAGGAAGAACCAGCTGGTTTTCCCCACCCATCTCCACACTGAGTTCTCTGTCCTTCAGTTGTGTTTCTCCTCAGAGTCCATCCAGCAGAGCTGTCGTCCTCCTCACAGCTCAGAGACACAAAGTCTTCCTCAAAGAACTGAGAGCTGCTGGGACTCACAGTCAGACGAGCTGTGAGGGTTAAAATGAAAAACTGATGATCTGTTAGACTTCACATTGTGAAACATGAACCCAATCAGGTCATATCAGTGAACATTTATCAGGTTTAAACTGTGACAGAAGAAGGTTACTGACCTTGGTTTGTTGTGCAGCTCAGCAGTGAGATCAGAACTAAAGAGAAATGACACTCAGGTTGATTTGAGGTGAACATAAAGAACAACTCCACAAAGCTGACAAACACACAAACACGTCTCTCTCTGATATATCTGCTCAAATTATATTTGATTTAATGTATTTCAAGAAAATTTGGATAAACAAAAGGTGAAAAGTATGTAATGGTAAAACAGGAACATCTCATATGTAAATAAAATACATAAAAAATAAAGTCTTCTTGCGCCTGTAATCGTTGTGATCAAAAATATGTGCACTGACTAAACTGTTTATTTAATGCAAAATATCCACTACTCCTAAAAACCACAGTGCACTCATGTGTCCACTGTGCAGCTGTGTTGATATAATGAGTGAATGATTTGATCTTTTCACTGCCTGCTGTGTTTCCTCGACTCCTGAGCAAAGATAAAGAGTCAGTTCAGACCTGCAGTTGGTCCTCGTGGTGTTTGAACTTGAATTCAGCCTGATTTGTTTTTCATGTCTTCTCCTCCATCATCAGTTATCAGGAGAGCAGACAGTCAAAGTACAAGACTTCAAACAAACACAGAGATTCTACTTACAGAGCAGACACAGCACAGATGTTTCCTTCATCGTCCTTCTCACTCATTTGAGCTTTTTTTCATTTCTGTCACTGACACCAAGTAAAGCCCGCCCCCTTCCTCTGAGCACCAGCTTTTCTATTGGTTCAAACACAGTGGTGAGAACTATTTCCGTTCCATCTAGTGGACGCCCTCCTCAGTGAGAGAGGCAGATATGAGCTGAAACACAGGAATCAAACCAGAGACACACTGATGACTGACTGGAACACTATGATTCACATTTTACATTAACACCATCCTCACACATGGTTTATATATGGCCACTAGAGGGAGATGGACTTTAAACATAACAGAGCAGCCTCTACCAGAAGTTACAGGTCTGTGAGAGCCAGAAATATTGCTTATTTTTCAACATAATTTACAAATAAATTCTTTAATTTGTAAGACTCCTCAGGTGCAAGACTCCTAAGAGTGTGACGGCGAGTGAGAAGAGCCGTGTGGAAAAGGTAAAGGAGGATCCAAACGCAGGCAGTCGTGAAGGTGTGAAGGGGATTTATTGAACACGAAATATAAATAGGCAAACGGCAAAACAGAACTAAACTATACTGGGACAACTAAACTACTGAGCATGAACACAAACCTGGACATAAAGGAAGGAAGACGATGAAGACATGAAGACATGACGACATGAAGACATGAAGACATGACGATGGTACATGACGACGACAGGGAACACACGAATGAAACATGGTGGAAACACAGACGGACCAGCATCTACAATGACAGAAGACGCGACTTAAATACACACAGGCTCCCAATTCAGGGTCTGCAGGCTAAAAGTACGGAGCCTCAACGATCAGAGGCGGAGCCAGACATTTGAAACACCCGGGGCTTAGCCCAAAAGGGGGATGTGGGATTTTTTTATTTATTTTTTATTTATTTTTTGGGGGGGGGGGGGGGGGGGGTAGAAATGACTGTAAGATTAATTGGCTCTGTTTTGAGTTTTGTTTAAAAAAAGAATGACTTCATATAGGGAAAAATATATATCACATGTGCAGGACACCTTAAACTAGTTTTTTAATTAAGCAGCAAGGGAGAACAAAGTCAGGGCTGTATCAAGACACGAGGACTAAACCTCAATTCAACCAGACCCAGAACTGATCCAGAATTAAAACAGGACTACAGCAGTTCAAAACCAGGACTTGTCAGGGTTTCTGGGTCTTTGACCCAGTATTCTTAGTTCATGTTCACTGTTTATATTCTGTCTGCTTCACCTCCTGTTTTATTGTGTTAGCCTTGGTCCATGTGCATTATGTTCCGTCCTCTTCCCATTATCATTAGTTCATTATGTTCAGCTGTGTACTCACCGGTCTCTCATTATCATCATTATCACCAGTCTGTGTATTTAAGCCCTCTGTTCTACCCATTCAATGTCGGGTCATTAATGATGTATGTCTGATGTCACTGTCGTCTGTATGTCCAGTCAGTCAGTCCTTTGTTCATTCAGTCAGCCAGCCATTTCCTCCCTCTGTACTGTTTGCTCACTCCTTCGGCAATAAACATCCACCTTCACCTACCTGCCTGTGAGTCCAGCATTTGGGTCCTCCTTCTCTCATCCACGACACTACCCTTGACAGAATGACCCGACCCCGCGTTGTGGACCCAGCGGACCCTGAACTTTTCGAGCGGCAGGAGGCAGCGCTCCTTCGCTGGACGGAGGGGCTTCGGGGAAAACAGCGGCTCTTCGCGGAGAGAGAGCACGTCTTCGAGGGGACTCGCCTGGCTCTGGGCGGGCCTCGGAGACGCCACGTTCCCCCACCTGCTGCCTCAGCTGCACCGGAGCATTCGCCGCGGAGAGTGGGCGTCACAGCCCAAGCTTCGGCCGCTCGCTCTCCCGCCGCTTCGCTCCTCGCTCGCCCGCCAGCCTTTTCACTCTCCAGCCTTTCCGCCTCGCCACGGCACAGCGGCTACACCTCCCATCTCGGCTCAGTGGAGGCTACTGTGCCAGAGGCTCAGCCGTTTACCCGGCCCGCTTCCTCTTCCCGGGGAAAGCGGCGCACACGCCGCCTTAAAACGGACTCTGTTCAGCAACTCCCGGTGGTGAGTTCCAGTGACTGTTTTCCACACCCCTCATCTGATTATCCACTTAAAACACACAACAGACTCTTTTCTGATTCATGGGGAGTTTCCCTCCTTGAGGATGATGTGGACTGGGAAGATTTTTTCTGCTCTGGCTCCCCAAAGACTGTTCAGTCAAAAACTGTAAATAGTGGTGGCAGAAAGACCAGAATACAACCCGATAGACCTGTCAGTGTCACTCACCCAGTCGTTATTTCCACTCCTATCAGTCAGCCTACACCCACTCCAGTGCCAGCTCCCAGGAGGAGGGCAGCTGCGACCCAGTCTACCTCCACACCCGCTCCTGTTTCTCGGGTGGGGGTGACTGGTGTCCAGCCACCTTCTGTGCCTGTCCCAGCGCCCAGGCTGAGGGCAGCCAGAACCCAGCCTGACCTCCCTGGAGGCTTGGAAGAGCTAACCGGTCCACCTACTATTTCACCCTTTCATCCACCTCCTGATCCAGCTTTTCACGCCCTCGCAGTATCACTGGTTAGACTAGCTGAGGTGTCCCCTGCTCATGCACCAGCTTTATTAGCCCAGGCCGTAGCTTTATCTCCCTGTCTAGCCCAGTCTGTAGCTCAGCCGTCAGCCACATCAACCTCAGCTCCGTTGTCAGCCACGCCTGCCTCGGTTCCTCCCTTAGCATCTCCACTCCAGTCAGTTCCCTCACCTGCTGTTCAGCTTTCCCTCCAGTCAGTTCCCTCACCTGCTGTTCAGCTTTCCCTCCAGTCAGTTCACTCTCCTGCTGTCCAGTCTCCTGCTGTCCTCCGGTCACCTCCTGTAGCTCAGTCTCCTCCTGTCCTCCGGTCACCTCCTGTAGCTCAGTCTCCTCCTGTCCTCCAGTCACCTCCTGTAGCTCAGTCCCCTGTCCAGTCTGCTCCTGTTTCCCAGTCCCCTGTCCAGTCAGTCCAGTCGCCTCCTGTTTCCCAGTCGCCCGTACACCATCCTGTTCGGTTCCCGGACCTGCAGCCACAGCACCCAGAGCCAGCTGTGAGCTCTCCCGCTCCTCAGCCAGGGGTTTCCGCACCCGCGGGCCCGGCCGCTCCTCAGCCAGGGGTTTCCGCACCCGCTGGCCCGGCCGCTCCTCAGCCAGGGGTTTCCGCACCCGCTGGCCCGGCCTGTCTCCAGCCAGAGGCTTCAACTTCGACTGGTCAGGCCTCAGCCTCGGCTTCAGCTACGCCCAGCCCGGCCTCTGCCTCAGCTGCACCCACGCCCGGCCCGGCCTCAGCTGCGTCCTCGTCTGGCCCGGCCTCAGAGCCTTCGTCTGCTGCAGCCTCAGAGCCTTCGTCTGCTGCAGCCTCAGAGCCTTCGTCTGCTGCAGCCTCAGCCTGTGCTTCGCCTGGTCCCGCCTTGACTGGTCCCGCCTCGACTGGTCCTGTGCCCACCGGGCCTCGGCCAGTACGCCTGACACTGGAGAGCCGCCGCCGCTGCCTTCCGCGCGGCCGGCCCCCGGACCGTCATCGCCTGAGTGGCCGCCGCTGCCTTCCGCGCGGCCGGCCCCCGGACCGCCTTCGCCTGAGTGGCCGCCGCTGCCTTCCGCACGGCCGGCCCCCGGACCGCCTTCGCCTGAGTGGCCGCCGTCGCCTTCCGCACGGCCGGCCCCCCGAACTGCGTCCACGTCGCCGCCGTCGCCTTCCGCACGGTCGGCCCCCGGACCAGCGCTGTCATCGTCGCCGTCGCCTTCCGCACGGTCGGCCCCCGGACCAGCGCTGTCATCGTCGCCGTTGCCGTCCGCACGGTCGGCCCCCTGAACTGTCTCTGTGTGGACTCCGTCCCTCCGTCCTGGGCCCCCTCCGCCCGCCCTGTCCTGGTTTTTCGTTCTTTTGGCCGTCGGGTGCCGGCCTTTGCGGGGGGGGTACTGTCAGGGTTTCTGGGTCTTTGACCCAGTATTCTTAGTTCATGTTCACTGTTTATATTCTGTCTGCTTCACCTCCTGTTTTATTGTGTTAGCCTTGGTCCATGTGCATTATGTTCCGTCCTCTTCCCATTATCATTAGTTCATTATGTTCAGCTGTGTACTCACCGGTCTCTCATTATCATCATTATCACCAGTCTGTGTATTTAAGCCCTCTGTTCTACCCATTCAATGTCGGGTCATTAATGATGTATGTCTGATGTCACTGTCGTCTGTATGTCCAGTCAGTCAGTCCTTTGTTCATTCAGTCAGCCAGCCATTTCCT
Organism: Maylandia zebra; assembly: GCF_041146795.1. Lineage (NCBI taxonomy): Eukaryota > Metazoa > Chordata > Actinopteri > Cichliformes > Cichlidae > Maylandia > Maylandia zebra. The sequence goes on along the minus strand of NC_135169.1, from coordinate 2,961,643 downwards.
CCCTCTGTACTGTTTGCTCACTCCTTCAGCAATAAACATCCACCTTCACCTACCTGCCTGTGAGTCCAGCATTTGGGTCCTCCTTCTCTCATCCACGACACTACCCTTGACAGGACTACTGAGGACTTAACCAAGACAGAACCAGAATCAGAACTAGATGATAGTAGCACTAAAAATCATCATAGCACTACACTTGTTTTTTAATTCTACCAAAGTACAATATTTAGATTGAGAAAAGTTTATATAATTATTTAGCCTTGTTGTGCAAACAAGCCTGCATAACTTAATAAATATAGAATTTGAAAAATAACAAACCTAAAAAGAAACATGAGTACCTGTGATACGGTGATACTTTTGGTAAACAACCATTTGACTAACATGTGTGTCTCACCTGCTCTTGTTCCATCTCTGTTCTGTCCTCATTCTCCTCTCTCTCTCTCTCTCTGTTCCTCTCTCTCTCTTTGTACTGACAATCATCAAATATACAGATATTTACAAACTCTTCAGATAAAAACACTTTTTAAATTGTAACATCAAATCAGACTAAATGTTTATTTTTTTAGATTGATAAATATAAAAAACACATTTGTTAACTTTAAGAGTAAAGAGAGAAACTATCTGTATTTCTTAATTGCAAATTAAGAAATACAGATAGTGAACAAGATGGCGGCGCGTGAACAACGCGAGGCTCAGTGTCTCTCCAGAATCTGCTATTTAGCGGTTTTTTATCTACTTTTAACCGGATTATTCGTCCAGAATTGCTGTGCGTTGCTGACCTACAGCAGACAAGAGCTTCTGGACATCTGGACTCACAACTCCAACAGTTTTATCGCCGATCTCCGACTCATCCCAGAGATCTCCAGAACACCGGAGGCTGCCCACTCTCCCCGGCCGGGCGGAAGTGCACGCAGACGGCGCCGAGATCGTAAACAAAGGCGAGGTAGGCGCGGAGGGCTACGGGCTAAGCTAAAGCTAACACCACACCGGCTGCCTTTACCCAGTATTTTCCTCGCCAATGTTCGTTCTCTGGCAAACAAAATGGATGAGATACGGCTCTCCATCACTAACAACAGACGGATTATGGACTCAAATGTCATGTTTTTCACCGAAACATGGTTGAACAACAGCTGCCCGGACAATGCTATCGAGTTAGCAGGACGCCACACACACCGAGCCGACAGGCTAGCAGATGACTCCGGCAAGACCAGAGGTGGAGGTTTGTGCATTTATATTAACAATGCTTGGTGCATGAACTCCACTACTACTGAGAGTCACTGCTCACCTAATGCGGAGTTTTTAATGGTCAAATACAGACCTTATTATCTCCCCAGAGAACTCACTTCGATCATACTCACTGCCGTGTATATCCCCCCCGACGCTAATGCTAGGTTGGCCATGAAAGAACTTTCTGCAGCCATTAACAAACACCAGAATAAACACCCCGAGGCTGCTTTTATTGTTGCTGGCGACTTCAACCACACCAACTTAAAGACAGTCCTCCCCAGATTCCACCAACATGTCTCCTGCCACACCAGAGGAGACAAGACTTTAGACCATGTGTATTCCAACCTGGCTGGAGCCTACAAAGCCACACCCCTCCCCCACATTGGACAATCGGACCATCTCTCCCTGTTCCTCACACCTAGGTATTCACCACTCATCCAACGTGTGAAACCTGCTGTGAGGACAATTAAAGTGTGGCCAGAGGGGACAGAGGCAGTGCTCCAGGACAGATTTAAAAACACAGACTGGAATATGTTCACCCACACAGACCTGGACCAGTATGCCTCATCTGTACTGGATTCCATCTCCGAAACCACAGACAGTGTCACCACCCAGAAACGGATCACCATGTACCCCAACCAGAAGCCTTGGATGAACCGGGATGTTCGTCTCCTCCTGAAGGCCCGCAACACCGCCTTTAGGTCAGGAGATGCACACGCCTACAGCACAGCCAGGGCTAATCTAAAGAAGGGCATCAAAAAAGCCAAACACCATTACAAAAAGAAGGTAGAAGAACACTTCTCCAACTCCAACCCCCGACGCATGTGGCAAGGACTCCAGACCATTACAGACTACAGGACCACCAAACCCTCCCCCGCATCCTCTGATGTCTCCTTCCTCAACGAGCTCAACAACTTTTATGCTCGTTTTGAGCGAGGGAACCCCACAACCACAACCAAAGCAGACATGACGCCAGACCACCAACCTCTGACTCTCTCCCCCACCGATGTAGGAGCGGTGCTGAGCAGGATCAATGTCCACAAGGCTGCAGGTCCTGATGGCATCCCCGGGCGTGTTCTCAGAGCGTGTTCTGGGGAGCTTGCAGGAGTGCTCACAGACATATTCAATCTGTCCTTGGCCCACGCTGTGGTACCGGCCTGCTTCAAATCCACCTCCATCGTCCCGATACCCAAAAACTCCAACCCATCTTGCCTCAATGACTAGTAGCACTCACCCCCATCATCACTAAGTGCTTAGAGCAGCTGGTCCTAGCACACTTCAAATCCTGTCCCCCCCCACCCTGGACCCCCACCAATTCGCATACCGCCAGAACAGGAGCACAGAGGATGCAGTCTCCATCGCACTGCACTCTGTCCTCTCACACCTGGACAACAACAACACCTACGCCAGAATGCTGTTTATAGACTTCAGTTCAGCATTCAATACAATCCACCCCTCACAACTCATCAGGAAACTGACAGACCTGGGCATCAGTTCCCTCATCTGCAAATGGTTACTAGACTTCCTGACCAACCGCCCCCAACATGTCCGGCTGGATAACCACTGCTCATCTACCATCACAATGAACACCGGTGTACCACAAGGCTGTGTGATGAGCCCTTTCCTCTACTCCCTCTTCACCCACGACTGCAGACCTGCTGATGGTTCGAACACCATCATTAAGTTTGCAGATGACACCACGGTGATTGGCCTCATCAGTGACAACGATGAGGCCGCCTACAGGGAGGAGGTGGATCGTCTGGCTGAGTGGTGCGACACAAACAACCTGCTGCTTAACACCGAGAAGACCAAGGAGCTCATCGTGGACTACAGGAGGAATGCTGACCCACATCCACCCATCCACATTAAGGGGACGGCTGTGGAGCGTGTGAGCAGCTTCAAGTTCCTGGGAGTCCACATCTCCGAGGATCTCACCTGGACGACCAACTGCTCCAAGCTGGTCAAGAAGGCTCACCAGCGCCTCTTCTTCTTGAGGACTCTGAGGAAGAACCACCTGTCCTCAGACATCCTGGTGAACTTCTATCGTTGCACCATCGAGAGCATCCTGACCAACTGTATAACAGTCTGGTACGGGAACTGCTCTGCCTCGGACCGGAAGGCGTTGCAGAGGGTCGTGAAAACTGCCCAGCGCATCGCCGGAGCACCACTTCCTGCCATAAAAGACATCTACAGGAAGCGGTGTCTGAAAAGGGCTGGGAAAATCATCAAAGACCCCAGTCACCCATCACATGGACTCTTCACCCTCCTGCCCTCTGGGAGGCGCCACAGGAGCCTCCGGACTAAGACCACCAGGTACCGGAACAGCTTCTTCCCCACAGCTGTCAGACTCCTGAACTCTGCCTCCTGACATCTGACCCACGTTAAACTCATGGACTGAACATACACACACCCACAATGGACAACTACGCAAGTTGTAAACAGTTGTAGGATTAAAGATTATTGAATGTACAGAATGATTATTTACACAGAGCTATACAGTAGTGCAGTTAAGATAAGTGAGGGTGTAGATAGTTTCTACAGAGGCTATATAAAGTGCTAGTGGTTGTGAGTGGTGGTTCACTCCATGTTATTATTGTGTGTTTGAGGGTACAGTTCCCATTTCTGTATAGCTGTATATCTCAGATTTCTGTAAAGTTATTTATTTCATATTCTGTATAGTTTTTCATATTTATATCCTGTTCATAGCCTGTACATAGCTTGTACTCACTACAGCCTGTACATACTTAGTTATAGAATATTCACAACATACTTCATACCGTGTACATTATAACATAATAGACCCATTTCTGTAATATACTTACATATCTATACTATTGCTAATATATATTGTAATATACCTATATCACTAAAGCACTTCTGGATGGATGCAAACTGCATTTCGTTGCCCTGTACCTGTGCATGTGCAATGACAATAAAGTTGAATTCTATTCTATTCTAATTCTATTCAAATGGCACCAAATTGTATTCAAACTGAGCCACACTTATGGAGCTCCACAATCCTTTTCCTGGTGTTTTGGTTGACATCTCTTGATTTTCCCATGTCAAAGAAACAGGCTCTGTGTTTTGCCTTATATGCATCCACAGCTGTGCCACCAGTTTACTCACATGGACTCTACTAACCTATCAGAAGCTTCTTCAGCTCAGAATGGAATCGTCTGCAGTTTTCTTATTAATTAACAATAAACTTAGTGTATATGTACTCCTAAATATGATGAAAGTGATAAAAAACAGAAAGCTCTGTCTCTCTTTATTCTGACATTTAACTAATTCCAAATATATTTCAATATTTATCTAAAACAAAAGTTTACTCTAAATTGATGTTGTACAGTAAAAATGTTTTATGTTTTCTCCCTAAAGTGTATGTAAATATCTGGTTACAAATGTGAATATCCTGCTGTGTACTGAAATCCCTCTTGTTTTGCATAGAAATATACTGAACAACATACAAAGCATAATATATAAAATAACATTTACCTGAGTTTTTTCTTTGAAAGAAGCCTCTAATGTCCATTCTTATATTTCAGTACATAACTGAAACCGATTTAGTCGGGGAGGGTAAGAACTGAAAATATGAAATAAACACACGTAAGCTAAGACTCTAAAAAAATAGCATTTGTTCGGCTTTTCATTTCGCCATTTGTTGATTCACTTGAAGAGCAAGTAACGTAATATGGGTCAAGTGATCAGTTTGATATCAATCTTTTGTGATGCACCGTCATATTTACATTATTTGTACGGTACGAATGATTTGCTTTGGTACCTGGTCAAACTTAAGCTCTCCTTAGTATGGCTGGCTCTGTTTCTCCAACAGCGCACTCACAGGCAGCAGCTACCCCGCCCCCTCGCTCAGTCGCTTAGTGCCTGAGCTCGGATCATACCAATATCAAGGGGGATTCACGCACAGTCGTAAATTCCCACAGTGTGCACCATGTGCTTCAAATATTGTGTGTACTTTTTGTTTTATACAGTTGTCAGCCAGGCATCTAACTATGAAAAAATTACACTCCAAAAGACCCCGGGCTTCTGACAAAACAACCCGGCTTAAGCCCAGTAAGCCACCCCCACGCTCCGCCCCTGTCAACGATCTTCAAGGGCCGCGTACTCAAAGACCGCTAAGGCCGGAAGTGTGAGGCTTGTGAAATGGGACGGTCTAGCCTCCGTTGCACTGCCCAGGTTGCCTAGCAACCATGATACTAACAGCTGGAAACGTTTCATACAACTTTGTTTGACAGAAATGAAGGAGAAAATCTTTTGTTCATTTGTTTGTTTCTTTCTACATGAGCTTTGATCATTCTCTGTAGGATTAAGCTCAGCTATTGAACGGCGTATATTTTAAAGTAAAGGCTGTAAAACCAAGTTAGTACAAACGTCACTAATGTCACGTAACTTTGCCAACATGTGGCCAACAGAAATGTTTTAATGTTCTTCGTTATTAAACATTTGCACATTAATAAGTGACATAATATTCAGTACTTACTTAAAGTTTACTCTTCGGCCGCCCCTCATCCGCCGTTTTTTTTCCGGCAAAGCCAGGAAGGAGGGTCCGAAAAAGAAAAAAAAACAAGGAGCACAGGAGTCCAGATCAGTCCATAAACATAAGAAAACAGTCATACACAAAACAAGACCATTCATGAGTCCAAGAACACAGGAAAACAGATCAAAACCCAAAAACCAAATTAGAGCCCGGAGTCCATGAAAGGTTCAGGGGGTCGACGCGGTGGTCGACAGCACAAGGGTCAAAACAGTTCAGGGGGCCGGCCGTGCACACAGCAACAGCGGCGGTGCAGACAAAACCAATCAGGAGGCCGGCCACTTGGAAGGCAGTGGAGGTCACTGAGCAGGTCCGGAGACCGGCCGCGAAGCCAGCGGTGGCGACGAACTCTCTCCGGAGGCCGGCCTTGACGGCCATAACACCCAACTAGAGGCCTGGAAAGCGGCCGGCAGAGGCGAGGCGGAACAGGACGAGCTGGGTCCAATGACGGTGAGGCAACCGCAGGACCAGACGAGGCAGGACCAGAAGAGGCTGAAGCAGACAAGGCTGAAGAGCAGAGTGAAGCTACCCCCCCCCCCGAAACATAAAGGCAAATAGGCGGAGCGGTTAGTGCTACGTTTGTGCAGATTTGTGCAGGTAAAATGAGCGTTTGTGCTGCTACAGTTTCTGAGATATAATGATTTTAATTATTACGGCCTACGCTGTATAACACCAGTGTCTGTGGCAGTGAGTTTCAGCAGCTGTGGAGTTTTGCACTTTTATAGAAGACTGTCCACTTTTTCTAGGCTTGCTGCATATTAACTTTTATTAGTTTACACTTTAGTAACACAATTTATTCAGCGGAAAGGTCGATATTTCTTTTGTTACCAGTGCAGAAACGTACATAAGGTAGGCTAAAGTTTTTATTTTTTCTGTGGCAAAACTGAGGTTCATGTGAAATGATTCACGTATACCTAAATTTTTTCTTTTTTTTTTTTACATACCTAGTTGGCCTCTATGATTTTGTTTTGAATTATATATGTTCATTATTATTAACCCTAGAACACTATCGCTGGGTGATTTACACCCGAGAAAATACATTTACATGATCTCTCTCTCCTGCAGCTGTTTGTGTGTCGAGGAGCCTGTGCCATTACCAGGGAAGTCTCAAATGTCCCAGGAATGGGTGGACCAAAGACCAGCTTTCCAGAGTCATTATTTTGTTTTAGGAGTTTTATTTTTCATTTTGTTAGACATGGCACAGTTGAAAGTAAAAGAAGACCACTCTAATTTGTCATGTGTTGTCATATTTTGATATATTTGATTACTTTTCATTGGTTATATTATATCGGGTAAAAATCACCCGGCATTAGTGATCGTGTTAATATTTATAGCGATAGTGTTCTAGGGTTAATGTAGCTGTCTCAGAAAAAAAGAAGTGTTTGCTTTGATAGGTTGTTACCTACGTTTAGAAAACTGAATATTCCACAGCAGCTAGGCGAGGGTGTCACGGCTGGCGGGGTGAGCCGTGTGGTGTAGGAGGAAAAGGACCCAAAATGCAGGCAGTTGACTGGTGATGAGAGTGATGCTTATTTACAGAAGTGGAGCGACAGAACAGGCAGTCAGGAATGACAAATGACTGAAAAAACCTAGACTGGGAAAACTAAATGACAAACCTAAGCATGAGACGGAGAACCGAGACTGCAGAGAGACGTAGTTACACCGAGAAACACAGATGATCCGACGACGAACAGAAGCCAACACACACTATAAATGCACACTAGATAATGGCTGTATCCCAATTCAGGGTCTGCAGCCTTAAAGGCCGCATTTTAAGGCCGATTACGTCACCGCGACGCGACGAAGGCTGTCCCAATTCAAAGGCTGCTCGAAATGCGGCCCTCAAATGCGTCCTTCATTTCCCTGAATTTTAAGGCTGTGGCGGTGTAGACTTCATGGTCCCATATATCCCACAATTCATAGCGCGGCAGTCGATATTATCCACTGCGGATAATTCTGCCGCAGAAGGCAGAAGCGGAGCATCCGAAGAGTAAACTGTTAAAAGTAAGTACTGAATATTATGTCACTTATTTATGTGCAAATGTTTAAAAACGAAGAACATTAAAACATTACTGTTGGCCACATGTCGGAAAAGTTATTTGCCATTAGCGATGTTTGTACGTTCAGCTTTTACTTGCTTTTAAAGCCTTTACAATATAATAATACAATAGCTGACCTTAATCTTACAGAGAATCTGATGATTTTGAGGATAATTAAAGTCAGTCATATATCCACAAACACAACAAGCTGAAAGTCAGTGATGCTTCTCTGTTTGCAGTCCTGAATATCACTGTCACGGTCCGGGGCAGCGGCCGTGTGGAGAGTGGAAGGAGGACTCAAAACGCAGCACTTATTCAGATGTGAGGGTGGTTTATTGATAATAACAAACATAAAGTGGAGATGGCAAAACAGAACTAAGGATGAACTAAACTGGGTGAAACTACACAAAGGAGTGGCAAACCTGAACATGAAGGGAGAACAGCAGGGAGACCACGCAGGGGATTACACCAGGTATGAACACAGACGACGCGACGAGGAACAGAGGCAAACACACACTATAAATACACAGAGAGACACTGGGAAATCACACACAGGTGGGAGACACAGCTGGACCTGATTAACCTGACGAGACAGGGGAACACTAACACCAGGGACCAATAGAGGGAGCACAAACCCAAAACCCAGTATCTAAAATCCCAAAACACAAACCATCCCAAAACAGCCCAAGAATAATAAAGAGAATAATAACAATAAGGAACACAAACACAAAGTCCCTGAGTCATGGCCGCAGGACCATGACAGTACCCCCCCCTCAAGAGCTGGCCCCTGACAGCCACAGAAACACACCACCAGACCCGGGCGGGCGGCAGGGGGCCCAGGACGGAGGGACCGGGCCATGAACAAAACGAAGGCCCCAGAGCCCCAAACAAACGTTCACAAAACTCACAGGGGAGCAGAGTCCGAAGCACAGTTCAGGCGGCCAGCCACGAAGAAGGCCGTGGCGGCGTGTAAAGAGTTCGGGAGGCCAGCCACGAAGAAGGCTGTGACGGCGCGCAAAAAGTTCAGGGGGCCGGCCGTGCGGAAGGCAACGGCGGCCGCTGAGGCGTTGGCGGTCTGGGGGCCGGCCGTGCGGAAGGCAACGGCGGCCGCTCAGGCGTTGGCGGTCCGGGGGCCGGCCGTGCGGAAGGCAACGGCGGCCGCTCAGGCGATGGCGGTCCGGGGGCCGGCCGTGCGGAAGGCAACGGCGGCCGCTCAGGCGATGGCGCCCGGCCAGTAGCCTAGCCAGCGGTCCAGAAAACGGCCGTTTAGCTCCAAACCCAAACGAGGCCGGGCCAGGCGAGGCTGAGGGCACGGAAGCCGGGACCGCAGCAGATGAGGATGCAGACACGAAGGCTGGACCAGGCGAGGATGCAGACACGAAGGCTGGGCCAGGCGAGGATGCAGACACGAAGGCTGGACCAGGCGAGGATGCAGACACGAAGGCTGGACCAGGCGAGGATGCAGACACGAAGGCTGGGCCAGGCGAGGATGCAGACACGAAGGCTGGACCAGACGAGGATGCAGACACGAAGGCTGGACCAGACGATGAAGCAGACACGAAGGCTGGACCAGACGAGGCTGAAGCAGAAGCTGAAGCTGAAGCAGAAGCCGGACCAGGCGAAGCTGGATCAGGTGAGGATGAAGCTGTAGCTGAAGCTGGACCAGGCGAGGATGAAGCTGTAGCTGAAGCTGGACCAGGCGAGGATGAAGCTGAAGATGAAGCTGGACCAGGTGAGGATGAAGCTGAAGCTGAAGCTGGACCAGATGAAGATGAAGCTGCAGACGAAGATGAAGCTGGACCAGATGAAGATGAAGATGAAGCTGAAGCTGGACCAGACGAAGATGAAGCTGAAGCTGGACAAGGCGAGGATGAAGCTGTAGCTGGACCAGGCGTGGATGAAGACAGCGGGACGGCTGCGGGCGGTGGTGCTGCAGGTGGTAGCACTGCAGGAGCACTTCAGTTCTATGAAGCTTTGAGTATTTTGGATCAGTAGTACTGCTGTGTTTGTTGTATCATATTGCTGTAATTGTTTATATGCTTTATATATTGTTATGGATTCAAATATTGGGGATGGAGACAAGAGGAAAAACCACAATAACAACACTGGTCCGGCCGGGTTGAGTCAAACGATGATTTTAATGATCACACGCGTGGGAGATGGACACCGTACGCAGACAGCATCAGATCTCAAAATGGTGGAGCATTGATCAAACTCTTATAGCCTCTAGTAGCCCCCACACTCTCAGAAATAGAGGTACGAGAGAAGAACATTTTTGTACCTATAGGTACATTTTTTTAAAATGTTCCCTTAAAAGTACAATACTGGTCTTTAAAAGTCCAGAAATGCCCCTTTAAAGGTTCAATTTGAAATAAAGTACAAATCTGTACCATTTTGACCTGTACTGCAGTGTCAGTGGCAGAATGTGGTAATGGGTCAGCATGGGAAAATCTGGATGGGCCTGGTTAATTGTAAAATTCATATGAGATTTGAGTGTGCTCATAAAAGCTACATGTTATAATCAAATCTGTTGGTCCTCTCCTCTGTACGTAAATTATCCTATGATGCAAAGAATATCTGTAACCTACCTTTGTGTAAGTTATGTTAAATTATATTAAAAAACACACACACAATGACATGCAGGCACAACCAAATGATGTTAAAAAAAACTGGTCCATTTCCATTTTATTAAGTTCCAGTTATAATTTTTTATGTTTTAAATCTTTCAAAAACGTGAAATCATTTTACTGTTATGTTTGGCCATTTACTTTTTTGCTTTTACTACATCCTAGAATTGTTCATTAATTGTCAGGTTTTTATGGAATTTGCAACATCAAGTTAAACCGAGGTTCTTTGGAAGTTAAAATGTCAAGCAGATTTTTATGTTACGGTGACTACATTTTGTAAGTTACAAATATAGTTAGCCAAGACAGCATAACGGTTTCTAAACAACTGCGCATTAATACCACAATGTTGTATTTTCATGTATCAAGTTCGCAACGCGCATTTATCCCAGAGGCCGAAAAGGCAGCAGTGATGAGTGCTCCGCCTCGGCGCTGAAAATGACTCTCAGGGGGTTATCCACGGAGGAGCTCCTTAAAAAGTTGATGGAAGAAGGCATTGATGTGTCAGACGACGAGGCGCAAAGATTTAGAGGTAAGTCGGGTGTGATGTTGTGTTTTTATAAAAATTACAACGTGTAATTTTACAGTAGAGTTAGCAAAAGTCCGAAGAGCTAGATTTAACATGGGCGAAAGCTAGCAGTTAGCTAAGTTTTAAACAAAGAAAAGGTACAAATGTGGACTATTTAGACTGTTGGTGGAATGTTCAACGTCTGTCTGCCCGCCGTATTCGAGTGTTTTATCAATAAATAGTGACTAACCGTGTACAACAATGTAAAAAAATCAATAATTTCTCAAAACATGCTAGAATGTAAATATAGCTATTAACAAAATCGTTTTCTAAGCAAACTTTATGGCATCTAACTTGTTTCCCGCTCAAAGGGATTTTAAACAATGGAAAAAAATGGCACTCTGGCCCAGAGCTCACCTTTCCCTGGGCTTAAATACTTTTAATTACTGATGTGAGTCAGCTGTGTTACAGGGAAAGGTGGCACCTCAGGCAGAAGAAGTGGTGGGACACGCCCACACAGGCACCTTCAGGAGGAGGCCCTGCTAGGGCCGTAACAGGTACACATTTGTACCATTCCACCTACTTAGTGGGATTTTCGAATATGAGAGCTGTAAGATCTGCGCAGGGACACTTACACTTACTTACATTTTTATATTACCAGTTAATTTATATTAACAATTAATCAAGAGAAATAATTGTAACTTCCTTTTGGGGAATATAGACAGATTCACAATGATAGCTTATTGTTATTATTATTATTATTATTATTATTATTATTATTATTATTATTATGTATTGACCATAATGTCACTTTAAAACTAAATTTGAAAATGGTTTTATTTTTATTTCATACTGTACTTTATATTTCAGATAATGATGTAGATGGAGAGACGGTAGACTGTGGACTCACTGAGACCATGGTTGCATATCTTTTTGACAAGTCTTTCAAAAAGCAGCTGAAGTTCAGAAACTTCACAAACCGCTACAAGGAAGTCATCATCACTTTACAACCGGTCGACCCATTTGAAGGTACAGTTGAAGGTCCAGTGTCCCAAGCAAACCAGAGGTAGGTTGTGATAAATGTCTAAATTTGCATATGCATTTAAGTGCTTGCAAAATGGCTAGTTAGTGTGAATGCTTGAAAAGCATTCACAGTATTGTTGTTGTAATCTTTATTATTATTATTATTATTATATTTTATTCTGTATTCCGTACGTTTTTTGTAATCCTACTCCTTCAAAACCGTTCAACTTAGAAAATTTATATTTTTAATTTTATTCAACTTTATTCAACAAAAATTTATAATGTATTTCAATGGGGAGACCCTTCAAATCCTCATTCAACTTACTCATTTTTAAACTCTTACTACTTCCACATACATTGACATAGAGCCACCATTCAAACTTTAAAACGAAGACAAGACATTCAACTATTCAACTTGCATTTATCTTTTCAATATCTATTATACTTTTTCTTCAGTTCCAGTTTAAGTTTCATGATGTTTTTTCACCCGTTTCAGAGTTTATAATGGGTGTGTATGGGACGGAATGTTGGGGCTAGAGTGAGGCAGCTCAACTGCTAGAGTGAGAGGAGCAAAAAAAATAATCTTAAAATCTTTTTTAAAACTGCTGCTGTGTCCGCAGCGTTTGCTCTACAGGTATGATTTTACCCTCAAAACGTAGCCATGGCTGTCCTCTTTCATCCAATGTGTTTACTATTGTACTAGGTGTTATGGTTCTTTCATAAATGTCACCAATGCACAGCCTCCTCCCTCCAACTCTTCCATAGACTCTAATGTTAAAATGGCTCAGAAGGTTCGTTTGAAAATCAGAAGAGCATGGTGTCTTTCCACTGTCACCACGTCCATATAATAAACTCCACAGACATGAAAACTGAGAATTTGGTAGACTAGACATTGCTGTCGCTCACAGTGAAAGAATTTTGTCAATACGACTTTTACTTTTCATTTGGGAACGATTTGTTTCGGCCTGACTTTTCTGTTCATTTTAAGCAGCAAAAGTGAGGTGCATGTCTGTGTCCGTGTGTATGGAGCCATTGGGTGCGGTCACTATAGCAACCAGGCTCACACCTGCCTGCTTAACGAGCTCTCTCTGCCACTCTGCCAAAATTAATCTTAAACACTTCTCTTTCAACTGCTGCTGTGTCCACAGTGTTAAAGCCATCATTTTACCCTCAAAACGTCGCCATCGTTGTTCTTTTTCCAACATCTTGTCTTTCAAAGCTCAGAGATGTAAACTTTTTAAACTGTGTGGGTCCAAGTGGAGGGATCACATTTTAGTCATTCAGTGATTCAAAGAATATGACCTTTTAATATTCTTTCAGATGTTTTCTGACTCTAAATGTTCTTTTCTCATTTCTTAGGTTTTTCTAATTTACAATTAAAACATTTTCAGCTTTTTTCCAACTTCTTCTTCTGTGTAACCTTCAGCTTTTAGCAGTTCAGCACTTTTGTTTTCAGGTTAAATTCGGGGTTTTTTTTATCTCATTCAAAATTTTTAACTTAAATTCAGTAATTATTTCATTTCAATGCATACATCCAGATTCAAGCATTCACACTGCAGTTTCTTCAGAAAATGCACTTTCTAGTTAATGCTGTTTTCCTACTGTATTGCAGTTCTATACCTTCTTGCCGTAGACTGCCTGCAGTTATTTCCATTCCAAAATTCCCACAAGATGTCCAGAGTCGCTTGGATCTCAAAGAACCAGTCCAGAAAGAACAGAAGTACCGAAACAAAATAATTGGGACTCTTTATGAAATTCTGTCACAGTACACAATGTAAGGGTTCCTTTCTGAATAATTACATTAATTTCTTAATATTAATATTGCTGTTGTATGAGAGGCAGAGAACAAATGCTTAGCCCATCTGCCTCCCAATCTGGAGACCAGCGTTCGAGTCTGGCGTGACACACGGTTCCAATGAACTGGCAATAGTGGTAAAACCATACATCCTGTGTCTCCAGACCTTGTCTGGACTATGATATCCAAAGTGTTCATTTTCGAATTTACTCAAGAGTAAATTAATAATTCAGGACTGCAGTCAATTAATTAATGAAGTTTCGGAGAGGTGTGGCTGTTTGTCCACGCCCATTTAAAAAAAATTAAAATCAACTTTAGCTACATTGATTTGACATTGGTCTATAACATAACTATTTACGGTAATAACAATATGATTAGAAGAATTGAAGAACAGAAAAGCCCCCAGGAAAGGATAAGAGTAATCAGTGTACTGTGGGTTGTTTTTCTTATGTTTGAAACAGGTACCCAACCCACTCAGACTACATCCAGGTCATCAAAGCCCTGATTGTGAAGTATCCTTTCTTAAGAGATGTACACGGAAATGGTTATGTGAGTACCTCTCCTTTTTTGTTTCGTTTATAGATTATATTAATATAAAGTAAGCATAATTAACTATTTATATACATTTGAAACAACTAGGACACCTGGCACAGCCAACTCAAGAGAAAGTTCAAAGCAGAACGGGCTCCCCTAATCAGCAACGAAGAAGTGAACCGGGTTAAAGAAAAGTTTGGACGCACGCAGAAACATCGGACCACAGAGGAATCGAGCAGCTCCTGTCTGAAGAGACTGAAGCCCTCTCTCGTAAGTCCTCACACCCTCAGCCTCTAAGAGCTAAGGTAACATATGTAGTCTTATTATGTTCACTGTAAAGCTAAAAGTAAACATTAATTGAAAGAAACATGTTAACAGATAACATTAACATAGAAAAAGGAATTTCACAGTTGATTTAACAAAAGTCAGCTCAACTTGCAATTCCTATTCAACATTTTTGCATTTTTTTCAAAGCATTTGGTGTACAAATTACCGCATTTCGAGTAACATTAACTTACCAGATTTTACTTATGATAATACTGATATCTGCTTTGACAAAGGATTCGTGCTTTGTGGGGGAAGATGCAGCCTCTGTTGATGCTCATATCAAGGTGCTAAATGATCAGCACAAGAAGCTACATCCTGACACAGCACTGGTGAAAGACCGCATACAAAAACCTTTGCATGGAGACGTAGAGAGGTAGCTGAAGGAATGTGTACTGTGGACCTATTAAAGAGATATCCATTCCTGGGGACATCTGCAGGGGTAAGAATTGTTAAGATGATTGGGGAAACAGCTAATGATTTTTTTGTCTCTAAATCTGATTATTATTTTCTGTACTAACTGATTAATCAATCTGTTCATTATCTTTAGAATTTTTGTTCAAGGGTTAAAGCACTTTACATTCATCTCCAGTCTGTGTCTTTAAACATGTCAAAAGTTTAAATCCTCAATGTAAAATGTCATTCTTTTGTCTATTCTGCTCTTTTCATTTCCAGTTGTGTGATGAGGTTGATTTAATGCATCCCTGCCAAGACAACATCTGTCGCCGCTTTAGCGAAAACTTCACTGCTGTTCTTCAAAATGTTCTTCAAATGACCAAGGATTTGCCACTGAAGAAGGTCTACATGGAGGCAAGAGAGAATGCACTGACTGAAGACATTACAGGTGCTAATTTGACCTCATACAAATAGTACATTTTGTGACAATTCATTTGCTCTCTCTTCCAAAGATAATTGATGTACCATAGTGCCATGTGAAGAGCATGTTAATGGGAATTTGCATGCTATCAAAATCTAATGAAGTGCATTTGCATCTGTATGACCTAGGAATTGACTTCAAGGGGGCACTTCTCCTCTTGCCATCCATCTTCAAGGAGAAGATAGAAGATTTCTTCATCCTTGGAGAGGTAAATGCATGATGCAATGCATAGCCTTTGGCCACAAGTTTCATTCTCGGTGTTTTGTTGGCATGGAGCTGAATTCAGCTGCGGTTCAGCATCACAGCTAAGCTAATGTAGGGGAAACACTGCTGTTAATCCACAGTGCTGCTGTGCTCTTGGGTTTTGTCTGGTGTTTATATAGATAGATAGACCTTTATTGTCCCCTTAGGGAAATTCTTCTTCACAGGTACTGTCACTGTCAGGGGTGATTGCTTTTGCCCTTGAATATTATGTCAAACTTTAGCAGCTTATCAAACACTACCACAACAGTCGTTGGTCAAGAAGCTTTTGTTTGGAGTAGGGGCCATGTTTACAGGTTATCAGAATAGACAGTTTTGTATTGCAGCAAAAAAAGAAGGTAATTTGAGGAATCTGTTGAAAATCCACTTGGCACATATTAAACATACTGTATACTAATGTTTTTCTTCCTCTTCTGCAGAATACTCCCATGAGTCCATACCCAACCATTCGAATGAAGGATAAGAGTTGGACAACTGCCCTCTCAAGACAGTGTCGCTGTGTTGTCACAGTTGAAGGAGTGGATGTTTGCTCATGCTGCTCGCTGGATGAGGCCTACATCTCAGCATTCTCCACCTTCTTCGTGTTCAACATGACCTGCCCTGCATACTTCAAGAAAACACTTGTCTTTCTTCAGAACTGCATTGTCAACATAGGAGACCAGGGAGACAAACCCCTGCCAGTAAGTGTCACCAGGGTACTTAACCAACTCTATTAAATATGCCCCCACTCCACAAATGTTCAAAATGTTCAAAAAGGGCATTTACTCTGAGGAAGCTGATTACACATGTTGGGTTAGTACACGCACATGAGCCTCATTTCAGGCATGACTGCCAGGCAGCTTTTTCCAAGTATCACTCTTTTCAACGCCATGTGTGATCCGTCAAAACATTGTGTTCAGGTGTTTAATGTCTTTATGTGATTGTTTACTTTTTTTAAATGAATGTATTTTTCTTGACATGTCCTATGGCAATATACGAATGTAATCAAGGATGTATTCCTGTGGTTGTTTAAATGCTTTGATGTGATTCTATTATCGAAAATAAATGGTTAAATAACCAAATATTTTGGACTATTGGGGTACATTTTTGACTCTTTAGGTACGAAATAGGTTGTCGCTGGGGGGGTACCCTCATAGGTACCCTATTGTACCCTTTTCAAGGGAACATTTCTGTACTATAGTTTGAAGGTACATTTATGTCTTAGGAAAGTACATGATTGTACTTCAGATGGTACAACTTCATAAGGTACAAAAATGTACCAAGCCTAAAGGGTACAGAAATGTCCTTCAAAAAGGAACACCCCCAGCGACAAGCATTTGTACCCTTTTTGGTACACTTTGGTACCCCTATTTCTGAGAGTGCACCTAATCATTAAAGCCTAAACATTCACATTCTCTCTCACACGGCGCCTAAGCTACGTTCTCTACTTAATCAGACAAATAAGGCGATGACTTTCTGCGAACAGTATTTCTTATAACTCAGCAGTATAATGCATCATAAAACAACATCATTCATTCACAATAAATCAGCAGTCTAATGTAATGCAAATCAGTTTAACAAATGCAATAGTTATCAGCTTCTTCTAATTCAGGAGAATTATGCAAACTAAAACTACATAATAATTCACAATCTTTAATTAGGGGTATAACATGGCATAAAATAATATTATAACCCCACAATATTCTGAGGTAAGTTGATCTATAGTGTTACATCATATTCTATAAGGATGTTATGTGTTTGTATACTTTCTGCCCAGTTTGACCCATTTAGCAGAAGTCAGCCTGTTTAAGGCTCTGGTATCTATTCTATATGACTTAAAGCAGTTATGACATGGTCTGATTTTCTCACCCAATAAAGGAATATTTCATATATCAGTCTACTCTACATTTTATCAGACACAGTTATCACAGCTCGTACATTTGCTTTTTACACATATATGTAAGCATTGAGCCAAATTTAGTAATGCCAACATACTGAAGGAACAACATTTGTCTCTTATATTAAATACATCTATATATACACTGTCAAAGATACTTGAGTGTCTTTGAGTGAAGATTTAAGGTGATAGGACATATAAATAGCTGCAACTTGAATCTTTACTGAAGCTCAGTATTTGACACAGAGTTCACTCACATGTGCTGTACCAGTGCACCTGCACATGTGATGTGACAATAGAAGTGATTTGATTTGAGAGTTCAAACTCACTGCTGTAATAACTAATAATGAATAATGTAATAACTATAATATTGGCCATATCATATTTACACTGACTCTAGTATCATGAACAACATTAACTATTTGTTATTTATTAGCTAATCTTAAATGACTGTTCAGTACAGAAATGAAGCCCAACAATCATGTTTTACAGTCCTGTGGTCTCAGCCTCAGATACTTATTAAATCACACAAAGCTCATGTAGAAACAAACAAATGAACAAAATATGTTCTCCTTCATTTCTGTCAACCACACGTTTCCAGCTATCATGGTTGCTAGGCAACCTGGGCAGCACGACGGAGGCTAGACCGTCCCATTTCACAAGCCTCACACTTCCGGCCTCAGCGGTCTTTGAGTACGCGGCCCTTGAGGACCGTTGAGGCTGCAGACCCTGAATTGGGATACAGCCAGGGGCTGTATCCCAATTCAGGGTACAGCCCCACGGTAATGTTACCAGATATGCATTGTACTATAGGAAAACGGTGGTGGATCAGTGTGCAAAAAGCCCCCAAAAGAAACACACAGCTTCTTTAGCTCAAACACTGTCTGATCTCTTAGATACTGTGCTGTTCCATCTAGGTATTGGTTACTGAGAAATGTTAGGTCATTAATTAATTAAGAGAGTGCAGCTGTTCAGATCAGATGGTGAAGTAGGAAAATGCAGAACATGAATTACAATTACAAAGCTTAAGTTTAAAACAATTATTATATATTAAGCATTTTTTTTTGCTCTTTTTTTAAAATTCTTTTAGCTAATAATGGACTCAATTTTATTATCAACTTCAAAGACCTATTAAACTTTTAAACCATTAAATCCAGGAAATTAGATGCCCGTAAATGTACAAGACCCTCTTTATGGCTTGTATCCCCAAATATTTAATAATCCTTTCTAAAAGTACACAAATTTTGTTCTTTTCAATTAAATAGTGCATGTTTAATGTATTCTTGAGCAGGTAAAAAATCCACTAAATTAGTTTTAGCATATTTTTAAGTATAATCAAATTTTTATAGTTTGCAAGTACTTTTAATTTTGAGATTTTGCCACTTGATTTGAAGTTTGGATAGTGCTTTAGTGTATAGTGGATAGTGTAATTTGTAAATGTTTTGAACTCATCTGGCTTCTTAATAATTTAATAAAAAATTAACAAGCCATGTGATAATTTGAAAACCACTAGGGACCACTTATTACTATGTCACCAATTTTTTACTTAAAGGAATTTAGGATTTATGTCTGTCAAGTCACTTGTTCTGGCATAAGTCACCATTTTGATATATCTTCCTGTGACTTTAAAGTCTGTCAGCTAGTTGGATACATTTTTGCACTGCTAGTGTTTGCTGCTTGAATTAGTCAGTTTATCATATAAACACATGCAGTGCCTTTCAAACTTTTAATTACACTGTTCATTTTGTGCATTAGTAAGAGAATCTTTTATATTGAATTATCCTGGGAAAAAACAAAAATGTTTTTATTTTCTCATGCACTTTCTTTCATTTCCTTATCACGTTTAGATTCTTCAAGATCACAAGCACCATCTTTGACATGTAAGTAACCTTCATATTATTTGTATTACTTATTATTATTATTTTTGAAAAGTGATGGTCTTTGGGGCATCCTTTATTTTTTTTTTTACTGGTATTCAATGTATGTATATATGTATATATGTATATATATGTATATATATATATATATATATATATATCACACACACACAGGTGTATATGATCAATTTTAAAATGTAACATTTATTTAAATTTCCATCTTTTATGCTAACAATAATGCCAACAGTGTTCTCTTCACTTGTCCCACAACTCTGACAGTTTTGGTCCTCTGCTCTCCTCACAATTGGCTGATTTCCATCTGAGCTGCTACTGTCAACTGCATTAAACTGATTTTACATTGCCTTGTTATTCTAATCTTTATCTGCGTTTTGGACTCCAAACATTCACACCTGCTGTTAGTAACCAGAGCTCACAAGAGTGTAAGGCGTGTTGTTCAATAAAGTGATCGATGTGTTCACTAGCTGATTTAAATAAACCGGTAACTTATTAAATCCATATTTTATAGGAAGTACATTACTGATAAAAGTGCTAATAAACACGGTAACCAATAAAAATTAAAATTTCCTGTTATAAAAAAAAAATACTGCTGTGAGCTCGGTTTTCTGACACCAGGTGTGAACATCTACAGTCTTTAAGCTCTGGTAAAGATTTAAAAATAAAAGCATTCAATAACATACCATTAAACACTAAATTTGTTTGATGGTGTTGACTGCAGCAGCTCAATGTTAATCAGCTCATGGTGATGGGAGCAGATGAGCGTTTTTCATCATGGTTGTTAGTGATGTGTTGGTCAAAATGAAACGGCTCTTTGAAGTGAATGACACAAGCATGTGTTTTTTTTTTTCTCTCACTCTCTCTCTCTCGCACTTTTTCCCCGCTTCACTCCGCAGCAAGCCTAGCACTTTGTGCTGGGAAGAGGGGGGAGGGGCGGTAGTTACACACGCAGTAGCACAGGAACAGAGACAGAAAGAGAGCCAGGGACAACAACGTCACATTAGAAAGGTATAGTGATCATGCACAACTATTTTCAATTGCAGATGATAAAGGACTCAGAAAGTTTATTCATGCAGGCCCATATGACAGAGAATATGCATGTTCTTTTTGTTTTCATATTATAATTTATATTTGTGTTGTGGTTTGCAGTGTTTTGTGTTGTTTCACTTTAAATTTGTTTAAAAGGAAAAAGCTGAAAATTTAAATAGTTAAAAGTTCAAATGTAAATAGTTGTTTTTTGTATTATATGATTTATTTATTACATTTTATGTGGAGAGAATAAATAAAAGTATATTTACGGTGCCCGATAGAGACAAAGCACGTACAAACCCCAAAACACGTAAAAACTCTATAGCATGTACAAAACACAACAGAAGTGCTCCAGGATGCTAGGCACAGTGTTGAGCTTTTGTTACCTAGTGGCTACACAAGCCAGGAAGTACCAACGACCGGATTTGGTGTGTTGTAGTAACAGGTAAATGAACAGTTTTTGGAATTTTTTATGAATATATATGAGTGCTTGTGTATAAATACACAAACAATACACATATGATTTCAATTGTGTAAATTAAGTGATCTAGATAGCTCTGTTTTGGAAGTTCAGTTAATGCTAGAAATGGGTTTTGTAGTTTGTACATGCTTTGTCTCTAGGGGCCACCATATACATTTATATATAAACATATATAAATAAAACCACGTTTCTTTTTTTACGTTAGTAATTCCTTTTGTGCATAATTTTATATTGTTGTTAATAATAAATTAATTAAAGCAACAAAACAACCTGAAGAGCCAGTTGCGAGCCGAAAGAGCCGGCTTTCTAAAAAGAGACGAAAATCCCATCACTAGTTGTGTAATATGCTGGTATTGATATGATCAAAAATGAACTTAGTTGTTTTGTATTCTATAGAAATTGTACATCTAATTATTAACGAGGCTTTCTGCTGATGTTATCAATTAAAAATTTATTGTTTTATTTTTAAGCAACAACTTTTTAGTATGCAATCAGTCCATGCTGTACAGGACAGATTTGTAAACTGTGCATACAAAAATAGACTATTTTACAAAATTGCTCTTTCAACAAATGTAAATCACAGCAGATTTTTTTTGTTGTAGGTGCACTGTCACAACTAGAAATGTGGGGGGAAGTCCTCAAAATTGAAGGCAGAACAGGAAAATACATGGAAATAACAATTTTCCTTTAAGCACATCAGTAAAGGTCGATCCAGATACTTGATAACTGTTGGTATAGGTATGACATGAATTTGAATCTCCATTATCACAGGTTTTAATTGGGAGGCAACATGCAGATATACAGGAGGATTATAAACAGCAATTCCTATTGCATACAACTGTTTTAGAAAATACCAACAACACTGTTAATTTATCACTTGCTGGTCTATAGACTTTACAGTGTGGATGGAGGGAAAATCCATCTGGCTCCACTCTGGCTGAATTGGTGCTACAAACAACTCTGCGCTCGGCTTTCCTGGCTGTGTGTGGATTTAAACTTACACATCCAAATTTTGACCCTATTTTTCTTTCTTTTAGCTGATTGGTCAATTTCATGTCAATCACCAATTAAACAATCCAATCAGAGAACATCTCCAGAAGTTGATTCTGTTCATCTGGACGTAGCATTTTCAGTGGGAGAAAATGCTGCAAGCGCTACGTCCAGATGAAGAGAATCAACTTTTGGAGATTTACTTACCTGGATGATTGAGCATGCATCAAGACAATCAGAGAACAGATAAGTTTGGCTGTTGGAGGGCTGCATTACGGAGCTTCAGGTCATGGAAGAATAAATTCCCTTTTACATACCAGAGCAGCATTTTTCTTCATTAGCTCGAAGTAAAACAGTCTGTGCGTGTCAGAGTTCAGTGGTTTTTGTGTCACAGGGCTTATGTGTAAAAATCTGGCCAGGGACCATCACATTACACTGCTATCATATTTTTCTGTTGCTATCATGTTTCTTTTCTGAGATGTTGTTACTTTTATGACAGATGTAACGAGAAATCTTCCAGAAAGTTAAATTTTTTTATGGTAATGGTAAATGGCCTGCATTTGTATAGCGCTTTTCTAGTCCCTAAGGACCCCAAAGCGCTTCACACTACATTCAGTCATCCACCCATTCACACACCCTGGGGCGCACTGACAGAGGCGAGGCTGCCGGACACTGGCGCCACCCGGCCCTCTGAACACCACCAGTAGGCAAACATGGGGTTATTATCTTGCCCAAGGATATTTGGCACGCAGCCAGGAGGCAGCCTGGGATCAAACCACCGACCTTCTGATTAGTGGCTGACCTGCTCTGCCACCTGAGCTACAGCCACCCCTTATTCTAATATTCTAATCAAATATTTGATTCTGATAACAGATAAAGATTTTTTTTTAACTTTTGTTCTGCTATTTCATAGTTTATACAAATTTTGGCCAATTCCTATTTATTTTATCCCTTTAGCCCCCAAAAAGTTGCCAGCGACAGGTTTTTCCAAACCTGTCTCGTCAAACCTGAGCTCTGCCAGGGGCCCAACACGCCTGGACTTTTAGAAGAAAGGAGATGTCCGAAAATAAACCACAGGGTCAAATACTTGATTTTGTTCAGTGTTTTAGAGTTATTAATTTGAATTGACTAATTTAAATATTTTATTCATGTACATTTTGATTGCCTTTAGTAAAAATGGCAAAATTTCAATTTTTTTTCCCCTGTTATTAATCCTTGATTACATTCATATAGTATACAGTAGAGGAAAAAACCTACCAGACCTACCAGTTATCCTGCGTAATATTATTGGGGATAAGGGTTAAGGAACCGCAATTAATTTTTTTTAGTTTAGCTTGTGTTTACTACCATATTTTTTTATTATCACCACACAGTAAACATTAAGTAATATGTAAAGCGTCCATTTATCCTCCATTCCGGTCCATTATCTTAAGCTTAGGCTGTTGCCCCTCGACCCAATCCTGTACTAAGTATAGAGGCCCAGACTTCGCTCTCTCCAGGCACTTGGCCCAGCTCTTCCGGGGGAATCCCAAGGCATTTCCAGGCCAGCCGAAAAACATAGTCCCTCCAGCATGTCCTGGGTGTTCTGGGTCTCTTCCTGGTGGGACGTGCCCAAAACATGTCACCAGGGAGGCATCCTAACCAGATGCCAGTATCTAATCTGTCCTTTTTGTATGTTCCCCTCAGGTTACCATGGTAGCAGATACAGGGGAAACAAGTGTAGACGATGCCACAAGAAGGATGATGAAATTCCTCATATCACCTGAGCTGGCTGTGGAGTACAACATGCTTGGCCGACATGGGAAAAAAAAGTTCAGAGATTTGCGTCTTTTTAATGTTGTGTGTGGTGTTTCACTTGAGACATTTGAACTTTAGAAAACTAAACTTTTTTAATAAAGTGTTTGAAAGTGTAATTGAGATTGGTTATCATGCAATTTGTATATATTTTTTGAGGCAATAAAGTGAAATAAACATTGTTCTTTGCAAATCATCACCAAATGAAGTAAGCTAAGATTAACTTTACTTTGGCTTGCCCATTTTTCTTCTTCTTCATTTGCAGAGGCACTGAAGAATTATTTAACATCAAAAGTCAACTTCAAGAAGCAGAGAAGGCTCTGTCAAAGTGGTTCACTTTTTGTTTGGTATTGTTAATAAATCGCCCTCACGTCTGAGTAAGTACTGCATTTGAGTCCTCCTTCCACTCTTCACACGGCCGCTGCCCCGAGCCGTGACAGCAGACCCTGAATTGGGATACAGCCAATGAGGAGATGACGTGCAGGGGTGGACACAGCTGACACTAATGGACATAATGTGAAGCAGACCTACAAAGTAAAACCAGAAACGCACAGACTGTTTTACAACAAAAAACGCAGGGACCTGAACGGAGCACTGAGGGGAGACCCAGGTAGGGATAAAAAACACGACAACCAACCCAAAGAACTAATACAGAATCAGAATGAACACCAAACACAAGATGAAACCAGAATGAAACACAAAACGCTGGGTCAACGACCCAGGATCATGACACAGGGATGTTCAACCTGCGGCTCTAAAGCCACATGTGGCTCTCTGGCCTCTCCACTGTGGCTCTTATAAGACCAAGTAAGTCATTTTTTATCATAAAGACAACAAGAAAGGGTTCTGTTAAGTTTTTTTTTTTTTTTTTATGAAATAGCTGCATTGACTATTCACTGAACGTACAAGGGTTTTAAAAGTTTTTTAATGTTTCTTAGCTTCAAATCTGTTTACTGTAATTTTCAAGTTGGTTACCCATCTTTCCTAATTTTCAATTTTTATGGAAAGGACTCACGTAACTGGCTTCATTTTAACTGATACTTTTTTCCGTTATAAAGCTTTGAACTGAAAAGGATGCTGACCCCTGACTTAAGCCACCGGGTCAACACAAAACAAATACAGAAAAATTATTGACGGAAAAATGGAACGGATACTTTCAAGGCTACGGGTGAAGGTGACTAGTGTGTAAAAGCAAATATGCATCAGACTGACAAAGAAAAGAGTGTTAAAAGACTTTTAATTTAGAACTTTAACTTTATGTGCAAAACTGAACTCACTGATAACACACACTATCCATTTGAACACATGTAACTGTAATGAACCAAATAAAACAGAAAAATGCAGGCAGCACTCCTTATACTGTGTATAACATGGCATGGGGTTGTATTTTTTTCTTTTCAGATGCTCCTGTCACTCCATTTCCCAGGTCATCAGTATGCAGTGTAATGCCCCAAACCATCAGTGGTCATCTTTCCATGGAAAGCAATTAATGCCCTCAAAGTGAACGACTTTCCTGGAACCAGGTTGGAGGGAAATTCATTCAGTGGAAATTCTGTTTGGTTTGCAAGGTAAGTATCAATCCACACGATATCTCCAATGTTGTAGCTGTGAGTAACTGTCCCTGCACAGAGCTCATTTCCTGTGGTGCTATCTTCTGTTTTGAATTCTGATGGACACAGAGATGGATTGGAGAGTGGCCTGAGGCAGGTAGACTCAGGTAGGCCAAGTCCTGCTTCCACAGCCGTGCCAACATGAGCCATATGAGCCAGGAGAAACAAATGGCACTTCCCTTGTCATCCCTTTGCTCAGGTAGCAGTGCTGTGAAGAGCAGTGTTTGGTAAAATAAACACTTGAGATGTCATTGTCTTAGCAATTACAGCGGAGATATTGCACTGAGCATCGATTTGGATCACAGCAGACCTCAACGAGACAGCTTCAAACATTACATTACACTAAGCAGCTCTGCTCTCCTCCTGTATGTTTGTTGGGTCACACCATCTGTGGCAATGGCTTTCACCAGCTGCAGGACTGGGTTTTCACTGTCTTTCAGAACAGCATTTTGAAATGTGGAGCTGTCACAAAAGGCACAACGTAAGCACTGAAAAAATGCATCAAATGCACAGGTATTGAGCAAAGAGATTGTCGATTCCCCTAATCTAATAGGCTGATGGAGGTTTCCATTTTTTAATAATCCCACTTTCACTCTTTTGGCCCCAAAAGATCTGCATAGAATCTGCATGGAGCCATTCGGTACATGAAGAGAGGTAGGAAGTCCTCTTCCTTTTTTTGGGTGGAACAGCTAGGCCCCTCCAGTTCTCAACTGCATCCCCATCAGCCGGAAGAATGTTTGTGGCAGCATCAGATCCCACAAATGGGTGAGCATCCATTTTTATTTTGTCTTCTGCACTGTGAGTCGTTATGGATCCAGAATTGGCGTCTGTGACTTTCAGTGATCCCACTGTTGCCTCATCTTTGATCTTCGGGAGAAAGTGAATATTATCTCTATCCCTGTTTGCTGCAGCAAGTGACCTGCTCTTCTCACATATTTCTGTTACCCACTGTCGTAGGTCAGTCTGGATCTCATCCACTGTTAAGTCTAATTGTTGAATGTTGCCATTGTGTTTCTTAAATTTGTATAGTCTTAGTTTAAGCAGTAGGATCAAAGCCATTCCTTTGATTCTGACCACCTCTCCAGCCACTCTGTGCTGGGGGAGGTTTTATTGTAGATACATCCTATCTGAAAGATCTGTTTCTTCTGATGTAAGCTTCCTGGGTTTATGACCCTTTGGTCAGCAGGTCTGACACACACACACACACACACGCATTCTCACATAACACACACACACACACACACACACACACGCATTCTCACATAACACACACACACACACACACACACACACACACACACACACACACACACACACAGTGTATACATTTACATACAGTGCCTTGTCTTTGTAACCAAAGGGGGGTTGCAAGGGGAGGTGTTTTGTAAACTATTGTTTGAAGTTTGTCAATAAAAGGCAGCGAGAGGAGGCCACCAGTGTGGTCATTTTCGATGTGCTGGTCACAGATGGAAGGGCCTCCCTTGCGCAAGAAATCGATCGAACACTGTTGCCTTGCTTTTCTTTCATGGGAATAAGTCTTGGATACAGCGGGGTCTGAGTTTAGACCCAACATCCACTGAATCCACTCTCTCACGTTCCTCCGTCTGTTCATCTGGAATGATGATGGAGTCTTAAGCAATTTGGGCTTTCAGGTATTTCTTGCACCTTTCTGAAGGAAGAGGGGGTCAAGAATTGTCATCACCTTCTGCCTCACTGAGGGCCACAACAGTGATAGCACGTAGCTGTTTTGCATGGTCCAAACATTGAGATTGAAGAAATTTCGCTAATGGCCTGTGTCACAACCCGGCTCATAGGAAGTGACAAACAAATGGGAGACCACACACAGGCTTTTAAAGACTGTAAGACATATTTAATGAAAATAAGGTAAAGCAACTTAAACACTTTAAAGGACATAACAGCCATAACTGAAACTTCCAAATAAACATAGCAAGTGCCAGAGGGAGCCAAAAGCCAGCCACCCTGGTTCAGTCAAGGTGTCTTTATATACACTGGGACTGGCCTCTCAGGTGTGCTGCATCAATAATTGGGTCAGCTCCACCTACCTGCAAGAAACAGGTAAAGGAAAAAGCAAAACACAAGGCCAGCCCACTGGCCGTCACACCTGACAAAGAAATCTTTAACATGATGTGTTTTCTTCTTCAGGCAATCCCACTGGCATATCATCTTGATGCAGTGCACAACATCAACCCTGATAAAACAAGGGGGGAGTTTAGCAGACTGGGCTCCAAGAAGGACATGAAAGCATTCATTAAGGTAGGACTTCAGATCAGGATGAGGAGTGAAAGCCTTGACCAGAGCTCCCAGAATTGCCAGAGAAAAGTTACTCACAGCTTCCTTTGGCACAGGTGCACCTGCATGAATCCATTCTGTCAACCAGTTTGCGATTACATTAGCATCATGTTTCTCTGACAGCATTTGCACCACTGGGACACTGGGGCATTTGTTTTCTGTCAGAATACCTTGATAAAGGAAGATATAGCCAGATTTGCCATTTGGTCTCTGCAGTTTTTTCACAACTGAACCGGTTGCATCAAAACACACAGTTGGGGGAGATTTTTTTGATAATGTCTTATAAACATGCATCTGTGTTTGACTCCAGTAGTGACAGAAAAACTTGTCCAGTCCAATATCTCGGATGTTACTGTGAGGAACACTATATTTTAACAATTGCAGAGATGCAATGGGGTCCTTATCTCCTAATTCCAAGTTTTTTCTCTCTTGTTTGGGTTTTCGCAGAGTGGCCAAATTTGGAAGGTGGCTTGGCTCAGGATCTCCAACATCCATCAGATCTGCTGCCCTCGCTGACCTCCATACAGCTGGTTCCATTCTGCCCTCACACAGCTCTTTAGCGATCTGTTCACGCAGGTTTCCAGACGTGAACCGCTTGGAGTGGCCAGTGTGCAGGGAGAAATCTGTATTTCTCATGAAACACTGGAGCACCATTGGGCTATTAATTGCTGGCTGTCTGTCACATGACATTTCTAACTGGCCATGACACTCCTTACAGTTGCCTCTGATGTCCAGATAATTATTGTTGACAGTTGGATGAACCTTTGCTCTTCGGAACACAAGTGTACATGTATTTTTGATCTTCTTCCATATAAGATCGTTGATGATATGAGCCCAAGTGCCAGGTTTCCAAATTGTGTATCCCCTTTTTCGGTAGGAGAAAACCTGTCATTGTATTCAACTGTCAGGGGTAGGCATTTGTTCTATCACAAGTAAGAGAAATAAGACACTGCAGACCAACTCAGAGAGTTTTAAGAACGTGCGCACGGGTGAATGTCCCTGAGAAGACAGACACACCGATTGCAGGCTTGCTTGCTTTATTTATCGGGCAAAGCAGGTTACATAGTACTTCCTCTTCTGTCAGAAGTCGGGGAGAGGTTAGGCGTTAGCTCAGCGCTTATCTGACCTTACACACACACTGAAATAAGAATACAGAAGTATATCATGCTTATCTGACATCACACACACTTAAGTAAGGAATACATCATGTTCTCTTTAACAATAAGCTTGGTTATGTTGAAATATATGAACACTTGAATATAAGGCACACTTGATTATATTGTATTTCATAAAAATTCTTCTTACATTTCCCTCCTGATGTTAATATATTTCACAGGTTTTAAATCAATGCATAGTCACTTGTTAAGTCACATTTTCAACTTGCATGTCATTCAGTGAAGTATTTAAACAACAGCTCCAGTAAGACTAGAGTATGGATTTTCCACTCTTTCCTCCATGATCAGCATATCATACTCGCGATAGGGATCTTCCATATTTCTCTGGATCAGGACATAATTTCCTAAAGTACGCTTAAACATGTTTACCATTATGCTTCTCAGACATGGGATAATACAAGCAGCGAAAATGCAAAACAGTAACATCACATTGCAGAGGGCCAACAGGCCTTTAATCAGCAAGGATTTCCAGGAGCCACTCAGCAACCAGTCCCACCAGCCTTGCTTATTGGCTACGTAGTCCTGTTGCTGAGCGTCTCTCAATTGTTTCAGAACATTCAAAGCATTTGTCATGTTTAATGAGTGTATGTTGTCAGGTATGTAGGTGCAACATGTAGTGTTAAATAATACGCAGAGACCTCCTTTTTCTGCAAGAATAAGGTCTAAAGCCACTCGGTGTTGCATGACAGTGATGCGGATTGCATCAATTTCTTCATTCTGTGCTTTGTCAATGCGGGTGGAGGCATTCAAGAACAGTCCAAAGCGATAGTCTAAAGTCTCTATTTGTAGTGCATGCTTTCTTACTCCTATCCAGGAAAACAGAGTGTGGATCACCTTCTGACCGGTGGTCCAGAGTTTGAACTCGTCTGGCACATCAGATCCGTGGAACAGATCATGGGGCTTGAGTTCTATGTTGCGCTTAACTCTGGCGTTGTTGTGCACTGTTATCTTAAAGGTGTGATCTGAGATGAAGATAGGTGCACAGCATCCTGACCAGTCGGGTGGTAGCATAAAGTATGCACGCTGTCCGCACAGCCATGCCATACCTTGTACCCAATAGGTGCCATTTACATGTAGGGTTGCAAAGGGCGGAAAATTTCCGGTAAATTTCCGAAAAGTTTCCGGTAAATTTCCATGGTAAGTTAAGCTTGGGAATTTTGGAAATATTCCATATTGGAAACTGTCCATGGAAATAATGGGAATTATGGAAATTAATGGGAATTTAGGAGAACTAACTGGGAATATATTATTTCCAAGCATAAATATAAACAGAAATCATAAGAAAACCTCCATGCAAAATGTTTTCAACAGATATTTAAACAGATTTATTTGTAAGTACAGTAGAATAGAACACGTTTCAATAACTTGTTTCATGGATGAATAAAAACAGAAATGTTGAGTTCAATATTACATCCCCTAACCCCGCTCATTCAAAAATGCCCCCTGTCCAAAAATCTCCACAAAGTCCCATTCAAAAGGTTAAATGAAAAATGCCACTTATCCTCCAAAACGTCCCATTAAACATTCAAATCTTCCTTCAAGCAATCCTCTTTTCTCATTTTTGCTCAGTCAATAGACTCTTCCTGGACCTCATCATCATCCAACAACATGTCCACTTCCTCAGCATCCAACTCTGAGTCTTCCTCTTCAGTGTCACTTTCCAGCTTTGTTGAGGATGGCTCTGTGTCAGGCTCAAAGAGCCGTAGGTTTGCCCGAATGCCGACCAGCTTTTCCACTCTCACATTTGTGAGCCTGTTGCGAACCTTTGTGTGGGTGTTCCCAAACAGTGACCAGTTGCGCTCGGAGGCGGCTGATGATGGTGGGATTTGGAGGAGGATGGAGGCTACAGGTGCAAGGGCCTCAGATTCACATAGTCCCTTCCACCAGGTGGCTGCAGATATGTGCTGGCATGACTGCCATATTCCATCCCCTTTCCAAAGGCCTTGCTTTGTTCGATACTTTGCCAAACTGCCTAGAACTTTGCCTTTATCGAGACCCAGGTGGTCAGACATGGCTGTAATGACCGCATAGGCACCGTTGATCTCTTCCCCGGAAAGTATGCCCTTGTCATATTTGGGGTCCAGCATGTATGCTGCTGCATGCACTGGCTTCATGCAGAACTCCCTCCGCTGTTCCAATGACTTGACCACAGCCGTTTCCTCTGCTTTCAGTAGTAGGGAAGTGGGCAGAATTGTCTGGATTTCTTCTTTGAGTTCTGCAAAAAGGCACTGGACATCTGACAAGATGGCACCATCCCCCTCTATCTTCGCTATTGCTGCTGCAATAGGTTTGAGGATTTTCTGACTGCTAGATACTCTTTCCCAGAACACATCATCCAAGATGACCTTCTTGATGTCACTGTCGATGCCTACAGACTGGGATATGGCCATCTCTTGCAGAGACTCCTTTCCCTCCAGAAGGCTGTCAAACATGATAACAACACCACCCCATCGCGTTATGCTGGGAAGCTTCAGTGTAGTACTCTTGTTCTTTTCCTTTTGCTTTGACAGAAATGTAGCGGAAGTTACTTGTTTGCCTTTAACATATTTCAGAACTTGCTTCACTCTCTTATTCAGAGTGTCCATTGTTTTTAGTGCCATTATGTCTTTTAGGAGAAGGTTTAGTGTATGGGCTGCACAGCCAATAGTAGTTATATGAGGGTAGGTCTCCTCCACATGTGCCCAGGCAACCTTCATGTTGGCTGCATTGTCAGTGACCAGTGCAAAAACCTTATCTGGTCCAAGGTCATTGATGATCACTTTTAGCTCATCTGCAATGTATTGGCCTGTGTGTCTGTTTTCCTTTATGTCTACACTCTTGTAGAACACAGGCTGAGGAGTGGTGATTATGTAGTTAATAATTCCTTGTCCCCTGATATTGGACCATCCATCAGAGATGACTGAAATACAGTCAGCTTGGTCAATGGTCTGTTTCACCTTTGCTTGAACTCGACTGAACTCTTCATCCAGTAGATGAGTAGACAATGCATGTCTGGTTGGGGGAATGTATGCTGGTCGGAGAACATTCAAAAATCTCTTCCAGTACACATTGGATGTCAGCATCAGGGGTGAGCCAGTTGCATAGATTGCACGAGCGAAACACTCATCTGCGTTTTTCTGGCTAGTGTCATCCATAAAATCAAAGAATCCTCTGATGCCAGAGGGACCAGGAGCTGATGAGTGGGTATCTGACTCTGATACAGCTGAAACAGATTCATTTTCCCCTTGAGTGGAACTCCTGGCTGCTGCATGTGTTGGGCCTTGAGGAATTTTTTTGCACTTTGCAATGTGCTGCTGCATTTTTGTGGCATTCTTCACGTACGTCTTATCACAATACTTACACATATATACAGATTTCCCTTGTACATTAGCTGGTGTAAAATGTCTCCACACATCAGATAGCGCACGTGGCATTTTTCTGTAAAATAAAACAAGAGCTTGTAAAAATGCTAATGCAATGCAAGAGATCGTAATAATACAATTGCAATATGATAATAAACAGATATAAATAGTAAGGCTAGCTAAACAACTGGAATGATCTTCAAAACAAAACAACCAAATGAGGAAGCTAGCATCTTCTTTATGTTATACTAGCTATGGCTTATTTAGCATCTAACAGATGCTAGCATTTTATTTAGCATCTTATCAGATGCTAGCATTTTATTTAGCATCTTATCAGATGCTAGCATTTTATTTAGCATCTTATCAGATTGCTATCTACCAGATTAATACATTTTATGTGATATTCACAATTTAAACATTTAATGAATATATTTTCCCATAATATCATCAAAACTTACCTCACTTGTTAAGTCCACAGGCTCAAATGTGTGCCTTTAATACTCTTTGTCCTTCAGGCTCAAAAGTGTGGTCCATGTGTACATGTGATGGAGGCATGCACAGTGCCAGTAGGTGGTCTCAATAGCCATGCAGCAAGCTTGTGCTCTGTACATGTGATTAAGGAATGGCATGGATATTCAAGTGTATTTGAATTGCATTTGTTTGTTTTTGTCAATATTATGCTAAAATATACTTTCCTCAACTATATTTAAGTTCCCTAAGAAGAGCCAACCTTCAATTTTGAAAATTCCCACTTTATTCCCATAAATTCCCGTTAATTCCCGTTTATTCCCATAAATTCCCGTTAATTCCCGTTAATTCCCATGGAAAGATTCCATCTTTGAAAATTCCGGGAATTTTGCAACCCTATTTACATGTCGGTGTCTTTTGACTGTTCCATATTCCACTCCTCCATAGGTTGTGTTGCAGTTGCTGGTATGGCCCCCCCTTCTCACCGTCTCTTCTCCCCTTTGGTTTTCTTTCTTTCTCTCCCCCTCTTTCTTTCATTCTTTCCCCCTGTCCTATCCCACAGTTATGTCTGTCCCGTTTGCAACTGAAAATAAATTCATAATTATAATAAAGGTCAATCAAATGGACCAATATGGCAAGGCCATGATGATCCACTTGGTAAAATAAATCCGCTTGGCATCTTTCTTGGCCTCAAGACAACAATTCTGATGGCTATAGATCCAAACGGGACAAAAAAAAAAAAAAAAATTGTATTTATCTTGTATATTGTTTTCATTCAGATTTTTAGTGTTTATTTATGAGTGTTGTTTTATTTGCATGGTTTTATTCTCTTTCTATTGCATGGTTTTTAGTGTTTTATGTGTTTTATGGTTTTTATCCACTGTGGACTGGCTGCACATGGGACAAATTAGCTGATAGGGACCACCTGCTGAGGCAGGGGTGTGTCCAGAGGTGGCCTATCAGCTGTGTAAAGACCTTTTAAAAACAGGCTAGCTGGGCACTGAAAGAGAGAGGCCCCAGACTGGAAGGTTAATGCGAGATGGCCAGTGTGATGCGGCGACCAAGTCCTGACCTCAGGGAACAGCAACAGTAAGAGACAACGCGTGTGATTGGCAGCAGGGCAGAGGTTTACCTCTGCCTGCATTTGTGAGTAGGGTCTCTACTGTTGTTTACTGGGTGCAGCTGGATTGGGAGAGGGTCACCATGGCCATGAGCCAGGGTCGCTTCTGGGACCATTGTTCTGGCCCCTATTTGTTATGTTACAGGACACCGACGCAAGGGGAGCCATGGCGGTGGTCACATCATGGATTCGGGTGCAGAACGCAAGCCGGGCTGGGAAGTGATGGTCCAGCGGAAGGACAAGAAGATGGGTGGCTCTTTCTTGTCTGCCGAAGACGGGGCTGGCGTGGACGCTGCTCTAAAGGAGGAATTCCTGGCCTGCTGATGGACCCATAATGAACATGTGGCCTAATTATAGCAGGAGGGGGGGGGGGGGTTTAGTGAATGTAGAAAATGGTAGTTTTACAGGTTTTAGAATTGTTTTTAGTAGAGAACAAACATTTTATTACATACATTTTAAGGGTGTTTTTATTTGTGCTCCCTGGCCTAGTAATAAACTGTTTCTGATCAGACCTGCTTCCTCTCTGTGCCCGTGGTATCTGACTTGCTTGCTCCCCCTTGTATTTTAAAGAATCTTTCTTTTTAGCGTGACATTCTGGCGTGACCGCTTAAGTGTCCCCTGCGCGCTACATACAGCACTTTAGTCCAGTGTGCTATGCATCATGTTTTTAAAGTGCTTTAGAAACTTTTTTCTTGGACATTTTTGAAAATGTTTAACATTAGAAAAAAAATCCTTTTGATCCAGACAGTTAGCTATATCATGTATTAACTCAGTAACTAAAACCTCAGTATTTTAAATGTAAGCTTACCTTGTTCAGAAATCAGATGTAACACGCTGTTCTAAGAATCCTTCAGATCAGAGGCGGACCCAGACATTTGAAACACCCGGGGCTTAGCCCAAAAGGGTAGTATGCATGTGGGATTTTTATTGTTTGTTTTTTTTGGGGGGGGGGGGGGGGGTTAGAAATGACTGAAAGATTAATTGGCTCTGTTTTGAGTTTTGTTCAAAAAAGAATGACTTCACAGGGCTCTAGACTAACTTTTTGCCATGGGCGTACCAGTACGCCTAACTTTTTAAAGTTAGGCGTACCGGCACAAAAGTAAGGCGCACACAAATTTTATAATAATTTATATAATCTAATGTGTTTTTCTGGATACACTGTGCTTTTTCAGCATTCAAAGATTGATGACACCGTGTCAGAGCACTGGCTATGAATTTCAGAAGGATCAGGCCTTAACTTAACAGAAAAGTTAGCAATAGTTCTTTTCTTATTACAGCTACATCCACTTCTGTCGTGCCTAGGCTGCTCACTAGGGCTGGGTATCATCACTGATTTCTATAATCCATTCGATTCCGGTTTTCAAAGTCCCGATTCGATTCAACTTAGCCTGAGACAGTCAGAAATATTATAATTCTGATCTGACGTCATCAGCATTGTGAACATCACAGCAGATGCCTTTGTGTGAAAGTAACTGAGAATAAAACACAGAAAAACATGAAGGAGATTTTCCTGGTTTGGCTTTTTATAGCAGATAACCTTAAAATATTCTACAATGTTCTGCATATGAAGTTTAAATTTCTTCAGTATTGAACAACAGACAAAATAGGCTTTCTTGTCCGAGGTCAATTAAGTGAAAAAAGAAAAAGAAAAGAAAAAGACAGCAGCCACAGCGCTGTAAACAACGGTAGACTAGTGGGTAATAAGTGAATGAATAATACAGAAAACAGAGATTGGAGACGGGAAACTGTTCTTGAAGTACAGAGAGAGAGAGAGCTAGCTGTGCATGAAGTGTGATTTTAATAGTCGTGGAAGCAAAACAGCAAAATTCAGCTCGGTGAATTTTGGTTGGAGAGAGACAAAACCTGCAGCTCAGAATCAGCGCAAAAAGACGTAATCACAGCACGGACCGGACGCATCGGATTCGCTAAGCTCCAACAGCGTGTCCGTCTACGGGCCGTTGGGTGAGAAAGCCGAGAAAGACAAAGCTGATTCTGACGCGTCGGTCCGCTCTTTGTTTACGTCTTTGTGTGGAGTCCGTGTACCTGCTCTCATTTGCTGTTTGGTTGTTGTTGAAATGGTTTTGTGAGCTTTAATCTGAGAATCTGGCGTTTCTGGCAAAACACAGTTATATTTAAAAGTCGATTCAGGATTTAATGAATTGGTATCGCTTTGTTCAAGCTACTCACCTCCCACTTCCACCTGCACTTTCAACTGGACCACGGCCAATCAGAGAGGTCCCGCCCCTGACTATCTCTGATTGGTTTAGTCCACGATAGGGGCAAAATGTGTGTCTGTTGTTGACCACAGGGAAGGTTGCAGATTTTTTTTTTTTTTTTTTTTTTTTTTGCACAGGTGCAACCAAATTTTTTTTTTTAGTCGCACCACTGAAAAATTTGGTCGCACTCTAGAGCCCTGCTTCATATAGGGAAAAATATATATCACATATGCAGGACACCTTAAACTAGTTTTTTAATTAAGCAGCAAGGCAGAACAAAGTCGGGGCTGTATCAAGACACGAGGACTAAACCCCAATTCAACCAGACCCAGAACTGATCCAGAATTAAAACAGGACTACAACAGTTCAAAATCAGGACTACTTGGGACTTAACCAAGACAGAACCAGAATCAGAACTAGATGATAGTAGCACTAAAAATCATCATAGACCTGCACTGCACTTCTACTTCTTCTAATTCTACCAAAGTCCACTATTTAGATTGAGAAAAGTTTATATAATTATTTAGCCTTGTTGTGCAAACAAGCCTGCAGAACTTAATAAATATAGAATTTGAAAAATAGCAAACCTAAAAAGAAACACTAGGTACGAGATACATGAGTACCTATGATACGGTGATACTTTTGGTAAACAACCATTTGACTAACATGTGTTTCTCACCTGCTCTTGTTCATCTCTGTTCTGTCCTCATTCTGCATCTCCCTCTCTCTGTTCCTCTCTCTCTCTTTGTACTGACAATCATCAAATATACAGATATTTACAAACTCTTCAGATAAAAACACTTTTTTAATTGTAACATCAAGTCAGACTAAATGTTTATTTTTTTTTAGATTGATAAATATAAAAACATATTTGTTAACTTTAAGAGTAAAGAGAGAAACTATCTGTATTTCTTAATTGCAAATGGCACCAAATTGTAATCAACATTGAGCCACACTTATGGAGGTCCATAGTTCTTTTCCTGGTGTTTTGGTTGACATCTCTTGATGTTCCCATGTCACAGAAACAGGCTCTGTGTTTTGCCTTATATGCATCCACAGCTGTGCCACCAGTTTACTCACATGGACTCTACTAACCTATCAGAAGCTTCTTCAGCTCAGAATGGAATCTTCTGCAGTTTTCTTATTAATTAACAATAAACTTAGTGTACATGTACTCCTAAATTTGATGAAAGTGAAAAAAAAACAGAAAGCTCTGTCTCTCTTTATTCTGACATTTAACTAATTCAAAATATATTTCAATATTTATCTAAAACAAAAGTTTACTCTAAATTGATGTTGTACAGTAAAAATGTTTTATGTTTTCTCCCTAAATTGTATGTAAATATCTGGTTACAAATGTGAATATCCTGCTGTGTACTGAAATCCCTCTTGGGCTACGTCTACACGTACACGGGTATTTTTGAAAACGGAGATTTTCCGTTTTCATTTTAAAAAATAATCCCGTCCACACATAAAGGCAGAAATGAAGAAAAACGCTGCTATGAACATGCCAAAGCAGCAGGTGGCGATATATTCCTAACTGTGTAGAAATGTTGGCCAATCAGAAGTCTAGAAGCCTCGGTGGGAAAAAGTAAATAAAGCTGGGGCATAGAAGCAGAACCGAGTTGTATGTGTGGAGGGACAGTAACTGTGTGTATATGTAAGCATTTAAACACTGCAGAGAGTCAGGGCCGTGCAGAGAGGTTTAAAGGGGCGGGTGCTTAAAGCTAAAAAGGGGCACATTGAACCAGGCTGAATAACAACAACACACATTCATCAAGAATCTAATATGGGCAACAAGGCAAAGCAAACGTAGCCGATGTTTTACCTGATGGGTACAATGTTGCTGTTGAGGGGTTGCTGTGGATAGTGCTGGAGGGCAGGGCTGTGTTGATCTGAGACTGTAGACATTAAAAAGTCCACAGGAGAGATGGTAGCTGATTAAACAAGTGTCATGAGATAATAACAAAATGCAAAGATTGGTGACAGCGCTTGGAACCATAAGGCAACAAAAAACTGTGAGAAATAATTTAGGCTCTGCCTGTGATTCACTCTTTGCTTCTCTTCTTCCTTCCATCCCATCTTTTCATATATCACTCTCCACTTGCTGTCTATGTGAGAACAAGGCACAACTTGCTATTGCAATAAACTATAATTTAATTATCCACACCTAACAACTCCAGCACTTAATCTATAATAAACTGATGAGAGAAAAATGTTATAGCACTGCCTTTAGTAGCCTCACACAGCTGTTTCCTCCTCATGTCCTTACCAGCCATGTCTGGACAATGTTATATCATGAGTAATAATTTAAAATAATTCATATACATAAAACACACACATGCACACACACACAGTGACATTTTAGACCTTCTTCGGAATACTGTATATACTATGGGCATCATGGTGCTGATCCAGAATCCTTACATTATTATTTATTACTAGAGCTACAATAATAAAGCAATGAGGAGGGGAAGTAATAAATATGAAATAATGTCATTATGATGATTGCATTTGTTTCACTATCCACTCTGTGCAGGGCAAAGCTTATTACATGTTTAAACTGTAGAGATACAATCATTTTACTGCTGTAAAATCCAACTTTTGTCTTATTTAAAATATAAATCTAATATAATCTGCTTCTTAATGTATGTTCTTTAAAATACAGCGTGTGTTTTTAATATATTATAATTCTAATAATTATTATGTGGACATGCATATTAGATCGTTTTTTAGTGAAATATAATCCCTCCAGAAAGGCAGGAAAAGCCCGGAAACTTACTTTAAAACTAAATATGTTCCCTAAAACGGTGACAGAGCTACAGACCCATGACAGCCTTACACAGGTAGCCAGCAGCTGTGACCAGCACTACTTGTGCAGTTAATAAAAGGACAGGTAATGTTTGTCACGCTGTTGCACACACAGCACGCTAGTTTGTTTCAGTTCGTCAGTTGCAACAGGACAGCTTACCAACGTGT
Source organism: Maylandia zebra (assembly GCF_041146795.1). Classification (NCBI taxonomy): domain Eukaryota; kingdom Metazoa; phylum Chordata; class Actinopteri; order Cichliformes; family Cichlidae; genus Maylandia; species Maylandia zebra. Next base: position 2,922,601 of record NC_135169.1, on the reverse strand, counting down.
ACGTAATAAGCTAACACTCCTGTGTGCTACACACTACAGTGTACGCTGTACACCTACTTACTGGTTTTGTCGCATCAGTCTGTGTCTCTGAGTTAACTTGTGTTTCTCCTACAGCTCCGGACCGCTAAAAATGCGCGTGCTCTTTGTGAGCTCGTTCCCGGCTCGTAACCAGCGCGTTCTGCCGTCAAGGGCGATCATTGGTTAAATGTGATCATGTGACTGATGCAAGCCAAATCCTTTTATTTAGCAAAACTGTGATTAATAGTTAAATATTATTGTTGAGGGGCACAGACAGGACTCCACACCCACACACACATTAAAAAAATATATATATATTTTTTAAAAAGTTGCCTCAACAAAAGGGCACTTTGGGCACCCATCAGGAAAGGGGCGGGATGTTGCAGGAAATCGAGGAAAAGGGCAGACTACCACCAAATATGAATTCTGCCAACATTAGTCTCCTGCTAAAACCAGGCAAAGACCCTTTATTTCCCTCAAGCTATCGTCCAATTTCTCTTTTAAATGTAGACCTTAAAATAATCTGCAAAGCTCTCTCAAAGAGATTAGAGAAAATGACCCCCCTCTTAATTCATCCTGACCAAACTGGTTTCATAAAAGGTCGGCACTCCTCAACAAACACTCGTAGATTACTTAATTTAATAGACTACTCATACGATAAAAACATCGAAGCCATAATATTATCTCTAGATGCAGAAAAAGCATTTGACAGAGTTAATTGGAAATTTTTATTCGCAACTTTACACAAATTTGGTTTTGGAAACTCTTTCATAAACTGGATAAGAATATTATACAATTCCCCAACGGCTCGTATCAGAACAAATGACCAGACATCCTCCAGCTTCTGTCTCCTGAGGGGCACCAGACAGGGATGCCCACTCTCCCCCTCACTTTTTGCAATTTTTATCGAACCTCTAGCAGCAGCATTTAGACAGGCTACAACAATTAAGGGCATAAAATGTAAGAACATAGAACATAAAATCAGTCTCTATGCGGATGATGTGTTGCTTTTTCTGCAAAACACACAAACCAACCTCTCTGAGGTAATTACTTTAATAAACTGGTTTTCAAGAGTTTCAGATTATTCAATTAACTGGCCAAAATCTACAGTTCTCCCCATTAACTGCTCCTTCCATAATTCTTCCTCTGCCCCACTGCAATCCGGAAATATTAAATATTTAGGTATTAATGTCTCTCCTAAGCTTTCAGACTTAACTAAACTAAACCACATCCCACTTCTAAAGAAAGTAGAAGGCGATCTGACTAGATGGAAATCTTTACCCATATCACTCATGGGAAGGGTCGCCACTATAAAAATGATGATCTTGCCAAAAATAAATTACTTATTTTTGATGATCCCTAACAAACCATCACAAGATTGGTTCAGATCTCTGGATTCATATATTTCCAAATTCCTTTGGAAAGATAAACCCCCGCGTATTAGCTTAAAAACGCTACAAAGAACCAAGGATAGAGGAGGATTAGATCTGCCTAATTTTCACCAATACTTCTTAGCCAACAGGCTTCAGTTCATCTCAGAATGGTTAAAACATACCTTCTTAGTTGAGCCCTGGCTAGATGTTGAACAGGCACTATGCAAGGATCTAGAGATTTCAGACCTACCATTTATTAGCTCAAACATCAAAAGACATGAATGCTTTAAAAGTATCAACATCAGCTTTTCTCTAACAGCATGGTGGGAGTTTCTAAAAATAACGGAGTCTTCATTAATCCCATGCAAACGTACACCTATCTGGAATAACCCTGACATATTACAAAACAATAATATGATTAATTTCCCAGAATGGAGTTGTAAAGGAATTAAATACTTAGAACATATATTAGAGGGAACAGAATTTATTCCATTTGACAGACTAGTTGAACAATATGGGATCAACAAGACAAGGTTTTTAGAATATCAACAAATTAAATCCATAGTAAAAAAGAAATTTAACCTCAGTCAAGTGGAATTACAAACACCACTAAGTGCGGCACATTTTCTTACTCTTAAATCCCCCAAATTATTATCTAAAATATACAGAACACTTTCTAAATTAGATGAATCAATATCCCTTCCTACTGCAAAGTGGGAAGCAGATTTATCAGTCAACCTAGACCAAAACTTCTGGTCTCAGATTTGCTTAAAAACTTTTAAATTAATTAAAAATCCCAGTCTGCAATTAATACAATACAAAATACTTCATAGAGTGCACTATACAGGTCATCGGATGTTTAAGATGGGCTTTACATCTTCCAACAACTGCTCACACTGTCAAGGCAATACACCAGACAATTACATCCACGCTCTTTGGTTCTGTCCACCAGTGCAAAAGTTTTGGCGCGAGATATGTGAAGACTTATCAAAATGTCTGAAATGTAACATTCCAACTTCCCCCTTAGTGTGTTTGTTGGGCAGCTTAGATAATGTCACTTCAGAAAAGAATATAGCCCATATGATCTTCACTGCCCTATGCATAGCCAAGAAAACAGTCCTCATGAACTGGAAAAATAAAAATAATCTTAATTCTAACCAATATAGAAATTATCTATTAGATTACATTAGTCTTGACACAGCCTCTGCCACCACATCAGATCAATTGCTCTGGGCCCCTTTTATCAGCTCCATCACCTAGTGGGGGTGGGGGGTCATAGTTTGGTCCCGCCTTCACTGTTGTGATTGGTGAGGGGGTAGGGACAGGCTTAGGGCGTCGGGGGGTTCCCCGGAGGCATCTTCCTTGGGGGGCTCAACCCGGGGTAGCGGTCACGTCCGGTTGAGGGCTCTGTTGGCTCTCAGGTGACTGTTTCCTCGCGGCTGCGTGCAGCGGGGCTAGGGGAGGGTCTGTGCTGACGGACGTGGGTTACTGACCTGGCAACCTGGCTGCCCCTGGGTGGGTCCGGGATGGGCGTGGGGTTCTGGGGGTGCTCCGTCTCTGGGCGGGGGCCCGGGCCGGGCCTCGGGGGCTCGGGTCCTGGTTGGTGTGTTGCCGGGGTTGTGGGCGGGTGGGTGCATGGGGGCCCGGCCCTGGAGCAGGGTGCCGCCGGTGCATCAAGCCGCCTGGGGGGCTCTTCAACTGGTGGGGGGGATGGTCACATCTGGCAGGAGCTTTCTTCTCTCAGGAACTCTCTGCAGGAGGGGGAGATACAGGAGAGGTGGAGGAAGATCTCAGCCTGGGCGTTTACCGTCTTATGTAGTCTGGAAGATGTGTGGTTGGTGGGGTGGGTGCAGTTTTCTCTGTGGTGGGGTTGGGTGGACTGTCCAGGGCTCTGTGGAGCCGGGGGGCGCTACTGCACTGGGCCCCGGTCTGATGGGCCTGGGCCCCCCTTCCCTGGCGGGTCGCGGAGGGTGGGAGTGCCTACTGGGGTCAGCGGGGGAGCTGGCCCCAGGGAGGGGTTACCTGCCCCTCCCTTCCTTCCCTCCCCATCTCCAGCTGCCTCCCTCTTCCCGCTCCTCCACAACCACCCACACATGCAGGGCCTTGGAGTGGGGGTATGTCACCAGGGTGCAGAGGAGGCTACCCCCCCCCCTGTCCCCTTCTGGCTGCCTCTGCCTCAATTTTATCCCACAACTTAGACATTCACATTATTCACACTCTCATTACACATACATATAGGATCTTGGGGGTGGGCACAATCACGGAGTCCAAATCACCATCAGGGTGTATACCTCACCCCTGACGTCGTTGCCCACCTCTCAATTTTAAATACACTTAGTCATTGAGGGCTAGCAGGAGGGACCATGCGCTTACCTGCTGCTCCTTGGCAGGTAGCTCCATGCCCTCCTGGGTTTTAATTGCACCTTAGAACACATATGCATCAACACTACAATGAGCGGGTGGAGGGAGGTTTGGAGTCTTCTCCCACCCCCATTCTCTGCGGCCTGCTGGAGCGGGGGGGCTAGTAGGAGGAGTTGGCCGTCCGACTGCGGTCTGGGGTGTGGGGCCTCCCTGCTGCTGCGGAGTCGGGGTGGTCTGCCTCTCCCCACCGCAGGGAAAAGGGTAACACCACCTGGGTCTGGGTGCAATTCCCCCCTCCAGGGGCAAGGGTACCTAGACCCGGTTTGTAGAGTACGCTTGGGGAGTGTGATTGTGTGTACAGCGTCTCTTTATGTCTGTCTCCACGTTGGTTGAGTGTGGAGTGAGTGCATATGAGAGCATGAGGGTGGGAATGGATGTTTGTGTCTGTGTGTGCCTGTATGTCTGTGTCTATATGTCAGGTTGGGTATCAGACGCCACCTCTCTGGGGACACCTCAGGCCCTCCAAGGTTTGGAGGCCTATCTCCACCCACCACCACTTCCCCTGCCGGTGGCGGACTCCCTCAGGTGTCGGTGTGTTGGTGGTTCTTTGTGTCTGGGGGTGGGCGTCCGGGTACACACCGGCTCACTCCTTGGTGGCCGCTTGTCGGGGCCTGGGGCCTGGGGCTCGCTCGGGCCCCTTTGGAGGTGGGGTGCCCCCGGCCTCTCGGCCTAGGGCTCGGTCACTCAGGCGCAGCTGGGGGCCGGCGGAGCTCACGGGCGCGTCACTGCAACCCCCCCTGGCTTCTGCTCCGCGGCTGCTGAGTGAGCCCTCATCTGGGACTCTCCTCAGCTCTTACTGGAACAGTGGCGCGGCTGCCCCTCTGTTGGTCTTCCATGGTCTCTTGTGTTCTGGGGTCCTCTGGATGTCTGGAGTTTTGATCTCCTCCATACCCGCTTCACACCCTGGAGGATGGGGCTGTGGCCCCCCCACACTCCCTAGCAGATCATTACATGGAGAAACCTTTGGAATGCAAGCATGCTGATCCACACAGGTATGCACACATGGGTATTCACAGACGCGGACTAAAGCTTTCTTGGCTGCTGCCTCAAAGCACACTGTGCGCTGTCTATCTTGCGTGCTGCACAATATCGTTTATTACTTAGTAAATACTGATATCTATGACTAGCTAGTTTATTGTGATGGTGCTTTGTTTTCTCTATTATTATGTTGCTCTTTGTTGTTTGCTGTCTCCTCTGTTTGTTTGTTTGTTTGTTTTTTCTCCATACAGGTGACCCAGGAGTTTTTTGTTTTGTTTTTTTGTCTCTCTTCCCCCCCCTTCTCACCGTCTCTTCTCCCCTTGGGTTTTCTTTCTTTCTCTCCCCCTCTCTCTCTCATTCATTCCCCCTGTCCTATTTATTAAAAAAAAAAAAAAAAAAATGACAAAGGATGAACTGAAGCTCTGCCATCACGTAATGTCGCATACTGCTGTTTCTGATGTCATTTAAGAAAAAAAAAAAAAAAAAAAAAAAAAAAAAAGGAAAGGGGCGGGTGCTCAAGCCCCTCTAGCCCCCCCCTCTGCACGTGCCTGCTGTGAGCTCAGACGTTTGTGGACACTCAGTTTGTCTGAACATAGTAAATAATCAGAGCTTCTCAGGCTGTTTATGGGGACACCACCTGCTCGAGGGTGTACTGTGTCAGAGAGGTGGTGTGTATGGTGCTGGGTGTAGTCTCTCTGCTGGTTCACAGTTTTTACTGAGGAGCTGTGTTCATGTCAGGGAGGTTTCGTCTGATCACTGTGGTGCAGTTTGGTTTACTCTGTTTCTGAGTGTTTGTAGGATCAGTCTCTGCAGGTCACCTGATACCTGGCAGTGAAGTGTTTATGAATCAGCTCCGTCAGATTTAATCCAACAGAATAACATGTAAAACACTCCAGGGCTTTTACTCTGAAACTTTCTCCAGAGCTGTCTGGAGTTTTCTTACATTAAAATATTCTGGGATTACCAGACTGTCCACATCATGTGTCCTACCAAAACTTTCATCCACAAATATACCCTGACATTAAACCCAAATAGATCTGAGAGCGAGTCATTAGTATCAGTACTGTGTGTGTGTGTGTGTGTGTGTGTGTGTGTGTGTGTGTGTGTGTGTGTGAGAGATATTCAGGTAACTTACTGGGTTACTGCACATGCTCACACCTTTTCAGCACAACAGGTGCAGTTTGGTGTTTTACTGCCTCCTGCTGGAACAATGATGGCAGCTCTCAAGACTTTATTAAGTGTGCCTATGCCAAAAGGCACACTTATTACTATTGCTCGGATTTATTAAGTGTGCCTATGCGAAGGCACACTTATTACTATTGCTCGGATTTATTATTATTAAGTGTGCCTATGCGAAGGCACACTTATTACTATTGCTCGGATTTATTGTGTGGATGCCCTCAAGGCATCCACACTATTGAGATCCTGTTTCTCTTTATTGTGTGGATGCCCTCAAGGCATCCACACTATTGAGATCCTGTTTCTCTTTATTCTTTATTGTGTGGATGCCCTCAAGGCATCCACACTATTGAGATCCTGTTTCTCTTTAAACTTTATTCTTATAGTTGCTCCGCGTTTTTCGGCACTTAACTACTCCCTCAGTTTTCAGCCGATTTTCTCCGTTCAAACTCTAAACTGTTCTGCTCTTTCTGCTAATTCCAGCTATATCTTTTGGTGTTTATTGCTATTATACTTTTTAAAATATTACACTTTTTTCCTTTAATTTGTCCCATTGAAATGAATTGGAAACTTCCACAATTCTGTTAAAACTTTCTTGTCTTTGAAACTTAACTACTTCCTCATACTTTCACCTAGAAACTCCATTCAAACTTTAAAACGTTCTCAAATGATTGGGCTATTCCTGTGTGATTCAGCTTTTTCAGATCTTCTACCGTTTTTATCTTATCTCTCTTTAAGTCTTCAGTTGCAAAATTGTGATTTTTCAGAAAATACATGCGTTGCTATGGTTGCTATGCAATTAACTCACAGTGCACACTCGTCCGTTCTGAATTTTCTCTTCATGTCTGAACAACTTCTTGCTACTCGCTCAATTTCCACTCAACTTCCACAAATTATACATCAAAACCTAGGTATTTTTGCTGGCTTTAAGACGGTGTCACTATAATTATTGTGAGAGTTACGGTTTTTTCACAATTTGCCTCGAAGTGACACAAGGTCTAAAAACTCCCCATTCAAAGTCTATGGGGAGGTTGTGACACTCAGAGCTGAAATACTGAAACTGAAGGCATTTTCAAATCGTCATATCTCCTTAACGAAGCAAAGTTAACACATGAGGCTTGTCCCCGTATATCTTCAGACACTCCTGACGCTCACAATTCAAGAATTATTTTCTCACCTATTACCGTTCTGAGATGAGTTGGACTTGTTTGATGGGTGGAAATCTGTCCTCCTCTCATTTTTCAAACTCCGGAAATGAAGCCGTTTCTTCTCTCGTCATATCTCCGCGACGGAGATACAAAGAGCTATGTAAATCGCAGTCAAAGTACTCCAAAGTCCGCTGATTCACCCAGTGCAAGAATTATGCTTCTAACCCACCTAGTTTTTGAGTTACACGACGTTTTGTAACTCCAAAAAACGGCGTTTTTCGCCTCTCACCGCGATCAAATTCTCACTGCTCATCAACCTTTTTTTTCAGACGCCCACCCCCTTTTCCAGGTGGCGTGATTGGTAATGAAACGGCTCTTCAGACCAAAGTTCGTGGGTTCAATCCCACCTTGTTCAACACTTTTTTTTTCACTACAAATTTATACACTATCACAGACCTGTAATTTATATTGATAATTTATTACAATTCTGCAAAGTTTTATGATTTTACCAGCTTTTCTAATATGGACCTCAGATTCTTGTTAACAGTCTATGGCAGAAATACATACAAGTACACAGCCTGATGAAGCAGACAGAAGCAGTACCTCTGATTGGTTCAGCATTTTCACCTCTTATCAGCACAAATCTCAGCCTCTTCTGCTGTTTTCATTAGAATTTTAAGCTTTTCCACCTTTTTTCAGTTATGTGAGAACCAGTTTGGCTCGATGAGTAGCTGAAAAATACCAGCCTCTCTGCTGTTTTAGCAGGATTTCAGAGTTCAGCTTTTTCACTTGTTTTAAGCACAAATTTCAGTTTCTTTACCTCATTTCACAACAAAGTTCTTCCTCTTCACCTCTTTTCTGCTAATTTGAGCTTCTGCTCCACAGTGCACATTTTCCCTCTCATCATATCTTTGCCTGTGACCAGAACTCATTTGGCTCAGAAGGTAGGGCAGCTGCCGTGAGACCCGGTGGCAGAGGTTTGAATCCTACCTGTGACAGTTGCTACACATGTTCCCTGCTTGCATGCGCTCTGCTTTTGTGACACTCTCCAGTGTGTCATTACACACACAGCCATCTTCAGCTAATCTTTTTGCTTCTTTACATCTTTTCAGCAGAAATTCTGCTGATTGAACTCTTTTCAGCAGAATTCTGCTCATTGAACTCTTTTCAGCAGAATTCTGCTCATTCAACTCTTTTCAGCAGAATTCTGCTCATTCAACTCTTTTCAGCAAAATTCTGCTGATTGAACTCTTTTCAGAAGAAATTTTGCTGATTGAACTCTTTTTAGCAAAATATTCAGTTTTCACCTCTTTTCTGGCCAAATTCTGCTTATTCACCTCTTCTGAAACATTTTCAGCCTTTCCACCTCTTATCAGCACAATTCTAAGCCTCTTCTGCTCATTTCAGCACAATTGTCAGTCTCTCCACCTCTTCTTTGTGACAATTTCTGTGGCGCATTGAGATGAGAACCTCCCTTGAGTACCAGAGGGGCCAAGTTCGAATCCCACTCAGGGCAATATTTTTTTGTTTTTTTTTTCAACTTTTTCAGCTTTTTTCAGCAGACATCCTCAGCGTAAAGGCATCCACACAGCATTTTCGCAGGAAATGCAAATTTTTCTAGTTCTTTATCTTTTCTTCAAGTTGCTTCCGTACACTTTTCGGCGCTTAACTACTCCCTCAGTTTTCAGCCGATTTTCTCAGATCAAATCTTAAAAAATTCTGCTCTTTCTGCTAATTCCAGCTATGACTTTTGGTGCTCATAACTTCTATACTTTTTGAGATATTGATTTTTCTTTTCAATATTTTTTGCCCTTTTTTGCATATTATCAGTGGCCTCACTGATTTTCCTTGCCGGCTTGACCTGTGTTTTAGCTCAGTGAGATGAGCGTCCGTTCTCAGACTGGGAGGCCAGGGTTCAAATCCCGCTTATGGCAACATTTCTTTCAGTCAACAGTTAAACTTTTTTAACTCTTTTCAACACAATTTTATGCTTTTTAACCCCTTTTCAGCACATTTTTCAGTTTTTTCACCACTTTTCAGCACAAATACCAGCTTTTTCAGCTGTTTTCAGCAAAAACCTCTTTTCAGCAGAATTCTGCTCATTCAACTCTTTTTAGCAATAATTCTGCTGATTAAACTCTTTTCAGCAGAATTCTGCTCATTCAACTCTTTTCAGCAGAATTCTGCTCATTCAACTCTTTTCAGCAAAATTTTCAATTTTTTCTGCTGTTTTCAGAAAAAAACTTTTTTCTGCAGAATTCTGCTCATTCAACTCTTTTCAGCAGGAATTCTGCTCATTCAACTCTTTTCAGCAGAAATTCTGCTGATTGAACTCTTTTCAGCAGAATTCTGCTCATTCAACTCTTTTCAGCAAAATTCTGCTCATTCAACTCTTTTCAGCAGAATTCTGCTCATTCAACTCTTTTCAGCAAAATTCTGCTGATTGAACTCTTTTCAGAAGAAATTTTGCTGATTGAACTCTTTTCAGCTAAATATTCAGAGTTTTCACCTCTTTTCTGCCCAAATTCAGCTTATTCACCTCTTCTGAAACATTTTCAGCCTTTCCACCTCTTATCAGCACAATTCGAAGCCTCTTCTGCTCATTTCAGCACAATTGTCAGTCTCTCCACCTCTACTTTGTGAGAATTTCTGTGGCGCAGTGAGATGAGAACCTCCCTTGAGTACCAGAAGGGCCAGGTTCGAATCCCGCTCCGGGCAATATATATATATTTTTTTCAACTTTTTCAGCTTTTTTCAGCAGACATCCTCAGCATAAAGGCATCCACACAGCATTTTCGCAGGAAATGCAATTTTTTTCTAGTTGTGTGGATGCTTTAAGCATCCACACTATTGAGTTCCTGTTTCTCTTTATTCTTTATACTTTATTCTAGTTGCTTCCGTACACTTTTTGGCACTTAACTACTTCCACAATTTTCAGCCGATTTTCACCGTTCAAATTTTAAACTATTCTGCTTCTTCTGCTAATGTGCGCTATGACTTTTGGTATTTTTAACTATTATACTTTTTAAAATATTAAGCTTTTTTCCTTTAATTTGTCCCATTGAAATGAATGGGAAACTTCAGCAATTCTGCTAAAATTTGCTTGTTCTTGAAACTTAACTACTTCCTCATATTTTCACCTAGAACAACCATTCAAATTTTAAAATGTTCACAAATTATTGGGCTATTCAGGTATGATTCAGCTTTTTCAAATCTTCTACTGTTTTACTTTTATGCCTCTTAAAGTTTTGAGTTGCAAAATTGTGATTTTTCACAAAATACATGTGTTGTTATGGTTGCTATGCTCTTGGCTTCCAGTGTGCCACTGAAGGTTTTGCAATTTTCACTTCATGTCCGAACAACTTCCTGCTACTTGCTCAATTTTCACTCAACTTCCACAAATTATACATCAAAACGTAGGTATTTTTGCTGGCTTTCAGAAAATGTCACCATCATTGTTGTGGGATTTATAGAATTTTTGCAAATCTCCTCAGACTAACACAAGGTCAGAAAACTCTCCATATAAAGTAAATGGAGAGCTTGTTCAAAATCACCGCTGGATTTCTGTAATGAGAGGCATATTCGAATCGTCATATCTCCTTAACGAAGCAAAGTTAAGACATGAGGCTTGTCCCCGAATATCTTCAGACACCCCTGACGCTCACAATTCAAGAATTTCTTTCTCACCTATTACCGTTCTGAAATGAGTTGGACTTGTTTGAGGGTAGGAAATTCGTCCTTCGCTCAGATTTCTTCAGATTTCAAACTGTGGAAATGAACCACTTTTTTCTCTCGTCATAACTTTTTGTTGGATTTCCACAGAGACCTGAAAATTTCCATGATTGTTCACCAAAGCCTGCTGTCTCTTACGGTGAAAGAATGATATCGATACTCCAAATAGATTTCGAGTTAGAAAGCGTTGTTTGAGGGCAAGTCAAGGCAGTTTTTGCTTCGCTCTACTCAGTTATGGTGCATTACAAGTCAAATATCTTTAATAATTCATATTTTAATGATAAATTGTAAACACTGGAAGATTCCCCCATCTCTTCTGAACAAAACGGTGTAAGAATGACCGCTCTAGCCCCTACGGTTTGGAAATTATGGTCATTTGTTTGAGGGGAGTCCTCACTATGAGAAATAGGCTGCAATAATCCTGTGCCTCTCTGTGCTGCGTGTGTAAAAAGAGGCACATGTTTTGGCGGGAAAAAGTACACAGGCTCTCTGATTGGTGGATTCAAATTCAGCAGCTCCCAGGCTGACCTAGAAACTTACTTCTCTCTCCCTGTGCATTTTTTTGCTGATTTTTTCATTTAACAAGTATATTTGAGGGACCCTCAGCATGTTCAGCATTTTTTCAGCTGTCCATTTTGCTTTTCCAATTTTTCTGTTTAACTTATTACTATTGTGCTAAATAATACTATTTCTGCTATTTTATAAGATTTGTGCCTAATATAGTATTTCTGCTAAATTACAATATTTCTGCTTTTTATACTATTTGTGCTAAAACATAGTATTTCTACTAAATGTAGTATTCATGCTTAATCATAGCATTTCTATATATTTCTGCCAGGTCCCCAGGCAGCCAATCCTCTGTGAGGACTGAGAAATTCAAATTTTCAAATCAGGGCCTGCACGGCTTCCCAGCCAATCATATATGTGTCCTGAGGCATTCAAATTTGCATATTGGGGCCTTCATGGCTTCTAAGCCAGCCAATCATATCTGAGGGCTGAGGAATTCAAATCCACAAATCAGGGCCTGCACGGCTTCCCAGCCAGCCAATCATATATGTGGTCTCAGGCATTCATATTTGCATATTGGGGAATTCGTGGCTTCTAAGTCAACAAGTCATCCATGTCATATATCTCTAAAAATTCACATTTTAATGATAAATTGTTAACACTGGAAGATTCCCCCATCTCTTCTGAACAAAACAGTGTAAGAATGACCGCTCTAGCCCCTACGGTTAGGAAATTATGGTCATTTGTTTGAGGGGAGTCCTCACTATGAGAAATAGGCTGCAATAATCCTGTGCCTCTCTGTGCTGCTGCGTGTGTAAAAAGATGCACCTGTTTTGGCGGGAAAACGTAAACAGCCACTCTGATTGGTGGATTTAAATTCGGCAGCTCTCTCCCTCTGTGTGTGTGTGTGTGTGTGTGTGTGTGTGTGTGTGTGTGTGTGTGTGTGTTTAGTGGAAGAGAGAGGACCCTGCCCTTATTTGGCAGCATGTCATTGTAGGATTTAAATTGAATATAGTTAGACTGGTTGACTGGATTAGAGCCTGTGTTTGTGTGTCCCTCTGTGCATTTGTGTTTCAATAAGTTATTACTATTCTGCTAAATCATAGTATTTCTGGTACTTTTCGGTACTTGTGCTAAATACAGTATTTCTGCTAAATCATACTATTTCTGCTTTTCATAGGATTTATGCCTAATATAGTATTTCTGCTAAATTATAGTATTTCTGCTTTTATAGGATTTGTGCCTAACATAGTATTTCTGCTAAATTATAGTATTTCTGCTTTTTATAGGATTTGTGCTTAACATAGTATTACTGCTAAATTATAGTATTTCTGCTTTTTATACTATTTGTTCTAAATTATAGTATTTCTGCTTTTTATAGGATTTGTGCTTAACATAGTATTTCTGCTAAATTATAGTATTTCTGCTTTTTATACTATTTGTTCTAAATTATAGTATTTCTGCTTTTTATACTATTTGTTCTAAATTATAGTATTTCTGCTTTTTATAGGATTTGTGCTTAACATAGTATTTCTGCTAAATTATAGTTTTTCTTCTTTTTATAATATTTGTGCTAAAACATAGTATTTCTACTAAATGTAGTATTTATGCTTAATAATAGTATTTCTATATATTTCTGCCAGGTCCCCAGGCAGCCAATCCTCTGTGAGGACTGAGACATTCAAATTTTCAAATCAGGGCCTGCACAGTTTCCCAGCCAATCAAATAAGTGTCCTGAGGCATTCAAATTTGCATATTGGGGAATTCGTGGCTTCTAAGTCAACAAGTCATCCATGTCATATATCTCTAAAAATTCATATTTTAATATTAAATTGTCAACACTTGAAGATTCCCCCATCTCTTCTGAACAAAACGGTGTAAGAATGACCGTTCTAGCCCCTACGGTTAGGAAATTACGGTCATTTGTTTGAGGGGAGTCGTCACTATGAGAAATAGACTGCAAAAATCCTGTGTCTCTCTGTGCTGCTGCGTGTGTAAACAGATGCACCTGTTTTGGTGGGGAAAAGTGCACAGCCTCTCTGATTGGTGGATTCAAATTCACCAGCTCCCAGGCTGAGCTAGAAACTTACTTCTCTCTCCCTGTGTGTGTGTGTGTGTGTGTGTGTGTGTGTGTGTGTGTGTGTGTGTGTGTGTGTGTGTTTGTGTGTGTGTGTGTGTGTGACAGAGAGAGAGAGAGAGAGAAAGCCTTTTAATGGGATGATCCCATTGTAAGATTCAAATTCAATATATTTAGACTGGTTGACTGAATTGGATCTTGTGTGTGTGTCTCTCTGTGCATGTATGTTTCCTCATGTGTACATATTTGTAATTGTGTGGCAGTCATAAATTTTTTTGCTGATTTTTGTCATTTAACAAGTATATTTGAGGGAACCTCAGCATGTTCAGCATTTTTTTAGCTGTCCATTTTGCTTTTCCAATTTTTCTGTTTAACTTATTACTATTGTGCTAAATCACACTATTTCTGCTATTTTATAAGATTTGTGCTTAATATACTATTTCTGCTTTTATAGGATTTGTGCTTAATATAGTATTTCTGCTTTTTATAAGATTTGTGCTTAATATAGTATTTCTGCTAAATGTAGTATTTATGCTTAATCACACTATTTCTGCTATTTTATAAGATTTGTGCTTAATATACTATTTCTGCTTTTATAGGATTTGTGCTTAATATACTATTTCTGCTTTTATAGGATTTGTGCTTAATATACTATTTCTGCTTTTCATAGGATTTGTGCTTAATATAGTATTTCTGCTAAATTTAGTATTTCTGATTAATTATAGTCTTTCTACTAAATCATAGTACAGTATTTCTGCTTTTTATGGGATTTGTGCTAAAACAAAGTATTTCTACTAAATGTAGTATTTATGCTTAATCATACCATTTCTGCTTTTTATAGGATTTGTGCTTAATATAGTATTTCTGCTCAATTATAGTATTTCTGCCAAATTATAATATTTGTGCTAAAACATAGTCTTAATTTAAAATTACAATATTCATAGTTCATCACAGTGTCTCTGGTAAATCACAATATTTCTGCTCTGTTGTACTATTTTTCTAAATCATAGTGTTTCTGTAATGTTTAAGTATTTTTGGCTAAATATATTCTTTCTGTTATCTTATACTATTTCTCCTAAATTCTTGTATTTTTGAGAAGTTATCATGTTTCTGGTAAGTTACAATATTTCTGCTAAATTCTGCTATGCTATTGTATTTCTGCCAAGTATTATGTTTCCTCTAAGATATTGCAGTTCTGCTAAGTTATTCCATTTTAGCAAAGTTCTTTTGCTTCTGCAAAGTTTTTACAATTTCTGCAACTTTTCAGCTTTTTCAGCTACTTTTTGCATACAGCTTCAGCTTTAAGCATCCACACTGCATTTTCGCAGGAAATGCAAATTTTTCTAGTTATTCTAGTTGCCAATTTTTTTACGTTTTTCGGCACTTAACTAGTCCCACAATTTTCAGCCGATTTTCACCGTTCAAATTTTAAACTATTCTGCTATTTCTGCTAATGTGTGCTATGACTTTTGTTATTTTTTGCTTTTATACTTTTTAAAATATTAAGCTTTTTTCCTTTAATTTGTCCCATTGAAATGAATGGGAAACTTCCAAAATTCTGCTAAATTTTGCTTGTTTTTGAAACTTAACTACTTCCTCATACTTTTGCCTAGAACAACCATTCAAACTTTAAAATGTTCACAGATTATTGGGCTATTCAGGCATGATTCAGCTTTTTCAAATCTTTTACTGTTTTACTTTTATGCCTCTTAAAGTTTTGAGTTGCAAAATTGTGATTTTTCATAAAATACATGCGTTGCTATGGTTGCTATGCTCTTGGCTTCCAGTGTGACACTGAAGCTTTTGCAGTCTTCTCTTCATGTCCGAACAACTGTTTGCTACTTGCTCAATTTTCACTCAAGCCCCACAAATTATACATCAAAACGTAGGTATTTTTGCTGGCTTTCAGAAGATGTCACTATCATTGTTGTGGGATTTATAGAATTTTGGCAAATCTCCTCAGACCAACACAATGTCAGAAAACTCTCCATATAAAGTCAATGGAAAGCTTGTTCAAAATCACCGCTGGATTTCTGTAATGAGAGGCATATTCGAATCGTCATATCTCCTTAACGAAGCGACTTTAAGACATGAGGCTTGTCCCGGTATATCTTCAGACACTCCTGACGCTCACAATTCAAGAATTTCGTTCTCACCTATTACCATTTGGCCATAAATTACGTTTGTTTGAGGGTAGGAAATTTGTCCCTCGCTCAGATTTCTTCAGCTTTCAAACTCTGGAAATGAACCACTTTTTTCTCTCGTCATAACTTTTTGTTGGATTTCCACAGAGACCTGAAAATTTCCATGACTGTTCACCAAAGCCTGCTGTCTCTTACGGTGAAAGAATTATATCGATACTCCAAACAGATTTAGAGTTACAAAGCGTTGTTTGAGGGCAAGTCAAGGCAGTTTTTGCTTCGCTCTACTCAGTTATGGTGCATTAGAAGTCAAATATCTTTAATAATTCATATTTTAATGATAAATTGTCAACACTGGAAGATTCCCCCATCTCTTCTGAACAAAATGGTGTAAGAATGACCACTCTAGCCCCTACGGTTGGGAAATTATGGTCATTTGTTTCAGGGGAGTCGTCACTATGAGAAATAGACTGGAAAAATCCTGTCTCTGTCTCTGTGTGCAGGCACCTGTTTTGGCGGGAAAAAGTGCACAGGCTCCCTGATTGGTGGATTCAAATTCAGCAGCTCCCAGGCTGACCTAGAAACTTACTTCTCTCTCCCTGTGTGTGTGTGTGTGTGTGTGTGTGTGTGTGTGTGTGTGTGTGTGTGTGTGTGTGTGTGTGTGTGTGACAGAGAGAGAGAGAGAGAGAGAGAGAGAAAGCCTTTTAATGGGATGATCTCATTCTAAGAAGATTCAAATTCAATATATTTAGACTGGGTGACTGAATGGACTACTTGCACTAACACTTCTGCGTTCTATGTAGTCCTGCTTCAGTGCTTCCGGTGCGGTTAAACCATGGCGACGTTCTACACTCGATGCCTACAAGAGCTCCCAAAATTGAACATCACCGATGTTCATCGGATTTGCAGAGTGACGACTACCCCCGCCAGCAAATTAGATAAAGGATTTAAGTTATATGCTGCATCATATATACACAACTACGAAGGTAAGAAAACGTAAATTAACCGACAAAGAAACGCTAGCTAACGTCAAATGCAAACACTACGTTACTCCGCTATGTCCTTCATTTGATGTCAGTTCTCTACATTACATATTTTCTTAAACGGTGTTTTATGTCGTCCTAAACTATAGTTGAGGTTTTCTTAACTAATGTCACTTTTGTTGTTAGACACTGTTATATTAGTGTTAGGTAGTTGGCTAACTATGGAGGTAGTTAACTACCTAATGCTACTCTTGCTAAGTGTAAAATATATATGTTTAAGACATGCTGAAATGAGTAATACAGAAATAATGCTAATGGTACTTGTATCTTTATTCAGTGTCCAATAAAGACAGGTTGTCAGGGGAGGTCGGTGTGAGAGCCCTGTGCTACAGGTCGATGAGGAAGAGTGAGGCACCACACAGACTAAGTGTAGGCAGGAAGCTGTGTAAAGTTGTTAATCCCCGTTCTGTGGGGTTCAGTTCATTTAAGCATTAGTTAAGTTCATTCCTAAAGGCCCATCAACTTGAATGTTTTCCTTGTCTCCCTGCTTTATCACTCCTAATTTGACTAGTCAGATAGTTAAATCAACGTGTGTTTGGGTGATCAGAAACATTTGACAACAAGTTAATACTGCAAATATACACAATCTAAGTTATTACAGTTATCAAGCATGGTTAAGTTGTTTTAATAGGGAGAGAAGGAAACACTAAGCATTCAGGAGGGTACGTAACCATAACACTGAACTATGTTCCTGTTCGGCTCTTCCATGAAGATGTTACATTTTTAATTTTCGTTCTTTCTTCTTAGATTAAGCTTCTGGATTCATCGCCGGTGATACTGACACATAGCCAGTGCTCCTGTGTGGCAGGCGCTGTTATGTGCAATCACACAGTGGCATTGCTCTTCCAAACAGCACACTACTCACAACTCAGAGTGCCGGTTGTCCCCCCTGTGCATAGCTGCACGGAATCTGAACAGCAATGGCACAAGCCACGGACAGTGGTAATTTAAATGAGGTTAAAGTTTTTGAATTAGTCCATGTTTACATATGAACAGCAACACCATCCATAGTAAATGTGTCTTCTGTTAGGGTGTGAGGCCAGGACCCATCAACTCCATGATCTTCACTAAGCCGGTACCAAATAGGATGGCCCAGACTGGAGTACGGTAATTACATTTGTAAAATTTGGTTTCATGTGTTACAAATGTATGTTGCTATTTTTTTCATACATACATGTGTCAGAATAGGTATTAATTTACATACAACATTACACTTTCTGAAGACGGCTAACTCAGTCATGTACATATACATCCCAGTCTCTAACTTATGCACCACTGTTTTACACCTTTTAGTTTTTAGTTTAGTTGTTGTTCAGTATAATAACCTTCTCCCTTACATTATTGTCATTGATGTTTTCTTTAGGAGTGGCTTCTACAGAGGCATGGTGGGTCCGTTACCAGATCCCTGCTTGTTCAGAATAACGGAGGCATATGCAAAATTTAATATTGAGGACAGGCCACTTGTGACCACAATGAACATGAGACCTGACAAGCCCCTTGTGGAAAGTGCCTTTGGGCTGGTGCAGGAGGGCAGTGTTCTGTCATATCAGCAGCCGGTTTTGACAACCCGGTACATCACACTACACCGCGATGCACCACCAACACCGCACTTGCCTCTGGAGGGGTATGACATCTTGCCATCAGATTGTGTGTTTGTGTGCTCAGAAGAAAAGCTTCTGCATCTGAAAAGCTTGTCTGTAACTCTGGAAATGGCTCACAAAATAGAGGAAGCTACACGTGAGCAAAGCTCTTCGTCTGAGTGGCATCAGCTCCGCAGGCCCAGAGTGACTGCCTCTAGGTTTCGGGAGGTGTGTCACGTCAGAGGCCAGAGCTCGGCCGAGTCACTAGCAGAGCGTATATTGAAGGGAACAAGGCAGACAGCAGACATGAGGAGAGGAACTGAGATGGAGCCTGCAATAGCAGCAGAGTATAGTAGGCTAATGAATGTTAACTACTCACCCTGTGGTCTGGTCATTCACCCCATTGCCCCCTGGCTTGCTGCATCTCCTGATGGTGTTGTTTTTGACCCCAATGAATACCCCCAGTTTGGCTTCGTCGAATTCAAATGTCCCAATGTACAAAACTTTATTGACTGCAAATATGTGCAGATGGAATGTGGTACCCCTAAACTAAAAAAGAGCCACGCATATTACTGGCAAGTGCAAGGACAACTGCTCATCAGTGGGATGCAGTGGTGTGACTTTGTTGTGTGGGCACAAGAGGACTACCTAGTGCAAAGAATATACATGGATATAGATGTGCACAATGCAATCAGAGAAAAGGCAGACTATTTCTTTTTTTACATATATATGCCAAGATACCCGTGTTTGAAAAAAATGAACAGTGAAAACAGCAAAAAGAAAAACAGATCCTTCAGGCTGGCTGGAACAAAATAACTGATGTTTTATTTTCAATATATTTCATGAATTCTTTTGTTGTTACATGTTACTTTTATGTGACATCAATAAACTGTTATTTAAGCAATGGCATCAATTTAATTTTTAAAAACACACATTAAAACATTGAATTTGTGCAGAACTTATTTACATGGTAAGTATTTAAAACTCCATGCCTAGCATACTGATATACATTTAGACAATAACACAACTGAACTGTAGAAAATGACAAATGGTATTTTTGATGTTACAAAAGTTCAATGTCACTTATGGTTTTAAAACGATTTAGTGATTTACTTTATAATTTTGATAAATAGTTTTGTTGAATCTGAATAGTAATAATAGTAGTATAATTAAACAGTATTATTAACATTAAACATTTGCAATGAATTTGAATTATCAATAACTGAAACTCAACTATCGGCACTCAAGTACCAGTTCTGTAATCAAGTATTGTCAGCTGAGAAGGAAGAAATTCAACTGTAGTGGCCTCAGCTGCAGGTCATTTTCCATAAGTTACTTGTACTGGCACTGGTGTCTTGGGAAAAATCCATCTTGTCTCACTTAACCCATTTTTTAACTAATGCTGTGTTCTGGTAATTTGACAGCATACATGCCACTGCAAACAGTTGGTTGATATTATAAACATGTGACATGGTAATGATGCTATCAAAAAGTTTGTTCTGTTTGATCCTCCTAATGACTCGCTCCACATGTACCCTGAGTCTGGCTATGGCCTGCGTCTCCTTAACCTGGTATGCTGGCATCTGCTTCTGCTTAGATAGAAAAGGTGGGCAGTACACTTTGCATTTACAACAATCAGTGATTAGGAAGCCCTTATCTACCATCACTGCCATGTCTTCAGTCAACTTCTCAGCAATGCCTGATTGTTTGAATAGTTCCTTGTCACTAACCGAACCAGCATACAGATTAGAGATGAATGTCACTGGACCATGTGGAGCTATGCCAACCAGGGCTTTCATCGTACAGTGGGATTTGTACGAAGAGTACATTTCACTTTGGAGAAGTGGTGAGGATGGTGTCTGTACAGTCAAGGATCATCTGGGTGTCTGAGAAATCTTTGAATTCCTCAGGGAGGTAAGCTTGCACTTCTTCACGTGTAAGCCAGATGCACTGAGACCCCAGTGCAGTGGCAAGAAAATTTGTCCATGTTGCAATAATGCGGCTCACTGTGGACTGGTGTATGTTAAATCGGTGTGCCAGGTCCCTCTCCTTCAAACCAACTGACAGGAAAACCAGGAAAAGAAAAAACTCATCAATTGGCTGTAGCAGCTGCCTCTGGAAGGTGAAAACAAAAGGGAAAATGTTACTCCTTAAGCTATGAACTAGTAAAATTATTCTTTTCTTGGCTAAATGTTTTGTAATGGTTAGGCATACCATACTGTACCATGGGGTAAACAATGAGGTGCTGTAGTGCACAGGTGTATGTATGTAAAGGATACTGAGTCTAGCATACATACACCTGTGTATGTATGCTACTGTACATAAAGTAATGTTATTGTACATAAATACAATAACATTACACCTCTAGTTCTAACTACCAACAAACCCATAACCTACTGTTGATGTGCGTGCAGGTGTCAACACTTCTTCGTTCCGATTGGCAGCTGACTTGGCTCTTGAAACCCGGATCATTTTATAGATGCAAGGCTCAATCAAAACCCAGAATGCCATCAAATGATCATAGCTTGGAAATCTATTCACGAGAGAGACATACATCATGTCAATCATTAATTAACATTACACACTGACATAAAAATAATGTGAACTGTGACAAATATGCTAATGGTATGCTGTATAAAATAGTCTGATTAAGAGTATTTGGTGTTGTATTTTACCTGTAGCATTAGGATATTGTTTAAATACTAAAGCATCTACATAAAACATACAATCAGCAGAGAAAAAGTAAATTTCTATTTTGTTTTCATTAAGACTGGAAAAACTTTCGAAATTTAACTGATGGTGACCTTGGTATATTTTAAACAGTTAGCTTGAATAGAACTTAGATGTACCTGGTATAGAATCGGATGTCAGTGTCGGAGCCAGCAAAACGCTGTAACCCAAATTCTCGCTGGACACGTAACTCCTGTATTTCCTTCCTCAGAGTCTCCACGTCTTCGGACAGGTCTTCTGCAGCTGATGCAGATATGTCCAATGCAGATGGCTCAGGGGCTGAGCAGTAGTCATGATCTCTTGTAAGACTGTGCTCTTCTTGATCGTCAGGAGGAACTAGTTCAGGGCGTCGCTCCGTTCTCTCCCAAACACTACGCCGCGGTGGTTCAACTTTATAGCCATTCCACTCAAAAAGTGTTGGTACAGCACCTTTAATAAGCCGCCTTCGACCATCGAGGGTTGTTGGCTCTATGAGTTGATCACTGGCAAAGTGTCTGCAGCAGACCCTGGTGTGAGAGGTAATCGTGAAATGATCCCGGCGTATATTTACCAGCCATTGTCTTCTCAAGTCGGAATGGGTCGGAAAGGCATGAAAACTTAGTATGCCGTTAAATTTCGCTGAAGCTGAACAAAGTGGGACACAGCAATGCTCGGAGTATTTCTTCTCCTGTTTTTGAAAATGTTCTGTTTTAAATACTTTCCTTTTTATACTCATTCTGAAGCGACATTAGCATAGCTACCGATAGATAAGCAAACGTACCGGAAACGCACAAGCGGTACTATTTGGAAACGGAAATACGTCACATGCCCTAGTGCAAGTAGTCTATTGGATCTTGTGTGTGTGTCTCTCTGTGCATGTGTGTTTCCTCATGTGTACATATTTATGATTGTGAGGCTGTCATAAATTTTTTTGCAGATTTTGTCATTTAACAAGTATATTTCAGGGACCCTCAGCATGTTCAGCATTTTTTCAGCTGTCCATTTTGCTTTTCCAATTTTCTGTTTAACTTATTACTATTGTGCTAAATCATACTATTTCTGCTATTTCATAAGATTTGTGCTTAATATACTATTTCTGCTATTTTATAAGATTTGTGCTTAATATAGTATTTCTGCTAAATGTAGTATTTCTGCTTAATATATTATTTCTGCTAAATTATAGTATTTCTGCTTTTTATAGTATTTGTGCTAAAACATAGTATTTCTACCAAATGTAGTATTTCTGCTTAATCATACTATTTCTATATATTACTGCCAGGTCCCCAGGCAGCCAATCATATATGTGGGCTGAGGAATACAAATTTGCATATTGGGGCCTTCATGGCTTCTAAGCCAGCCAATCATATCTGAGGGCTGAGGAATTCAAATCCACAAATCAGGGCCTACACGGCTTCCCAGGCAGCCAATCATATATGTGGGCTCAGGCATTCAAATTTGCATATTGGGGAATTCGTGGCTTCTAAGCCAGCCAATCATATATGTGGGCTCAGGCATTCAAATTTGCATATTGGGGAATTCGTGGCTTCTAAGCCAGCCAATCATATATGTGGGCTCAGGCATTCAAATTTGCATATTGGGGAATTCGTGGCTTCTAAGCCAGCCAATCATATATGTGGGCTCAGGCATTCAAATTTGCATATTGGGGAATTCGTGGCTTCTAAGTCAACAAGTCATCCATGTCATATATCTCTAAAATTTCATATTTTAATGATAAATTGTCAACACTGGAAGATTCCTCCATCTCTTCTGAACAAAACGGTGTAAGAATGACCACTCTAGCCCCTACGGTTAGGAAATTATGGTCATTTGTTTCAGGGGAGTCGTCACTATGAGAAATAGACTGTAAAAATCCTGTCTCTGTCTCTGTGTGCAGGCACCTGTTTTGGCGGGAAAAAGTGCACAGGCTCCCTGATTGGTGGATTCAAATTCAGCAGCTCCCAGGCTGACCTAGAAACTTACTTCTCTCTCCCTGTGTGTGTGTGTGTGTGTGTGTGTGTGTGTGTGTGTGTGTGTGTGTGCGTGCGTGCGTGTGTGTGTGTGCGTGTGTGTGTTTCTGCTTTTTATAGGATTTGTGCTTAATCATACTATTTCTGCTTTTTATAGGATTGGTGCTTAATATAGTATTTCTGCTTTTTATAATATTTGTGCTTAATATAGTATTTCTGCTAAATGTAGTATTTATGCTTAATCATACTATTTCTATATATTTCTGCCAGGCAGCCAATCTTTTGTGATGACTCAGACACATATCACATATCACGGCCTGCAGGCCTTCCCAGTCAGCCAATCATATCTGAGGTCTTCCGTTTCCTCTCTCGTCATATCTCAGCAACGGTTGTACAAAGAGCAATGAAAATCGCAGTCAAAGTACACCAAAGTCCGCTGATTCAGCCAGTACAAAAATTAAGCTTCTAGTCCACCTAGTTTTTGAGTTACACAACGTTTTGTAACTCCAAAAAACGGCGTTTTTCGCCTGTCACCGCGATCTAATTCTGACTCCTCATCAGCCTGTTTTTCAAAGTGGCTCCTGTGTCTTGTCCAGTGGCGCAGTTGGTTATCAGACGGGCCGGCAAACCAAAGGTCATGGGTTCGAGTCCACCTTGGTCAACATGTTTTTTTTTTCCCTACAAATTAATACACTGTCACAGACTGGTAATTCATATTCATCATTTATTACAATTCTGAAAACGTTTATGATTTTACCAGTTTTTCTAATATGGACCTCACATTCTTGTTAACACTCCATGGCACAAATACTCTTCCCTTTAGGCTCTGTGTATGTGTGTGTGTGTGTATCAATATTTCTCCTATGTTTAAGTATTACTCCTCAATCATAGTATTGAAATCAAGCCGTTTCTTCTCTCATCATATCTCCGCGACGGATATACAAAGAGCTATGTAAATCGCAGTCAAAGTACACCAAAGTCAGCTGATTCACCCAGTGCAAGAATTATGCTTCTAACCCACCTAGTTTTTGAGTTACACAACGTTTTGTAACTCCAAAAAACGGCGTTTTTCGCCTGTCACCGCGATCTAATTCTGACTCCTCATCAGCCTGTTTTTCAAAGTGGCTCCTGTGTCTTGTCCAGTGGCGCAGTTGGTTATCAGACGGGCCGGCAAACCAAAGGTCATGGGTTCGAGTCCACC
Source organism: Maylandia zebra (assembly GCF_041146795.1). Lineage (NCBI taxonomy): Eukaryota > Metazoa > Chordata > Actinopteri > Cichliformes > Cichlidae > Maylandia > Maylandia zebra. The sequence goes on along the minus strand of NC_135169.1, from coordinate 2,898,527 downwards.
TTGGTCAACATGTTTTTTTTTTTCCCTACAAATTAATACACTGTCACAGACTGGTAATTCATATTCATCATTTATTACAATTCTGAAAACTTTTATGATTTTACCAGTTTTTCTAATATGGACCTCACATTCTTGTTAACACTCCATGGCACAAATACTCTTCCCTTTAGGCTCTGTGTATGTGTGTGTGTATCAATATTTCTCCCATGTTTAAGTATTACTCCTCAATCATAGTATTGAAATCAAGCCGTTTCTTCTCTCATCATATCTCCGCGACGGATATACAAAGAGCTATGTAAATCGCAGTCAAAGTACACCAAAGTCAGCTGATTCACCCAGTGCAAGAATTATGCTTCTAACCCACCTAGTTTTTGAGTTACACAACGTTTTGTAACTCCAAAAAACGGCGTTTTTCGCCTGTCACCGCGATCTAATTCTGACTCCTCATCAGCCATTTTTTCAAAGGGGCTCCTGTGTCTTGTCCAGTGGCGCAGTTGGTAATCAGACGGGCCGGCAAACCAAAGGTCGTGGGTTTGATTCCACCTTGGTCAACATGTTTTTTTTTCCCTACAAATTAATACACTGTCACAGACCAGTAATTTATATTCATCATTTATTACAATTCTGAAAACTTTTATGATTTTACCAGCTTTTCTAATATGGACTTTCTTGTTAACACTCCATGGCACAAATACTCTTCCCTTTAGGCTCTGTGTATGTGTGTGTGTGTGTATCAATATTTCTCCCATTTTAAACTATTACTCCTCCATAATTGTATTTCTGTTAAATCAAAGTACTTTTACTACATCTTAGTACTTCTGCTCAATCATAGTATTTTTAACAAATCATGATTTTTGTGCCAAATCATAACATTTGTGTTATGTTAAAGTATTACTACTAATTGGAGGAATTTCTGTCATGTTACAGTATATGTGCTAAATATAGTATTTCAGCCAAATCATACTATTTCTACTATATTATATTTTTCTTTCTAAATACAGCATTTCTACTATGTTGTACTATTTTTCTAAATCATAGTGTTTCTGTAATGTTTAAGTATTTTTGGCTAAATATATTCTTTCTGCTATCTTATACTATTTCTCCTAAATTCTTGTATTTTTGAGAAGTTATCAAGTTTCTGGTAAGTTACAATATTTCTGCTAAGTTCTGCTATGCTATTGTATTTCTGCCAAGTATTATGTTTCCTCTAAGATATTGCAGTTTTGCTAAGTTATTACATTTTCGCAAAGTTCTATTTGCTTCTGCAAAGTTTTTGCAATTTCTGCAACTTTTCAGCTTTTTCAGCTACTTTTTGCATGCAGCTTCAGCTTTAAGCATCCACACTGCATTTTCGCAGGAAATGCAATTTTTCTAGTTATTGTGTGGATGCCCTCAAGGCATCCACACTATTGAGTTCCTGTTTCTCTTTATTCTTTATTTTTCTAGTTGCTTCCGTACGTTTTTTGGACGTTAACTACTCCCTCAGTTTTCTGCCGATTTTCTCCGTTCAAACTCTAAACTGTTCTCCTCTTTTTGGAGATGGGTGCTATATCTTTTGGTAGTTATAGCTATTATACTTTTTAAAATATTACACTTTTTTCCTTTAATTTGTCCCATTGAAATGAATGGAAAACTTCCACAATTCTGTTAAAACTTTCTTGTCTTTGAAACTTAACTACTTCCTCATACTTTCACCTAGAAACTCCATTCAAACTTTAAAACGGTCTCAAATGATTGGGCTATTCCTGTGAATTTGTATACTGTAATATCACTGTATTATGTAGTGGCTAAGTAGGGGCTGTTTACTAAGTGCATCAGTGTAAATAGGTCATCTCTTGTGTTGGAGTGCCCTCTTGTGGCGCCTTTTGGGTAGTGCCTTAGTAAACGTGAACCCTGTAAGAAGTGGTATCAGACTGATTTGTAGTGGAGGAATTTGTTGCCATTTTTCTTAATCTTTAATCTGTATGCATGTTATAATGCATACCCTGTTCTTAATCATAGAAACCACACCATATCACCTCTCCACATCCTCCTACTGTATGCCATACCTCCCTGTACCATCCATCTGACCGCAATAAACTCCACCTGTGGTAATCTAATCCCTGGATGTCAGCCTGAGGATAGTTACTATTGCAGCACCACCCAGCATTAAACTGACGTACACCATTCTGTACAATAGTATTTGTGCTAAAAAGTAGTATTTCTGCCAAATCATAGTTACTGCTATTTCATACTATTTAAGCGAAATTACAGTGTTTCTGCAACAACATTGCATTTCTGCTAAATCATAGTATTTCTGTAATCTTATAGTACTTGTACTACATTATAGTATTTGTGACAAAGTGTAGTATTTGTACCAAAACATAGTATTACTGGTAAATCATAGTATTTGAGCCACATCATAGTATTTGTGCTAAAACATAGTATTTCTTCCAAATCATAGTATTTGTGCCAAAGCATAGTATTTCTTCCAAATCATAGTATAACTGCACAATAAAGGTTCTTGAGCCACATGAGTGTTTGTGCCAAATCTTAGTATTTCTTCTAAATCCTAGTAATTCTGCTCAATGAAAGAATTTCTGCTATGCTGCAGTACTTTTTTCCTAGATTGTAGTACTTCTTCTAAGTCAAAGTATTTCATGTAAATATGTAAATGTATTTCTACCAAGTCCCAGTGTTTCTGCTAAATCATAAATAATGTTTTAGCACAAATTGTATGATTTGGGGGCGAGAGGCGGGGTACACCCTGGACAGGTCGCCAGTCTGTCGGGGATAGGCTCCAGCGCCCCCCGCGACCCTGAAAAGGATAAGCGGATGCGAATGGATGGACTATGATTTGGCAGAATTTTCTGTGTTCCAGCACAAATGCTATGATTTGGCAGGAAAAAAATATTATTTAGTATAAATACTAAGTTTTAGCAGAAATACTATGTTTAAACTTTAAAAAAATTCTGCTATTTCTGCTGATGTGTGTTATGACTTTTGACCATTGAAATGAATGGAACACATTATCAATGTGGTCACTGATTTTGCATGCTGGGCTGAGCTGTGTTTTAGCTCAGTGAGATGAGCAGCCGTTCTCGGACTGGGAGGCCAGGGTTCAAATCCCGCTAATGGCAACATTCCTTTCAGTTAACACTTAAACTTTTTTTAACTCTTTTCAACACAAATTTAAGCTTTTTCACCCGTTTTCAGCACATTTTTCAGTTTTTTCACCAGTTTTCAGCACAAATACCAGCTTTTCCAGCTGCTTTCAGCAAAAACCTCTTTTCAGCAGAATTCTGCTCATTCAACTCTTTTCAGCAGAATTCTGCTCATTCAACTCTTTTCAGCAGAAATTCTGCTCATTCAACTCTTTTCAGCAGAAATTCTTCTGATTCACCTCTTATCAGCACAATTCTCAGCCTCTTCTGCTCATTTCAGCACAATTGTCAGTCTCTCCACCTCTTCTTTCTCAGAAAGACTTTGGCGCAGTGAGATGAGAACCTGCCTTGAGTACAAGAAGGGCCAGGTTCGAATCCTTCTCAGGCCAACATTTTTTTGCTTTTTTTTTTTTTCAACTTTTTCAGCTTTTTTCAGCAGATATCTTCAGCCCTTAAGGCATCCACACAGCATTTTCGCAGGAAATGCAAATTTTTCTAGTTTTTATTATTATTTTCCTTTTTCCGCCTGAAATTTTGGATCGTAACTCGCCCCACAGTTTTGAGACAAGGTTCACATATGATATATCATTGTGTGCGGCTGGAGCTGGAATGAGTTGCTATGACTTTTGGTGGTTATTACTTCTATAGTTTTTTAAATATTAATATTTTAGTGAAAATTTTCCCACGCTTATGTGCCGCACAGTTTTGACACAAGGGTTACATATGTTACATAATTTTGTGCGGCTGGGTCTGGACTACTATGCTATGACTTTTGGTGTTCATAACTTTTATAGTTTTGTAAATATTTACATTTTAGTGCAAAAATATTTTTTACGTGACAAACAACTTCAGTACTTCGTCCATGACCTCCTGAAGGTAAAGGGCCCGAAGAGCCAATCAGCAGCTCTGAAACAGGAAATATGACTCATGGAGAAGTTCACAACAGTTTCAGCTGCCAATTGTACTCATCACCATGGAGACTGTCTCCATGGTGGAGGCAGAGTGACAGTGTTGTAGATGCTGCATTTTGAAGCCTCAGTGTTTATGTTGTGCCCTTAAACAGGGGAAATAGTGAGAAGAGGTGAAAGAACGGCACAGACACGCAGCTCTCACTCTCACTCGTCTGTATTGAGTTTCAGAAGCAATACAACCAAAACAATATTCTTATGGATGCACTCAGTCTCAGGACAACTGTATCCAAACTAAGTCACTATTGTTCGCTGCATTAGCTGATGAGAATACTTTAGATAACATGATCTGTAGCATTAGACAAAAACATCTTTTTAACTCGCACATGTTAGCTGACACAGTCACTAACTTTCCACAGCAATGAAATAATACTTTAAGTACTGCATGTCTTTCAGTAGTTAACTTATACAGATAGTAACAGAAAAATCTTCACACAATATGGCGGAGTAATAGCGAAAACTAGCATACACAGTGTGTTGATAGGAGTTATGTGGGTAGTTCAGCTTCACCACTAGGGGGCTGTCTAACCAAATTGTGATATATACTGTGTTGTAGAAGCAGCGGCAGGTTACGTTTACGTGCATGGATGTGAGCCACGTTAAAAAAAATAAAGAAGCTTGCTCACTACTACTGATGTTTTATTGAAAACACGACATGGTACCAGGAGTGAACCAGTAAAGCAGGTCATCATGGACAGTGTTAAGCCACCAGATGCCGTCAACTGGAACGGAAATGTGGACTGTGAGTGGCGAACTTTTAAACAGCGGTTTATGCTATACCTGCAAGCTGTCGGCCTAGATAGTAAGCCTGATACACGGAAGATTGCACTGCTTCTTACCGTAGCAGGTCCACAAGCGGTGGAAGTATATAACACGTTTGTGTTCGCAACTGCAGAAGACAAAGAAAAGTTTGACGAAGTAGTGAGAAAGTTTGATGAACACTGTTCGCCCAAAAAGAATGAAACATTTGAGAGGTACGTCTTTCGGTCACGTATACAACAACCTTCAGAGAGTTTTGATACGTTTCTCACTGACCTCAAGTTAAAGGCAAGAACATGCAATTTTGGACAGCTGCAAGAATCTATGATAAGAGATCAGATCGTATTTGGAATAAAAGATATAAAGATGAGAGAGAGGCTTCTGAGAGAGGCGGATCTGACTTTAGCAAGTGCTGTGAAAGTATGTCATGCCAGCGAGCTCGCAATACAACATGCAAAAACCTTCAGCGGGTCGCCGAGGGAAATAGACACGGAAAGTACAGCTGTAGCTGCAGTGAATACACGGCAGGCAGGGCGCACGTACAAAAAAGAACAGAAAGAATCAAAAGACACTTTCTTGTGCAAAAGATGTGGCACAAAACATGGAAGGAAACAATGCCCAGCTTATGGTAAAATATGCAAAAAATGCAATGGACAAAACCATTTTGCCAAGCAATGTTTTTCAAAGAATAAACAAAAAGAAAGAGTACACACAGTAGAAGAAACTGCTCTTAGTGACACATTTTTTGTGGGAATGGTAATGCAGCACGATACACCCATGGACCAACCTGTAGTCAGTACAGTGAAGCAGGACAAATGGACAGAGATGTTACCAGTGAATGGAGCCCTGGTAACTTTCAAACTGGACACAGGAGCCAAGGCTAATCTGGTGAATGAGCTGGATGTGAAAGCAATGAAAACAAAACCACACATATTCCAAAATAACAGTTTACTCCAAGCATATAATGGAGAACCAATCAAAACCAAAGGTAAATGCAGGCTCAGGGTAAAAGGAAAATATCACAGTCTGATGTTTATCATTGTGCCAGAGGGACATGAATCTCTGTTGGGAGATAAAGCATGTGAGAGACTCGGCCTAGTCAGACGGGTATACAGTATAAACAGCTCTGAGCCCAAAAGTGTGAAAGAAATAGTGGATCTGTACCCAGACATATTCAAGGGGTTTGGAGTCTTACCCTTCACCTACAAGATAAAGCTGAAAGAAGGAGCTCAGCCTGTGGTTCATGCACCTCGACGTGTTCCAGCTGCTCTTAAAGACAAGCTCAAAGAGGAACTAGAGCGGATGGAGGCACTGGAAGTTATAAGAAAAGTTGAAGAACCTACTGAATGGGTTAACTCCATGGTGTGCATTAAAAAACCATGCAGAGTCTAGGATCCGAAAGACTTAAATGCTAACATACAAAGAGAGCATTACCAGATACCTACAAGAGAAGAAATAACAAGTGAAATGGCTGGTGCAAAATTTTTTAGCAAACTAGATGCGTCCCAAGGATTTTGGCAACTAAAGCTTCATGAAGACAGTACAAAATACTGCACGTTCAACACGCCATTTGGGCGTTACTGCTTCTTGAGAATGCCTTTTGGAATTTCTTCAGCTCCTGAGATATTCCACAGGACCATGGAGCATATGATCGAAGGAATTGAGGGAGTCAGAGTTTATATGGACGACATCATTTTGTGGGGATCCACACTATAGCAGCACAATGAGAGACTAGTAAAGGTTTTGGAAAGAGTGAAACGTTATGGACTTAAACTGAACAGAGCAAAATGTCAGTTTGGCGTGGGTGACATTACCTTTCTCGGTGACAAGCTGACAGCCGAAGGCATCGAGCCGGACAAGGATAAACTACGAGCTACAGTGGGGCAAAAAAGTATTTAGTCAGCCACCGATTGTGCAAGTTCCCCCACCTAAAATGATGACAGGGGTCAGTAATTTGCACCAGAGGTACACTTCAACTGTGAGAGACAGAATGTGAAAAAAAAAATCCATGAATTCACATGGTAGGATTTGTAAAGAATTTATTTGTAAATCAGGGTGGAAAATAAGTATTTGGTCAATAACAAAAATACAACTCAATACTTTGTAACATAACCTTTGTTGGCAATAACAGAGGTCAAATGTTTACTATAGGTCTTTACCAGGTTTGCACACACAGTAGCTGGTATTTTGGCCCATTCCTCCATGCAGATCTTCTCGAGAGCAGTGATGTTTTGGGGCTGTCGCCGAGCAACACGGACTTTCAACTCCCGCCACAGATTTTCTATGGGGTTGAGGTCTGGAGACTGGCTAGGCCACTCCAGGACTTTCAAATGCTTCTTACGGAGCCACTCCTTTGTTGCCCGGGCGGTGTGTTTTGGATCATTGTCATGTTGGAAGACCCAGCCTCGTTTCATCTTCAAAGTTCTCACTGATGGAAGGAGGTTTTGGCTCAAAATCTCACGATACATGGCCCCATTCATTCTGTCCTTAACACGGATCAGTCGTCCTGTCCCCTTGGCAGAAAAACAGCCCCATAGCATGATGTTTCCACCCCCATGCTTCACAGTAGGTATGGTGTTCTTGGGATGCAACTCAGTATTCTTCGTCCTCCAAACACGACGAGTTGAGTTTATAGCAAAAAGTTCTACTTTGGTTTCATCTGACCACATGACATTCTCCCAATCCTCTGCTGTATCATCCATGTGCTCTCTGGCAAACTTCAGACGGGCCTGGACATGCACTGGCTTCAGCAGCGGAACACGTCTGGCACTGCGGGATTTGATTCCCTGCCGTTGTAGTGTGTTACTGATGGTGACCTTTGTTACTTTGGTCCCAGCTCTCTGCAGGTCATTCACCAGGTCCCCCCGTGTGGTTCTGGGATCTTTGCTCACCGTTCTCATGATCATTTTGACCCCACGGGATGAGATCTTGCGTGGAGCCCCAGATCGTGGGAGATTATCAGTGGTCTTGTATGTCTTCCATTTTCTGATGATTGCTCCCACAGTTGATTTTTTCACACCAAGCTGCTTGCCTATTGTAGATTCACTCTTCCCAGTCTGGTGCAGGTCTACAATACTTTTCCTGGTGTCCTTCGAAAGCTCTTTGGTCTTGGCCATGGCGGAGTTTGGAGTCTGACTGTTTGAGGCTGTGGACAGGTGTCTTTTATACAGATGATGAGTTCAAACAGGTGCCATTCATACAGGTAACGAGTGGGGGACAGAAAAGCGTCTTACAGAAGACGTTACAGGTCTGTGAGAGCCAGAGATTTTCCATGTTTGAGGTGACCAAATACTTATTTTCCACCCTGATTTACGAATAAATTCTTTACAAATCCTACCATGTGAATTCATGGATTTTTTTTTCACATTCTGTCTCTCACAGTTGAAGTGTACCTCTGGTGCAAATTACTGACCTCTGTCATCATTTTAGGTGGGGGAACTTGCACAATCGGTGGCTGACTAAATACTTTTTTGCCCCACTGTATACTGGAAATGCCACGTCCAGAAGATAAAAAAGGTGTGTTGAGAATCCTGAGAATGGTTAACTTTATTGGAAAATTCATCCCAAGCCTGGCAGCCAAAACAGTGCACCTGAGACAGCTTCTACACAATAGCTGCTGTCACAGTCCTGAGTCTGTGGACTCAGTGTTTTTCTGTTTGTATTAGTTATCTTTGATTTCATGATGTGTTTTGATTCTCTTGGGTTTGATTTCTGTCACTGTATCCCCTAGTTTAGTCCACGTCTGTTCAGTTTCCTGTTTTACTTTGAAAGTCTGTGTACTATGTCAATGTGTTGAGTTTTGCCTCCCCTTGTCTTGTCATGTCTGATGAGTCCCAGCTGTGCTCTCCTCCTGTTTCACATTCCCTAATTACCTCAGTATGTATTTAAGCCCTGTGTTTTTCCCTGCCAGTTGTTGCGTCCTCCACATTTGTTGTGTGTGTATTCATTGTCTGCAATCTTCAGCATCTCCAGTCTAGTTAGTTTAAGTTGTTGTTTATGTATCGCCAAGGGTGACTCACCAGCAAATAAAGCTGTCGTTTAAGTTAATGTTTTGTCTCCGAGTCCTGCACGTGGGTCCAGCCACTGACAGCCACACAACTCATCGTGACAGCTGTGAGTTCAGATGGAATAAAGAACTGGAAAACGAGTGGCAACAACTGAAAAAGACACTTACAACAGAGCCAGTTTTGGCGTATTTTGATCCCAAAAGAAAAACAAAAGTGTCAACAGATGCATCGAAGGCCGGGATCGGCGCAGTGTTGTTGCAGGCTTATGGAGACCACTGGAGGCCAGTGGCATATGTCTCAAGAGCAATGACAGAGACAGAATCTCGCTACGCCCAAATAGAAAAAGAGACATTGGGGCTTGTCTTTGGATTTGATAAGTTCCACACTTATGTCTATGGTTTGCCAACATTTGTGGCAGAGACTGACCACAAGCCATTGATAGCCATAATCAAGAAAAACTTAAGTGAAATGTCTCCACGCATTCAAAGATTGATGATGAACAGCGCTATGATTTCAACTTGATCTACACACCAGGTAAACACATTGTGCTAGCAGATGCACTCTCTAGGGGCACAACCCCAAACAAAGAGCAAAGCTCCAGAGAGATGGATGTAAATATACATGTAAACCTGGTAGCAGAGTCACTTCCTATGTCAGACAGAAAATCACATCAGATCAAGGCTGAAACACAAAAGGACTCTAGTCTGCAAAGAGTTATAACACTGTTGAATGGGAAATGGCCAAGAGGTGAATGCAAAACATACTACAACATAAGGAAAAAACTACCTGTTGGTTATTGATTACTTGTCAAACTATCCAGAGATGGCATTATTGTCCAACATGTCAGCTACTTGTGTCATAACGCACATGAAATCAATATTTGCTAGACATGGGATACCACAGATTGTTCATAGTGACAATGGACCTTGCTATAGTTGTAGAGAATTCCAACTATTTGCTCAGGAATATGACTTTAAACATGTGACCTCAAGCCCCCTGCATCCACAGTCCAATGGGAAAGCAGAGAAAGGTGTGCACATTGTGAAACAGTTACTAAAGAAAGCACAAGATAGTAAGGCAGATCCTTATTTGGCACTACTGAGCTACAGAGCATCACCACTGGAGCATGGCAAGTCACCAGCAGAAATATTAATGGGAAGAAAACTACGGACCACTCTTCCTTACACAACAACCAGGAAACACAAACAAGTGAGAGACAAAATGAAACAGTCGCAGAAGAGACAAAAGATCAACTTTGACAAGTCCTCAAAAAGTCTAAAACCACTCGCACCCAATGAAGCAGTCAGAGTGGAAGATGCAAACATCTGGGAAAACAGAGCAACTGTACTGGAGGAGGTAAACCCAAGATCGTACAATGTGAAAACTGAAGATGGACTGATATTAAGGAGAAATCGGAGTAGTTTACTGTACACTCAAAAGACAATGGGACCATCGGAAGGACAGTGTGATGACAACACACCACCTGAACCAACAACACCCGTGAAGGACAGTGTGGAGCAAAGAGACCAGTCACCCATTGTCAGAAGATCAGCACGCTCTATCAAGCCACCTGATAGACTAAACCTTTAAGCATATATATATATATATATATGTATATGTTGGTGTATACATATATAGCTAGATATATATACATATATCAAAAAGGAACTTTCTGCATTATTGTGTGTTCAGTAGTTTACACTGTCACAAATGTTTGTGATGTAATTCAAGCTATGCAATGTTAGGTATGTTTCCACAGTGTTGTTCAGCAGTTAACATCTAAAGAAAAGGGGATGTGTTGATAGGAGTTATGTGGGTAGTTCAGCTTCACCACTAGGGGGCTGTCTAACCAAATTGTGATATATACTGTGTTGTAGAAGCAGCGGCAGGTTACGTTTACGTGCATGGATGTGAGCCATGTTAAAAAAATAAAGAAGCTTGCTCACTACTACTGATGTTTTATTGAAAACATGACACACAGCAACAGAGATTAACTGGAACTTCTCAGCAAAATAGTCTGCAATTCACATCTTCCGCTACAATGAACAATGATAACAATGTAATAATCAACAGTAACACACATTTATACAGATTTGTGCATGACAGTTACATAAAAAAAAGGGGAAATAGTGAGGAGAGGTGAAAGAGCGGCACAGACATGCAGCTCTCACTCTCACTCGTCTGTATTGAGTGAAAGAGGAAGCGCGCGAACCCACCTACTGGAGCCCTGAGGCATTAACAATGGATCGACGCACAATCAACCCAGGCAAAACTTTCACTACTTATCTCCCTCTATATTCCCACTGCATATTCTATTCGAAAACAGTCAAAGCAACAAATAAAACATTAATAAGGGCATGACATGAAATGTAAGGAACAGAGATGTACAACTTCAAAACTAATCAAATTTATGATCCACCACACGTGACTGCTCAGACCTAACACACTATGTGACACTCACACCTTGTGGTATGTAAATTGTATATTACCATAATAAAATACAAAATAACCATCTGTTCTCCTGGAGAAAGTATAATTTAATCAAACCGTGCAATTTACTGGCCCTGTGTGCATAAATGGTATCTTTGTTGTGTTGTGTTTTTGATTGTAGATACCTTATATTCTAATATTTTTATTTGCCACCCTCAGATTTGACTGTCCTGAAGCAACATGTGGAAGAGAAAGGGGCGGGTGCTCAAGCCCCTCTAGCCCCCCCCCCCTGCACGTGCCTGCAGAGAGTAGAATTAACAGTAACATTATTGTAGAAATTCATTTCACCGAAACAATAACGTGGCGCACAGTGTGACGTCAAAAAAGGCGCACACCTTTGACGCTGCATTTTCTGCGTTTTCTCCGTTTTTCTCGTCCACACCTAAATGCAAAAATGGAGGTTTAGAAAATATCCACCCTGGCCGGAGTTTTTAAAAATCTCCGTTTTCAGTGACCAAAAACGCCGTTTACATGTGGACGAAAGGTGCAAACGCATAGAAAAATCTGCGTTTTCAAAAATACCCGGGTACGTGTGGACATAGCCTTGTTTTGCATAGAAATACCGGTATACTGAACAACATACAAAGCATGATATATAAAATAACATTTACCTGAGTTTTTTCTTTGAAAGAAGCCTCTAATGTCCATTCTTATATTTCAGTACATAACTGAAACCGATTTAGTCGGGGAGGGTAAGAACTAGGGTTGCCAACTCCCTGAAAAATAAATAAGGGACACCTCGTGGCCAGGGTCGGGCAACCCAGTTCACCCTTCCCAATGTGGTAGCTCTTTTTTTGTGTGTGTGAAATTATTTTTTAACCATTTGACTTGAATTTGATTTAAGCAGATGCATATTCTTTGTGATATGAACATATGGGAAACAAATGATCATTTAGCCATTTATTTTTAGCTCAAAATGACAACATTAACACAGTAAAACAGGTCTCTTTCTTAAACGGAAGCCTGTCATGGTTAACTTTTGAGAATATAAGTAAATCTTTCTTTAAAAGAACTCTGTCCTGCTTAACTTAAAATTATATAAATTAATAGAAAGCAATAGAACAAAAATATTCTTGTAACAGTGCACATATAGTGCATTTAGTGCAATTGGCTTCAGTTGAGGTATTATATCAGCTTTTCTAAAGCTAATCAGCTGCTCCTGTTTGTAAACCCGCTTGTTCCCATGATTACGCATCTTAACTCATCATCATTATTAATCTATGTATTACTTTTATGTATTAGTGATCTATTTGTTGTAATCATCTATCCTTGCAGTTGTTTATTACACAAAATAAATTATATTATCACACTTCTGGCCACATAGCACTGATATTCACTGCACATGCCCATATTAACCTTAACCAGAGGGTTTAAAAAAAACAAACCAGTGTTTACATACCATATCTGCTTCTGCCGTGGCCTGGTGGACAAGAAATCGGTTAAGGGTTCCCCGAGCTTTCACGCCCCTCATGTTCTTCATGTGCCCACCATTAGAAGCATGCCTATGGAAAAAGTGCGCCGGCACACAGTGCAGTGCGCTTTAAAGGTGTTATCGTGCATTTTCCCAGCCAGGTGTTTTCCTTTTCCCACTCCTCCCTGTACTTTTGCAACCTTTTTTTCTTTCTCTGAGGGGAACAAACATTGCTGCTCTAATGCTGGGCTTACACTGTGCGATTTTTGGCCCATTTTGAGATGATTTTTGAGTCGTGCGACCGATTTGGTGATCGGCCCGATTTTGGCCTTCATCGTGCATCGTGGGGTAACACCTCACGACCAGCTCCCAATCATCAACCGCTCGTGACGTGTCACCGCAGCCGCTCACACTGCTCACGCGCAAACACGTAAACGTCAGTGAAAAACACGGTGCAGCACGGGCTGTGCAGCGTGTGGTCTGGACACAAGCGATGGAGGCACAACTTGTAGAACTTTGGAAAGCTCATCCGAGCCTTTTTGATGTGGCCTCTGTTGAGATTCAGAGATTCTTTTATTGATACCATATAATTTGCCTTATGAAGAATGTATTAATAACATGTTTTAAAGTATCATTTATCAGTAATATTTCATACGGGGTTTATATTGCATTGAATATGTCTGTCATCACATTGACCTTTCTATTTTTACAGGTTGAGTTCATTTTATACACAATGCATAAATGTGCTTGGTTAAGAGTTGATGTTCCATTCTAGAAGGTTTTAAGCTTCACTGGTGAGAGTGTCCAGATGATCCATGCTGAGGGGAGATGAGAACATAGCAGGTTAATTGCATGCACGCTTACAATACACATATTAATCGAGTAGCAGGTCTGAGTGAAGGCCTAAGCGTCTTCTGCTTCAGTTTGAGACTGGCTGCAAAAGTACTCTACTTAGTGATTAATGACGAGGGTCCATTATTAGCTCTTAGAGATGCTAAGACCTGAAGTTATTACCTTAAAAGGCAAGCAATATAGAAAAGAGAAGTTCTATGTCTGCTTATAGCTATTAAAAGATGTACAAGATGTACGATTAACTGTGACTAATGTCTGGAACATATTCTAATCTGTCATTGACGCCATGGGGGGGGGGGGGGGGGGGGCGTGTACCCCACTGCTTTATAAGTATTCACAACATGTATTTTGGTCAGAAGACATATGTTGATGTTTTCTCCTGTGACAATAAAACTCATCGTTTGATTGCACTTTTCCGGAGCCTCCGTAGTTTGTTGTCTGGTCTAAAGTTGATCGATCTCGCAGCACCTCACAAAATTATCACGACCACAACAACCGTGAAAATAGTTGGATTTACATTGCTGTTCAATCACAGCTGCCTGATCAATGTTTTTCATTAGCAATTTAGCAAAGTTGATGTTGTTGTGTGTCTGTGGGAGTGAAAGACAGAGAGAGAGAAAGCGAGCGACAGATTTTCTGTTATAACCTTCATTTTATGGAGGCACAGTGTGAGCACTCAGGTCGCATCAGAGCATCGGGCGGTGTGAGACCTGCATCGTGACCTACCAACTTCTAACCCCTGCGAGTCAATCGTGCAGTTTGAGCAGGAGCTGAATAATGTGACTGAAAAAATCGCAGTGTGAGCCCAGCTTTAGGTGTACTGTCGTCCGAGACTTGTACCGCAGTGTTGGCGTTTGTTTCGCTGTTGGCCATGCTTGTTGTTGTGGTCATCTGTTGTCTTCCGGTATTTCCTCCGTAAGCGACCTTTCCTCAACCAACGAGATAAGCAGTAATCTGAATTGTCATAAGTGTGCTGTCAGCTCATTGGTCACAAAGCAGGAGAGGCTGGGAATGATGTTTTCAAACAAAGCGTTAATTCCATTAACATTTATAGACTACTTTTGATTCTCACTGTATTACGGGACAAAGTGCGTCCCTTATTAGCTCAATACGGGACGTGTACTTTTGTTTCTAAATACGGGACGATTCCGTTTTTTAAGGGACGGTTAGCAACCCTAGTCAGAACTGAAAATATGAAATAAACACACGTAAGCTAAGACTCTAAAAAAATAGCATTTGTTCGGCTTTTCATTTCGCCATTTGTTGATTCACTTGAAGAGCAAGTAGCGTAATATTGGTCAAGTGATCAGTTTGATATCAATCTTTCATGATGCACCGTCATATTTACATTATTTGTACGGTACGAATGATTTGCTTTGGTACCTGGTCAAACTTAAGCTCTCCTTAGTATGGCTGGCTCCGTTTCTCCAACAGCGCACTCACAGGCGATGAGTCGCTTAGTGCCTGAGCTCGGATCATACCAATATCAGGGGGGATTCACGCAGTCGTAAATTCCCACATTGTGCACTATGTGCTTCGAATATTGTGTGTACTTTTTGTTTTATACAGTTGTCAGCCAGGCATCTAACTATGAAAAAAATTACATTTGTCACGGTCTGACTGGGGCAGACCGTATGTGTTGCAGAGGAGGACTCAAACGCAGACCAAAATGTGGTGTGGATTAACAAAACAAGCCGTTTATTGAGGTTAGCAACGAGGGTACAAAATAATAGGGCATCGGTGAAAACTAAACAATAACCTAAACTGGGTGAACTAATAACAAAACATGAAAAACCTTAACCATAGTGAACTGACATGGGTACCTGGAGATGAGACATGGATGAGCAGACGACCTGACAATGGCATGCAGAAAACAAAGGGCTTAAATACATACATGAGGTGATCAGGGGAGGTGGAGACACATGGGGGAAACAGCTGACAGACATAAACCTAATGACAGGACCAGGAGAGGAAAGCTAAATACAATAAACAAAGAACACATGACATTGTCAGAATAAAACAGGAAATACTAAAACTAAAACATGACAACACAACTTAACAGACCTAATATGTGATGAATAAATACAAAACCCCAAAACATAGAAAACCCAGGAACAATAACTGCCTAAACTAAAGGCAGATAGGAAATAACACAAACTAAATCACATAACAAAATGAGACAAATACAAACATGAACTCAGAGCGCTGGGTCAGAGACCCAGCCTGTGACAACACTCCAAAAGACCCCGGGCTTCTGACAAAACAACCCGGGCTTAAGCCCAGTAAGCCACCCCCACGCTCCGCCCCTGCTACAGACACAGTAATGCCAAATAATAGTTTTTTTCTGCCAGAAAATGTGTATTTGATGCAAAACACTGCTAGCTTGTTCGTTTCTCAAAAAGTGTTCATTGGACTGTGAAATGTTCAAATAGTTTTCAATAAAGTTTTTTTACAGAGCAGACACAGCACAGATGTTTCCTTCATCTTCCTTCTCACTCATTTGTAGTGATGTGTTGGTCGCGAATGAAATGGCTCTTAGAGCCGGCTCTTTGACGTGAATGACGCGAGGCGGCTCCTTATCGCGAGCCGCAGGGTTTTTTTTTTCTTTTTATCTGACCCTCTCTCTCGCACTTTTTTCCCACTTCACTCGCACACGAGCCTTGTGCTTTACGCTGGGATGAGGGGGGAGGGGGTCGTTATGCTCAGTAGCACAGGAACAGAGCGGGAGGGAGAGAGAGAAAGAGAGCCAAGGACAACAACGTCACATTAGAAAGGTATAGTAATCATCCACAACTATTTTCAGTTGCAGATGATAAAGGATTCAGAAAGTTTATTCATGCAGGCCCATATGACAGAGAATATGCATCTTCTTTATGTTTTCATATTATAATTTTTATTTAATTGTGTTGTGGTTGCAGTGTTTTGTGTTGTTTCACTTTAAAATTTTTAAAGGAAAAAGCTGAAAATGTAAATAGTTAAAAGTTGAAATGTGACTAGTTGGTTTTTGTATTATATGATTTATTTATTACATTTTATGTGGAGTGAATAAATAAAAGTATATTTACAGTGGCGCCTACAGACAAAGCACGTGCAAACTCCAAAACACGTACAAAACACAACAGAAGTGCTCCAGGATGCTAGGTGCAGTGTTGAGCTTTTGTTATCTTGTGGCTACACAAGCCAGCAAGTACTAACAACCGGATTTGGTGTGTGGTAGTAACAGGTAAAATAACTTTTTTTTAAATTATTTGAATATATATGAGTGCTTGTGTATAAATACACAAACAATACACATATGCTTTCAATTGTGTAATTTATGTGATCTAGTAGCTCTGCTTTGGAAGTTCAGTTCATGCTAGAAATGTGTTTTGGAGTTTGTACGTGTTTTGTCTCTAGGGGCCACCGTAAATATTTATATATAAACATATATAAATAAAACCACTTTTTTTTTTTACGTTAGTACTTCCTTTGTGCATAATTTTATATTATTGTTAATGATAAATTAATTAAAGCAACAAAACAACCTGAAGAGCCGGTTCGGAGCCGAAAGAAGCTCTCTAAAACCAGCCAGAAATCCCGTCACTACTCATTTGAGCTTTTTTTCATTTCTGTCACTGACACCAAGTAAAGCCCACTCTCTTCCTCTGACCACCAGCTTTTCTATTGGTTCAAGAACAGAGGTGAGAAGTATTTCTGTTCCATGTAGTGGACGTCCCCCTCAGTGAGAGAGGCAGATATGAGATGAAACACAGGAATCAAACCAGGGACGCTGCTGTTATGGAGCTGAACTGGAACCAGACACTGAGGCCCTCTGAACATATTTTAATTACAGCTGTGCAGAGACACACTGATGACTGACTGGAACACTATGATTCACATTTTACATGAACACCATCCTCACACATGTTTATATATGGCCACTAGAGGGAGATGTTGGACTTTAAATACTAACATGGATACAAGCAGATCATCATTGATGCTTCCTCAGTGTGATAACTCCTCCCACTCTGCTTGTTTCTTCCTTTCCTCTTTCTCGGTTTTCATATGTAGTGCAGCTTGCACTACATGAGAGACCACAAAATGAAAGTCACACCACCTTCAACTCATCATTTTATTGGAAAGAGATGTGCCTGGTAGCATTATTTGAAAAAAAAAAAAGTTCTTGTTTTTTTTGTGCCAGTGTAAGACATGAAATGTGGTTTGTTGTTCTCAGAGCAACGATATGTAGTAGAGGGCTAACTCTGAACCAGCTGATGTCTGAAGGAGGATAGAGAGAATATATTCTGTTTGAAAATTCATGTTCAACAGTTTTTTAAGTTATATTGTCCAGTACTTTAATATTATAAATACAAATGTAGAAGCAGTTAAAAAAAATAGTTTTGCACCATTTTAAAATTATAATTGAAATGCACTTCCTTAAAATTTAATAATTTATTTGTATTGGTATTTTGTGTACCAATCGATATGAAAATAAAAAAGACATTAAAAACTATACCAATGTTATAATTAAAAATATTAAAATATCGTACATGACTAATGCAAAATATATATTATATAAATATTATGCAAAATCTAAAAATTTATCCATGTCTGCGTTAGGCGTTTGTGTCATTGTCCAGACAGGATTCGTAAGGTTGCTTGCGTTTTTACTTTTTCCTCATAAGTTTGCCACTTTAATGCCCATTTTTTCCATCGAAATTTTAATATCCTGTTCATTTCTTTTCCCCTACTTTCAGCGGCCCTATGCCGCCGTACCCAAGATACGCTTCATACGCCCATCTCCACAGTCCAACCCATCAAGCGTTACTCGAGACACTGTGAATCGGAAGAGTTTGAGCGAAAGGTGAAACTCCGATGTGTTCTCAGTCAGCAACTTTCAGCTTTAAAGCTTAAATTCAAACTCTGGCTTTAGGTTCTGTTGCTGTTATTAATGGAAAATACCAGCAGAGTCAGACATTTTTGCCAACCTAGATCAGAACTTAAACACGGAAATGTCTGCTGGAACTGCCTGGCTCTGCTTCACTTTCCTGTTTGCCGGGTACTTCGTGTTTGTCTCAGCAGGTGAGGTTTAGCGCTTACAGCTAATCGGTGTTTCCCTCTGAGATAAAAAATAATTAGCCTTGTACAGTTTCTGCTTTGATTCTTTTATTTTTCTTTTTGTTTTTCCGCGTGCATGAAGGCGACACAAGACTAAGTGTAATGTGTCTTACAACGGGAGGGCTGCTTTATTATTATTATTATTATTATTATGTTATTATATTGTGTTTAATTATTATGGCATTTTTTGTGTGGAGATCATTCAAGAACATCAGAACTCAGACTTAATTTTAAGTGGGTTTTTTTTTGGTACTGTGTATTTGTTTCTGACCGAGCAGAGAATAACAATAAGAACTGTTGAGTTGAGTTTCTTTTTTCTTTCTTTCTTTTTTGTCTCACCTGTTCATTTATCAGTTGACTGTGTGTCTTCTAGATTATTTTAGTAACTTGGTGGCCTTTAAAAGATAATTCCATTTCCAGGCTTTTAGGAGTAGGATGGACCGAGGCTGGTTATCACTTTGCCTGTTACTGTTATGTTACGGAGCGCCTGACACGTTGGAGTTGACAATTTGTGGAAAACACACACGAGTAATCTTTTTATTGTAACTGGGGGGGGGGGGGTTGTATTAAAAGCTAACACCACATTAGTCATTACAAAATGGACACCTATTGAAAAGCTTTGGGCAACAGCTTTGATTTGAATCGGTTTTTCACTATGAAACTAAACTCATGTGGCCAAAAGGCAAGGCAAGGCAAATTTATTTGTATAGCACAATTCAACAACAAGGTGATTCAAAGTACTTTACAGAGACATTAGAAACAAAAACAAATAAAGTGCATGATTTAAAATTGATTAAAACAAGCAAGCAAACAAACTAACTAACTAATTAACAAACAAACAAAACAGTATATAAAATCAAAACAGATAAAATCAGAACAGTAGATAAAATCAGTAGTTAATGTAAGTTTTGAAATTTAAGCTTAAAAGTGTGGATTTGGTGCTTTATTCAAATGCAGCTGAGAATAGGTGAGTCTTCAACCTGGATTTAAATAAACTGAGTGTTTCAGCTGATCTGAGGCTTTCTGGGAGTTTGTTCCAGATATAAGGAGCATAAAAGCTGAATGCAGCTTCTCCGTGTCTGGTTCTGACTCTGGGAACTGATAAAAGACCGGATCCAGATGACCTAAGGGATCTGGAAGGTTCACACTGGGTCAGGAGGTCACTGATGTATTTTGGTCCTAAACCATTCAGAGTTTTATAGACCAGCATCAGAACTTTAAAGTCTATCCTCTGACGGACAGGCAGCCAGTGTAAAGACCTCAGAGCTGGACTGATGTGGTCCACTTTTTTGGTCTTAGTGAGGACTCGAGCAGCAGAGTTCTGAATGAGCTGTAGTTGTCTGACTGATTTTTTAGGTAGACCTGTAAAGATGCTGTTACAGTAATCAAGCCTACTAAAGATGAATGCATGGACTAGTTTTTCCAGGTCATGTTGAGACATCAGATCTTTTATCCTTGAAATATTCTTGAGGTGATAGTAAGCTGACTTTGTTATTGTCTTAATGTGTTTTTCTAAGTTTAGGTCTGCATCCATCACTACACCCAAATTTCTCGCCTGGTTGGTGGTTTTTAGGTGTATAGATTGAAGTTCTCTGGTGACCTGTAATCATTTTTCTTTGGCGCCAAAGACTATTACTTCAGTTTTGTTTTTGTTTAGCTGGAGAAAATTGTGGCACAACCAGTCATTAATTTCCTCAATGCATTTACCAAGAGCCTGTACAGGGCCTTGGTCTCCTGGTGACATTGTGATATATATTTGTGTGTCATCTGCACAGCTATGATAGTTTATTTTGTTGTTCTTTATAATCTGTGCCAGTGGGAGCATGTAAATGTTAAACAGAAGGGGTCCCAAGATGGAACCTTGGGGAACTCCACATGTGATACTTGCCTGCTCAGATGTGAAGTTACCTATTGATACAAAGTATTTCCTGTTTTCTAAGTATGTCTTGAACCAGTTTAGTACAGTTCCTGAAAGACCTGCCCAGTTCTCCAGTCGTTTGAGTAATATGTTGTGGTCAACTGTATCAAATGCTGCACTGAGATCCAGTAAAACTAAGACTGACATTTTTCCACTGTCTGTATTCAGACATATGTCATTAAACACTTTGGTCAGAGCGGTTTCAGTGCTGTGGTTCTGTCTAAAACCTGACTGGAAGGCATCGTAGCAGTTATTCTGTTTTAAGAAGTAACTGAGCTGTTGAAACTGCTTTTTCAATGATCTTACTTAAAAATGGGAGATTTGAGATCGGCCTGTAGTTGTTCATTTGTGTCTTGTCAAAAAAAAAAAAAAAAAAAAAAAAAAAACATTGTCCTTTTTCAGTATAGGTTTTATTACAGCAGTTTTTAGTGATTCTGGAAACACACCTGATAATAAAGAAAAGTTGACGATCTGTAACAGGTCTGACTCTAAAGTCTTTGAGACCTTTTTGAAAAGACTTGTTGGCAGGACATCTAAACAGCAAGAGGAGGAGTTCAGTTGACCTAAGATGTTCTCCAGGTCTTTGCTGTGTTGAAATCTCCCAATTCTTTGAATCTTTGGGCTGAAGGAAGGACAATACTCGGTGTATAAATGCTCAATCAACAATCATTTATTTCCATACAATTCAACACTTATGAGCATTACAGCCATCATGATGGGAGAGATGCCTGCAGAGGGTCAGCAGCATGTCTCAAAATGGTGACGGGTTACACAGCTTTTTATACTCTCTAGTGGCCCCCACCTAGACGTAAAAGCCCAAACATTCACATTCTTTCACTCACGGCGCCTAAATTATGACCTCGGCTCTCTGTCTTTCTGTGTGAAGTAGGAAGGGGGGTAAGGAATGTGGTTTTATCTCTTTCTCCACAGACACACATGTCTCCTGCTCACAACCTTCTTCATATGATTCAGCAGTAAAACATGTCAAGAAACAATGTAATACATTCAACAGTATTGAGTAATACAGGTCAAACAAATAGATCGAATGATTTTCACACTCTTTTAAGTCAGAAGTGTAATGCAAACTAAAACTACATACTGATCACACACTCATATTAAAGGGTATAATATGATCTACAGCAGTTAACATAATTCAACTATTTTGATTACATATATAAGGTAACATATAATAACAGAATAATATCACAGCTGTTAATCAGGTGAAACTGTTTCATGGTGTTTAAACAGTTTTTTGGTGGACACAGTACATATCCTGGATCTGCTGTTGATGTACCAATTGCTTGTCTAATTTTTTGGATTTTGTCTGTGAAGAATTTGGCAAAGTCATTGCAGGCCATGGTCGAATGAAGTTCAGCTGCCACTGACACAGGAGGGTTTGTTAGCCTGTCAACTGTAGAAAATAAGACCCGAGCATTATGGCTGTTTTTAGTGATGATGTCAGAGAAGTAGGACCTCCTTGCACTCCTCAGTTGTAAATTATAATTGTGAAGTTTCTCTATATAGATGTCATAATGAACCTGGAGGTTTGTTTTTCTCCATCTGCGCTCAGCTTTCCTACACTCTCTTTTTTCATTTTTCACCAGTGTGGAGTTTCTCCGTGGAGACTTTTTCCTTCCAGAGATAACCTTCACCTTAATGGGAGCAATAGTGTCCATTACATTTAACATGTTAGCATTGAAGCTATTGACGAGCTCATTGACTGACCCTCTGGACAGGTCAGGTGTTAATGGGAAGACCTGGTTAAAAATTGCACTACTGTGTTCAGTTATACACCGTTTTGTGATCACTGTTGTTGATATATTTATGTGGGCTGAGATTTTACTTTCAAAGAAAACACAGTAATGATCAGACACGCCCACATCAGACACAGTAATGTTTGAAATGCTCAGGCTCTTGGAGATCAGTAGGTCAAGAGTGTGTCCTCTATTATGTGTGGCCTCTGTTACATGCTGAGTCAGCCCAAAGTTGCCCAGAGTGTTACTCAGGTCTTTAGTCCAGAGGGTTGTCCACATGGATGTTAAAATCCCCAACAATAATTACACAGTCAAAATCAACACAGATCACAGACAGCAGTTCACTGAGGTCATTAAAAAAGTCTGTGCAGTATTTGGGAGGCCTGTAAACATTAAGAAACACAACTTTGGATGGGGCCTTCAGCTGTAAAGCCACATATTCAAAAGACTGAAAACTTCCAGGAGATAGCTGCTTACATTGAAATGATTCATTAAATAAGACAGCAACCCCTCCTCCTCTCCTGCTCACCCTGGCCTCACTGATAAAACTTTAGTTAGGAGGGGTCGTCTCGATGAGAACAGCTCCACTGTTACTTTGGTCCAACCAAGTTTCAGTTAAAAACATAAAATCAAGGCTGTGCTCAGTGATTAAATCATTAATTAAAAATGTTTTCCCAGCTAAAGATCTAACGTTTAATAAAGCCAACTTACAGTACGTGTTTTAGAGGCATTACTTGTCCCCTCGTGTTTGGGAGCAGTCTGTGGCACACAAGGTATGTTTACTATGTTTAAAGATCTTTTAGAGTGCAGCTCTCTGTGTTTTGACCAGGCCACATGTCTCCTTCTGTCACCTAAAAGTACAGAAATTTTAAAACCTTCTAGTAAACAGGGTCCCAGCTTCTCCTGGGAAAAGTCACCACTGCCATAATCCTCGCAGCCCGGACCCTCCACACATCACACATCAGACTGTGGAAACTGAGCATGAAGGTGGTAAGGAGGAACTAAGGGGGGCGAGGCTGGGCAATGTGACTTCGATTGCTCTGTTGAGGGTGGGGCTCGATGGCGAACCTTTGGCCGCTCTGGTGGGGGGTTTATGGGGGACAAAAAGGGATTGGGCCGGGGGGTAGATCTGAGCCCAGCATTGACCCGCTCCATCATCTCCTCAGTGAATTTCAGGTGTGGGGAGGACGGAGAAAGGGAGGGGGAGAAGGGTGATGGCCTGTCAGGGGTTTGGGGGACTGGGGAAGATCGTGGTCCCTGGTCCTGGTCGTTGGTGTTGTTGAGAGAGTTGGAGGCAAATAGGGACCCCTCTTCTTGCCTCAGATGTCTCTCCTTTCTGAAGCTCTTCCCAGGTGGGGGCAAATGGAGCGCCTCCTCAAGGTTTCTGCTGGGCTTTGTCTGTTCTTGGAGTACTGTTTGTTCCTCTTTATGAGATAACTCCTCGTTTATCTCAGCCTTGGCACCAAGCACAGATGGATGACGTATGGAATAAAACAAGTTGGAGGTGAACAGTTTCACCCCTGACTTGTTAAAATTAAATCCATTTGCTTTAAACAGATGCCTGCGTTCCCAAAAAATATTAAAGTTGTTGATAAAATGCACCGAGTGGTCAGTACATGCTGATATAAGCCATTTATTCAGTGTAAACAACCTGCTGAATCTCTCGTCTCCTCCTCTGACCGGCGGTACAGGTCCACTGATGAATACAGCTGCATTCAGAGAGTTTACAGTATTTAGTAATCCAGTAAAGTCCCGTTTCAGAACCTCCGACTGTTGTTTGGACACATCGTTTGACCCTGTATGCAGAACAATGTTTGTCACAGTTGGATATTCATCTGCAATTTGAAGAATTCTCTCCTTCAGGTTTTTGACCATATCGTTAGGAAAGCAGAGGACTTTAGTGTTCTTACCGCACATCCTTTGTACATCCTTTACGGCAGAGTCACCCACAATCAGAGTTTCAGGCCTAGCCTTTAGCTTTCCCTGTGGTCTTTTACTTTTCAACAGATTTTCAGACCTTACTTCGCTGCTTTTAGATGGATGGTTGTCCGATATAGATCCAGGGTCCTTTGATAGTGGAGCAAATCTGTTGTGCAGTTTCACATTCTGTTGTGGCCATTTTTGTTGAATGCTTTTGAAAAGTGATTGATTTATTAGTTTATGGACCCTCCCATTAATTAAGAGATTAAGAGCACCCGGGATGGGTGTGGTAAAGAGGTTTTTGTTTTGTTTGCCAAATGTCAGATGGGAGGACGGGAGGGTTAAAAAATGATTTTTTGACCACTTTTGAATTGTTAAAGAAAATTAAGTTAACTTTCGTTTAAGTTTTAAGAAGTTATTTGGCTGATTTCTGTTTGTATTTTTTTCCCGAAATAAACGGCATATGATTTTTAAACAATGAGTCAGAAGTGCGTTCCAAAACAAACATCCCGTTGCCACCCACGGCCTTTCCTCGGATTTTTTTTGTTTGGAAAGTAAAAGGCCGCGACATTTAAGTCAAAAAATCATTTTGACTCGCTTGGATTTCAACTTGGAATTTGGGAAAACTTGCAAGAATTGGACTTGGAAGATTGGATCTTCGCAGAATGGACTGAAAAAATGACTCAAAGTTCGTGAGTAAATGCGAAACTGTTTGGATCAACCGAGATGCTGAGCTGCAACATGAAACATTTGTATTAAACAATTATCTTTTGGACCTTGTGAAACGAATTTTCTGGTTAAAATGGAGGAACAAAAAAGAGAGCTTTTTAATTTAATTAAAAAACGCAGAGCGAAGCTTGGCGTTCTGACAAGAAAACGAAATGACATTAATGCTCTCATTGATGCTGGAGAATCAAAAGCCTCCATAGATGAACACATGAGAACATTTAATGATTATTTGGGAGAGTTTATGGACTTACAGACTTCAGTTCAAAAATTGCTGAACGATGACGAAAAAGAAACAGATCACAGCGATTGGTATGAACCTAAGCTGATCAGTTTTAAAGACTTTCTGCATGAAATCGACACTTGGTTAACTGCAGACCCTGACCCACAAAAGGATGAAGTTGCAGCCTCTAATGTTGAATCAAAGGTAGCATCTCATGACAGTGACAT
Organism: Maylandia zebra; assembly: GCF_041146795.1. Classification (NCBI taxonomy): domain Eukaryota; kingdom Metazoa; phylum Chordata; class Actinopteri; order Cichliformes; family Cichlidae; genus Maylandia; species Maylandia zebra. The sequence goes on along the minus strand of NC_135169.1, from coordinate 2,873,032 downwards.
TGCGCCGCATGATAGTGTCTCACAAGTAGCGCAAGAAGCGAGCGACATGATTTCTGAACGAGTTGCTAAACCTGGCAGCAAGGGCTCTAGCAAAGCGCCCAGTAATGTTACTGCAGCCTTAAGTTTAAGGAGTAAAAGCTCGCGTGCGGCTTCAATTGCGCTGATGGAAGCGGAAGTGGAAAGAGCCGCTTTAAAAGCGGAGGTGGACGCACTGCAAGAAAAACATGCACTCGAACTGGAAGAAGTTCAATTAAAAGCAAGAAAAGAAGCATTGGCTCTAAGAACTAAGTTCATTAAGGCTGATGCAAAAAGGCAAATTCTCACCTCTGCTCAGGATCGGCAGAGCCTTGCATCCAGGGCTGAGGTTGAATCAGAAGGCGGGATTACAGCGCCTTCTGGAACATCTACAGAGTTTATACCTGCTGCTACAGCTCGAAAGGCTCCAAGACCAAAGAAAACCCCTTTAGTTCATTCTCCTTTGCCAATGCCCCTAGAGACACATGCGCCTGCTAAGGTCAAACCAGAAGGGGAGAGCCCAAGGCCAATCTCTTCACAGCTTGATGTTCACAGCAGTGCCCTAATAGAGATTATGACAAAGCAAAATGAAATTACTCAGATGCTTGTAAACCAACAGAGGTTGTCACTGCTTCCAGCTATAGACATTCCTGTTTTTGGTGGTGATCCTTTACGTTTTAGATCCTTTCTTAAGGCTTTTGAACAAGGAATAGAGACTAAAACTGATAATATGCAGGATAGGCTTTATTATTTAGAACAGTTTACTACAGGACAGCCCAGAATTTTAGTGAGAAGTTGTATGCACATGAGTCCACAGACAGCTTACGTTGAGGCAAAAAGGCAGCTTGAGTGGAACTTTGGTAACAGAGCAAAGATAACGTCTGCATTTATAGACAAGGCTCTTAACTGGTCAGTTTTAAAGTCTGATGATGCTTCAGCATTACGTGCTTACACATTCTTTCTAAGAAGCTGCTTCAACACAATGGATGAAGCTGGGTTTCTTGATGAGCTGGAAAATTCAACCAATATGAGGATTCTTGTTTCAAAGTTGTCTTTTAGACTTCGTGATAAATGGCGACTAATAATCGTTGATATAACAGAAAAGTGCAATCGCAGAGCAGGGTTTAAAGATCTTCTTGATTTTCTTGAAAAGCAAACAAGAGCTGCATTAGATCCTGTTTTTGGAGAGAGTCAAAACACAAAAGAAAAGATAGCTTCAAAACCATCAAAGACACCGCTTAAAACTAAAAGCAGTAGCTTTGCTGCAAGAAATAAAGAGAATATTATACTCTATCACAAACCAGCAAGTACTAGATGATGAAACCTTGCATACAGTTTTTTGTGAAGTGGAGGCTATACTGAATGACCGCCCAATCACACCTTCTTCTGACGATCCTAATGATGTAGAAGCTCTTACTCCAAATCACTTGCTCCAGTTAAAAGGCAAACCTGTGCTGCCACCAGGTTTATTTAAAAAAGAGGATCTGTATCTGCAAAGACGATGGAAACAAGCCCAGTATATTGCGGATCTACTCTGGAAAAGGTGGGTGAAAGAATACCTTCCTATGTTGCAGGAACGACAGAAATGGAACAAGATTCATAGGAACTTTTGCATTGGTGATGTTGTGCTTGTTGTTGATGGAGCTGCACCAAGAAATTCTTGGCCCATTGGCCGCATCACTGAAACCATGGCCGATGCACACGGAGTAGTTCGCCGTGTTAGAGTTAAGACACGAACAAATGAGCTGGAGAGGCCAATCAACAAAATATGTCTCCTGGTGGAGGCCATCTAGAGGAAACAATGAATGTTTGCCTCCAACTGAGCCAAGTTCTGGAACCTCTGGCTCTACATTTACACTGACACTCACTTTGCCCTACACTCCATTATATAACATACACCTTTTTTGAATACAGTGGGGCAAAATAGTATTTAGTCAGCCACCGATTGTGCAAGTTCCCCCACTTAAAATGATGACAGAGGTCAGTAATTTGCACCAGAGGTACACTTCAACTGTGAGAGACAGAATGTGAAAAAAAAAATCCATGAATTCACATGGTAGGATTTGCAAAGAATTTATTCGTAAATCAGGGTGGAAAATAAGTATTTGGTCAATAACAAAAATACAACTCAGTACTTTGTAACATAACCTTTGTTGGCAATAACAGAGGTCAAACGTTTACTATAGGTCTTTACCAGGTTTGCACACACAGTAGCTGGTATTTTGGCCCATTCCTCCATGCAGATCTTCTCGAGAGCAGTGATGTTTTGGGGCTGTCGCCGAGCAACACGGACTTTCAACTCCCGCCACAGATTTTCTATGGGGTTGAGGTCTGGAGACTGGCTAGGCCACTCCAGGACTTTCAAATGCTTCTTACGGAGCCACCCCTTTGTTGCCCGGGCCGTGTGTTTTGGATCATTGTCATGTTGGAAGACCCAGCCTCGTTTCATCTTTAAAGTTCTCACTGATGGAAGGAGGTTTTGGCTCAAAATCTCACGATACATGGCCCCATTCATTCTGTCCTTAACACGGATCAGTCGTCCTGTCCCCTTGGCAGAGAAACAGCCCCATAGCATGATGTTTCCACCCCCATGCTTCACAGTAGGTATGGTGTTCTTGGGATGCAACTCAGTATTCTTCGTCCTCCAAACACGACGAGTTGAGTTTATAGCAAAAAGTTCTACTTTGGTTTCATCTGACCACATGACATTCTCCCAATCCTCTGCTGTATCATCCATGTGCTCTCTGGCAAACTTCAGACGGGCCTGGACATGCACTGGCTTCAGCAGTGGAACACGTCTGGCACTGCGGGATTTGATTCCCTGCCGTTGTAGTGTGTTACTGATGGTGACCTTTGTTACTTTGGTCCCAGCTCTCTGCAGGTCATTCACCAGGTCCCCCCGTGTGGTTCTGGGATCTTTGCTCACCGTTCTCATGATCATTTTGACCCCACGGGATGAGATCTTACGTGGAGCCCCAGATCGTGGGAGATTATCAGTGGTCTTGTATGTCTTCCATTTTCTGATGATTGCTCCCACAGTTGATTTTTTCACACCAAGCTGCTTGCCTATTGTAGATTCACTCTTCCCAGTCTGGTGCAGGTCTACAATACTTTTCCTGGTGTCCTTCGAAAGCTCTTTGGTCTTGGCCATGGCGGAGTTTGGAGTCTGACTGTTTGAGGCTGTGGACGGGTGTCTTTTATACAGATGATGAGTTCAAACAGGTGCCATTCATACAGGTAACGAGTGGGGGACAGAAAAGTGTCTTACAGAAGACGTTACAGGTCTGTGAGAGCCAGAGATTTTCCATGTTTGAGGTGACCAAATACTTATTTTCCACCCTAATTTACGAATAAATTCTTTACAAATCCTACCATGTGAATTCATGGATTTTTTTTTTCACATTCTGTCTCTCACAGTTGAAGTGTACCTCTGGTGCAAATTACTGACCTCTGTCATCATTTTAAGTGGGGGAACTTGCACAATCGGTGGCTGACTAAATACTTTTTTGCCCCACTGTACACACAAACCAAACACATGAACATCAGAGACTTGAAATCATAGAACATTGACCTTTCCTTTTGTTTGTTTTTTAAGAAGACTGTGACACACGTCAGGCACAGATACACACACACACACGTCTTTAGCCTCAGATGCACGTTTATTGTGAAATGCATACAATGACAGCTGAACACCGTTTGACAGCGGTCGGTTTCCCCAGCTCCTCCTCCTTCGCTCCTCTCCGCCTCACTATATAAAGGGAAGGAAAAACCACCATCAGTCCCAAAATCACGATCAGCTGATCTTACCAGCACCGCCCCGTTGAGCTCACTGCCCCACTCCTCCCCTGCAGCCGCGCCCCGGACCACACCTCCGCCACACACCCCCACCGCCCGACTGAGGCCGGGAAGCCCACCGGCCGAACTTACTCCCCCCCCCCCCGCGAGCGGGAGAGAAAATCGGCCACCGCCATCTGCGCCCCCGGCCTATGGACCACCTTGAACTTAAAAGGCTGCAAAGCCAGATACCACCGAGTGATCCGGGCGTTGGCATCCTTCATGCGGTGAAGCCACTGCAGCGGGGCGTGGTCCGAGCAGAGGGTGAATGAGCGCCCCAGGAGGTAATAGCGAAGGGAGTCGACCGCCCACCGGATAGCCAAGCACTCCTTCTCCACGGTGCTGTACCGTCTTTCGCGCTCCGCCAGCTTCCGGCTGATGTAAAGAACGGGACGGTCGGCCCCCCTCACCTGCTGGGACAAAACGGCCCCCAGCCCTCTGTTCGAGGCGTCGGTCTGCAGAACAAAAGGGAGGGAAAAGTCAGGAGTGTGAAGCAGCGGCTCCCCACAGAGAGCCTTTTTCACCTGCACAAACGCCGCCTGGCACGGCCCCGTCCACTGAACCAGATCTGGAGCACCCTTCCGGGTAAGATCGGTTAAGGGGCTGGTCAGCTGCGCAAACCCCGGCACGAACCGGCGATAGTAACTCGCCAGCCCCAAAAACCGTCTCACCTCCTTTTTGGTCTTGGGGCGCGGGCAGGATGCGATAGCCGCCGTCTTCTCCACCTGTGGATGCACCTGCCCGCCCCCCAAGTGGTACCCCAGATACTGCACCTCCCTCCGTCCAACTGCACACTTCCTCGGGTTGGCCGTGAGCCCCGCCTCCCTCAGGGACCCCAGGACCGCGGCCACCCGCTGCACATGCTCCGCCCAGGTGTCGCTGTGGATGATCACGTCATCCAAGTAGGCAGCAGCATATGCAGCGTGCGGGCGCAGCACCCGGTCCATGAGACGTTGGAAGGTGGCAGGGGCCCCGAACAAGCCGAACGGAAGCGTCACGAATAGGTACAACCCGTACGGAGTGGAGAAGGCCGTTTTCTCCCTGGACTCAGCAGACAAGGGAATCTGCCAGTAGCCCTTGGTTAAATCCAGTGTCATGAAAAAGCGGGCCGTGCCCAGCCGATCCAGGAGCTCGTCGACCCGGGGCATGGGATAAGCATCAAAACGTGACACCTCATTCACCTTGCGATAGTCGACACAGAACCGTATAGACCCATCCTTCTTCACTACCAGAACGATGGGGCTACACCAGGCGCTGTGCGACTCTTCTATTACTCCCATCCTCAGCATGTCAGCCAATTCCCTCTGCACGATTTGGCGCTTATGCTCGGGAAGCCTGTAGGGCCGTGAACGCACCGTCACGCCAGGCTGCGTCACAAAATGATGCTCAATGAGAGACGTCCGGCCGGGCAGGGGAGAGAACACGTCAGCAAAACGCTGTTGTAACGCGACAACGTCCGCTCTCTGGGCCTGTGTGAGATGGTCATCACAAGGGAGGGAGGCGGGGATGATGGAAATTGGCACCTCCGGCCCCAACTCATCTCTCTCCTTAACCAGGCTCACCAGAGAGGCGGTTTCAACCTCTCTCCACGCTTTAAGGAGATTGAGGTGATAGATCTGCATGGCCCCTCCCCTGTCCGACCGGGCGACCTCATAGTCAACGTCCCCGACTCGCCGTGTGACCACAAAGGGTCCTTGCCACTTGGCGAGCAACTTTGAGCTGGAAGAAGGGAGTAATACAAGCACTTTGTCTCCCGGTGTAAATTGCCTGAGTCTAGCCCCTCTGTCATACAGGCGTTGCTGACGCTGCTGAGCCTGGAGCAAATTCTCCCGTGACAACCTACCCAACGTGTGGAGTTTTGCTCTCAGGTCCAACACGTACTGAATCTCATTTTTGGCGGGGCTCGGACCGTCCTCCCAGCTTTCTTTAATCAGGTCGAGCACCCCACGTGGCCTCCGGCCGAACAGCAGTTCAAAGGGAGAAAATCCCGTGGAGGCCTGGGGCACCTCCCGCACTGCGAATAACAGAGGGTCTAGCCAGTGATCCCAATTGCGTACATCCTCGTTAATGAACTTACGAATCATGGATTTTAAGGTCTTATTCAGCCGCTCCACCAGCCCGTCAGTCTGAGGGTGGTAGACGCTGGTCCGAATAGATTTAATGCCCAATAATTCGTACAGTTCCCGCAGTGTACGAGACATGAACGACGTGCCCTGGTCAGTCAGTATCTCTTTCGGGATTCCGACTCGGGAGATGACCTGAAACAGTGCCTGCGCCACACTCTTTGCAGAGATGGTGCGCAGCGGAACTGCTTCCGGGTACCGCGTTGCATAATCCACCAGAACCAACACAAAGCGGTAGCCGCGTGCACTCCGGTGAAACGGCCCGATGAGGTCCATGCCAATGCGCTCGAACGGGACCTCTATGAGTGGAAGTGGACGCAAAGGCGCTTTTGGTATGGCCGGCTGATTAACAAGTTGGCAGTCCAGGCAGGACGCGCACCAGCGGCGCACATCCGCTCGGATGCCCGGCCAATAAAATCGGGCCGTTATTCGCTCCAGAGTTTTTTCGTATCCCATATGCCCTGCCATGGGGTTATAATGAGCCGCCTGGAAAATCGTTTCCCGGCGGCCCTGCGGCACCAACAGCTGGGTATGAGTCACCTCCGTGCGAGCGTCACGACTCACTCGATATAACCTATCATTCGTTAACACGAAGTGTGGGTAGGTCCGCACGGCTTCAGGGCGCACCACATGACCATCAATCTCAATCACTTGGTCAAAGGCTGAGCGTAGGGTATCGTCACGAGACTGCTCCAGTGGGAAATCACCCGTGGGGGGCACTTCCGGAGCCGGCGGGGCTCCCTGTGAAGGACCCGCCGTCTCCCCCTCCCCAGAGTCAGTGTCGGACGACCCCGCGTCACCACTGAGCGCCGCGCAGACACTACATGCTACTAGCGGTCGTGATCGCACCCCCGCGTACTGTCCCAACAGATGATGAAACCCCGGCCAATTCGTACCCAGAATTAGGGGATGCGACAGGTGCGGGCTAACCGCAGCCGTTACTCTATGCGTTTTGCCCTTATACTTTAATACTAGCGGCACTATGGGATACCTGTGAACATCACCATGCACACACCTCACCTCCACCCATTCTGCCTCCAGCAATGCCCCGGGGCGAACCAAACTTTGGTGCACGAGGGTCTGCGTGCAGCCCGTGTCCACCAAAGCATGGCGTATACCCCCTCGAGTCCTTACCGGAATGCTGTATGTCCCTCCCGGACCGGGAGAGGGCGCTGGAGCACCGGCAACGCGGAACACCTGCCCCACCTCCATCAGAGGACAGTCCCTCCTCAGGTGTCCCAGCTGTCCGCACTTCCAGCACTCCTGCCCCGGCGTCTGTGCTGCTCTCCGTGGCTCAGGTGCGGCACTGCTTAGGTCCGATCCCTGGGAAGGCACAAGCGCGGCAAAAGGATTAGTGGGGCTCAATGGATGCGGCCGCTCTGCCTGCCCCGGCGCGGGTATCCGGCGCCTCGGTGCCGGTACCGGGGCTGGTCTGTTCGGCCTCCGGCTGCTGTCCCAGGGTTCCCCTGCTCTAGCGGCAAGGTGATCCTCTGCCAGCGTCACCGCCGCCTCCAGACTCGCGGGACGGTGGCACCTGACCCATCTTGCCGTCTCTGCAGGCAGCCCCTCCACGAACTGCTCCAGCACCACTTTGCCCACCAGCAGCGTCTCGCCCTCCGACGTTCCCGGCTGCAGCCAACGTACGGCCGCATCATGCAGCTTCCGGGCCCAAGCAAACGGCCGATCCGTCACGGCCAGCCGACAGGCCCGGAACCGCCGGCGATGATCTTCAGCGGTGAGACCCAACCGGTCCACCACCGCCCGGCTCACGTCCTGGAAGCTGCCCCTCGAAGCCGGCGGCAGACTCAGGGCCGCCGTCCGAGCCTCCCCCGACAGCAGAGGAAGCAAACGCGGAGCCCACTCCACCTGCGGCCACTGGCAGGCCTCCGCTGTGGCACGAAAAGTTTCCAGAAAAACCTGGGGGTCGTCCTCGTCCCCCATCCGGGGCACCGCCACCGACAGCGGTGGGGGCTTCGGCGGGGCAGCAGCGCCAACCAGCCGCTCCAGAACCTGGGTCTGCCGGTCCGTCTGCTCCTGCAGCGCAGCCAGGTGAGACCGCTGGGCCGCCGCATGGTCGTGGTTCATTTTCGCTATCTCCGCCAGCATCTGCGCCAGAAACTGCAAAGGCTGGTCGGGCGGCGCAGCCTGCGGGTCAGACATCCCCACACCGGCAGGCTCCTGGGTTTCGGCACCACTTGTGACACACGTCAGGCACAGATACACACGCACACACGTCTTTAGCCTCAGATGCACGTTTATTGTGAAATGCATACAATGACAGCTGAACACCGTTTGACAGCGGTCGGTTTCCCCAGCTCCTCCTCCTTCGCTCCTCTCCGCCTCACTATATAAAAGGAAGGAAAAACCACCATCAGTCCCAAAATCACGATCAGCTGTTCTTACCAGCACCGCCCCGTTGAGCTCACTGCCCCACTCCTCCCCTGCAGCCGCGCCCCGGACCACACCTCCGCCACAAAGACCTATACGGATGGACTGCTGAAGAAAATTGTTGGTATTGCATTTGGTGATGGCCACTTAGAAAGAATTAATTCATGTTACACAGGAATTAGGGGCCGGAATGTTGTGGCCATTTTTGTTGAATGCTTTTGAAAAGTGATTGGTTTATTAGTTTATGGACCCTCCCATTAATTAAGAGATTAAGAGCACCCGGGATGGGTGTGGTAAAGAGGTTTTTGTTTTGTTTGCCAAATGTCAGATGGGAGGACGGGAGGGTTAAAAAATGATTTTTTGACCACTTTTGAATTGTTAAAGAAAATTAAGTTAACTTTCGTTTAAGTTTTAAGAAGTTATTTGGCTGATTTCTGTTTGTATTTTTTTCCCGAAATAAACGGCATATGATTTTTAAACAATGAGTCAGAAGTGCGTTCCAAAACAAACCTCTCGTTTCCACCCACGGCCTTTCCTCTGATTTTTTTTTGTTTGGAAAGTAAAAGGCCGCGACACATTCAGTTGTTTTGGAGGTTTGTTGTTAACCTTCCTATTCACGGTTGTCCAGTCCTGTTTCCTCCCGTATACAGGGGTAGAAGAGCTTCTCTGTCTCGTAGGAAGTGAAGGCCAGTTGGTTTCAGAGATTGCAGCTCGCTGTGCTCTGCCTGTGATACGTCCTCCCCCTTCCAGGAGACATGATTTATGTCTTGGTTTTGCACCAAGACAGTCCAAGGGGGGATTATCGCTTGAGCATTTATTATAATGCACAGAGTCTACTTTCTTGGTCATGTTATCTGTGCTCCTTAGCTGTGTACTAGCTTGCTCATCGCCATTGTTTTGAATCAAAGGCAAGGTTGTTTCATTTCCACACGATCCATTTACCTCCACGTTTACTTCTAAGCAATGAATTTGTGTCTCCAGTACTGCAATCTTCTGCAGGAGGCTGTGGTAGTCATCTGTGGAGAGGGAAGGCATCTTGTTGCTAGTTAGCCTAGCGGTTAGCACCTTTCCAGGCTATTGAGGCTGTTCGGTGCCCAGATGCTGTAATCAGGCTTCAGCTTTGTCTAGGCCACAGACACACGGAGCGCTGAGGATAAGGTAACTGTAAAAATGTTGCCGTTTCTGTTAAGAACACTTTAGTCCTAATGATCTATAAGTGTCCAGAAGCTATCGCAGGTAAGCTCATACGGAAAGGAAGGAAAAAAAATCAGCATAAAAATCAATAAAAGAAGAAAAGCATTTAAGGAGCAAAGAGATGAAGCGTCCACACTTGCAAAAGGAGAGGAGCTAGTAGTGGTTAAAAGGTTAAAATGTTTATCAAGAGGTCAGTTAGAGCTGGAGCCTCTGAATATAAAGAATGTTTCTGCAGCTAGGGATGCAAAGACAGATTTTCCTTTGTCAACAATGTGTTGTCTGCAAGTTCTGTGACTCTGAGTGAGGTAGGGTTGATAGACTTACCTGGAGAACTGAGTGTGAATCCAGGCCTTAAAGTGGAGGGTTCAGAGTCAGTTTGCCATTGATGATGTTTATTTTTATTTAAATATTTGTACAATGTTTTGGTCACTATTGCCCAGATTATGTGTAGCCTTACAAAAAAAGAGACAATTTTTGTTATTTGAAAATTTATTCTTTTGTTCTATTAATTGGGTGCAGTTTAAATACAGTCATAAAATGGGGAACTTGTTTTCAGTTGCTTCTTTTGGTTTAATGATGGTGATGTTATTAAAGCAAATTCCTTAATTTCACTGAGGGACCAAGCAGCCAAAGCAAAGAGGACACAGGCACAAAAAGATCTTCAAAAAGGGTTTTCTTTATTTTAACCCTCAAAAAGTCCAAAATTAACAAAATTCAAAACCATACTTAGCAGACCCATAAAACAGGTCAACTAAATATAACTCTACAAAAAAGAATTTCCAGAAACTTAAACAAAACAAAGTGAGACACAACTTAACTCACAAACTGACCTAATTACAAAGACACATGAGGGTAGCTTTTATAATGATTTGGCCAAACCATTTGAACACAATAGGGGGGAAAACAAAAACACATACTAATATTAACTAAGCACAGAATAACCTAACTAAACCTAAAACACCCCTGCTCCTGGTAAGCCCATGGTTGGTCCTGCTGAGCAGGCATTTTGTCCCCAGAGTCCTCAGCCACGCCTTTTGCCCAGACAGGAAACAGCCACCGCCCAAACCCAGGTAACTCAAAGAAAGAGAAACATAATTAACAAAACATTTTAGAAAAACCACACAATGTTACTATGTGCGCGCCTCATAATACCAGTGTTAGGTTTAACCAAATGATTAGTAAAGAAAACTGCAAAGCAAAATAATAAAGTGGAAAATGGACTAATTTACCCCTGTGTGGCTGATGCCATCACACACACCCCCTCTTCAGGACTCTCGCTGGTACAGCGAGAGAGGAAGTCGGCGGTAACGTTGTTCTTCCCAGGAATGTGCTTGATGACAAACCGGAAAGGTTGCAGAGCAAGGTACCATCTTGTGATCCTTCCGTTCTTATCTTTCATCTTTTCCATCCACTGAAGTGCACTATGATCCGTCTCCAGGGTGAATTCTCTTCCAAGAAGGTAGTACCTGAAGGAATCGAGGGCCCACTTGATGGCAAGGGCCTCCTTTTCCACTGTTGAATACCGAACCTCTCTTGGGAACAGCTTTCGGCTGATATAAGCAACAGGATGACGTTCTCCTTCCAAACCTTGAAGTAGCACTGCTCCCAGACCCCTATGAGATGCATCCGTTTGAAGGAAAAAGTGCTCATTAAAGTCTGGACTGTACAAAACTGGTTCGCTACTCAGTGATTGACTGATGTCCTTGAAAGCTGCTATAGCCTCCTCTGTCCAGTTAATCTGATTAGGACACTTGATGCCTGTCAAGTCTGTTAGTGGAGCTGCCCTGGTGGAGAATTGTGGTATGAACCGACGATAAAAGCCTGCCATGCCCAAAAAGGATCTTAGTTGCTTCCTTGTCTGTGGGAGAGGACAAGACTCAATGGCTTGGATCTTACTGACCTGAGGCTTGATCACCCCATTCCCGATCACATGGCCCAGGTACGCAGTCTCAGCAGAGGCAAAAACACACTTAGAGGGGTTCACGGTCAACCCAGCAGCGCCAAGACGGTCGAAGACAGCATGCAGATGTTCCAAGTGTTCCTCCCATGTGGTGCTGTAGATGACAATATCATCAAGATATGCAGATGCAAAATCTGAGAAACCACATAGTACTTGGTCCATTAATCTCTGAAAGGTTGCTGGAGCCCCATGCAGCCCGAATGGCATCACTGTAAATTGGAAGAGACCCCAAGGTGTTCGAAAGGCAGTCAACTTCTTTGATCGCTCCGTTAGTGGCACCTGCCAATATCCCTTGCACAAGTCAAGTGTGGTCAAATACTTTGCCTTCCCCAGCCGTTCCAGCAAATCATCAATGCGTGGGGTGGGGTATGAATCAAACAGTGATATTGAGTTTAGGTACCTGAAGTCTATACAGAACCTCATGCTTTCATCCTTCTTTGGCACCAGGACCACCGGATTACACCACTCACTCTTTGATGGCTCAATGATCCCCAAGGACAACATGAGGTCAATTTCCTTCTTCAGGGATATCAACAGACGTTCAGGGATCCTGTAACTCAAACGCTTTACTGAGACGCCCTCTTTAATGACAATGTCATGCTCAACAATATCTGTTCGGCCAGGATTCACTTGAAGCACTTTAGAGTTGCATGCAGCTCTCACCTGAAGCTGTTTATCATCTGGCAGATGACTAAGGTCAAAATCTACCACATCAGCAGAAGGCAAGTATTGCTCACCAACCTCTTCTTCCTCTGGCACACCCCTTATGAGCATAACCTCTGCTGTCTTTTCAGGGCGCTGCGCCCATTCCTTCAATAGATTTATGTGCAGAACCCTGCTGGAGCGTGGCTTTCCAGGGATAAACACTTGGTAAGTAGTGGACCCCAATTTCTTCTGGACCTCAAAGGGCCCTTGCCACTTAGCCAATAGCTTGTTGTTGTCAGTGGGGAGGAGCACCAACACCTTTTGTCCAGGACTAAAAGACCTCTGACGAGCTGCTCGGTCATACCAAAACTTCTGCTTATGCTGGATTTTGGTCATATTTGACTGAGCAAGCTCACTCATTTTCTGCAGTTGCTCCCTCATCTGCACAACATAGGAAACAATGTTAACAGAGTCCATCTTTTCCTTGCCTCCCTCCCAGATGTTTCGTAACAGGGCTAGAGGTCCTTGTACCTCATACCCATACAAAAGTTCGAACGGAGAGAAACCAGTGGAGGCTTGTGGCACTTCCCTGTAGGCAAAGAGAAGATAAGGAAGCCACTGATCCCAATCAGCACCATTCTTATCTACCACCTTCCTGAGCATCTGCTTCAGAGTCTGATTGAACCGTTCTGTAAGCCCATCAGTCTGAGGATGGTATGGGGTGGTCCTCAGGCTTCTAATGCCCAGCAGCTTGTACACCTGTTTTAGTAAGTTGGACATAAAGTTACTCCCCTGATCAGTCAGTATTTCCTGTGGGAACCCTACTCTTGCGAAGAGCTGTACGAGGCAGAAAGCTACTGATTTTGCCTTGATGGATTTCAGTGGGAAGACCTCTGGATATTTAGTTGCATAATCAGTGATTACAAGCATATAGCGATTCCCTGACTTACTCTTCTCAACGGGTCCAACAATATCCATTCCGAGGCGCTCAAATGGGGTACCAATAATAGGCAGTGGTTGGAGTGGAGCTTTGGAAGGGATTTTGGAGGATGTCATCTGGCACTGAGGACAGCTCTTACAGAAGTAGGCTACATCTCTATGGAGGCCAGGCCAGAAAAAATGTTGTTTAATACGAGCTGTGGTTTTGTGCTTACCAAGGTGGCCAGACCAGGGAATAGAGTGTCCCAAATTAAGCACAGTTTCTCTAACCTCTTGGGGAACCACTAGCTTCAGAAGTGAGCCCATCTGATGGTAAAGTATGCCATTTTGCAAGACATAGTCACTTTTGTTATTGCCTGCCTCCTCTACTTGCTTCTTGTCTATTGCTCGCTGAAAACAGGAAGCTAAACTAGGATCAGTTTTTTGCAACTCTACCATCTGATGGTAAAGTATGCCATTTTGCAAGACATAGTCACTTTTGTTATTGCCTGCCTCCTCTACTTGCTTCTTGTCTATTGCTCGCTGAAAACAGGAAGCTAAACTAGGATCAGTTTTTTGCAACTCTATTATATTGCCAGAAATTTGAAGTCCCAAAGGCAAGTCTGGGTCAGTATGCATTTCTGGGTGTACTATAGTATGCTGGAACTTCTCCTGTCTCCTCTGTCTGCGACTTTTCCGAGGCTTCCCAGGTGCAACTTCCCATTCCTCATTAAAAAATGGCAAGGCACTGAAAACGTCTGAGGTTTCACTAGATTTTTGAGCTTGGGCTCTAGTAACAGCCACATTGCATTGATGATTCTGGTCTGACTCCAACAAATCAAAAAGCACTGGAAAATCTCGTCCCAGAATAGCTGAATAAGGCAGGTTATCAACCACCCCAACATTTAAAAGGTAAGTCTGTCCATTCACTTTAATGTACATGTCAGCTGTTGAGTACATCTTCTCATCTCCGTGCACACAACAAATGGGGATGGTATCACTGACAATATTGGGGGGCACAAAATCTCTGTGTATCAGTGTACGAGAACTGCCAGAATCAAGTAAAGCTCTTAAAGTTGTTCCATTAGCTTCAATTTTTATCATTTTAGCAGTCTGGTCACACTGGAGCCCATGTTCAGCATGTGAACGTGGCATGAAACACATTTGAACCATCTTAGCTGAGGTTTTTGGGCACATTGGCTTTGTGTGGCCCTCTAACCCACAGAGGTAACAAACGATCTTTTTTGAATTTTTTAATGGTCTGCCAGCAAACTGGTTCTCACCCACAGGAGTTTTATCTGCTGACAGTGGCCTTTGATGATACATCTGGGCTGATTTGGGGCCTTCCTTTGGCATTTTATTTGCATTACAGGTCCAAGGTTGCCCTTTCCTCCTGGCAGCTACAAATACTTCTGCCAGCTCAGCTGCCTTCGCTGCAGAAGACGGATTGTGCTCTCGAATCCAAACCTGCAGCTCAGGGGACAACATTCTCAAATATTGTTCAAGGATGATTATTTCACCAATTTCTTGGTTTGTTTTACCTTTTGGCTGAATCCATTTCCCGTACAGATCTTTAAGTCGAGCATACAACTCCTTAGGGTTCTCATCAAGCCTGACTTCCAGTGAACGGAATCGCTGCCTGTAGGTCTCAGGGTTAACATCATACTTGGACAAAATTGCAGCTTTAACTTTGTCATAGCTGAGAGAGTCATCAATATCCATATGAACGTATGCCCCTCTTGCCTTGCCCGTTAGCAGTGGTATCAATCGAAAAACCCAGTCTGTTTTTTCCCAACGATATGCTAAGGCAATGCGTTCAAATGTAGTCAAAAAATGCTCAATATCATCACTATCAGTCAACTTTTCCAGTCTGGGTTCATGCAATGAAAACTGACCTGATAATGACTGACTGGATTCAGCTTGAGGGGAACTAGGAATGTGAGGTAGCTCCCTTGACTCTGGAGACTCTGTGGTAGGTAATGGTAGCTCTGGTACTGGTGATGTCCGGGACTGCACCTCTAACTGTAAAAGCTGAAACTGATGTTGCAATGCTTCGAATTTTTGTTCTTGTCGTGCAGTTACCGCTTCTTGCCTTGCTTCCCGAGCCTCCTGTTGACCCATATGAGCTTGCAATATCGACATCAGATCTGACAGAGATGGCTCCCTTTCTTCAACCTCAGTGCTCTCCACCATTTCAGAGACTCCAATTTCCTCCTCAGCATCAGCTTCCTTCTGAACAGTTACTCCTTTCTTCTTTTCCACCTTTCCTCCCCGATGCATTTTTCTTTTTTCTGGGGGTGAAAAAAAAACCTCAAAGAAAAAAAAACTGTGTCCTCAACTGGCATATCCCACTGCTGCCACCAATTGTGAGGGACCAAGCAGCCAAAGCAAAGAGGACACAGGCACAAAAAGATCTTCAAAAAGGGTTTTCTTTATTTTAACCCTCAAAAAGTCCAAAATTAACAAAATTCAAAACCATACTTAGCAGACCCATAAAACAGGTCAACTAAATATAACTCTACAAAAAAGAATTTCCAGAAACTTAAACAAAACAAAGTGAGACACAACTTAACTCACAAACTGACCTAATTACAAAGACACATGAGGGTAGCTTTTATAATGATTTGGCCAAACCATTTGAACACAATAGGGGGGAAAACAAAAACACATACTAATATTAACTAAGCACAGAATAACCTAACTAAACCTAAAACACCCCTGCTCCTGGTAAGCCCATGGTTGGTCCTGCTGAGCAGGCATTTTGTCCCCAGAGTCCTCAGCCACGCCTTTTGCCCAGACAGGAAACAGCCACCGCCCAAACCCAGGTAACTCAAAGAAAGAGAAACATAATTAACAAAACATTTTAGAAAAACCACACAATGTTACTATGTGCGCGCCTCATAATACCAGTGTTAGGTTTAACCAAATGATTAGTGAAGAAAACTGCAAAGCAAAATAATAAAGTGAAAAATGGACTAATTTACCCCTGTGTGGCTGATGCCATCACACACAAAAACAGAATAATTATATAATTCTGTTCTTATAATCATTATATTGTCATTGCAAGCATCTCCAAACTGTGTTTATATAAAAAGTCATTAGGAGCTGCATATCATCCATTATCCAAGGTTTCTGGTTTGGAAAAGTCCAGCAGCATTTTTCAGCATGGTGGCAGTACAAAAAGTAATGTAGGACAGCAGAGTCTAGTATAAGCGATATAATCCTTCAGGTTCTCACTCTCAAACATTAACCGTTCGGCAGTAGCGTGCACAGACATTTTGGGGGGCAAGTGCTCCAGGGGGAAAAAAGGGCACTTTTTGCATATGTGGAAAACCAGCCACACATTAGCAGAAAACCACTGTTTCTGGAATGATCTCCCCTCAGTTTTTGGGTAAGGTATATCAGGCTGACATGGGCCCACATTGCAGCACATTGAAACGTATCTGTCATTGCGCTTTATTTTAAATGTATGGATGTGTGTTGGATCTGTTGGGTATTGTAAAGCTGCTAACTTTGACATTATGTGATCGATCTGTTCTTCCTCATTGTGGTCTTCAGAGAGCACTACATCAGTGTCTGTAGGCCTAACTGAACCTGTTGCTGCATTGGTCGCGGCTTCATCTGTTTCTATATCTCCCTCTTCTGCTATGCTGGTAGATGGCATAGAGCTGCTTCCCTGCTGTGACTGACTACAATGGAACAATAATAATAATAGTAGTATTATTATTTATCATAATAATAAGCTTAAACAGATAGTTTTAATAATAACTCATACTGCAAGTCTTGTAACATAGAAATAACTTTCGTAGGTACAAAATAATAGTTAGCTCAATGCCTGCTGATTAAGTTCATTAAAAACTAAGTGTGAACAGCTTTTAAGATTTTCCAATAGAATTAACTGCAAGGAGCAGGTTACATTAAAACATTAAAATAGAACCTGACTCTGCCCTTGACTCTGATCTTTCATCTTCATTTTCCTTTGCTTTCATCCAGGAGAGCAGAGAACTGCTTCCCTGGGCTGCCTGTTGTAGATCCCTTTCTTTCTCCTTTCTCAGCCTCTCTTTCCTAGGCCTTGTGCTTGCTGAAATTAGTAAATAAATAGACCAAAATGTATGAGAACGAATTAGACTGACTGTGGTCATTACAAGAACAGGTCTGAATGGTCGTTTTCACAGGCAATTGGGAACTGCCTATTTTTCCTTTAGCAAATTAATGTGTTAATGTTGCCAATATGTTACACCAAAAAAAATTAACATGTCTAACCAGTGCTTCTCAAAACTTTTAACATGCACCACCCCCAGCACCGTACCCTTCAAACTACCAATAACAACGTCACTGTTCTGTCACAATCAGGTCACAACACAGTGCGTAAATGTCTGCGAGCATCGCTGAGTCAGTAACAACCAGTTAGGCTAAAGACTGCATCTTTAGACAGTTGGACGGTGTTCTAACTTTCTCACAGGAGACACCTACTAAAGACAGTCAAAGACATTAATTTCAATCTTACCAAAGTAGGACAGTAGTTGACGTTAGTTATGGAAAGGCTAATCCACAAAAACGGAGAAACGTCCATAATTCTATTATTCATAATCATGTCAAGGTTTTAGGTTTTTCTGCAGTTCCATCTCTAAAAAGTGTGATGTCTTCCCGTCACTGACTTCAGTTTGAAAACTTTGTATTTATTCACAGATTTCCGTGAGATCATCCTAAAATTTGTAACGAAAAATGGGCTTAAAAGAGCCCTCTGCCTAACGGCATGTAGCCTATAGCATAACGTGATATTTTCAATAGTGTATGCAAAAAGGTCGGAATTGATGGAGAGTGGGGTTGCCTAAATGGTTTAGGTTACATTTTAAATGTGTCGTTTTTTTGTTTATCCATATGGATGGATGGAGGGGGCAAGCTGGCAAAGTTTGTCATGTGCAGTTTCTGACAGGCTACTTCACAACAAAACAATTGCAGGTTGGTCTTAGAGGGCAAACAGAATAATTTCACTCGATTCATGGGTTACCTGACTGGTTGGGAAGGGAAAGAGCTGCCGTGTTGTCCGCCGTGGCTCCCAGTCGCTATAGTTAGCCTACTATGCCTACTCCAAGTAGTCCTATGTCATGCCGCTGCTACACGCCTCACAACAAATGAACTGCAAGCATGTTCACGTGACACGGTGACAGTGAAAAAGCGACAGGGTTCGGGTGTCTTTGAAGAAGGGGCACAAATAAAGCCATTATTTTCACACCTTTTTAAATCGCGCAGCTTTAAAAAAAAAATCACGTCTTTCAAAAGGGCACTTTTTTGGACTGAGGGCAAAAGGGCAAGTGCTTCAGCACCACCTCGTCTCTATCTGTGCACGCCAGTGCCGTTCGGTATTCATGAATCAGTCCTGTAACTGAGAGACAGCCTGCCCTGGCTAGATATTAATCTTTTTTGCTAGAGGTGTGTAGGCTGGCATAAGGTGTAGTGAAACGTGGTCTGGCTGTCCCACATGACGCTGTGGCAGTGCTTTGTGATCCTGCATGATATTACAGTAAACACCATTAAGAGTATTATTTTCCCTGGTGGCACATGTAAGCAGCTAGTAAAATTAAGGGAGGACTGTGCTTAAGCATGCCTGATTCAAATCACTAGTGATTATGTGGGCACCATCAGGTGAGCCTTCTGTAATTTATTTATAGCATTTTGAAGACAGGTGAGGGATATCCTAATGTTAGTGTCTGGAGTTAAATAAACAGCAGTAATTGTTATACCAGTTGTCTCCAGTGGTAGTGTTCTACAGGAGACTGAAGATCAATAAATTTCATCTGACTTTGTTTTGTTTCACCCTCATTATATTACAGAACTTCAAGTGGTGGTCATGTCACTGAACAATTAATTTTAAAACTGATAATTAAGATTCAAATGATATTGGACTGCAATGTTTTTTTTCTTGTGTTTAAAATAGTAATTCTTTGAAATATAACAATAAGGGCCCAAAATGGATATTTTTGGTAATTGTTATGACTTACGTTTGTCACCATGGTGATATCAATTTCTTGTTGAAAAAAATTCCTTTGCAGAAAGGCAAGAACAGAAAGTTGAAACGTACCATTAGTCCTGTATGTATGCACTGTATATGAACATCTTCACATTTCTGCTCTCCTTCCTGTCTGATGACATTAGATTATAAAATATTGCTACTACTGTACACTCAGAAAAATAAAGGTGCCAACTGGAACCAAAAGTGGTTCTTTAGACTGATGCCATAGAAGAACCTTTTTTGGTGCCACAAAGAACCTTTCAAACAATGGTTCTTTGAAGAACCATTTCTTTCAGTGGTTCATTGAAGAACCTTTAAAGGTGCCCCAAAGAACCATCAAGAAATGGTTTTTCAAAGAACCATTTTTAAAAAGGTCCTTCAAATGATTCTTTAAAAAACCATTTTAAATCTTTCAAAATAAAATGTATCATCATTGAATTTGAGTAGGGTAAAATAAATACGAGCACAGCATAGACATATATTAATGGTTTATTGTCATTTTGTAGTTACCAAAAGACAAAAAGGCATTTTAACCCTCAGCACAACATCACTACTAATACATGTCATATATTAGTGTTTTAAATAGTAATAATTAAATATATTTGCTATACTATAAATAAATATATATAAATACTAGGGGAGCAACGATACACAAAATTCACGGTTCGGTTCGATACTTTGGTGTCATGGTTCAATATTTTTTCAATACAAAAAAAATGTTCATGCCTTTTTAATTTGTCATTTATTAAAATTATAAATATATATTTTAACTCAAAAGTACAGTTTTTAAATTTAATGTTGCTGAAACAACAAAGTAATAAAAAAAATAAATATATCTGATCTGATCCGAACCGAAAGCACTGTATCGAACGGTTCAATATCGATACGAGTATCTTTGCACCCCTAATAAATACTATAGCTACAGATAACACAACAATTAATACATGTATTGTTTAATTAATAAAACATCAGAAAGTGATAAAAACACATTAGAAATAGCAATAGCTTCATAACAGACCAATAAATCAACACATTTTAATCAGCAGATGCTTGCATGTTCAGTAGAAATATTTCAACAACAAGTTTATGATTAAAATGATCAATGAACTTCAGCCTTACGCTATGTAATGTACGTTTCATGTTGTACTCATGGTCCTTTGTTAGTCCAGTTTAGGACAATGTCTCTGATGTATGTATCATATCAAATATATGTCATATCAAAACAAGCCCACACCTGCAGTTGTTTCAGTTTTTCACTGGTGTTTCCTGTCAGCTGGTCAACCTCACATCCATATCAGCCAACCAAACGACAAGTTCCTCCCTTTGTGCTTCAAATCCCTCCCACTCTGAGACAAGGAGCTGAAAGGGAGAGAAAATAGTCAATTATAAAGAAGAGAGAAAAGTGAAACCCTCCTCAGATGGTCTGACTCGCATACCTGCAGTTGACCTGTGATGGACTCCAGTTTGGCGTTCACGTCATCCCTCGCCGATGCCAACAGCCGAGTCTGCCGGGTGCCCTGGAAGAGCTGACTCCTCCTAGTCAGGCTCTCCAGCTGGATGATCTGAGGTCTCCCCTCTCGCCGCTGCCTTTGAACACAGAAACACAAATTGCATCTGAAGCAGGAGGTGCAGATTTTTTTTGCTATTCTTTTCTAAATCCAGGCTTGATCACGTGGAGGTATTTGGAAAACATTTTTGGCCAGCGGACGACTGTTGTCTTGCACAAAGTCAAATCAAACCTATGCGATACACAATCAATTCACAAGAACACATTATAAAACAGTCTAGTTCTTGCCTGATTTCAAGTGAATTCTGCATCAAAGGAGGGTGACAGAAATAAAACGAGTGTTTGCAGCAAATGTGAGCACAAAGCCTCACTTTGTAAAAGCCTGCTATTACAGTTCTCCTCTATGCAGACAACATTCCTGTTTTCAAGGCACAACTTGGATCTGCTGTACGAATCTTATGGATACACACTAAATGAAGCAATAGTGTGCATGACTCCAGATTCTGATCCCTCATCCTAATATGGTCCCAACATAGCAACAGCAATAAAGAAAATGTTGAGGCTTCAAAATACAAAGTCCATAAACCAATGGCTGACATGGGTTTTATCAGAAGGTTGATAAATATACAGATTTCAGTCTGTCTTAGAGATTTGATGTTCATTTACCTGCAGATGCACTATACATGCCTTCTCTGTGGTTTTTCACAACATTTTGCACATCACTATTTAATACAGGAAGTAGGTGAACTAAAACAAGTCAACTTTCTTTGTGAGAGGACCATATTAATGAAACAAACCTCAATGACATCATAGGGATCCCTAAAGATGCTCCTGCTGCTTCTCTTCCTCCTCATCCTAAGCTTCCTTCTCCTTGTCCTTGCCTTCCATCCAATTGTAATTCAACCTAATTGTGTTTCTCCCCCTCCTCTTCCTCATTTTGTTGGAGCTGTGAACACAATTAATGTGAATCTGGATTAATTTGTGCAAACAAGAAAAATCTACAGCTTTTTGGTCAGAGGTGCTCTTGTGATTTAAGCCGGGTAGAGTAGATTTATGTGTTGATGCTACCTGCTTCAGCTCTGGCTGCTGAGTGATATTTACACCCTGGCTGGATTACAAACTTTAACCATGTGCTGAACTTTGGCCCAGCGTTGATACCTCTTGTTAGTATAACGACTTCTTCTTCGCTTGTATGTATGATGGTGGATAAATGAAATATACAAAGAAAATTTAACTACATTACATAAGAACATCTATCTTGGAAACATCAAATGACCAGAGCATAACTTGTCAACTAGTCCGAAAATAAACTTGTGTCAAGCCAGCCTCCAATTCGAGACTTGCAGTCAAGCCAGCCTCCAGTTTGTTTTACGTTCCCTGTGTATTCAAAGTATTACGGGAATGGATGTGGAAACCGGATTTCAAAATAAAAGCCAACTTCGAGTGAATTAACAGGTATGTTAAGAACGTAATAACATATAATTTAGGCTTGTTTGAAAACTTTACTGTTAGATCTACATTACATAACATTGTACCCTAATAGCACACTGTCAATATCAAGGCCATCTTATTTTGGATTTCAAAGTAAAAGCCCTGTGGATTTTCATTTTTGAACTACTCTTTCAATGACTTCAGAATGCTCTTAAAAGAAAAAGTCATATTTACAAAGACTAGTTGCATTTTGTATCAACACTATCCAACCACAGAAATTTGAAATTGCCCATATTTGACTTGCTCTTCTAACGATTTCAAAATGCCCTAAAAAGAAAAATTCTTGTTTCCACAGGATAATTTCACTCTGTATTTACAGTATAAAGCCCCACAGTGATCCCATGTCAATATCAAGTCAGTCTGATTTTACTTTCCAAAGTAATGGCCCATTGAAATTGCCCATATATGACTTACTTTTGTAACGATTTTGAAATGCTCTAAATAGAAAAAATCCTGTTTCCACAGGATAATTCCACTTTAGATCAACAGTATACAACCCCACAGTGATACCATATCAATGTCAAGTCAGTCTGATTTTGCTTTTCAAAATAAAAGCCTTTTCAAATTGCCCATATATGACTTACTCTTGGAGCGAATTCAAAATGCTCTAAAATGGGTAATTGCTGTTTCCACCGCATAATTCCACTTTAGATCAACAGTATACAACCTCACGATGTTACCATGTCAATTTCAAGTCATTCTGATTTTGCTTTTCAAAATAAAAGCATTTTCAAATTGCCCCTATATGACTTACTCTTGGAGCGAATTCAAAATGCTCTAAAATGGGAAATTGCTGTTTCCACAGCATAATTCCACTTTAGATCAACAGTATACAATCCCACAGAGATACAATGTGAAGATCAAGTCACTCTGATTTTGCCTTCCAAAATAAAAGCCTTTTCAAATTGCCCATATACGACCTACTCGTTTAACGATTTCAAAATGCTCTTAAATGAAAAATTCATGTTTCCACAGGGTAATTCCACTTTAAATCAACAGTATACAACCCCACAGAGATACAATGTCAATTTCAAGTCACTCTGATTTTGCCTTCCAAAATAAAAGCCTTTTCAAATTGCCCGTAGACGACCTAGTCTTTTAACGATTTCGAAATGCTTTTAAATTGAAAGATGCTGTTTCCACAGGATGAATCCATGTTAGATCAAAAGTACCCAACCCCACTGTGATACCATATCAATTTTGAGTCAGGCTGATTTTGCTTTCCAGTATGAAAGACTTTTCAAATTGACCATAAAAGATATACTCTTTTAACGATTTCAAAATGCTCTTAAATTGAAAGCTGCTGTTTCCACAGGATAATTCCACTTTAGATCAACAGTATCCAACCCGACAGTAAAACCATGTAAATTTCAAGTTGGTCTGATTTTGTCTGATTTGTAAAGAAAATTGGATCAAGGTGTTTTGATCTTCTTGGCTCAAAACCTCAAGTGTTCATGATGTAAATGTAGACAAAAAGCTTCTCTGTTTACATCCTTCTTGCAGAAGACACAAGAATAGGTGATGTTGCCATGTTCCATGGTAAATCTCCAACTTGGACTAATCCATTGTCCTTCATATACATAGGCAATTGGCCTGTTTCCAGTTCGTTTAACTGTTCAATGTCCTGCAGCAAGTCATATTCTTTGAGTCAGACGAGCAGGTCTGTCTCACCAGAGCAGTTCACCTTCCCGGCTACTGGTGAATCAACCTTCCATTCAGGTTCAGAGCAGTTGAAAAGTTAGAAGTGTTCCCAGATGTGTTGCTAAAGCAACCAAACAAACTGTCTCGCTCTCAGTGATGCTATAGGGCCACAGTCCAGAAGAATGTGTAGCCAGTGGCATCACAAGCATAACAATTGGTCTCGTTCTTTATGTGAGCGGTTGTGTTCTTAAACTGCCACCAGTAGTTGTTGAAAACCCATGCGGGTACTGGGTGTGGTTTGCTCTGTTCCAGTGCGCTCCTGTCATCCCACTCTGGGTCCACAGGCTCAAGAAGATGCACAGCACATTCCCAGCCATTCTGATGAGTACCTGTGGCTCAGTTGGTTTCTTCACCGGATTGAGACGAAGGGCCCTGGAGGCTTTCCCCCCCCTTTGTACCCGGTCTTCCTGCCACTTACTGCGAGCTGGCCTGGATGTGTGTCACCTTCTTGCAGTGCGCTTGATGTATCCAAATGTTTCTTCCAGCAATCTTCACTGCTGTGGTTGTTGTCAGCAGCACCCGATAGGGACCTTTCCACCGTGGACTGGACCAGCACTTCCTCTCCATGGCCTTATCATCATCCAATCTCCAGACTTCAGACTCTGCTCCTGCGGAGAAACAGAATCCTCTGGCAGATCATTTGTTCTCAAGACTTCTTTACTTTTAAACATTTCAAGCATCTAATCTGCTAATATGCTCTCTCTTCTGCTTTTCTATCATCACTACAGAAGACTAGAACTCTAAATGCTCTAACATATGTAATCTCAAAGAGTCAAACCATTCTCTGTTGGAGTAATCCTCGTGTACATCTTAACTAATTCTATACAGTCTAACCATGTCCTGCCTGTCTTCCTAAATCTTAACTTTACTGTTCCATTAGTTCTCTCTGCCTGCAAAAAGTTTTTTTTTTTTTAAGTATTTAATCCTAGAGTATAAACTACTTTTGCCATTAACCCTTTAGAGCCGATCGGAGCGGGAACGCTCTGTTATGCGTAACTATTTTTAAATCCCGGTAGCACTGCAACAACGTAAGCTAGCGCAAAAATTTTTTTTGCATATGAAACCGGAGGAGTTGTACTTACATATTGTGCCATCAGCTTGTCCTAGGTCACGGTTTCCTTCCACATAAAGCTTTGCAAAAACTGCATAAAAAGCGCTTGCAGGAACAAAAACATAATATTCCAGAAACACGCTTTGCCGGTCACCTGTTCAAAACACTTCCTACGTTGGAATAGACGTCAGCGCGTACTTTTGCATTTCCGCCATTACCTGGCTGAAACCGGAAGTGACGTCATTTTCGCGGAAATGTAGTCTTTTTTGCGATCAGGGCCTCAGGGCCTATACTGCTCTTTTTAAAAGTTATCTTTGACTTTATGACTTTCTGTGTCGTTTCTGGGATGCTTAGGACTCATATTGCACTGCTGGAAATAGTTTATTTTGATGCATATGCTGCTTTTTTGCAAATTTGCACTATAATATTTATTTTCGTTTTTCCTGCAGTGTATAAAAATTGGTGTATTTCAAAAATAAAACTATGAAGACACTCAAAATAAATTTCCTGTGGTGGGAAACTATTTTGTGCAACTTTTTTGTATTTACAGTTTTGAGGGATAAGCCTCTTAAATTTCTCTAACTACAAATATATGTTAAAAAATCAAAAACGATTTTCAATTTTTTTGTAGTTTATTGCACTTTTTTGCAATTTATGTAATTACTATGCACTTAATGAATACATATTATTAAAATCTGGGCTATAATGGTTGTATTGATGTATAGCAACTTGAAATGCTCCCAAAAATGGCTCCACAGCATGTAAAAATATAATATAAGCTCTGGCGGACTTGGTTCTATGGTAGGTCTTAAAGGGTTAATACTCTCCCTCCTGTGGAGACATGGCAAAGCCCATGGCTCCAAAATAGCAGCAGTCTTATACAAATTATTAAGCAGTATTGGTTTATCACACAGATAGAAAACACCATCCTGCAAGCTCGCTCCTTCTGTAAGTCGTAACTGTTTTCCTGCAGTAGGTGAGTGGGTCTGCATGTCTGCTGATGTTGTACTGCTAAAATGTGAACACAATGTTCTCCTAAAGCTGCCTCTTTTGTGATCTTATCTGCAAAAACTTTCCCTAATGCAACTGGATCTTTCCCTCACATGTGTGCTGCACATTTACAAACGGCAATTCCACTGGTTAATAACGCTGCCTCCAGCAGATTTTGCAAGAGTTTGGCGTGTTCTACAGGTTTCCCTGTAGAGGTTGTCACACCTCGTCTCACTCACTGCACGACAAAGAAATGTACAGTAGCAAATGCATACTGCCTATCAGTGTATATTGTCTCTCTGCAGCTTTACACGCTTCCGTTAAAGCTAGCATCTCTGCTGCTCAAGCAAATATGAAACATGATAGTTGTCCTGCATAGATAACTCTCTCTCACT
Organism: Maylandia zebra; assembly: GCF_041146795.1. Classification (NCBI taxonomy): domain Eukaryota; kingdom Metazoa; phylum Chordata; class Actinopteri; order Cichliformes; family Cichlidae; genus Maylandia; species Maylandia zebra. The sequence goes on along the minus strand of NC_135169.1, from coordinate 2,846,807 downwards.
GTCTGCTACAGTAAAACGTGTTCTAGTCTGTCCCTTTGCTTTTTTTTAAAACTCGAACCATCAACAAACCAAACCTTTCCCTCAACGAGTGGCACATCTATTAAGTCATCCCTCAGCTTACACTTCTTCTCCTCGCGCTCTCTACTCTCATGAGAAGTGTCCTCCTCTTTTGTTGGCAAAAAGGGTTGGACAGATTCAGAATTGTGCACCACTTTGTGGTAATATGTGTGGTTGTGAGAGTAACAGTAGCATTAAAGACAAGTGTCTTGTAGGTGATAGAAATGTAAGTTTAGTCTGCAGTAGTAAACATCTACCTCGTGTGGAACTAACAATGTCAAAAGGTGAAATAAACTATTTCCTGAAACACTGTACAGCTTAAGCTGCTGCACATACTGATCTCACGCATGGAGGTAAAGCACGAGCAACTAGAGCTAATCTTTTAAGATAGTAAGTTACTGGCTTCATTTGTGGAAAAAGTGCTGTTAGTTATTTTACAGTCACCTGGCATTTGTGCTGTTCACAGAACCACAAGTCCATCGCTGGACCTCCTCTGCGCTGTCACTTTTTGGAGCTTGGCACGCTCCCTCAGGTTCCATTTTCCAACGCTGCTGAAGATTTAAGGCAGAGCACGTCATACACCTTAGTTGTCTTCCTTAACGTCAACGTCGAAACTCTTTCATCTTATTTAAGATTTACTGTTCAAAATCTCCTTGTGACAATCCTTTGGAAGCCCAGTAGCACAGCTCTCTGTGCTGAAGGTGATCTCCGATCCTCCTGAAGACTCTCTCCAGGCCTCAGCTTCCATCTTGTGGGCGATCCTCTCAGTCATTCCTTCTCGTCATGGCACCTCACGACATCTACAAATTAAAAAAAATGACACTCCTCTCGCCACACGGCTTTCGCCATGTGTCAACTCCCCAATGAGACATGTACAAGAATGTTGCACAGTCTCCCTAAAACAATCTTCAGGGTTTGTCCCTTGGAGCAGCTTCACTCCAAGCTGTAACCCTGTGTAAAAACATTAGTCAGCACTTAAATGTTCAGCTTGTTTAGCTCCCAGCTCCTGTATCCTAGAAGACAAAGTCTTAAAGTTAAAACAACTTCACATTTGCAACCAACTATAGATCATAAGAGTAATAAAGTATTCAGCATCACAGAGACAAGTGTCATTGCAGGTTTATTCTAGACTCATTAAACTCCTACTTTTTCCCATAATTTGTTCCAAATTATTTAACATCTCAATGTTATTCCACATTGTAATCAGTGACTTCCCTTAAGTTTGTCACTCACCATGAGCCCAACAGTGTGGTCAGATAATGAGCCCCATGTAACTATTCTGTAACCACTGCACATCTGTTCAATCGTCACTTGTCTGTCTGTGCTGAATCCTTTACAAGCACTCTTAAAGAAAAACAAACATTAGCCACACGGTTAGACACACGGTTCATCCTGGTTGTCAGGTGTCGGCCATCCAGATTCCAGAGGAGCTGTGAAAAGTCATAATGTTAACACTCGCTGTGGAAAAGTAACAATGGTCTCATCACAGTATGTCTCAAACTGTATTCATTTCTCCCCTGTAACATTCACATTTTCTCCAACATTCTCTCACAACACAGTGTAATTTCATCATCAACATATAGCCTGTAACTATAGTTTTCTTCATACAAAATCTCAGTAATCCTGTGGTAGAAAAACATCATTAAGTTGTGTCCTGCTATAAATCACATGATCAAGCCACATGATTAACCATCTGCTGTAAAAAGAAATGTAAATGTTAGCGCTGCGCAGGTGTATACACTCTTTCTCACAGTGATCTCTGTGAGCAACACAAGGTAGTGAATGGTACCTGGTAAATTCACAGACAGAAAATTTTAAACTAAAAAGGTTAAATTTTCAGAGTTCACATAGTCATGTGACCCAAGTTTCCTCCTGTGGTCTCCTTCTGCTCCTGCAACAGAGACACACACAGAGATACATCCACACCTTTGTCAGGTGGGGGTTGACTTTGCACAATGGTGTTAAGTCAGTCAGTCTTGTCAGCTTCTCCATTTATTTTAAAATTCTTACTCATTCACTCAGTGATTCCTTCTTTTGCTGATTGTGGAAATTATCGTCGCATTCGTTATCATGCTCAGCAGAATGACGTCATTTCAAAAAGAAAAACAATTTAGACTGGATTTCCTCGTTGAATCCATTTGGACAGGAACTTGTTTCCTAATTGTCCCAAATAAGTGGATTTCTCCTGAGCCCATTTTAATTTTGGAGAAGCTCACTTTGCAACAGTTTTCTCGACGACGCTTCGGTTCTAATCGTGCAGATCTGCTCAAACAGAGATCATTAAACAAAACTTTCAGTGCACCATGAAAGTAACAAAATCAAAGAAAATAATGGAAAGAAAGGCCTTGTTTAAATCATGACACGTGTTCTTCATGCCAGGGGGATAAATCGTAACAACCCAATTGGCAGGCTCAACTTAATAACAAAAGACAAATCTACAGCCAGTTTAATCTCAAACATTCATCCAATCAGCCATACACACAACATACAGCATAACCCTGTTGTCTTAGCACATAATAAGTTTTAGTTCTCATGTAACTAAATGTGTGCCATGGTAAAACTTCTTCACACATCAGAAACTCACAATCAGCTCACTCAGCTCACTCATTTAAGACCTCTCATCAGCATTCTGTTTTCTCCTCTATGATGCAACCATCTGTCCTCCTATAATATTCAGTCCACTAGTCTATGTATCACTTTCATCTTACTAGTGGCTTGGACAAGATGACAAACAGAATCCCATGCTTAAGATGCTGTCTGGTCTTCATGAGTATCATTGTATGTGCATGTGCATGTAGGGTTAGTATAGTTAATGCATTTTCTGTATGTTTTTGTGTTCCTCTCTCATCACACTTTCATTATTCTCATCACTGCTTAAAACAACACACATCTCTCTCTGTTTTGTTTTTAAACTGTACTTTTCTCCAAAACAGAAAATAGCATTACAGCTGTTTCAGACTGAGAAACACCAAACACTCTTCATGCTATCATTCACCAACACAACTATTTTATTTCTTTTTGTCCACTGGGCAGGTGACCTGCAGAATCATGTCTGCCCCAGCTGGATACCTTTTCACACACACCGTGACGTCAGACACACGCACACTCACTTCTGCTTAGCTCACAATTTCACTTCATTCGTCAACGATCCACACACCACGTGCTGCCCAATAAAAACTTTGCAGTATGTTTCATCCTCTTTCATGGCAGACTTACACAGTTTGCAGCAGGCAACGCGACTTACACCAAAACCCAGGCTACGTGTACACAACAGTTCACAGAATTCCGTTAACACCGCTTTAGGTTTCCTTCTGTGCTGCTGGCACTCACACACGCATATGCTCATTCACACTCTTTTTAAGGCCTATAATCCCCCTCACCGCGGCGAGCTCTTTCCTCCTTAACATTGGTGGAGAAACCATTCACTCAACGTCCTTAACTGCGGAGTCCCTTTTTATTTTATAGAGCTCTATCCTCCTTTCGGTGGAGAAACCATCCTTACCCTCCTTAAATAAATCAAAAAGATTAAAATAAAAACACTGGCAGAGAAACCAGGCAGCTTGCGTCTACACGCACAGCTTGTGCGCTCACGTACCTGCTTTAATGCACGGGCACGTAGCCGCTCTCTAAGGCCTTCTGTATTCACTGTTTGTTTACGTTCATGGGAAGAGTCTCTGGATCCCGTCAATTGTCATCCATCCCGAGGGGAGGTCAGGCGCAAACTGATTTGACAGTGATTTGACCCTTCTCAAACACACTCACATCTTTTCCCCGACCACGAGATGTGTCTTTTGACATGCTTGTTTATAAAATTAGAAGCAACTCATTGGGATTAAAGAACTTGGTGCCAGCTGAAAGTTGAAAATTAATGTCCATGCAGTAATTTTCCAATAGGAGGCTTTTTCCTATTTGCTTAGTTAAATCCAGGTGGTGACTTTTTTGGGGGTAGGCAGTGTATAATAAAATATATTTGTGGTGGGTGTGGTTTGGGGCGCGGCAGCAGGGGAGTCTAACACTCCATCAGCAATCACGCCTCCCCTGCATAAGAAGAATGAACTGGGCCCTGAGTTGTTGTTGTTGTGTGTGGCTGTAGCTTAAAACCTGCAACTGTGTATTAGGGGAAACAGCAACTGGAATAAAAGAAAAGTGTTAAAGAGTGAACTATGCGGGCGGGTCGAAGTTACCGTCCCACAATATTAATAATTTTTTTTTAAAAATCAGGATTAAAAGGCTTGAGCAGTGTGTGACACAGTTAACTGTCGATGTGTACTAGGGAGATTAAAATATTAATGAAAATTCTATCCATGTAGCATTTTCAGACATTCTCATAGATGCTAGTAGAAGTATGCTAGCTGAGCCTCCATCTGGTCAGCTTACCTGTTTTATTAGAGCGGATATGTTCAGAGATGCTGACCACTCTCCATAGTTGTCAGAGCGTTTCTTGATTATTTTCTAAAGGAGTTATTAACATGTTGACCAAGGTTGTCAGCAAGACCAATCTCCTCTGTTATGATTCTAAATCACTGACTGACTGAGGCTACAAGCTGACAGTAAAGTAAAGGCTGGATGCACATTAATTGACAGGCAAGGAACTTTATAACAGTGCTGATCTCAAGGATAGAGATCGGCTTACTTTAGTACTTTTTAATTTCTCTTGTTTTATTTTTAGATTTGACAATACAATACTTTTCTCTTGACTTTGACACTTGACTTGTTCTGACAGAACACCTCTTCCAGAGGGAAAAATACAACCATGTTGGTGCATGTATCCACATTTATTTAAAGTCAATCATTCTGATCATAATTGTACTTTGACCTTTAACCTCTCTGCTCTGTGTTGTTTCCTCTTTCAGACCAGAAAAACATCACAGCTGAGTCTGGACAGGACGTCACTCTGACATGTCGAGCTCCAAACAACAACATCATAGTTGTAAAGTGGAGCAGAGCTGACCTGAGAGATGAATATGTACTTATGAACCGCGATGGTCACTTTGTTCCAAAGTACCAGCAAAGTGAGCAGCATCCATCTTTTAAGAACCGGGTGGATCTGCAGGACAGACAGATGAAGGATGGAGACGCGTCTTTGATTCTGAAGAATGTGATGATTAATGACACTGGAACATACGTGTGTCTTGTCTTCATGAGAGAAACACGCTCATGGAAACTCATCAACACCACCCTCCTTCATTGTGTTCCTCCAGGTGAGTGAGTAGAGTTCTGTGTGTGTGATCAGAGGTGAAGCCTCTTCTTAGAGACCAAAGGTTGGATCAGAGCGAGCAGCTGAAAGGACACATCTATGAATGCAGTCAGAGACTTTCTCACAACCTCACACTTCATCTGATCAGCTCTGTCTTAGCAGTATTTCAAAACTGGTAGAGCATATTGGCTGAAAAGATAATACAATCATGTCCCTTTTTTTATAGCACCAAAATATTACTAGTAAGTAGGTAGATTTTTCCTTTGAACAATAGAAACTCAAGGATTTTATTTTTCTGTCTCAAACATGGGGTCTTACAGATTGACTGTGTCTTTACTGCTGGTTGATCCAAATGAGTAAACCTGCTTGAACCAAACAGTACACGTGACCCTGGTGTGTTTTTACTTTTTTTTTCTTTTAATTGCCCAGTATAAATATAAATCACCTTATTATCCACTGCATGACCTGGCAGTGCTGAAATACGGAGAACAGGAAAAGAAAAACGAGAAGAGGAAATGGATTCTGTTCTGTTCTTCACTCATCACCTACCTGACAGCTGATACCTCACACCTGTTTCTCACCTGCAGGTCAGACAGGAAGACAAGACGACAAAGATAAGAGAAGCAGAGGAAGAAATGGCTTGACAGTGGGTCTCCCTGTTTTGCTTTGTTTTTTTGTTGTTGTTGTTGTTGTTGTTTTTATCTACAACAACCAAACTCAGGATTCAAACCAGCCTCACCCTGAAGTCCTACAGTCTGACCAGCCAGCAGAGCAAACATCCGGAGTCTGATGTTATTTCTGATGATCATCATGTTCAGATTCAGACCAACAGTGTGTGTGTGCTGTCTGTCAGTGACTCTGAACTACAGTTTATTCATCTTTAGGCTGTTCACTGGATTTTACCTTCAGGTTCAGCAGCTGTTTGTAAGAACTAACTTGGGCTTATTCCGTGAGCATTCAACCACACAAGCTAGAGATCAGTTGTTTCAGTATAATTACAGATGCTGAATGAACCAACAACACAAACACTGTGCTTGATAATCTGTGTATGTATGACAATCTACCTGATTATGTTCACAATCCATTGACCAGCTACATTTGAATGATGTTTGACTCAGTTCAGGATGTATAAAGACTTGATTACGGGTGTACACTGTCTCTTGCCCGATTGTATTTGGAATGAGTTCCACTCCCCCCACTCCCTCAACCCTGCATCATGGCTATGCAGAAGAGGATGGATGGATTAAATGTAAAGTTCATGTAATTTTTTTCCTAAAGTACCACACACTGTGAAAAAAAAATACAGTAACAACCTTCGCTTTAGTTGATGTCGCTTCATTTTTTTTTAAAAGTCAAGTTTACCTAATAGTTTATGTAATTCCATCTTACCACCTATGGAGTGCTGTGAGAGTTATGAAGCTAGATGTAGCAAACAGCTGTGATGTTTGCAAGTCTTTGATTTCACTTTTGTTGTAGGGAATGTAAATAATGTAAAGCTTGTCATCATAAATACAAATATCTTTTCTGTGTTAATAAAGATTTAAATTTATGCAGAGTGACTGTTGCTTAGTGTGACTGTCTGTGTGTTTTTGTTTGTTTTTTGTTTACAGCTGTGATTTTATTTTCTAGTAAAAACTGATTATAACTGACTACAAACTGACTATAAATTGAAACTTAAACCTTTCTGAGTGCATTCCTTTAATAGCAGAAAACAAGTGGCCCTAAGCTAGTCAATAGACTAGTTCCTGCAGAGGCGGTCCTACCCTGTGGTTTCTCCACCACCACAACATACCAGCGTGTTTATAGCCAGGACACTGGGCTCTCTGCAGTTCACAATTCCGGGAAGGAGGAAGAAGAGGCGGTGCTGAGACAGAAAACCGAAGCAAAGCTGCAGGGCCAGTGCAGCTAAGGAAAACACCAAACAAAACTTGGTCAGACAAAATAACAGACCTGGCATTTTCTCACAAACACCAGGTCTGTTGTGAATAAATTGGACGAGCTGAGCTGATCACAGCAGTGTATATAGCTAATGCTGAGTCTGGTCTTAGCCTCCTACACAGCACCATTAGCACGTTATTGTTTACGTGAGATGAATTTCTACAATGGTGGAAAGAGACAAAAAACTGTTACTGTTAATCTGACTATCTTCACTTTTTATGCGCTTACATTTACACATGCAGTTACTGTCCCTCTATTTAAAAAGGCAGAGGAGTCAGTGTGATTATTTTACTGTAGTTGTTTTTTTTTCCTGTGCAATAATATTCAACATTGCTATCAATACATTTTTCAAAAATGCCTCTCTGTGCAAAATAGGTTCAAAAACATAAACAACTGTGGGATGCTGTTTGTCCGTGATTTGAACTGGGGGAACAAATTACGGCAGGATCATCCTGATATTATTTGTATCCCACTGTAACTTTACTGTATAAAAAGCTAACATCTCCAAAATGTCAGGAGTAGTTAGTCATTACAAGAAGTGTTCCTGAACTAAAAATCAAGAATGTGAGATACTGTTTGTCCATGATTTGGAGAGCCCAGTGCGTGCTCCCGATGCAGGGAGAACTAATTCTGTCGCAGAATCCTACCTTGGCACTTGAGCAGATGAAGCCAAAGGGAAGATATGCTTCACCATATTTTCTAGTCTTTGGCTTGAAAGGTTGGTTTGGAAACATATTCAGCGATGCTTCATCTCCTGCTTTGCGTTTGTGTGGGAGCCCTGTCAAAAACCTGTCCATTTTGCTAGCAGTGTCCAAGCGTTCTTTTTTTTTTTTTTCCTTTCATACTTTGGAACCCTCAACAATCACAGCATGATGGAACCACCACCATATTTTACTGTAGGTAGCAGGTGTTTTTCTTGGAATGCTGTGTTCTTTTTCCTCCATGCATAACGCCCCTTGTTATGCCCAGATAACTAAATTTTAGTTTCATCAGCCCACAGCACCTTATTCCAGAATGAATCAGAATCAGAATCAGAATCAGAAAGGGGTTTATTGCCAAATGTTGAGCAGGTTTACAACATTAGGAAATTGCTGCGGTGCTTCAGTGCAACATACTGTCATAAATTGCGATTAAATGGACATGAAAAAATAAAAGTAGGAATAGGAATTAAAAGTGCTACGTAGAAAGATATGTGCATGAGATATACATGAGATATACATGAGATATATACATGAGATAAGAATTAAAAGTGCTGCGTAGAAAGATATATACATGAGTGCAGGTGGTGATCAGTGCCAAACATGGAATGATGCAGTGAACACAGTGTAGGGTCATGTGTTAGTGGTGGGAACAGTCATACGGTTATTGTTCATGAGTCCGACAGCAGAGGGGAAGAAACTGTTCTTATGGCGAGAGGTTCTGGTGCGAATGGACCGGAGCCTCCTGCCTGAGGGGAGCAGGTCAAACAGACTGTGTCCAGGGTGAGAAGGGTCAGCTGAGATCCGAGCTGCACGCCGCAGTGTCCTGGAGGTGTACAGGTCCTGCAGAGATGGGAGTCTGCAGCCAATCACCTTCTCAGCAGAGCGCACAACACGCTGCAGTCTCTGTTTGTCCCTCATAGTGGCTCCAGCGTACCACACGGTGATGGAGGAGGTGAGGATGGACTCGATGATTGCAGTGTAGAACTGCATCATCGTCCGTGTTGGCAGGTTGAATTTCTTCAGCTGCCTCAGGAAGTACATCCTCTGCTGGGCTTTCTTGATGACGGAGGTGATGGTGGGCTCCCACTTCAGGTCCTGGGTGATGGTTGTACCCAGGAAGCGGAATGAGTCCACAGAGGTGATGGGGGTGTCAGTCAGGATGATGGGGGGGAGTGGGGCTGTGTGCTTCCTGAAGTCCACAATAATCTCCACTGTCTTCTGGGCATTCAGCACCAGGTTGTTGTGGCTGCACCAGGACACCAGACGTTCAACCTCCCTCCTGTAGGCAGACTCATCCCCGTCCGAGATGAGCCCAATAACGGTGGTGTCATCTGCAAACTTGATTAGCTTGACAGACTGGTGGGTGGAGGTGCAGCAGTTGGTGTACAGGGAGAAGAGCAGAGGAGAAAGAACACAGCCCTGAGGGGAGCCGGTGCTGATGGTCCGGGAGTCCGAGACATTCTTTCCCAGCCTCACGTGCTGCTTCCTGTCCGTCAGGAAGTCAGTGATCCACCGGCAGATGGGATCAGGCACATTCATCTGGGAAAGCTTGCCTCGGAGATGGTCTGGAAACCAGCTGGTTGGACAGCTGGCTTGTCCAAATGTGCTTTAGCAAACCTCAAGCGGCTCTGTTTGTACTGTGGGCGGAGAAAAGGCTTCCTCTGCATCACTCTCACATACAGCATCTCCTTGTATAAAGTGCGCCGAATGGTTGAACGATGGACAGCGACTCCATCTGCTGCAAGATGATGTTGTAGGTCTTTGGTGCTAGTCTGTGGGTTGACTCTGACTGTTCTCACCATTCGTCCTTTCTGTCTCTCCGAGATTTTTCTTGGTCTGCCACTTCAAGCCTTAACTTGAACTGAGTCTATGGTCTTCCATTTTCTCAATATGTTCCTAACTGTGGAAACAGACAGCTTAAATCTCTGAGACAGTTTTCTCTATCTAATATATATCTATCTATAATGCAGTTTATTAAAGTGCAATTGGAAAAAGTTTTTTGAAATGCAGTTTTTAAAAGCATTTTTAAAATCTGTTTATTTAATTGGAACTTAAAAATGAATTTAAAAATGCAGAATTTATTCTACAATTCATTATTTAAGCACATTCACAATTCTTTATTTCGATGCACATGGCTCTTGTGGTCCTCCATACTACGGAGCCCAGAACCTTGAGAGGCTGGAGAGGTGGTCAGACAAAGGAATGTCTTTGATCCTATAGTTTGAACTAAGACTTTACAAATTTAAGAAACACAATGACAATATTCAACAATTAACAGGGAGTGTCATGGTCTGCGAGGGCAGACCGTGTGGAGAGTGCGTTTGGTGGACCCAGGAGCGGACACAGACGCAGGAGGCAAAACTTTTGCTAAGCTCAAAGCGAGCCTTTAATCAGGGCTGATACAGAAGGCAAAATAACAAACCATAAACTATGGAAATGACAAAACTAAGCACCTAAACTGGGAGTAACTAAAGGCTATGAAGACCAAGACCAGGACTGAACTATGACAAAGTACTGTGGACAGACTATGAACACGACATGAAAAACTGTGAACAAGATCTCGGTACTGGCACATGAAGGTGCAGGGAAACATTACTGGAGAACGTGACTATGAACATGTCCAATACCAAATCTTGCAGGCTAGAATCCTGAGGTGCAGCTAGAAATAACAGGGTGCATTAACAGACGACACAACACTGACACAAAGACACACTGGGCTTAAATACACTGAGGAAATCATCAAGGAATTAGAGACAGAAGGGGAACACAGCTGGGAGGAATAAGACCTAATGAGACTGGGGGGAACAAAGCTAGAAACACTGACATAAGACAAGATCATGAACCTTCAGAGTAAAACAGGAAACAAGACACCACCAAACAAAGACGCAGACACGACACTGAGAGACAGACTAGACACTGAACTAAACCTGCAATAAACATGAGAACACAAAACCTACGAACTAATCCCTAAACAAGAATAACTGAAACATAGATTCATAATCATCATAATCATCATCATCATCATAAGAAAAGAATCCAAAATGCAAAAACACTCCAAAACATAACAACTCAAAATACTGGGTCAAACTGACCCAGAACTGTTAGAGTTAAATTGTTAAATGTTTGTCATTATTATGTTTACCATTTGTACAGTGTTTTAACTCTGATGAAAGAAATTCCACTGTCCTTCCCCCCAGATTCTCGAGGTTCTGGTGGGGGGCTGTAATGTTTTATTGCAGATATATCCTATCTGGAAGATTTGCTTCTTTTGATGTAAGCTTCCTGCGTTTACGACCCTTTGGTCAGCAGGGCCCTATTTCAGGAAGCCGGTTTAGTGGAAAAACTGAGTAAGTATACCCTGAGTTAACGAAAACTCTGGGTTTTCGGTTTCACAAAGCGAGTTCAGATTAATCCTGAGTGAGTTACTATGACGACACACTCCGTGAAGCTAACCTGCCCCCTAGCAGGTTTACTTCAACTAACCCTGACGTTCTCCGCCTCTGTGTCAGAAACCTGACTGTAGGAAGTGTCAGACATGGCGTGCCCCTTCCTTGAAGAGCCAGTAGATCGTGAAGCCCAAATTCTCCGCAGAGCTCTCCGCCGGGAGAGAGTGATCAGAGCGCGTTTGGACATTTTATCATTTCCTGATGATTTTCTGTGTGAACGTTACCGTTTTTCAGCACAATCTATAATTTATTTGAATAACATCCTCAGGCCTAATATTGCTCTTGTGACACATCAAATCAAATCAAATCACTTTTATTGTCACATCACATGTGCAGGTACATTAGTACAGCACATGTGAGTGAAATTCTTGTGTGCGAGCTTCACAAGCAACAGAGTTGTGCAAAATACAATAACGTAAACAAGCAAAATACAAGAATGGCTGATCTGAAACTAATAAATATATGTACAATATGTAATAGTATACTGTATGCATTTCTGGATGTGTATACTAAATGTTTTTCTACGTATGTGTGTGTGTTTATACACATTTTTCAAATTAAATAGAGTAAAAATAAAATAAAATATATAAAATCGCGGACATCCTCTCAGTTCTGTACATATTATTTGTATTGCACTTCGTTTTTTTGCAAACGGGAGCTTTCTGTATAATATTGGTGACGCTGAGCACGTTTCCAAGGCTACCGTCTGTCGGGCAGTCAGGAATGTTACAGTTGCACTGAAACGTCTCCTGTACTCGTCTGTGGTGTTCCCCGGTCATAGACCCACAAGATTTATCAAAGAGGGATTCCACAAAATTGCAGGTATCAGGATGACCAAAACTTAATTCATGATGTGGTGATACTTGAACTACTACTTAAATTTTACATTTATTTTCACGGTTCCCAGGCGTGATTGGCTGTAGATGGCACTCACATTCCAATCATTGCTCCTTCAGTAAATGAAGGAGACTATGTGAACAGGAAGTCTTTCCACAGCATTAATGTATAGTTCCCTGTAGCATTTCAAACTAACAAATCATTTCATTATAGTAATGGATGCTAATTTGTGTTCTCTGCACTGTGAAGATCATATGTGATGCTGCCAACATTATCACAAATGTGGAAGCCAAGTGGCCAGGCTCTGTGAGTGGTGGTGGTGGAGGACCCCCACCTGTTTTTTGGGCCTCCGCTTTTTTTCTAGTGGCCATAACGGGTCACATTTGAGCATACAGAGTAAGCAAATATTTACTTGTAATGTGCTCAGATAATTTCAATAAGTGCTTACAGAAAGAAAATTAATGTAGCCTCTAACTGCAATTGATTTACATCGGACAAACAGACCAAGCACTATGGCTCATAATACAATTACACCTTACCTGTTTGGACTATATTTTTATATTTCATTTTTACTTGCTGCCAGGCACGTTTGGGGCCTGTTGGGTTGCACCTGCGCTCACATCACGTCACAAAATAAAATGTATAAAATAAAAAATAAAATATAATAAAATAACGTTTTAAATGGGTGGAAATCCCTAGATCAATGTTTAAATTAACACTCACGCATTGACTCTGTCGGCTATGTTTTGCCATGCATGCTCCCTGTCTTTTGCAGCTGAGGCTGTGTTACTTTTTTTCCGCAAAATTTGCATGTTATCGGCATATGCTGCCATCAGAATTTCGGCCTCAAGCGCTGTGAAATACATTGACCGCGCCTTCTTTCCCTCCGTCTCCATGGTGACTCGCTTAATCTGTGCTCCACTAATCAGGGCTTTATGTATCCTCGTGCGCGTGCTTAACTTGGGGTTAAAGCAACTCCGCGTTGATTGAACTAATTGTTATCAGCCTTTCTGAAACCGAATATTCCGAGTTGGACAGTTCGGGGTTACTCAACCCTGAGTATCATTTTTCACTCTGAGTTTTCTAAACCGGCTTCCTGAAATAGGTCCCTGATCTCAGAAATTCATGTCAGTTTGACTTTGTGTCAGTAAATCTCATGAACAGCCTAAAGATGAATAAACTGTAGTTCAGAGTCACTGACAGCACAGACACACACTGTTGGTCTGAGTCTGAACATGATGATCATCAGAGAAATAACATCAGACTCAGAGAGACAGAGAGTTCACTTATGTTCTTATATTGTCTGAGTCACAGTTCAGCTATGGAGACTGAAGATCAGCATCATCAGTCTCTTTCTGTCCTTGATCATCTTTTTTTCTCCGTGTTGGGTAGCTCTGACTTCTTGGAACAGCAGGTGAAGACTTAGAGTCCAGCTTTAAAAGCCCTTCAGACCTTCCAAACTGTTTGCGACGTTTTATTTTCCATTGTTGTATTTTTCTGTAGATCAGAACAATAACAACAACAACAACAATTCCCAGAAAAACTATCAGACCAATCAACCATTCACGATGTCCTCTATTCCCTCCATCCTCTGTGTCTCCTCCCGACTGACCTGCAGGTGAGAAACAGGTGTCAGCTGTCATGTAGGTGATGAGTGAGGAACAGAACAAAATCCATTTCCTCTTCTAGTTCAGGAGATGAGGATAAAGAAATAATTTGATAACATGTATAAAGTGAGAAAATGTTCATACTAGTGGATTTTTCCTGCTTTTTCATTTAAAAACAGGATCTGACCAAAACTGCAGTAATTTTGTTTTCCACATAAAAAAAATATATGAAAATAAAAATATACTAATGAGCAGGTCTAACAGCTCCTTCTGGGTCAGAGGTCATGTTGGGTTGATCCAGCTGTTCTTTATAATTTGACCTGTTTGGCTGCAGACTGTGAGAGCTCATTAAAACATGTCTGAGACTTTTGGAAGGTCAAATCCTCGAGTCTCTGAAAACGTGTTTGTTTATTATGAGGCTGAAACATCTGAACCTGTGATTCAGTGATAACAGCTCTGTCACACCAAACACACTATACTGTGTACAACATTTACAACCTTTATATATGAAGCACTTCAAACAGTGCATACTGACAGACTGCTTTCAAAGTTACAGCTGAAAGATGACTTTTTCAACACCTCAGTGAGCTCAGTGTGATCATTAAATGAAGATAATTATCGAATGAATTTCTGTAATTTTCTAATACAGCTGTTACACAGACAAACTGTGGAGTACAAGATAATAGTACAACGTGTAATTTCTCAACTATTCATTTTGAATGAATTAATTTAAAATCAAAAATCAGATGATGGTGGAAGAGAATAACAGTTTATCACAGCTGGTCCAGATGTGTCAGGGATACTGATGATTTCAGCATGAGAGGTTCAAATTTACACTGAGCTCAGTCTCCTCCAAAGTTTGCAGAACAATCCAGGCAGTGACTCAGGAATTTGGAAACTGCTTACAGATCAGTAACAATGCTCAGCTGGTCTCAAGAACATTAAAGCAAGAGGACAGCAACACAGCTACAGTAGAGATATATATGTTACAATAAACACTGCCTGTATTCTGACAAACTGCCATCTTAGTTTGGCCTTATCGAAATATGACAGACTCACAGCAGCCGTCCTCTCTCTGTAACAGCAACACCTTAAACATGCAGGGAACTGAGTCTGCTCAGCTACACATAATTTAAATTCTAAGGTTAAAGCTATCAGGACATAATATAAGTAAATTAGTTAATAAAAAATGAGCTCAGGTGGAGCCTGAGTCACAGATGAGGATGATAACACTGACTCCAGAGCGAGCAGGACACATCTGTGCTAAAGAAAACTGATGGAGGCCACCTGAGTGTGGGTGGATGCTGGACTCCAGCAGTCAGTCAGACAGTTAATGTTTCAACACTCGTCTCCATGTGTACTGTTTGATGCACTTGTGTGTATATGATGAGCTCTCACAGATCCCCAGTCGTTCTTTCTGCTGGTTGAACCACAAATCACCTGGATGAAGCAAAAGTGACCCCTGACCCCACATGGGTTGTTAAAGACGTTGGGGAGTTAACTGGTAATTATAGTATGTTTAAAAGATTCTAAATATGATAAAACCTGTTAGTAAACACCAGGTCACCAGTGCATCATCTAGAGTTTTAGCCACATGCTAAATAAAAATATGTTGAGGAAATAAATAATCTCAACTTTCAAATGAAATCAACTCTATGATTAATCATCTCCGAATGATTTTCTGGTTGGCTTTGACTTTCATCAGATGCAAAAGCTCCAATGAAAAGATAGAGATTACAGTTTGTCATTTATGCTTAGAAACATATAATCATGCTTAGAGGTATATAATCGATTGTATAATGATAGGATATCTGATCCTTAGTAGTCTGCAAAGACTCTGTGTGCGTTCCAGTAGGTTCTGGCATGCACACACATGTCCTAAGGTCACGAGAGAGGCCGTACCTTCTCTTTCTGATATATAATATGATATATAATATAATACTCTGTATCTGTTTAAGTATAAGAGCCCTTTGTTTAGGTGGTCCGTGGACTCCTGGCACTGGCTTTTTAAGGAGGCGTTCACAAGGTACTCTTTGTTCACATGTATGCCTGTTTAAGATGCCATATGTTAATGAGAATTTGCTCAACCTGAAGCTCCAACACAAAAACACTCGATGACTCTGAGATCAGAGCTCAGAAATTCATGTATGTTTGTAACACAGTTTGACTTTGTGTCAGTAAATCTCATGAACAGCCTGAAGATGAATAAACTGTAGTTCAGAGTCACTGACAGCACAGATGCTTTTGCAGTAGGACCGTCTCAGCTGTTCCAGCAATAGGTCTGTGCTAGACAGAGCTATAACAGTTTTTGCTGACTCATGTCACCTTCACACACATACAAAATTAAGAAAACAATTATTTTATAAATATCAACATATAAAGGAGGCAATGTTTGGTTTCTAAAGCAGAGCAGCACATGTGACTTTTGTCTTCTGTGTGTTCATCTGACCCAGCATTCAGTTTAGTGTTAATGTGTGAGTCTGTAGTTTTAGTGAATAAGACGGATCTTGAGTCTAAAGCTGAGTGTAAATGTGATGAGATGAAGTGTGAGGTTGTGAGAAAGTGTCTGACTGCATTCATAGATGTGTCCTTTCAGCTGCTCGCTCTGATCCAACCTTTGGTCTCTAAGAAGAGGCTTCAGGGAGATGTTTGCTACGTTGGACTGTAGGACCATCAGAAATGTGTGCAGTAACAAAACAGGCAGCACTGAAAGCAGCTCTAAGTGTTTGTGTTGTTCAATGATTTGTGCACAACAACAAAAATGGGACCTCTCATCCATCAGTCACCATGTGGACATTTTTCTGACACACTTTGAAGCTGATGGACGTTTTGTGTCTGCACTAAGTACGTTTTCAGCAGCTATGGCACCGGCAGGATTCACTTTCACAGACTCACAACCAGCAGCTTCACCCCTCCCCTCCCCCTCCAGCTGTAGGCTTTAACATTGAGTTTCCCCACACATGTTTACAGACGAGTTAGAGAGCAAGAGAAGAAGAGACGGATTCATAAATGTCTTTGTTTCTGCTCTAACCAAACAATGCTGCTCTACAACTCTAGACTACCAGCCACAAAGACAACAGCTGGAAACATCTGTCTACCTCTGACATCCACCAGCTCATCCATACAACAAACACACATCAACAACCAGGAAGCAGCTTCACCTCTGATCACACACACACTCAACTCTACTCACTCACCTGGAATGACAATTAGGCTGATGATGCTGAGTTCCCATGACTGTGTTCCTCCCATGAACACGAGACACTCATATATTTCAGTGTCATGAATCGTCAGATCCTTCAGAATCAAAGACACGTCTCCATCCTTCATCTGTCTGTCCTGCAGATCCACCCGGTTCTTAAAAGATGGATGCTGGTTGTCTGTTTCAAACTGACCATCCTGATACAAAAGCACATATTCTAAATCCAGGTCAGCTCTGCTCCATTTTACAGCTGTGTTGTTGTTTGGAGCTCGACATGTCAGATTGACATCCTGTCCAGACTCAGCTGTGATGAGTTTCTCATCTGAAAGAGGAAACAACACAGAGCAGAGAGGTTAGAAGTCAAAGTACACTTATGATAATAATGATTTACTTTAAATATTTTGTTTATTTCCACTAACATTAAAGTTTTTTGTCATTCTGCATTTAATTAATGATAACTTGTCAACATCCACAAGGTCAACAGCGAACCACTGAGGGTTACAGTGAATCAAAGGTCTTTGTCTCAGACCTGGGGCCCGTTCCTCGTACGTCGCTTACTACATCCAAGATCAAATGACACATCCAAGACCAAATCATCGCGCTAACCGTGAGCTCGCTAATCCGGTTCTCCGAACACACCTGCTGTTGATGATTAGTACAGCTGGATGAAGTAATGTGACATCACTGGGTGTCGTAAAAGGGGCTACGCATCTATAGTAGAAACATTGATCGGCAACCCTCTGATTGGTCGGCGAAAAGTGTCGAAGGAGCGCGCTCGGTATTTTTCGGCAGCAGAGCAAGAACTCTTGAGTGAGGGATTTCAGGAGTTTCAGAGTTCAATTAAAACGCAAGGGAACACTGCAAAGGCTGCAAAAGCAAGGAGAGAGGGCTGGCAGAAAGTTGCTGACTAATCAAACTCGTAAGTAATTTAATAATAACAATAATAATGGAGTGGATTTATATAGCGCTTTCCAAGGCACCCAAAGCGCTTTACAATGCCACTATTCAGTCACTCTCACATTCACACACTGGTGGAGGCAGCTACGGTTGTAGCCAGGCTGCCATATCGCGCCATCGGCCCCTCTGGCCAACACCAGTAGGTGGTAGGGTAGATTTATTATATTACACTATATTATCCAATATTATATTACATTATATTATATTGTCATATTATATCCCCTTTCACATTAGAGCCACAACAGGACCCACAAGAACATGGGAACAAGTAAAAGTGAAATACAGGAGTATTCTACAGAATGGTAATATTTATCACTTATATTGCTTTTCGTCTCTTGCAAAGAGACCCTGGAATAATCTGTTAGTTTGTTCATAACAGCAACCAAGAAAAGGGCAGAGCAAAAAAAACACAGGTGGTGGTCCTGCACCCCCTCGTCAACAAGTTGGTTAAGTGAATGATACCCTCACGGGAATATCGATATCTCTCTATGAGCACACTGTCGCGCTGAGCTAAAGGATCCTGTCTGTCCCGCAATATACGCTGAATTCTGAGGACTCTCCTTATCAATCTTGCACCTTCCTCAATGGGTGGCTCGTGTATACGGACAGGACATGGCTGCGACAGGCTTCCCAAATCCACCTTCGCTTTTATAGCCGTGGTCTCTCATCTTGATTACACGAAGTAATTTACAATTACTACTCTAAAATATGAATTACGTCTGTAATAATCACATACATGTAATAGAATGTTAATAGTACATTTCCCTTTTTTAGGAAATGACCTGTATGTATCTGTGTGACATCAATTAAAGGATCAAGTGCTGCATTATCTTTAGTTACATTGATAATATTTATTTATGGTGAAACAGTGGTGGAATATCGCTGTTGCTTTCGTATACATGAAGCGGACATACCTGCGTGGCCGCGATCTAATCCTGTTTACATAAAGTAAAACTGCTCCCGAGCAGGTTTACGGTTACGGCTCTGTTGCTATGACAGCAAGTCCCGGATGAGCTTCGGGGAACCGAACGATCCAAGATCACGCGAAATCGTCAACAATCTAATCCAGCTAACTTACTTAGCGAGGTACGAAGAACGGGCCCCTGGATTACAGGGACAAATGTTATGAAGTTTCTCTTCTGATGTCATGTGATAGTTGTCTGTCATACTGGATGTGATATAATCATTTGCTGCAAGGGAAAAATGTGTATTCCTCAAATGAGTGGGAGTGGTTCCTGGAGGTTGCTGGCTTTCTCTGGGTGATGTTTGCAAAGAAGGTGCTATAATCGCAACAATACGATAGAAACCAAATCAGTCACTAGTAGGTTTATTCTAACCAGTTAAGGAATACATATTATCCCCTTACAACTGGTGGTTGGCAGAAGATAACAGAGAGATCTCTAGGCCTGTGTGAACAGGCCCTTATTCACTTGATCATGCAGTGTCACCATGACGACCAAAATATCAGACAAGGTTGATGGTCATGAGTCTGCAAAACCTCATAAGTCAGCCCAGACTCCACCCAACCTTTTGTTGCCTTCTCAAACAGATATACACTGAGATTTTATGTACAGAGAAACATGAAACTAACTTAAGTAAACTTCTTATCTCAGAGAGAAACATCAATTAGTTTCTAACAGCTAAATCTCACCTGCAGAGACAAAGAGCAAAGTCGAACAGAGCAACACAGTTACAGCAAACATTGAAAGGATCATCCGGTTCTGCTAAGTTTAATCTTAGTTTGTTAAGAAACACAATTTTTACAGTTCAGCATCTCATCCATCACACATTCAGCGCTACAAAAATTATTTATCTTTTTTAAAACTACCATTTTCTAGCTGTTGTATTGCCAATAGTTGAATAGCAAGAATTAATATGTGTGCGAGCAGGTTACAATTTATGATAGCTGTTCACTGTTGTTGAAATGGGACATTCACTGACCTTAAATATCCCTCCATAAGAGTTTTCAGGGTTGTGAACATTAACTACTCCAGCTGTTAGCTGTCATAAATCTCCCCATGTACTTGTCTCCACCCACTTCACCTTGCATGCATTCCCTTCATCACCTCTGCTGTGCATTGTCTGTGTGTTGGACACCAGGTATTTAAGCCCACCTACCATCACTATCCTCTACTCCTTGCAAGTTCACATTTCCAACTGTCTCCTTCATGTTCTCTTTTGCTTCAACTGACTTTCATTCCTCTTCTCTCAAGAGCATGCCTCCACCTCTCCAGATTTTCCTCCACTTGCTCCCAACTGTCACTACAGATCAGAATGTCATCTGCAAACAACATAGTATATAGAGATTCTTGCCTGACCTCATCTAACACCCTGTACATCTGAAACAAGAACAAGCTCAGAGCAGATAACCAAAATAATCTCACTCCAAGGTTTCAACCCATCTGTCACTCTTCCCACAACCCTCACATACTTCTCTACCACTTCTGACTTGCTTGTGCAGTACCACAGTTCCTCTCTTGGCGCCCTATCATCTGATTTCTCTAGATCGAAAGACACAGTGAGGCCCCTTTTTGACCCTTTGAACTTTTCCATCAACACTCAAAACACCACATGTATAGTGTACTCTAAGTGTTTTCAGTATTGTGAACGTTAACCACTCCAGCTGTTAGTGAGGGGAGGTGCTGGGAGCCTGCCTGTCTGCAGAGGTGCGTGAATGATGTTTGCTACGTTGTACCATCAGAAATGTGTGCAGTAACAAAACAGGCAGCACTGAAAGCAGCTCTAAGTGTTTGTGTTGTTCAATGATTTGTGCACAACAACAACAATGGGACCTCTCTCATCCATCAGTCACCATGTGGACATTTTTCTGACACACTTCGAAGCTGATGGACGTTTTGTGTCTGCACCAAGTACGTTTTCTTTTTTTTTTTTTGTGTCCCGTTTGGATCTATAGCCATCAGAATTGTTGTCTTGAGGCCAAGAAAGATGCCAAGCGGATTTATTTTACCAAGTGGATCATCATGGCCTTGCCATATTGGTCCATTTGGTTGACCTTTATTGTAATTATGAATTTATTTTATTTTCAGTTGCAAACGGGACAGGCATAACTGTGGGATAGGACAGGGGGAAAGAATGAAAGAAAGAGGGGGAGAGAAAGAAAGAAAACCAAAGGGGAGAAGAGACGGTGAGAAGGGGGGGAAGAGAGAAAAAAAAAAAAAAAAACTCCTGGGTCACCTGTATGGAGAAAAAAAAAACAGAGGAGACAGCAAACAACAAAGAGCAACATAATAATAGAAAAAAAAGCACCATCACAATAAATTAGCTAGCCATAGATATCAATAGTTACTAAATAATAAACGATATTGTGCAACACGCAAGATAGACAGCGCACAGTGTGCTTTGAGGCAGCAGCCAAGAAAGCTGTAGTCCGCGTCTGTGAATACCCATGTGTACACCTGTGTGCATACCTGTGTGGATCAGCATGCTTGCATTCCAAAGGTTTCTCCATGTAATGATCTGCTAGGGAGTGTGGGGAGCCACAGCCCTGTCCTTTATGGTATCAAGCAGGTATGGAGGAGATCAAAAATCCAGACATCCAGAGGCCCCCAGAACACAAGAGACCAAGGAAGACCAACAGAGGGGCAGCTGCGCCACTGTCCCAGTAAGAGCTAAGGAGAGTCCCAGATGAGGGCTCATTCAGCAGCCGCGGAGCAGAAGCCAGGGGGAGTTGCAGTGACGCGCCCGTGAGCTCCGCCGGCAGCCAGCTGTGCCTGAGTGACCAAGCCCCAGGCCGAGAGGCCGGGGGCACCCCACCTCCGAAATGGCCCGAGCGAGCCCCAATAAGCGGCCGCCAAGGAGTGAGCCGGTGTGTACCCGGACACCCACCCCCAGATACAAAGAACCACTAACGCACCGACACCTG
The DNA here is from genome assembly GCF_041146795.1 of Maylandia zebra. Lineage (NCBI taxonomy): Eukaryota > Metazoa > Chordata > Actinopteri > Cichliformes > Cichlidae > Maylandia > Maylandia zebra. The sequence goes on along the minus strand of NC_135169.1, from coordinate 2,824,982 downwards.
AAGGAGTCCACCACCGGCAGGGGAAGTGGTGGTGGGTGGAGATAGGCCTCCAAACCTTGGAAGGCCCGAGATGTCCCCAGAGAGGTGGCGTCTGATACCCAACCTGACATATAGACACAGACATACAGGCACACACAGACACAAACATCCATTCCCACCCTCATGCTCTCATGTGCACTTCACACTCAACCGACGTGGAGACAGACATAAAGAGACGCTGTACACACAATCACACTCCCCAAGCGTACTCTACAAACCGGGTCTAGGTACCCTTGCCTCTGGAGGGGGGAACCGCACCCAGACCCAGGTGGTGTTACCCTTTTCCCTGCGGTGGGGAGAGGCAGACCGCCCCGACTCCGCAGCAGCAGGGAGGCCCCACACCCCAGACCGCAGCCGGACGGCCAACTCCTCCTAGCCCCCCCGCTCCAGCAGGCCGCAGAGAACGGGGGTGAGAGAAGACTCCAAACCTCCCTCCACCCGCTCATAGTAGTGTTGATGCATGTGTGTTCTAAGGTGCAATTAAAACCCAGGAGGGCATGGAGGTACCTGCCAGAGAGCAGCAGGTAAGCGCATAGTCCCTCCTGTTAGCCCTCAATGTCTACGTGTATTTAAAATTGAGAGGTGGGCAACGATGCCAGGGGTGAGGTGTACACCCTGATGGTAATTTGGATTCCGTGTATCGTGCCCACCCCCAAGATCCTATATGTATGTGTAATGAGGGTGTGAGTAATGTGAATGTCTAAGTTGTGGGATAAAATTGAGGCAGAGGCAGCCAGAAGGGGACGGGGGGGGTAGCCTCCTCTGCACCCTGGTGACATACCCCTACTCCAAGGCCCTGCATGTGTGGGTGGTTGTGGTGGAGCGGGAGGAGGGAGGCAGCTGGAGATGGGGAGGGAAGGAAGGGAGGGGCAGGTGACCCCTCCCTGGGGCCAGCTCCCCCGCTGACCCCAGTACGCACTCCCTTACTCCGCGACCCGCCAGGGAAAAGGGGGCCCAGGCCCATCCAGACCGGGGCCCAGCGCAGCAGCGCCCCCCGGCCCCACAGAGCCCGGGACAGTCCACCCAACCCCACCACAGAGAAAACTGCACCCACCCCACCATCCACTCGTCTTCCAGACTACATGAGACAATAGACGCCCAGGCTGAGATCTTCCTCCACCTCTCCTGTATCTCCCCCTCGTGCAGAGAGTTCCTGAGGGGAGGAAAGCTTCTGCAAGGTGTGACAATCTCCCCCACCGGTTGAAGAGCCCCACAGGCGGCTCGACACACCGGCGGCACCCTGCGCCAGGGATGGGCCCCCATGCACCCACCCGCCCACAACCCCGGCAACACACAAACCAGGACCCAAGGCCCCGAGGCCCAACTAAGTACTAAGTACGTTTTCACCAGCTATGGCACCGGCAGGATTCACTTTCACAGACTCACAACCACCAGCTTCACCCCTCCCCTCCCCCTCCAGCTGTAGGCTTTAACATTGAGTTTCCCCACACATGTTTACAGACGAGTTAGAGAGCAAGAGAAGAAGAGACGGATTCATAAATGTCTTTGTTTCTGCTCTAACCAAACAATGCTGCTCTACAACTCTAGACCACCAGCCACAAAGACAACAGCTGGAAACATCTGTCTACCTCTGACATCCACCAGCTCATCCATACAACAAACAAACATCAACAACCAGGAAGCAGCTTCACCTCTGATCACACACACACTCAACTCTACTCACTCACCTGGAATGACAATCAGGTCGATGTTGTGCTTGCATGACTGTGTTCCACCTATCAAGACACAGCACTCATATATTCCATCATCAGCAGTCGTCACATCCCTCAGAATCAAAGACACGTCTCCATCCTTCATCTGTCTGTCCTGCAGATCCACCCGGTTCTTAAAAGATGGATGCTGGTTGTTTGAATCAAACTGACCATCCTGATACAAAAGCACATATTCTGACTCCAGGTCAGCTCTGCCCCACTCTACACTTGTGATGTTGTTGTTTGGAGCTCGACATGTCAGAGTGACGTTCTTCTGTCCAAATTCAGCTATGATGACTTCCTCACCTGAAAGAGGAAAAAACATAGAGCTGAGAGGTTAAATGAATCAAAGTGTAACTATGACTATAATTATTTTACTTTAAATATTTAGTTTATTTCCCTTGACATTTAAGTTTTTAGTCATTTTGGATTTAAGTATTTAATTGTTCTGGGTAATTAGACCGAGTGTGTTCAGTTTTTTTGTGTTTTGGGGATTTGTTTGTGTTGAATGATTTAGTTTCCTTTAATTTTGTATTGAGTTTAGTTGTTTCCCTGTCACTGAGTTATTAATAATAATAATAATAATAATAATGGATTGGATTTATATAGCACTTTTCTAGGCACCCAAAGTGCTTTACAATGCCACTATTCATTCACGCTCACATTCACACACTGGTGGAGGCAGCTACAGTTGTAGTCACAGCTGCCCTGGGGCAGACTGACAGAAGCGAGGCTGCCATATCGCGCCATCGGCCCTCTGGCCAACACCAGTAGGTGGTAGGGTAGAGTGTCTTGCCCAAGGACACAACGACCAGGACAGAGAGCCCGGGGATCGAACCGGCGACCTTCCGGTTACAGATACGCTTCCCAACCCCCTCAGCCACGGTCGCCCAAATTGGTCATTTCTGGTTCATGTTCTCTTTTTAGTTAGGTCCCTTTTGTGTCTTTGTCTTTGTGTCTCCTTTGGCAACCTGTCTTGTCATCTGTGTTCATGTTTCTGTACATATCGCTCCCTCACCCTCTGTGCGTCTTAGTTGGGTCCTTCTCCCGCTCTCTCTGTGTGTCTCATTTCCCTTAACTGTTTCTGTGTTTCCCTCTTTTCCACCCTTTGTCACATTACAGCCACAAACATGAATCAATTTCATTGGAATTCCACGTGAAAGACCAACACAAAGTGGTGTACACGTCAAAAGTGGAATGAAAATCATACATGATTCCAAACATTTTTTACAAATAAATACCTGCAAAGTGGGGTGTGCGTAATTATTCAGCCCCCTTTGGTCTGAGTGCAGTCAGTTGCCCATAGACGTTGCCTGATGGGTGCTAATGATTAAATACAGTGCACCTGTGTGTAATCTAATGTCAGCACAAATACAGCTGCTCTGTGACGGTCTCAGAGGTTGTCTAAGAGAATATTGGGAGCAACAACACCATGAGTTCCAAAGAACACACCAGACAGGTCAGGGATAAAGTTAAAGAAATTTAAAGAAGACTTAGATTACAAAAAGATTTCCCAAGCCTTGAACATCCCACGGAGCACTGTTCAAGCGATCATTCAGAAATGGAAGGAGTATGGCACAACTGTAAACCTACCAAGACAAGGCCGTCCACCTAAACTCACAGGCCGAACAAGGAGAGCACTGATCAGAAATGCAGCCAAGAGGCCCATGGTGACTCTGGACGAGCTGCAGAGATCTACAGCTCAGGTGGGGGAATCTGTCCATAGGACAACTATTAGTCGTGCACTGCACAAAGTTGGCCTGTATGGAAGAATGGCAAGAAGAAAGCTATTGTTAAAAGAAAACCAGAAGAAGTCCTGTTTGCAGTTTGCCACAAGCCATGTGGGGGACACAGCAAACATGTGGAAGAAGCTGCTCTGGTCAGATGAGACCAAAATGGAACTTTTTGGCCAAAGTGCAAAACGCTATCAGTGGCGGAAAACTAACCCTGCACATCACTCTGAACACACCATACCCACTGTCAAATATGGTGGTGGCAGCATCATGCTCTGGGGGTGCTTCTCTTCAGCAGGTACAGGGAAGCTGGTCAGAGTTGATGGGAAGATGGATGGAGCCAAATACAGCGCAATCTTGGAAGAAAACCTCTTGGAGTCTGCAAAAGACTTGAGACTGGTGACAAGAAGTGGGCTACTTGAACAAGAAGGCATCGGTGGGCAAGAGACGAAAACAGGGCGTTGTTGGAATGCTACTACGCAAGTAACCCTGGCGGAAGGGGTTACACGAATAGGATGAGGGACCTATGGATTCTTCGATACCCAACATCCACAATGACGGCGAAACAACTAGTAGCTCAGTGTTCCAACATTCGAAAGAAGGGACTGCTCTCACAGCTAGAGATTGACAAGGTACAACATAAATGCTACGGCAAGGGGGATTGTACTACAGACGTCAGTGATTCTCCCAGCTCCTGTGAACCTGTGATTTGTGATTGGTGAGTGACTTCCCTTTCTTCTGCTACAGACTTTCCTCCCCGGACCTGTGACCTCCCTGCTGTGTGAACGTGTGTGAGTTTGGGCAAGAAGACATGAGCGAGTGTGAGAGAGCTTCCCCGTGATTCCCTGGAGTTTGGATTTCCCTTCACTGTATATATCGTGCACTGGTGCTGTAAATAAACTGTTTTTGGAGACGTCTAAGTGCTCTGCGCCTGAGTTACTACTACCAGACTTTTTATTCATATTTGAAATAAGCTTAAGTGACTTAAAAAATTGACAAAATTCAAGAAGATGGTGAACAGAGGAGAGGTATTTTTCCACTTACATGAATGAATGAAATACTTACACAGCACCATTACAAAATTGATAAATGGACTGATTCTTGTACAGCGCTTTTCTACTCTCCCAGAGTACTCAAAGTGCTGTATACAACATGCCTCATTCACCCATTCACACCCACTCATACAAGCACTTCTAAACTCAAGTGCAACTAATAAACTTTCACACTCCGATGAACCCATCAGAAGGCTTTTGGGGGTTAGTATCTTGCTCAAGGATATTTGGCATGCAGACTGGGGGAGCCAGGAATTGAACCACTAATCTTCCAAGCAGTAGCTGATCTGCTCTACCACCTGAGCCACAGCCACCCTAATAAAATCTGAGATTTCAGAATCTAGATTGTCCATAAAGTAAAGAACATCCTTAGATGTGAAGGAAGGTACATTGGAGGTTCTGAGTGAAACCCAACAGTGTATTTCAAACCTGAAAGCATTAACATACTGACAATTGAAAAATAGATGCTTTAATGTTTCTGGATTGGAAGAACAGAAAACACAAAGTCAGAGTCAGACTCAAAATTAAACCTTTTAGACAGGAATTCTCCAGCTGGATAAATGTCAGATATAATTCTGAATTTTGTTTCTTTCCTTTTAGGTGTGAGTGGGTAGGTAAAAAGGTAAATGTTTTTTTGTTTTTTTTGACATGTTATCAAGGTCTGTCTGAAAAACCTTGATTGAGTCTAATACTACTTGTTAGATCTAACAAGATCTCATTTTCACTGCACTAACAAATCTGGGACCAAAACCCCCAGCCTCCAGAGCTTTAAATAAAAAATTATGCTCCAAGGTATCAAAAGCTTTAAAGAAATCAAGAATTAAAAAAGGGTCTTCCTTCTCAATCCATTCAGCCCTTGAGTGAATGGAGGCACCTTTTGCTTTGTCTATATAAAGCTCATTTAGTTTGTACTGCAGCTGGTTTAGTTCTATAGAATTTTCCTCCATCAGATGTGATAAATTACACAATGTACTTATTTTTGAGATGAGCCTTTTTCTGTCTCCTTATATTAGCCATTGATTTTCCTTCTTCAATGGCAATTTTTCTGACGTTAAACTTCAACCATTCCCATTGACTAGTAGAAGAAAAATCCTTCATTGCTTTTACCTCTCCTGTTAAGGATTAAATTTTCATACAAGAAAAGATGAGCTTTTTAAGAGGTTACAGTTAAACTGCCAGTGAGAATTCTTCGGTTCTGATGATCTATTATCCGGGAAGATTGTTGGTTCTCAGAGCATGTGCTGACGTGCTGACGAACTGACCGGAATCTTCACTAAAATCTTCAAACTTTCCTTGTCATCAAACACCGTCCCGCCCTGCCTCAAAACCTCCACCATCATCCCCATTGCCAAGAAGACAGCTGTGGCCAGCCCAAATGACTACAGGCCTGTTGCACTTATGCCTGTAGTGATGAAGTGCTTTGAGAGACTGGTCTGTCAGCACAACAGGGCCGGTCTGCCTCCCACTCTGGACCCCCACCAATTTGCCTACAGGACAAATCGATCCACCGAGGACGCTATCACCATAGCGCTCCACACTGCGCTGAGTCACCTGGAGCACCGAGGAAGCTATGTGAGAATGCTCTTCCTGGACTTTAGCTCAGCATTCAATCATATCATCCTGGGATCCTGGTCCAGAAACTGTCTCACCTGGGACTCTCCACCCCCATCTGTCTCTGGATCAAGGACTTCCTGACAAATAGACCACAGTCTGTCAGACTCGGCCCCCACCGGTCCAGCACCATCACACACAGCACCGGGTCTCCACAAAGAGGTTCATGAGGTTTCTGGGCGTGCAGATCTCTGATGATCTCTCCTGGACTGCAAATACCACGGCGGTGGTAAAAAAAAAAAAGGCCCAGCAGCGTCTCCACTTTCTGAGAGTGCTCAGGAGGAACAACCTGGAGGAGAGGCTGCTGGTGACATTTTACAGAGCCACCATAGAGAGCATTCTAACGTACGGCATAACAACATGGTATGCAGGGTGCTCAGCTGCAGACAGGAAAGTACTGCAGAGGGTCATCAACACAGCCCAGAAGATCACTGGCTGCTCTCTGCCCAGCCTGGAGGTCATTGCATACTCTCGGTTCCTCAGCAGAGCTGGCAATATCATCAAGGACCACTCTCACCCCAGCAACCAACTGTTTGAACTATTACCGTCAGGCCGACGGTACAGGTCACATAAAACCAGGACAAACAGATTCAGGGATAGCTTCTTTCCCAGAGCTATCACCGTAGTAAATAAGCACAAAAACAATTGAACCTGCTTAGCTATACCATACCGTCACTGCCATTATATTATGCTGCTATTCATACTGTCATTATATTAATGCTGCTATCCTGTATATATCGTACTTACTATTGTTTGAGTTCTTACGATTGTTTTTTGTACTTTTTATATTTTACATTTATATGTAAACTGCAAACTGCATTTCGTTGCCCTGTACCTGTGCATGTGCAATGACAATAAAGTTGAATTCTATTCTATTCTATTCTTATATTTATTACTGAATCTTGCACCAAGGGAGTGGCACTCCAATTTCGTTGTACTCTGTACAATGACGATAAAGGCTATTCTATTCTATTGAAAGTATTATGGCACAATGGTTAGTAACAGGGGAATTAAGAATCTTACAGTTGGATAATAGGGGGAAAAGACTACCAGTTATTACGCAATAATCTAGTCTTGAGCATTGAGAGCGCTCAGAATTACTCCAGGTATAATGCAGTATTTCTGGGTTTAACTTGTGCCAAATATCAATTAGGTTGAGGGTGTAGGAGAAATCCATTATTACTTGGTTAAAATGATGAGAGTTATACTTAGTTGGAAATCTATCCTGTTTTTCATCTGGTACCATATTAAAGTCACCTACAACAACGACCTTTTCAATTGAATAAATGATCTTCCATTCTTCTATCATTATGTTCAAATCAGAAATTAATTTCCGGTTTTTAGCTCTATTGTTGAATCCATAGACATTTACTAAAATGTATTTAGTATCATCCAACTCTATGTTGACCATTAACCAATGGACCTTCTCTATCACCTTTATGATCAATAACTCTTCCGTGAAAATGATGTAGAAAAATAGCCACTCCTGCTGAATGAGAGGTACCATGAGATAAAAAAAAAATGTCACCGCTACCCCACTGCTTTCTCCAAAACATATGATCATCTTTACTACTGTGTGTCTCTTGAAATAAAAAACAATTAGTGTTAGGCTGTTCCTTGCAAAAAAGAAAAAACGCTTTACGCTTTATGTTACTTCTTAAACCTCGAACATTTAAAGAAAATATTATATATTTTTTATGTAACAATTAAAGAAAGAACCATTGAATTTGGGAATGCTTTAATAACTAGAGTAGGGCAATGGAACGTTTTACCTCCTATTAACTATTAGACTATTAAACAAATTTAAGGACCATTGAGTGTAACCGGTGTGATTCTGCATTGTGTCTGATAAAAAAGGTAAAAGAAAGAAAGACCTCCAAATAAATAATTTGCCCACTCCAGCTCCTAGACCAAATACAAACAGTGGGAAAGAGGGTTAGCTCAACCCACCACAACTTCCAAGCTAGCAAGGAGTATATATTCATGCTAGCATTTATGGTGCCTAAAACACATTTATGATACACACATACTACACACTTATAACATCTAACAAAAACAGGCTTAATAATGACAATAATTGAACTAAAATCGCAATCAGAAACATCCAGGTGGCTAAATATGCATTATATGTGTGTTTTAAAGTGTTGGAAAGAAATTACACCCACCTCTCCCACAGGGCAATTGTAGAAAAGGGGAGAGGCAAAAGGGGTACACTGTGTTTATAGGATTGCACCAAAGAAGAAGAAGAAAAGAATGAGGAGGGGCTCTAACTGATAATGAACATAACTACAGGCTTGGAGGTCCTAAAAGTCAGGTATAAAAGGAACAGTTTGGGGGTTTAGAACACATTTTATAACAATGTGATTTATGACCCTGTTACATGAGCAAGTTACTGGCTTAAATTTAGTTGAACAGTTATACCTTCTTCTCTAGGTCATTACAAAGTTCTTTCATTCTTTGATTTGACGACCATCAATGACAGCATATCCGTCCTTCAGGAAAGCCTTGAGCCCTCTGCTTCTTGCTTCCTCCACCCTTGACCACAGACGTTTGCAGGCTTTGCTGTATTCCTTACAAAAGTCATCTCTAAACAGAATCTTCATCTCCTTGCAGAATTTCGCATCCTTGGACATCTTCCACACTACGTCTCGAAAAGTTCTCATGGCAAACTAGACAGTCAGCCTGGGTTTGTCGCCAACTCATCCCTTCTGACCCAGCCGATGCACGATCCATGGTGATGTAAAAATGCTCGGCATTCGCAGGAATTAACTTGGTCAGAATTCTGATTATTTCTTCTCGTGTTCTCCCCCTCCTTTTCGGGAATGCCAGTAAGCAGCAAAGACCATCTCCGTTTATATCTTGCATGTTCCAGACACATTTCACGAAGAGCCTCATTCTCTTTTTTCAGCGTGGCCATCTGCATTTTAATACGTTTCACATCTTCCACCACAGTTTTAACAGCTTCCGTATCAGCATCCACCGACTCCTTTACTTTTCTTACACAGTCTGTGTTTTCTCGCAACTGGAACTAATAACTCTTTAAATGTTCACTTTGGGTGTCGAATTTTCATAACAGTTTTTGGATAGTGTTGAGGAGAAATGTGTTTGAGACTTCGTTTTCCATCTGCGATTCGTTAGCCTTCATTTCTTTAGGATTTGTACTTTTAACCGGTGTGTGGAGACGATCAGCTTGCAGTCTGTCTTGTGATAGGTCGTGCTGCTGCTCCATCCATTCAATATCTTCTTCATCGCACACCTGTGGAAGAGCCACTACGTGGTAGCCATGATCTTTGTTAATGTTAGACATTTCGCCGCTCCATTTGTAGGCCGATTACGTCACAGCGATGCGACAATGGCTGTCCAAATTCGTAGTCTTCTCCGAATGCAGCCGACAAATGTGTTCTCCTTTTCTCCAAATTTGAAGGATGGCTCAGGTTTATCCTTCGTGGCCCACCATATCCCAGAATTCATGGTGCGGCCCAGCCAATACCAGTTTTCAACAATGGCGGCCACTACTTAGTTTTAATATTACTCTTATTAATCTTTCTGGGTCACAAAATAAACGTTTAACATATTTTCAGGTGAGTTTAAACTTCAAATAACTGCTCGGTTTATCAAGATATCACATATTTGCAAAAGTTCTCCGACATTTTTGGAGACGTCTGTTATCCACCAGCTCGATAGCCTGCCGGGAGCTCAAGGGGCAGTAGAGCCACCGATAATAGCAAACTCCCAGCACATCATTTTCAGATCACTGCGGTCTTTCACTACTCAGGTTAAACGTAATATGTAAGTCACTTAGATAACCTAAAAATGTTATTGTTTGGCTTTTATCAGTGTTTTGTTTGTGAGTAAATCGGTTTGGCTGAGATTAAAGTTATTAGATTAGATTAGATAAAATAAAACAAAATGTTATTAATCCCCAGGGTGGTTTTCACACAGCTGAATAAATGTCAAACAGAAAACTGATTAGACAGAAGTGTGAGATGGTCGAGAATTTACTCCAGTGTCCTGTTATATTGGAGATAGCAAGGAGCAGACAGCTGAGTTTATTAAACTACACAAATCTGAAGGCTAGACCGTCCAATTTCACAGACGTTTACTTCCGGCCTACCCGACCTTCTGAGGACCCGGCCCACGTAGACCGCGAAGGCCGGGTCCTCAATAATATACTCAGCTCCTTGCTATCTCCAATATCGTTAGCTTCATAGCATAAGTGCCTAAGTCATTGGACTAAGTCAATGACTTAGGCACTTATGCTATGAAGCTAACGATATAACAGGACACTGGTGTAAATTCTTCTAGTTTTGTGTTCATATATTTGTTGATCTGACTCAGAACAGTCAGTGCCTTACCAATCATTAACATCACTGAATGTCACTAATGTGAGTTGTCAAACGTTGCTTAATTACTCATCACTGATCACTCATCTGTTAATATTTTTGACTTTGTTTTGGAAAGGTGGAAAATAACCAAAATCTTGTCACAATTGGGTGAACTGGGTGGAGTAATTGCAACATTTTATTTTATAGAGTAAGTTTAGTAAGTAAGTAAGTAGGCTTGTTTTGGTTGAGTAGATTTTATTTAGTGTTGTCAATTTAAATCAACATGTTAGTTAGATCAACATTTTGATATTCAGTTAATACAACACCATTCCTGTGATTTGCATTTAATTAGCCAAAGCTTGACCGATGTACTTAAAATTTATTGTTCAAATTAAGTGTATCATACATTTTATATTTCACTAACCCAGTTATGTGGAACCGGTTGACGTAACTGGGTGGAGTAAATGCAACATTTTATTTCTTAGAGTGCTCTGGATGGCATTACCTTGGCCTCCAGTAACGCTGTGAAGAACCTTGGAGTCATTTTTGAGCAGGACATGTCCTTCAACGCACATATTAAACAAATATGTAAGACTGCGTTCTTCCATTTGCACAACATCTCTAAAATTAGAAATATCCTGTCTCAGAGTGACGCTGAAAAACTATTTCATGCATTTATTACTTCCAAGCTGGACTACTGTAATTCATTATTATCAGGATGTCCTAAAAACTCGCTGAAAAGCCTTCAGCTAATCCAAAATGCTGCAGCAAGAGTCCTGACAGGGACTAGAAAGAGAGAGCATATTTCTCCTGTTTTAGCTTCCCTTCATTGGCTTCCTGTTAAATCCAGAATTGAATTCAAAATCCTGCTCCTCACATACAAGGTCTTAAATAATTAGGCCCCATCTTATCTTAATGACCTTGTAGTACCATATCACCCTATTAGAGCGCTTCGCTCTCGCTCTGCAGGCCTACTTGTTGTTCCTAGAGTATTTAAAAGTAGAATGGGAGGGAGAGCCTTCAGTTTTCAGGCCTCTCTTCTGTGGAACCAGCTTCCAGTTTGGATTCGGGAGACAGACACTATCTCTACTTTCAAGATTAGGCTTAAAACTTTCCTTTTTGCTAGTTAGGGCTGGACCAGGTGACCCTGAATCCTCCCTTAGTTATGCTGCAATAGATGTAGGCTGCCAGGGATTCCCATGATGCATTGAGTTTTTCTTTTCCAGTCACCTTTCTCACTCACTATGTGTTAATAGACCTCTCTGCATTAAATCATATCTGTTATTAACCTCTGTCTCTCTTCCACAGCATGTCTTTTATCCTGTCTTCCTTCTCTCACCCCAACCGGTCGCAGCAGATGGCCCCGCCCCTCCCTGAGCCTGGTTCTGCCGGAGGTTTCTTCCTGTTAAAAGGGAGTTTTTCCTTCCCACTGTCGCCAAAGTGCTTGCTCATAGGGGGCCATATAATTGTTGGGTTTTTCTCTATATGTATTATTGTAGAGTCTACCTTACAATATAAAGCGCCTTGAGGCGACTGTTGCTGTGATTTGGCGCTATATAAATAAAATTGAATTGAATTGAATATGATAGAAACCAAATCAGTCACAAGGAGGTTTATTCTAACCAGTTAAGGAATAGACATTATCCCCTCACAACTGGTGGTTGGCAGAAGATAACAGAGAGATCTCTAGGCCTGTGTGAACAGGCCCTTATTCACTTGATCATGCAGTGTCACCATGACGACCAAAATATCAGACAAGGTTGATGGTCATGAGTCTGCAAAACCTCATAAGTCAGCCCAGACTCCACCCAACCTTCTGTTGCCTTCTCAAACAGATATACACTGAGATTTTATGTACAGAGAAACATGAAACTAACTTAAGTAAACTTCTTATCTCAGAGAGAAACATCAATTAGTTTCTAACAGCTAAATCTCACCTGCAGAGACAAAGAGCAAAGTCGAACAGAGCAACACAGTTACAGCAAACATTGAAAGGATCATCCGGTTCTGCTAAGTTTAATCTTAGTTTAAATAAACTTTGTTAGTTTGTTAGTAATGTCTGAAGTTCAGGTTTCACAATACCAAAAATCAAACCTGATAACATTTTTGAGACCACAGGATTTTTTTCTTAATCCTGCAACAGCGAACAACAGTGAATGCGAAGAAGTCATTTTTCCCAATTATTTGTTGAATTTGTCATAATACGATGTTAATTTTTTATTATTGATTTTTATCTGAATATCAGATTTTTTTCAAGTCACCTAGTGACTCTGATGGTATTTTCAGTCAATCACAAAGAACCCTGAGTTTAAAGCTGTCAAGTTAGAGAGCAAGAGAAGAAGAGACTGATTCATAAATGTCTTTGTTTCTGCTCTAACCAAACAATGCTGCTCTACAACTCTAGACTACCAGCCACAAAGACAACAGCTGGAGAAACATCTGTCTACCTCTGACATCCACCAGCTCATCCATACAACAAACAAACATCAACAACCAGGAAGCAGCTTCACCTCTGATCACACACACTCAACTCTACTCACTCACCTGGAGGAACAACTCTCAAATTGATGCTGCTGCTGAGCATCCATGAGTGTGCTCCTTCTATGAAAAAATGACACTTGTATATTCCACTATCAGCAGCTGTGACATCCTTCAGAATCAAAGACATGTCTCCATCCTTCATCTGTCTGTCCTGCAGATCCACCCGGTTCTTAAAAGATGGATGCTGGTGTGTTGAATTAAACTGACCATCCTGATACAAAAGCACATATTCTGACTCCAGGTCAGCTCTGCCCCACTCTACACCTGTGATGTTGTTTGGAGCTCGACATGTCAGAGTGACGTTCTGTCCAGACTCAGCTGTGATGATCTTTGGGTCTGAAAGAGGAAACAACACAGAGCAGAGAGGTTAAAGGTCAAAGTACAATTATGATCAGAATGATTGACTTTAAATATTTTGTTTATTTCCTTTGACATTTTAGTTTTTTGGTCACTCAAAATGAAAATCCTCAGCTCCTCCTGCCATGTTATTAGAGCCACTATCTTAAATCATATGTCATTGCAGGTCTGAGTGTGGTCATGTAAATATTCCCTTTCAGTTTTGCAGCTATCTTTCTGTCATAAATCTCCCCATGTACTTGTCTCCACCCACTTCACCTTGCATGCATTCCCTTCATCACCTCTGCTGTGCATTGTCTGTGTGTTGGACACCAGGTATTTAAGCCCACCTACCATCACTATCCTCTACTCCTTGCAAGTTCACATTTCCAACTGTCTCCTTCATGTTCTCTTTTGCTTCAACTGACTTTCATTCCTCTTCTCTCAAGAGCATGCCTCCACCTCTCCAGATTTTCCTCCACTTGCTCCCAACTGTCACTACAGATCAGAATGTCATCTGCAAACAACATAGTATATAGAGATTCTTGCCTGACCTCATCTAACACCCTGTACATCTGAAACAAGAACAAGCTCAGAGCAGATAACCAAAATAATCTCACTCCAAGGTTTCAACCCATCTGTCACTCTTCCCACAACCCTCACATACTTCTCTACCACTTCTGACTTGCTTGTGCAGTACCACAGTTCCTCTCTTTGCGCCCTATCATCTGATTTCTCTAGATCGAAAGACACAGTGAGGCCCCTTTTTGACCCTTTGAACTTTTCCATCAACACTCAAAACGCCACATGTATAGTGTACTCTAAGTGTTTTCAGTATTGTGAACGTTAACCACTCCAGCTGTTAGTGAGGGGAGGTGCTGGGAGCCTGCCTGTCTGCAGAGGTGCGTGAAGTTGAGTATCAGCCAGAGGAGACAAACAGTTACACGTATCCATACTGTTACAGATGAGCATTAAATTCAATATTGATTTTTAGTGATGATTTAAACCTGATTATTGATGTTTCTTTCATTCACAGATGTGTCCTTTCAGCTGCTCGCTCTGATCCAACCTTTGGTCTCTAAGGAAGAGGCTTCAGGGAGATGTTTGCTACGTTGGACTGTAGGACCATCAGAAATGTGTGCAGTAACAAAACAGGCAGCACTGAAAGCAGCTCTAAGTGTTTGTGTTGTTCAATGATTTGTGCACAACAACAACAATGGGACCTCTCTCATCCATCAGTCACCACGTGGACATTTTTCTGACACACTTTGAAGCTGATGGACGTTTTGTGTCTGCACTAAGTACGTTTTCAGCAGCTATGGCACCGGCAGGATTCACTTTCACAGACTCACAACCACCAGCTTCACCCCTCCCCTCCCCCTCCAGCTGTAGGCTTTAACATTGAGTTTCCCCACACATGTTTACAGACGAGTTAGAGAGCAAGAGAAGAAGAGACGGATTCATAAATGTCTTTGTTTCTGCTCTAACCAAACAATGCTGCTCTACAACTCTAGACTACCAGCCACAAAGACAACAGCTGGAGAAACATCTGTCTACCTCTGACATCCACCAGCTCATCCATACAACAAACAAACATCAACAACCAGGAAGCAGCTTCACCTCTGATCACACACACACTCAACTCTACTCACTCACCTGGAAAAACAGTCAGGCTGATGTTGAGGATGGATTTCAATGTTTCTCTTATGTAAACACGACACTCGTATGTTCCAGTGTCATGAGTCGTCACATCCTTCAGAATCAAAGACACGTCTCCATCCTTCATCTGTCTGTCTTGCAGATCCACCCGGTTCTTAAAAGATGGATGCTGGTACTCTGGAACAAACCGCCCATCTCGGTAAACAAGAGAAAATTCTGACACCATGTCAGCTCTGCCCCACTCCACAGTTGTGATGTTGTTGTTTGGAGCTCGACATGTCAGAGTGACGTCCTGTCCAGACTCAGCTGTGATGATCTTCTGGTCTGAAAGAGAAAACAACACAGAGCAGAGAGGTTAAAGGACCTCATTGCTAACATTATCATATCCACGAGGTCACCAGCACGGCTGGACAGGTAATCTTGAGTATTTTGTCTTTTCCCTGATTACAGTCACTGGATTGGACAATCAAATATATATATATATATGCACCGATTGTGCAAGTTCCCCCACTTAAAATGATGACAGAGGTCAGTAATTTGCACCAGAGGTACACTTCAACTGTGAGAGACAGAAAGTGAAAAAACAATCCATGAATTCACATGGTAGGATTTGTAAAGAATTTATCCGTAAATTAGGGTGGAAAATAAGTATTTGGTCACCTCAAACATGGAAAATCTCTGGCTCTCACAGACCTGTAACGTCTTCTGTAAGAAGCTTTTCTGTCCCCCACTCGTTACCTGTATGAATGGCACCTGTTTGAACTCATCATCTGTATAAAAGACACCTGTCCACAGCCTCAAACAGTCAGACTCCAAACTCTGCCATGGCCAAGACCAAAGAGCTTTCGAAGGACACCAGGAAAAGTATTGTAGACCTGCACCAGACTGGGAAGAGTGAATCTACAATAGGCAAGCAGCTTGGTGTGAAAAAATCAACTGTGGGAGCAATCATCAGAAAATGGAAGACATACAAGACCACTGATAATCTCCCACGATCTGGGGCTCCACGCAAGATCTCTTCTCGTGGGGTCAAAATGATCATGAGAACGGTGAGCAAAGATCCCAGAACCACACAGGGGGACCTGGTGAATGACCTGCAGAGAGCTGGGACCAAAGTAACAAAGGTCACCATCAGTAACACACTACAACGGCAGGGAACCAAATCCCGCAGTGCCAGACGTGTTCCGCTGCTGAAGCCAGTGCATGTCCAGGCCCGTCTGAAGTTTGCCAGAGAGCACATGGATGATACAGCAGAGGATTGGGAGAATGTCATGTGGTCAGATGAAACCAAAGTAGAACTTTTTGGTATAAACTCAACTCGTCGTGTTTGGAGGAAGAAGAATACTGAGTTGCATCCCAAGAACACCATACCTACTGTGAAGCATGGGGGTGGAAACATCATGCTATGGGGCTGTTTTTCTGCCAAGGGGACAGGACGACTGATCCGTGTTAAGGACAGAATGAATGGGGCCATGTATCGTGAGATTTTGAGCCAAAACCTCCTTCCATCAGTGAGAACTTTGAAGATGAAACGAGGCTGGGTCTTCCAACATGACAATGATCCAAAACACACCGCCCGGGCAACAAAGGAGTGGCTCCGTAAGAAGCATTTGAAAGTCCTGGAGTGGCCTAGCCAGTCTCCAGACCTCAACCCCATAGAAAATCTGTGGCGGGAGTTGAAAGTCCGTGTTGCTCGGCGACAGCCCCAAAACATCACTGCTCTCGAGAAGATCTGCATGGAGGAATGGGCCAAAATACCAGCTACTGTGTGTGCAAACCTGGTAAAGACCTATAGTAAATGTTTGACCTCTGTTATTGCCAACAAAGGTTATGTTACAAAGTATTGAGTTGTATTTTTGTTATTGACCAAATACTTATTTTCCACCCTGATTTACCAATAAATTCTTTACAAATCCTACCATGTGAATTCATGGATTTTTTTTTTTTCACATTCTGTCTCTCACAGTTGAAGTGTACCTCTGGTGCAAATTACTGACCTCTGTCATCATTTTAGGTGGGGGAACTTGCACAATCGGTGGCTGACTAAATACTTTTTTGCCCCACTGTGTGTGTGTGTGTGTGTACGGTCACAGATGGTAATCTCAAACCCTCACACACACAAACTGAGTCAACATGAAAATAATTCTTAGTGGATTATTATTATTATTAACATGTAAACTAGGCTGCTGGTGTGTATTAGTCTTAATGCCAAAAAGAAAATATCATTTAGTTTTTAACAGTCAAATCTCACCTGCAGAGACAAACACGAAGACGAAAATTTGAGTCCACCAGAGTAACACCGATACAACAGACATTTCCGTGTTTTCTAGGTCTGCTCATCCGAAGTTTGGATTGTTGTCAATTTCTTATGATGTTGGTATTTCTTTTCGGTAGCAAGTTCAAACCACTCGATAAAAATGTACGGTTTAAATAAAGTAGAAATTAGATCTAAGGTCTAATTTTCAGTCGCTCGTTCAAACTCGAAAGATTCAGTTGAGGAAGTGACTTCAGAGCGAGGGTTGGGTGGTTGGCTCAGAGTCGAATGGAGAATGAGGTGTGGCTAAAAACAGAGATATGTACTACGAAGCCAGATTAATGTTTTAGCGCGCGGTGCCGAGCATAATGTTAACAATAACAATTCTGTGACCGGTCTTTCTGTCTTTCCTTTACCTGGAAAACACAAATGAACACATCAGCTGGTTTGGACAAAGTCGGTTTCAGTTGAAAATCGTCTGTAAACGCCACGTTTTCATGTTTCTTTTATTTTAACCATACTGTAAATATACATAATAGATTCTCTGCTGGAGCTCCGTTTTATACGGGCAGTTTTTTTAAGTCGTTTAAGGAAAAACACAGAACGAAACTGTCACGGGTATGTGCGTGATTTAGAAAACATAAATGTTTATTCGAATGTGAAATTAAGCCTTTTCAACCTGCTAGATTCGCATAAGTGTTCTAGTTGCTGTCAAACCAATCCATAAATATATATTTTTTATGTTTCAGTTGTCAATGTCACATGTTTGATTTTGTATAATATGTTATCAGAGAATATATGTCGGGTAAGAAAACATTACAGCGCATGTGTATATGTAGCCTATTATCAGGTTAGAATGAGCCAGTACAGCAATGGAAATGTGCGCTGTAACATCAAAAAGTATTTTGATCGTGGCGTCGTTTGTTTGTATGTACCAGTCAGAAATAAATCTGGACAGCTCACATTAAGAAGTGGAAGGATTATTTCTTCAAAGCTTGGATGGAAATTCGCCACTACAATAGCACTCATCAAAAGTGTTCACTCTCTTGGTCTCTTGTGTTCTGGGGGCCTCTGGATGTCTGGAGTTTTGATCTCCTCCATACCTGCTTCATGCCCTGGAGGACGGGGCTGTGCCTAACCCCCCCACACACACACACACACGCACACACACACCCTCTAGCAGATCATTACATGAAGGAACCTTTTAAAAACAAGCGCGTCCATGCTCACAGGTGTACACACGGGTGATCACACACACAAACTACACCCTTTTTGGCTCCTACCTCAAAGCAAACTGTGCGCTGTCGATCTTACGTGCTGCACAATAATGTTTAATATTTAGTATTTACTGTTATATTCACATAGATCATCGTGATGTTGTTTATTCTATTACTCTTGTTTTCTTCTGCTTGTTTTCTTTTTTTCTTTCTCAACAGGTGATCCAGGTGATCGATAGATGCATTTTTTTTGTCTGCTTATTTAGTTGTTTTTTGGGGGGGGGGGGGTTTGCCCTTTATCCTCATCCCTCTTCTCCGCTGTTTTTTTTCTGCTCTTCCTTTCTCCCGTGTATCTAGCAAGTGAAAATAAAAAATAAAATAAAATAAACAATAAAAGGTGAATCAAATAGACCATTATGGCAAGGCTGGGATGGTCAATTTGGTAAAGTAAATCCGTTGGGCATCTTTCTTTGCCTTTAGACAATAATTCTGATGCAAAAGAGCCAAACAGGACAGGCAAAAAAAGAAGAAGAAAGTGTTCACTCCGTGGGTTTCAGAGCACTAATTTTCAGCAGTCACCTTATAAATTGTTTATTTCAAATCAAATCAAATCACTTTTATCGTCACATCACATGTGAAGGTACACTGGTACAGACATGTGAAATTCTTGTGTGCAAGCTTCACAAGCCACAGAGGTGTGCAAAATACAACACAATAACAATATTTTTGTGTGTCTATGTTTTTTTTTCGTTTTACTTATATATTTTCCATGTTCTTCAGAAAGTTTTATTATCATTATCTGATAATGTATCTGAAGTAGTTGCGAAGTTGTGCGAAATAACACGAACACGTTACTACTAGTGTAACTATTGCCCCTCCCCTCTCTTCCCAGCGCATAGCACAAGGCTCGCGTGCGGAGTGAAGCGGAAAAAAGTGTGAGAGGGTGAGAGAAGGGGGAAAAAACCCAGGAGCCGGCTCGCGTCGTTCACTTCAAAGAGTTGGCTCTAAGAGCCGTTTCGTTCGCATCACTAATTCCAACCAACTCGACTTGGACGACTCGACTTCAACTCGACGCTTTACTTAGTGAAAAAGTGAAAGATGAACATAGTTACATACAACAGAAAATGATACATTTATTGTTCTCACATGTTATCGGAAAGGATTGTTTTAACAAACCAAGGACGTTTTCCCTGATAAGCGGAGAATCACGTCTCTGTAAACTTGATCCATAGAAACTTTATTGCTCAGTATATCAGTATTTCTCAACAAGTAAACGTGTTAGCAGAGACGGGTCTTCCAGCAGAATCTGCATGAATACTGAAGATACTTATTATTTAGACGGAGGAATAATCACACGCGGGGCATCATTGGAATATTCACCGACATTACTTTTTATTAAACTCTCGCATATATGCCACAACATAACAGGAAGTTTCCTTTCAAAATAAAATTCCGACAGGTTACAAATGAGGGCATAGATATTAACTCAATAACACGGCTCTGTGTTTGTTTCCAGACGTCCTTGTGTGGCAGATTGTGGCAGGGCCAGTCTGCTTGATTCCCTTAGGCATAGCATACATACCTCCAACATTATCTATCTATGAAGCCAGATAACACAAACCAATTAGTTAAACTGCAGGAATGTCTTAAACATAAAGACCTGGATGGCTTTTTACTTTCTGCTCCTTGATTCAGATAAAACTGAGGTTATTGTACTCAGCCCTGAAAATCTTAGAAATATGGTATCTAACCAGATTATTAGATTGTTAGATTATAATATTATTTTATGCCATGTTATACCCCGAATTAAAGATTGTGAATTATTATGTAGTTTTAGTTTGCATTATTCTCCTGAATTAGAAGAAGCTGATAACTATTGCATTAGTTAGACTGATTTGCATTACATTAAACTGCTGACTCGTTGTGAATGAATGATATTGTTTTATGATGCATTATACTGCTGAGTTATAAGAAATACTGTTCGCAGAAGGTTATTGTCTAATTTGTCTGAGTAGAAGAGAACAGAGTGTGGTGGAGTTTTCTGCCCCATTTCAGCAGGAGCAGATAAACAGGGAGCCAAGGTCGTAGCTCAGGCGCTGTGTGAGAGAAAGCATGTGAATGTTTAGGCTTTGTATGATAAGGTGGAGGCACCAGAGGCTATAAAAGTTTGAGCAATGCTCCACCATTTTGAGATTTTGAGGCTGTCTGCATCAGTGTCCATCTCCCACGCGTGTGATCATTAAATCATCGTTTGACTCAACCCGACCGGACCAGTGTTGTTATTGTGGTTTTTCTCTTGTCTCCATCCCCGATATTTTTGAACCTTAACACATACATACCTCCAACATTATCTATCTATGAAGCCAGATAACACAAACCAATTAGTTAAACTGCAGGAATGTCTTAAACATAAAGACCTGGATGGCTTTTTACTTTCTGCTCCTTGATTCAGATAAAACTGAGGTTATTGTACTCAGCCCTGAAAATCTTAGAAATATGGTATCTAACCAGATTCTTACTCTGGATGGCATTACCTTGGCCTCCAGTAACACTGTGAGGAACCTTGGAGTCATTTTTGACCAGGATATGTCCTTCAATACACATATTAAATGAATATGTAGGACTGCTTTCTTCCATTTGAGCAACAGCTCTAAAATTAGAAATATCTTGTCTCAGAGTGATGCTGAAAAGATTTTAAGTCTACATCTCTCTAACACACAAACACACTTTAATAAATCCAGGATAACAGGGTCAGACTTATCTAGTAGTTATTGTTCAAATATAGAGCCACCCTTCACGCTGACCTTTATTTTCTGTATTACATGCAAACATTTGGAGCTCACAGACTCTGTGAACACGAGTTTTCAGGCTTTTTAATGCTGTGTGGGAGCAGGGGTGCAGATTCACCAGGAAAATACAATCAGAGCACAAACACAAGGCCAAACACACAAAATAAGCAGCTATATAAAAAAACGAATTAAGGAAAAAATTCAATACATGTAGAACATTATTATTAATGATTTAATAATAAAGTTTATTATTAATAAATTTGTTGATAACTGAAAAAATAAAAAAACGAAAAAACAATTCAATTTTTGTAATACTACGTGAGTAAGACATTGTTCTGTTCAGTGGTCATTGGATGCTGAACAGTACTAGGCAGCCTTGTGATTACCTGTAATCATAGCAACTCAGACATATTTCCAGTTCCAGTTAAAAGTGTTCACACACTAAGAGAACAGCAGCAGTCAGAGGTCATGAAAGGCCAACAAAATTCAGAGATGAGAAAATAACCGTTAATTAAATTAGCCAGTACTGATTCAGTAAAAGGACTAGATGTTACAATCCACGATAAAGCATTGCTTTAAATTGAGAAAATCTTGAGGGATGGCTTTTATGAGGAAAGGCAGCCCAGAAACTTTACCAGCAAGGCTAGTTTGAACTCACTAGCCTCTCTAGTCGTTTGGCATGATTGAGTGAGACCTTGTACATTGTCAACAGCCAGCAGGAAGCACCAGATCTTCAGTTTCCCTGGGAGTGCAGTTTTGTTAATCCGCCTGAGGTCATTAGCCATGTTCTCCAATAGTTGTTCAAGTTGCCATGTATCATTGAGGTCTGCATTATACCAGCATCCCAGGCTCTTGATGGACTTCTCTAAGAACGTTGGACTTGGTTCTCCACTGATATAGAATTGCTCAGCTGTAAATTTTCCTTTTATGATGGAGATGCTGCGAGGTTTACTTGGCTTAAACTCCATTCTTGCCCATTCAATGTTTTCCTGGATTGCTTCTGTAGCAATCGATTAGTACAAGTTTTTTTCGTAATCATGGTCATTGTAGGAGTCATATGGTTGCAATAAGACAGCGGGACCCTTCAAAGAGCAGAACAGGGCTGAAGAGAGATCTTTTCTGGAGGTATACAGCTGGATCTTCTGTTGGCTAAAAGAAAAACAAAGACAAAATTGTACAGTGTACGGAGAAACTCCAAAGCTGTCAGGGTAGTTCAAATACTTAACCACAAGTATGTATTAGACTTAGACCTAACTTTATTGATCCCTTTGGGGTGCACCCTAGGGTGATACATGAATGATGACAACCATAGATCAGATGCGCTACAGACCATATTAATGTTATTTTTCTTTAGACAAATACTATATAGAAAAAATATTCATGCCATTGAAAAATGTAATAGATTCTGCCTCATCATCGTTAGGATTATGTCTTTACACACTTTAGGAAATGACAAAGATACTGCACCTGTGATAATTAAATATGTAATTATTTCCAATTTATGTTTTTAATTTCTTTATATTTTTCTTTATTTTTTTATTAACATTTTTGATCTATCAGTGTTTGTGCCATTTCAGATTTCTGCACACTTTTTTCAAATATATTGTTGGAGGACTTGGCATGGATCAAAAGGCCATATGCCAAATAAACTGTTAAAGTCAAGGCTTTAGGGGCATAATTTGATAACAAATATGAAGAAACCCAGACCTGAAGGACATGAATCCGTGCTTAACTGGCATGTCCCATCTTCTTGGGTGGTCCAGCTGGTGATGGGAAGAGAGTTGGTAGAGCCCTGAACAGGGCTATGTTGTTTTCCACTTGAACTGAAAAAAAGAGAAAGAAGGAAAGAAAGAAGGAAATCAACTTTCAGTTCAATATTCAATATTATTGCCAGAATTGTAATGTTTCGCTTACAACTGTTGTCACCAGAACTGCTCCTTGGTGGCAAAAGCATGTTTGATTCACCACTTGAATCTGCATCACAAACCACAACTGTTTCCTCCTCATAAAAGTTTCAGGCCCTAGAAGCAGGTTCCTTAAATCGTCCCTACTGAGGGTGTGGAGCAAGACCTCATCTATGTTGGGAGCTGTAAATAAAAGTCAGCAACTTTCAGAAATGTAAAAGTTTTACATCTCTTTAAATGTATACATTTCACTGTTCAAAAAAGGAAACAATTCCAAATTGTCATTTTGTCAAATACATTTATAAGGGTTAGAAGACCCTTATGAAAAGAACATCGAGGGAACAGTTTACCCTGCCCGGGATAGGGTTACCGGGGCCCCGCCCTGGAGCCAGGCCCGGGGAGGGTGCCCGAGGGCGAGTGTCTGGTGGCCGGGCCTTAGTCCATGGGGCCCGGCCGGGCACAGCCCGAAGAGGAGACATGGGCCCACCACCCGCAGGAGGCGCCATAGGGGTCGGGTGCATTGTGTGCCGGGTGGCGGCCAGGAGCGGAGGCCGGACTGACCCCCGGCTGCCAAGACTGGCAATAGGGACATGGAATGTCACCTCTCTGGTGGGGAAGGAGCCTGACTTAGTGCATGAGGTTGAGAGGTATCGGCTAGATATAGTCGGGATCACCTCTACGCATGGCTTGGGCTCTGGAACCAGTCTCCTGGAGAGGGGCTGGACTCTGTCTCAGTGTGGAGTTGCCCCTGGTGAGAGGCGGCGGGCTGGGGTGGGTATTCTAATATCCCCTCGGCTCGCTGCCGGTACGTTGGGGTTTTTCCCGGTGGATGAGAGGGTTTGTTCCCTGCGCCTTAGGGTCGGGGAACGGCTCCACCTGGAGACTCTGTTGTCCTGCTGGGAGACTTCAATGCTCACGTGGGTAACGACAGTGAGACCTGGAGGGGCGTGATTGGGAGGAACGGCCTCCCTGATATGAACCCGAGCGGTGCTTTGTTATTGGACTTCTGTGCTAATCACAGTTTGGCCATAACGAACACCCTGTTCGAACATAAGAGTTTCCATAAGTGCACGTGGCACCAGGATGCTCTAGGCCGTAGGTCGATGATTGATTTTGTAATCGTATCACCAGACCTGCGACCATATGTTCTGGACACTCGGGTAAAGACAGGGGCTGAGCTGTCAACTGATCACCACCTGGTGGTGAGTTGGATCAGGTGGCGGGGGAGGATGCTGGACAGACCTGGTGCACCTAAACGCGTAGTGAGGGTGTGCTGGGAACGTCTAGCAGAGGCCCCAGTCCGCGAGATCTTCAACGCACACCTCCGGCAGAGCATCAACAGCATTCCGAGGGAGACTGGGGACATTGAGTCCGAATGGACCATGTTCAGCATCTCCATTGCCGAAGCTGCTGCATTGAGCTGCGGCCGCAAGGTGGTTGGTGCCAGCTGTGGTGGTAATCCCCGAACCAAATGGTGGACACCAGAGGTGAAGGGAGCCACCAGGCTGAAGAAGGAGTCCTATCAGGCTTGGTTAGCCTGTGGGACTCCGGAGGCAGCCGACAGGTTTCGACAGGCCAAGCGGAATGCGGCTCGGGCAGTGGCTGAAGCAAAAACTCAGGTGTGGGAGGAGTTCGGAGAGGCCATGGAGAAAGACTTTCGGACTGCCTCGAAGAGATTCTGGCAAACCGTCAGGCGTCTCAGGAGGGGAAAGCGGTGCACTACCTGCACTGTGTATAGTGCTGGCGGAGCGCTGCTGACGTCGACTGAGAAAATTGTCAGGCGGTGGAAGGAATACTTCGAGGACCTCCTTAATCCCACTGACACGTCTTCCGAGGAGGAAGCAGAGTCTGGGGATGAGGGGAATGACCCGCCAATTTCCGGGCCGAGGTCACTGAGGCAGTTAAACAACCCCTTGGTGGCAGAGCCCCTGGTGTTGATGAGGTCCGCTCCGAGTTCCTGAAGGCTCTGGACGTTGTAGGGCTGTCCTGGTTGACACGCCTCTGCAATGTTGCATGGAGATCAGGGGCAGTACCCGTAGACTGGCAGACCGGGGTGGTGGTCCCCATCTTTAAGAAGGGGGACCAGAGGGTGTGTTCCAACTACAAGGGGATCACACTCCTCAGCCTCCCTGGGAAAGTCTATGCCAGGGTGCTGGAAAGGAGAGTTCGTCCGCTAGTTGAACCTCGGATACAGGAGGAACAATGCGGTTTTCGTCCTGGTCGCGGAACACTGGACCAGCTCTTTATCCTCTCGAGGATACTTGAGGGTGCATGGTAGTTTGCCCAACCAGTCTACATGTGTTTTGAGGACTTGGAGAAGGCATTCGACCGTGTCCCTCGTGGTGTCCTGTGGGAGGTGTTGCGGGAGTATGGGGTGTCTGGCCCATTGCTACGGGCCATTCGATCCCTATACAACCGTTGCAAGAGCTTGGTTCGCATTGCCGGCAATAAGTCGGACTCGTTCCCGGTCGGTGATGGGCTCCGCCAGGGCTGCCCTTTGTCTCTGGTTCTGTTCATAATTTTTATGGACAGGATTTCTAGGCGCAGCCAAGTGGCGGAGGGCTTTCACTTTGGTGGCCTCAGAATCTCATCTCTGATTTTTGCGGATGATGTGGTTCTGTTGGCTTCATCGGGTGAGGGCCTCCAGCTCGCACTGGAACGGTTCACAGCCGAGTGTGAAGCAGCGGGAATGAGGATCAGCACCTCCAAATCTGAGGCCATGGTTCTCAGCCGGAAAAGGGTGGAGTGCCCACTCCGGGTCGGGGAGTTCCTGCCCCAAGTGGAGGAGTTCAAGTATCTCGGGGTCTTGTTCGCGAGTGATGGGAGAAGGGAGCCGGAGATCGACAGACGGGTTGGGGCTGCAGCTGCAGTAATGCAGACTCTGCACCGGTCCGTTGTGGTGAAGAGGGAGCTGAGTGTAAAAGCGAAGCTCTCAATTTACCGGTCGAGCTACGTCCCTACCCTCACCTATGGCCACGAGCTGTGGGTAGTGACCGAAAGAACGAGATCGCGGATACAAGCGGCAGAAATGAGCTTCCTCCGAAGGGTGGCTGGCCTCTCCCTTAGAGATAGGGTGAGAAGTTCGGCCATCCGGGAGGGGCTCAGAGTAGAGCAGCTGCTGCTCCACATCGAAAGGAGCCAGCTGAGGTGGTTCGGGCATCTGACAAGGATGCCCCCTGGGCGCCTCCTGGGTGAGGTGTTCCAGGCATGTCCCACCGGGAGGAGACCCCGGGGTAGACCCAGGACACGCTGGAGAGATTATATCTCTCGGCTGGCCTGGGAACGCCTTGGTGTTCCCCCGGATAAGCTGGAGGAGGTGGCTGGGGAGAGGGAGGTCTGGGCCTCTTTGCTTAGGCTGCTGCCCCCGCGACCCGGCCTCGGATAAAGCGGATGAAGATGGATGGACATTTAAATGTAATTTAAATATTTTTTTGATTTGACAACATAAAACTGATTCTATCTAAGATCACTGTCAGTGTGAGCAACACAAAATTCATTTAGACATTAATTTGCATAAATATGCATATGCTTGGCCTACCATTTAGAACTGAAAGGTTGCAATCATCCAAACCCTTCATGATTTTCTGGTGTAGCTTTTGTCAGAACTTTTCCTTGAGGAAAGAAAAACATATATGGTTGGGTCAACAAGAAAAACTGGGTCAAGACACCACCTGCCATGGATCCAAAGTCTATACAATCAGACACCTGGATAAGGTGCAAAGGACTAAGTAGAGGCTGTGTTAATTCCATGGTTAAGTCTTATAAAATTGTTCATTTAAAATTTATGACAAGGCTATTCCAAACTAGTTTTCAAACTAAAACCAATGGTGCCCAATTGCTTGTCAAATCATTCAACAAATGATCAAAGCTCAGATTAGATCTTAAAACAAGACCGACAGTTTGACTGTCGGACTGCAGGTTTCCCCAATCTCATAAACAGTACATTTGCATAATGACTGAAACCAGCCCACTGAGGAACAATGGGCTGGGAGGTCATTTCCAATCAATCCATCAATAAACCACTGACCAAAACCCACTGATCAAAGACAGATTACAGGATGACCCCAACCTCAGCAACAGGACCACTCTCAGCATCGACCAAGTGTGTTTGCTTTTGGAACTGTGTCTTGATTCCACCTACTTCACATACAAGGGTCAGTTCTACAGGCAGAAACATGGGTGTGCCATGGGCTCCCCAGTTTCACCCATTGTGGCCAATTTGTACATGGAAGAAGTGGAAAAGAGGGCTTTGCTATCCTACCCTGGAACACCACCAAGCCATTGGTCCAGATACGTGGATGACACCTGGGTGAAAATCAAATCTCAGGACGTACCACAATTCACGGATTACATTAACTCGGTGGACCGACAAATCAAATTCACTAGGGAGGATATGAAAAGTGGCAGGTTAGCGTTCTTAGACTGTGAGATTTCCATCAGTAATGGGGGACATCTAAAAGCTGACGTGTACCGTAAACCTCCGTGAATCGAGGAGGGGGCCTAAGGGTACATCTTTCACCATCTTACAATGTTGTGATTGGAGCCATTCCCCAACTCTCTGTGAATGGTACTCATGGCCATTGATCAGTGGTTGTTGATTAATTAAGATTAAGGAACTGACCTCCCAGCCCATTGTTCCTTCAGTTGGCTGGTTTCAGTCACTATGCAAATGTTCTGTTTATAAGATTGTGGAAACCTGCAGTCAGCTGAGACTGAAGAAGTCACCTGGATGAGTGATGAAATGTTTCTCCCACAAAACGCTACGTCCAGATGAACAGAATCAACCTTTTGTGACCCTTTTAAAAACACAGTTAGTAACAGATAAAACACCCAGTGTACCAAACACACTGTGGACAGGACTGTTTGGTTTTTTCATAGATGAAAATTATGCAAACTGCTGATCTGTTGAACCAGCTGACCCAGCTTCTTATCTGTGCTGGAGTCAGTCACACAAACAGGTTGAACAGGGTGTGTTCTGTGCAGCACCTGTATGTAAAACAGAAGCAAAGCTGTTCCTGTGAAATGAAAGTGAAAGCCTGTCTGAGCGTCTCCCTGTAGAAAATGGAGGCTGAGCTCAGTCAGATCACTCAGCCTGCAGACAAATGGAGGCGTGTTTGAGACGTGCAGATAAACAGTCACAGCTTTGTGTCGGCCTCTGAGGGCTCAGGGCAGACACTTTGAGTCCTTATTCACATTTTCTGTAAGTCCTCATCTCTGAAGGATTACCCACAGTTCATAGTGCTTTGATTTCAAAGCATTAAGAACAAGGATGGAAATATATATATATATATATATATATATATATATATATATATATATATATATATATATATATATATATATATATATATATATAACCGAGCCAAACCTACCAGTGAAATATCCCAGTCTGCAGGTTTGGGATATTTCACTGGAAAACCCCGGGCACTGTGCAGGGGGCTCTGAGGACTGAGACTCTGCAGAGCTGCATGATTATAAAGTGACCTCTGTAATGTGCAGAAGAGCACCGAGCATGACTCACTGTCAGATCATCAGCCGTCACTGTGACACGTGCCTGTATGTGCACATCTTTACTTTTAATAAGATGTTTCAACATGTAGACGTTAATCTAACACAGTAACAGCTGCCTTTGTTTCAGATCCAGCAGAGAAGAAGCTCATTCCAGTTCACTGACAGAGACAAAAATTTGTCGCTGCGATAACGACTCTGAGCCGATGACAGCTCTGATAACTCTGATAACATCTCCCTCCCAGTAATAACCTCCCAGCAGCAACTGCCACAGGCACAACAGGCATAAAGGCAGCTTGACTGGATTGGTGAGAATTACAGTTTTAAAATAAAGTCAAGAGTCACTGACTGCAAGAACACATCAGCTTCCTGTAAATAACATGACTGTGATCAGAGTACAGGAGAGTAACTGAGTACACTTCCTCTTTGTTATGAAGGGGATTTTTTTTCTTTGTATTGTGTCATTTTTTCTGAGCTGGAGTCAGTCACACAAACAGGTTGAACAGGGTGTGTTCTGTGCAGCACCTGCATGTAAAACAGAAGCAAAGCTGTTCCTGTGAAATGAAACTGAAAGCCTCTCTGAGCGTCTCCCTGTAGAAAATGGAGGCTGAGCTCAGTCAGATCACTCAGCCTGCAGACAAAATGGAGGCGTGTTTGAGACGTGCAGATAAACAGTCACAGCTTAGTGTCGGCCTCTGAGGGCTCAGGGCCGTCCTGGTATCAAGTGCATGACGCCTCTCTGCACACACTTTGAGTCCTTATTCACATTTTCTATAAGTCCTCATCTCTGTGGACCTGAAGGATTACCCACAGTTCATAGTGCTGTGATGGTCAAAACAAGGATGGAAATAAATAAATAACCAAACTGAAGGCTCCAGTCAAATATCCCAGTCGGCAGGTTTGGGATATTTGACTGGAAATCTGACTGGAAATGCCTGAGCACTGTGCAGAGGACTCTGAGGACTGAGCTTCTGTGAGAGCTGCATGATTATAAAGTGACCTCTGTGATGTGCAGGAGAGCACAGAGCATGACTCACTGTCAGATCATCAGCTGACACTGTGACACGTGCCTGTATGTGCACATCTTTACTTTTAATAAGATGTTTCAACATGCAGACGTGAATCTAACACAGTAACAGCTGCCTTTGTTTCAGATCCAGCAGAGAAGAAGCTCATTCCAGTTCACTGACAGAGACAAAGTTTTGGTGCTGTGGTAACGACTCTGAGCCGATGAAGCTCTGATAACTCTGATAACATCTCCCTCCCAGTAATAACCTCCCAGCAGCAACTGCCACAGGCACAACGGCCACGAGTCAGGAATGTTTCACCGTTCAACTTCCTGCAGTTACAGTGAAACAGTCTTTGTAATTCACATCTTTGTGACTCATGTAAGTTTTCTTCTCCTGACAGTGAAACTCTTACAGATACAAATGTTAGTAAATCTGACCCTAAATCTTCTTTAAATTCCAGCCTTTGTAGTGAACACACTTTTCAAACACCATGGTCAGAAGCATCACTTTGTCAAGGAGAGATGAGTGGTCATTCTCAGCACATGGCTCTGTTATTTCCTAACTCCTTATCAGTTCTCCTACCGACCTTTTGCTGACTGCAGCGGTGTTTTCACTGAGGTCAGAGAAAGGAGGTTAGGAAAGTAGACAGGAGAGAGCTTTAGAGCACACAGGTAACAACTGCACTGAGTGTGAAGGTGTGTCTGAAACATGCTGAAGCACGTCTGGTGCAATGATTGCAGTCTGTGCCGGGGCAGCTGGAGAGTTAGGTTTTTGTATGTTTGTCACACGTAAATGTGATGTAAATGATCAGGACCATGTAGGTTTGGATTTGTTCCCCTTAATAACAAATAACTCCATTTACAAACTGCATTTGGTGTTTTCTTTGTTTAATATTTAAACATATTTTATCTGAAACATTTAAATGTGACAAATATACAAAAAACAGGAAACCAGGAAGTATACCAACACCATTTCACATCTCTGTATGCGTTTGTTTCCATCTTATGTTGTTACGCCTCTGTCAGTGCGCCCCAGGGCAGCTGTGGCTACAATGTAGCTTGCCATCACCAGTGTGGAATGTGTGTGTGAATGGGTGAATGACTGAATGTAGTGTGAAGCGCTTTGGGGTCCTTAGGGACTAATTAAAAGCGCTACACAAATGCAGGCCATTCTTATGTTCAGCTCTTAAACTGAACTCAAACACATAAACTACAAACTGGTCAGACATTAGAAATGAATTGTAACTGTTGCTTTTGTGAGCTGGTATCACTGATGGCTGCTGCTGTGACAACAGACACACAAACAGTTTGATGTCATCAGAAATCACTCTGGAAAAAGATTTATGGTTTAAAGCGGATTTACTTTCACACTCCAACACTGTTATTATGTCCTACAGTCTGAGTGTTTAACAGCACTGCCCCCATGAGGTCAAACTGGAGCATTGCACATGATAATTCTCATCAAGTATATTTCACTAGATCTCCAATATTATGGGCTCAGATTGTGGTTATAAATATTTTGCGTAGTTGTGAACTGAGTTTTGTAACATTGTAAATAAAAATATGTAAAAAAAAAAAAAATGTTTGTAACTCTATTGTTGAGAATTTGTTTTTGTAAAAAAATATTTACACAAGTTACAAATTGTTATTGTTAAGGTCTGTTTACAGATACAAAGCAAAAACTATGTGTAAAACTCTGCACTCAATTTTCCTGGCTGTGTGTGAGTTTCAATTTGCAAGGACGAATTTTGACCTGATTTTCTTCCTTTCGGCTGATTGGTCAATGCCCTGTCAATCACAAATTTAACAATCCAATCAGAGAGCAGATTGGTTTGGCTGTTGGAGGGACACTTTGTGCAAGGAGAGGAGAAGGTCATCAGGAGAAACCACAAGGAATTACTAGGAGAGCTGGAGCTACACTGACGCTAGTTAGCACAACGTTCCAGTGAAGAAGCAGACTCTCCCATGGTCTTATGTAGTGTGAGAGAGTCATCACTCATGATGAGAAGCCAGCGGATGAATATGGTAGATGGCCACAGGTGAGCACTGTAGGCAAAGCCAGAGGTTGGGAGCAAGGTCCAGCTTCACCCTGGTGAGAGAGGGGTGAAGACGGCAACCCGCAACAACACATCCTACAAATCAAGGAGACCATCAGTCTCCTTCAACAGAATCAGATGCAAAGCATGAAAACATGCTAAAAACACAACAGCCTTAAAAAATGCAGAGCCATTTGGACCTGGAAGGAAGATTAATACGTCATCACTTAAAGACCAGATAGATGATGTACAGAGTTCCTCAGTACAGTAAATTCATTGGTTTCAAACAGAGTATTGTTGGCCTGCATACAACATCAGTGTTTCCTACCCCCACTGGTATTCCTCCTCCCTCACACACAGAAACACTCTGAATGATTCACAATCTGAAAAGACAATGCCGGAGATGGAAGAAGGTGAATCTTCAGCTCCGTCATCATCAAGAAATGAAAGCATGAACGACTGCTTTCAATGAACAGGTGAACGAGGCGAGGGCCGGCAATTTCTCTCCTTTAATTCATTTTAATAAGCACAGCCCAGAGCTCTTTGGAGCTCAGTGGAGCGTCTTTGAAATCCTGCAAGTTTTCATCAGGTTACGGCATCGAGTGAGGAACGTCTTCACTTTCTGAAGGATCAAATGAATGAGAGGAAATCCAAAACAGCAGCTCCTGATCCTTTTCTTGATGTCCCCGACCCCAGCCACAATATCTGATGTTCTTTTGTGCCAGTCTCTGTGGAGGAGCTTTGAAGGACTGTGGCACAACTGAAACGCTCATCAAGCTGTGTAGATATGATTCCTCCAAAGTTCCTGAGTGAAGTTTGGGATGTCCCTGCCCCTCGGCTGCTTCCAATAATGAACACTCGTCTGTCCTCTGGCTGTGTCCCAGAATACTTAAAGACAGCCTGTGTGCAAGCACTCATCAAAGATCCAGCCTCCATCCTTCTGACTACAACAATCACAGAGCCAGCTCAAAGTTTCCTTTTAAAGCAGAACATTTGGAGAACACTGTCTGTCTGAAGCTTCTTGAAGCGTCACGTCCATGCTAGAACTCCACTTTGACTCTGACTGTGGATCCTGCTGAAGCTTCTCCAAATAGTGGAGAAATGAAGACAAGATCAGCAGAGCCAGCTCAACAATGTCTGCAGGTGCTAACAGGTCAATCTTTGAGACGCTGAAAGTTCCCAGTTTGCTGCTGTGAAACTAGAAGTGATGACTATTATTGTAACAGCACTGCAGCTGGAACTGCTGACGGGGCTGGAGATGAACTGGATTCTGATTTCAGGGACAGTTTTGGCTTTCAGTCGTCATCAAAACATTTTGTTTCATTCATGTTGCTCTGAAGCTTTCCTTTCTTCTCATTGACGTGTTCTGAACCAATCACAGCCCTTTCCTTTACAGCGCTCTGCTTTCACCCCTCCCTGAAAGCCCAAATTCACTCTCAGTTTAGTTCAGCTGGAGCCGAGATGACACAGAGAGCCTTTGGTCCATGAGATCTATCTAGGAGACATCAGTAACATCAGGTTTGTGTCAGCCGTCCTGTAGAACGCTTCCATACAGCTGCTTCTATCTCTGAGTATCTCTCAGCTTCAGCTGGGACTCCACCCAGGTGTTGGTTGGTTGTTGGCACAGAGCTGCTGCAGTGACTCACAGCTGCTTTCATCCAGTTTAGATTCAATGGTGACTTTAAGCGTGTTTCATGTATGAAAGCCAATAAAGACAGAATGAGTGGTCAGAGGTGTCATAATGATATTCATGGTCAGATTTACTAACAGTTACAAAGCTGCTGTCTGAATTTACTAAAGAGCTGCAGGTCAGTCTGGGACTGAAACACGAGGAGCAAACTGGTGCCATGCTGCAGTCACAAACATGAGCTGATGGCTGATCTACCAGCAACGTGCTGCTTTATATACAAACATGCAGCCAATCATGACTCTGTCAGAGCAGCCAATCAGAGGAAAGCAGCAGATGAGGGCGTGTGAGGCAGAGAGTGATGGAGCCACCAGAATAATCCACAGTAAACTCAGGTTTCACTGATGAGTTTCTCTGTGGAAACAGATCAATGAGAGGAGGCTGAAGGAGGATCAATATGTTTGTGATATCAGGGAGAACTCTGCTGATAGAAGCTGCTGGGACTGTGTGAGGTCCTGAGGACTGAGACTCAGGTGGAGCTCAGGATTTATCAGAGGAGAGCTGCATGATTACAAACTGAACTGTGAGGATCAGCTGACTGTACATGAACATGATTCAGCATCAGATCTGATCACTTACACACTCTGATAACATCTCCCCCTCTCTGTGCAAATACATCAACACTGCTAGAAGCAACAAGCACATCAGGATCAATCACATTTTGATTGCTTTTTGTGTTACATTGAGAACAATCTGCAGTAAAGTGTGCGTCACACACCTGATTTATTCCAACACTTTCCTTTGAAAGTGAAACAAACACATATGAAATAATCCAGCCACAGAAACTGTCCACAGCTTTCAGTCTCCACATTTGAAGCTCTGCAGGAAACCCTGACAGCAGCTTTTTAGCTCCAAAGCAGGTTTAGCTCTGGTGCAGAGTGTTGGTGACTCTGCCCGTGGACACAGTTATTTCTGCAGGTCACCTTGTTACAGGTGCATTTGGAGGAGACTCAAAGCTTTGTGGCAGGGAGTTTACTGCAGACTGCAGCATGTTTAATAGCAAGCATGATGTGAGCCTGATGTGGCTGATAGCTGCTTCTAGCAGTCTTCATGTATGTGGAATGAGAGGGGAGATGTTATCAGGACCAGTTGCTGATTGGACGTCTCAAAGCTGTGAGCGCAGCGCTGAAACTTTGTCCTGTAGCTCTTCACTCAGTCCTCACCCTGAGTGTTCAGAGCCCAGCCCCACATATTCCTGCTCCTCAGGAATTCTGGGATTTGGATGAAACACAGCTAAACTGACCTGAAGCTAACACGGAGGTCAAGGGGGAGGAGCCACAATACAAGCTGCATCCAGCCAATGGGTGCACTGTTGCCCCTGAGCCCATGGATGTGCAGAGGGTCACATGTTTAGTCCCATTTGTAGAAATGTGTCCATGATGAAGACAAATGCAGTCACACAGCTCTGCAACAGCACAAATCACTTTGATGGAGTTTGTTTGTGCTGCTCTCAGATCTGTACAACACTGACATGTGTGTCAACATGCTGCAGACTCACACAGATGTGCCGTGTTAGCTTCATGTGTCCATCTATCACAAACATGCTGCTTCTTCTAACAGGAAGGACTCCTCAGCCGTGTCCACAGCAAAGTAGAATCAAGGCTTTAACCAGGCTTTTATTGTGAAACACTGAACATGTGGAAAAGTCAGCCTAAAAGTCAGAGAGAGAGATGGCATCAGTCAGGGAGAGAGTGGGCAACGATCCCACAGGAAAAGAAGGAAAGAGAGAAGACACATCCAGGGAGGAGAGAGCTGGAAGCAACATGTAGCAGCTGATGAAGATGGTCAGACAGGTGGGTTGGGCACACAGAGGACTTTATGATCTGGTTCTCAGCTTCACCTCTCCTGTTTATCTATATCGCTGTAAAAAAAAAAAAAACAACACTTTTTTGAAAAGACAAAGACGGTTATGAGTGAATTCCTTCTGTGAACAAATGAAATATAAGCAGTATGTAAGTGATAATAAAGAATTACATGTAAACCTGTTGAATGATCTTTTTTTTTCATTGTTTTTGTTACAGCTTAAACCTTCTGAGTCTGTCCCTGTAATAACAGACAAAACTATTTCTGAAGATCCTTTGAGCACTAATAGACGTCTTCCTCTGTAACTGAGTGCTGAGCGTAAACATGTCTGCTCTTTATTTCTGTGCCTGTAAACAGCTCTTAAATATGAAACAGTGAGTGGATCTGATTATAAAATTATAAACCTGAATCTGCCGTGTGACCAGACTGATCCCTGGAGATGGTTTATAGTTGTAATAATTAATTGGACATGAGTTTATATGCAGATTGTTTTTGTGTTCATCTTTCATGGATTCAACCAAAGAAAGAAGAACTACATGCGTTATGCTTGAAAGATTCATATTTCAGTATTAAATAAACACCTTCATCTGTCAGCTACAAGGACTGAAAATAAGTGAAAAAGCAGCCAATGTCCAAAGAAAAACTTTGAAAGAGCCTCAGAAAGCTGGAGAACTGCTGCCTAACATCACGTTAACATTTCAAAGACAGTCTGTCTGCTTGGAATCAAAACATGAAGAGATTGATGGTTCAACACTTTTGCACAGTACTGTTAGAATCAGAATCAGAAAGGGTTTTGTTGCCAAATGTTGAGCAGGTTTACAACATTAGGAAATTGCTGCGGTGCTTAGTGCAAACATACTGTCATAAATAACGCTTAAATAGACATGAGAAAAAAATAAGAATAAGAATTAAAAGTGCTAAGTAGATATATATATATATATATATATATATATATATATATATATATATATATATATATATATACATGAGTGCAGGTGGTGATCAGTGCAAAATGTTAAGTTACACCACAATATTATATTTATGGACTATTATGACATTTTCATGAATTTCTAAACAGGTGACCAAAGAAAATCTCTACATGTGATCCATAGGAAGTTGCATGCTTGCATGCTCTGCAGCACTTCCTCTGTTGCTGCTCGTTGTCGTTGTTATCTCAGAGGGCAGAATTTAATCCCAGACTAAGGAGATGAGACACTGCCACTGGTTGCAGTTTCTCATCTCCACATCTCTCTGCATTCAGTTTGTTTCCAGTGACGATGACTCTTATTTTTCTAGTGAAGAAAATTTTACACAGTTAATAAAGTTGTTCCTCTTCACTTCTAAGTGTTGTTCCTGCGTTGTTAGTTTCTCATCCTCTCCCTGCACCTTGGAAGTAGGTGAAGTTTTGCCACAAATTTTTGCTGCTAGGAAAATTTCACTCCACACCATCACACTGCCTCCATCTTTGACAAAAGCTTGACTGGATTAGTGAGAATTACAGTTTTAAAATAAAGTCAAGAGTCACTGACTGCAAGAACACAGCAGCTTCCTGTAAATAACATGACTGTGATCAGAGTACAGGAGAGTAACTGAGTACACTTCCTCTTTGTTATGAAGGGGATTTTTTTTCTTTGTATTGTGTCAGTGTGTCTGAGCTGCAGTCAGTCACACAAACAGGTTGAACAGGGTGTGTTCTGTGCAGCACCTGCATGTAAAACAGAAGCAAAGCTGTTCCTGTGAAATGAAACTGAAAGCCTCTCTGAGCGTCTCCCTGTAGAAAATGGAGGCTGAGCTCAGTCAGATCACTCAGCCTGCAGACAAAATGGACGTGCAGATAAACAGTCACAGCTTTGTGTCTGAGGCCTCTGAGGGCTCAGGGCCGTCCTGGTATCAAGTGCACGACCGCTCTCTGCACACACTCTGACTCCTTATTTGCATTTTCTTTAAGTCCTCATCTCTGTGGACCTGAGGGATTACCCACAGTTCATAGTGCTGTGATGGTCAAAACATTAAGAACAAGGATGGAAATAAATAAATAACCAAACTGAAGGCTCCAGTCAAATATCCCAGTCGGCAGGTTTGGGATATTTGACTGGAAATCTGACTGGAAATCCCCGAGCACTGTGCAGAGGACTCTGAGTACTGAGCCTCTGTGAGAGCTGCATGATTATAAAGTGACCTCTGTGATGTGCAGAAGAGCACAGAGCACGACTCACTGTCAGATCATCAGCTGACACTGTGACACGTGTCTGTATGTGCACATCTTTACTTTTAATAAGATGTTTCAACATGCAGACGTGAATCTAACACAGTAACAGCTGCCTTTGTTTCAGATCCAGCAGAGAAGATCATTCACTGACAGAGACAAAGTTTTGGTGCTGTGGTAACGACTCTGAGCCGATGAAGCTCTGATGACTCTGATAACATCTCCCTCCCAGTAATAACCTCCCAGCAGCAACTGCCACAGGCACAACGGCCACGAGTCAGGAATGTTTCACTGTTCAACTTCCTGCAGTTATAGTGAAACAGTCTTTGTAATTCACATCTGACTCGTTTAAGTTTTCTTCTTCTGACAGTGAAACTCTTACAGATACAGATGTGAGGCTGCTGCACATGTTAGTAAATCTGTCTCTAAATCTTCTTTATAATTTCAGCCTTTGTAGTGAACACATGTTTTTCAAACAGCAGGGTCAGAACACACTGTGGAAAAGTAAGATGCACGTTTTGTAGTCCATCTTCTGGTCATTGTAGTTTTTACCCTGTGGACGCTATTAATGACAGACAAGTGTAAGGTCATTCTCAGCACACGGCTCTGTTACTTTCCTAACTCCTTATCAGTTCTCCTAGTGACTTTTCCTTCACCTCATTGGTGTTTTCACTGAGGTCAGAGAAAGGAGGTTAGGGAAGGAGACAGGAGAGACTTTTAGAGCGCACAGGTAACGGCTAAACTGAGCATGAAGGTGTGTCTGAAACATGCTGAAGCACGTCTGGTGCAATGATTGCAGTCTGCTCCAGGGCAGCTGGAGAGTCCTGTTTGGAGTTTTCCCCTTTTGAAAAATACAATAACATCCAGAAACTTCTTAACTATTTTCAGAAAATAGTCTTTGAATGTGTTTTATTTTATTTCGTAGGATCCATTAGAGTGACAAAAGATACATTTAATGATGTTAGTGGAGAATTGTCAGAGTGTTTAGTAAGAGGTCAGCGTGACAGTTTATGGTTCACCTCTCTATGTGTTTGTTTCCATCTTGTGTTCTTATATGTTGTTTGTTTGAAACTTATGATCAGTATTTTAAAGCTCTTAAACTGAACTCAGACACTTAACAAACTGTTCAGACATTGAAATGAATTGTTCCTCTGAGTATCTGAACCTGCTGTTGTGTTGCTTTTGTGTGCTGGTGTCACTGATGGCTGCTGCTGTGACAACAGACACACAAACAGTTTGATGTCATCAGAAATCCCTCTGGAAATTGTTGGAATTAAATAATTTGCAGTGCCTCGATAATTCTATGCTTTTTATTAACAATAAGTGTTATAAAGTTATATAGTATTAAGTGGACACAGCCCTGAGAAATAATTGGATTATTGGATGCCTCTGAGGAATCAAAAGAACAAATGAGTATTTACAAAATACTCAGAAAAAAAAAAGACAATTTATGGTTTGAAGCTGATGTACTTTCACACTCCAACACTGTTATTATGTCCTGCAGTCTGAGTGTGTAACAGCACTGCCCCCATGAGGTCAAACTGGAGCATTGCACATTATAATTCTCATCCAGTAAACTTTAAACCTCCACTATGGGCTCAAATTGTGCTCATAAATATTTTTGCATAGTTGTGAACTGAGTTTTGTAACCATGTAAACAAAATATCTCGAAATTTTATGTTTGTGTGTAACGGAGCGGAAAGGCTGATTTTATTCCCACAGTGTCGTTTTTCTAAAGGAAGGAAACCTTCCTCCAAACAGACAGAGCAGTGGAGCCGCCAAGGGAAAGCACACGATTAAAAAAATATAGAATTAAAATATAATTTATTATATTTAAATAGTTAAAAGTGTAAGATAATTTAAAACAACCTTGGCCAAGGGATAACACAATAAAAATCAATAAAACACAACATTAAAAGTCCAGTGGGATCCACCACAGCATAAAAGTCCCAGGGAGTTAAGAAATCCAGCGAAGTAAAAGGGAAACCCAGCGGAGTCCTCTCCTTCCTTTCCGCATTCGCGTCTTGATATGCTAGAGAAAGGGAGGAGCGGCAGTCACTATTCTTCCGGCAGTTTTTATTCAATAAAAGGGGATAAGTCGAAGACTTACCCCGGGTGGGCAGAGCTCTCAACTCCGCCCGCCGCTTCTTTAAAACTGCAAAGCCACACAGCCGTCCCGTGCCTTCCGCTGGTACTGTCACTCTCTGCACTGGTGCCCTGTGCGCTGGTGCCCTGTGCGCTGGTGCTGTCCGTCCTCTCTCGAACGCCAAGCTCCAACCCTCTTATGTGTCACTCAGCACTCTGTAAATTACACTGCCTTTCCTCTCAGGTGTGTCCAATTAGTAAAAATGGGGAAAGGCGGAGTCTCTCCAGGACAATTTGACGGTATAACCAAAACATGCAATCTAAATAAAACACTGCACAAAATATAACCAGTACATGCAATATAAAAATATAAATAAGTACACTTCACATTAAAATACAGCACAGCAAAACAACATCCGTCCTTCCCTGGATGACATCCCCCCACACTGAAATATTAGCAGTCCCTGCTAATGCTCCATCTCCCTATAACGCTCTGGTGGAATCCCACGCGTGGCCCTAATGGACCGTCTAAGGGACATACCTGAATCACTCTGGTGAGGTGACACACAGTCAGTAAGGGGTAAAAATCCATACAACACTGGCGCTGGGAAATCCGAAGGGCCTGTGGTCGGCTCCTCCGTAGGAGGGGTAAAATCTGTTTGAGGAGCAATGCACACTTTTAAGGCATTCCTATGTAAAGTTTGTATATTACCCCCCTTTTCTGGTTTGACCTTATACACTAAGCCCGTATCTCCCACCTGTTCCAACACCACATAAGGCTCAGGAGACCACCAGGAGCACAGTTTTCCTTTGCCCTGTCTGTTTCGGTCACGTACCCAGACTCTCTCTCAGGGGAACAATGGGAGGGTACAGCCTCTTTTTTCATACTGGCTTTTGTGTTGGGAGGCCGCACTATACATCCTCTGCCCAGCCAAACGGTAAGCTAGGGAGAGTTTCTGTTGATGAGAATACACCCACTCACTTACATCCTGCCTCGCCTGCTGGGGGGCCACGCCTAACACCACGTCCACAGGAAGTCGCAAGTGTCGACCAAACATCAAATAGGCAGGCGCATAACCTGTGGAACTATGGATAGTATTATTATAAGCATGAACGAGTTCCGGCAGATTTCCTACCCACTGGCTCTGCCTAACTGATTCTAGGGAGCGGAGCATGTTCAATAAGGTCTGATTGAAACGTTCTACACTACCATTCCCTGCAGGGTGGTAAGGTGTCGTACGGCTTTTGGCTATACCATAGGTATCACAAAGCTGTTTCATTAATGCAGATTCGAAATTAGACCCACGGTCGGAGTGGAGTCGGCCTGGGCAACCAAACGGCTGTATCACATACTTCCACAAAGCCTTTACTGTAGTCTCTGCTGTTTGGTTTATTGTAGGGATAGCCCAAGCGAACCGCGTAAACAGATCAGTCACCACAAGTATGTTTTGATAAGTGTCAGTTGGTCGGCCTAAGGACAGAAAATCCATGCCTACAACCTCCAAAGGGTATGAGACTGAAATAGGGTGCAGTGGAGCCCTAGGTTCTACCCTCTCCTTTTGTAGACTACAGGGGACACAACCCAGATGAAACTGACGTACCTGCGCTTCCATATTAACCCAGTAGAACCGCTGCCGTATCCGAGAGAGGGTTCGATCTACCCCCGCATGGGCAGCAGCCTCATGGATCTTCCGCCACACCTCATGGCACCTGGAACTAGGACACACAACTTGATGACGAGTCTCCTGGGTATATTCGTCCGACACAATACTCTGTCTTTAATAAAAAGTCTTTTTTGCTGCTGTAGGAGTCGCCGCACACCATGCGACAATGCCTGACGTTCTGACTTTGTAGGTGCGACCTGAGCTTCCTAAGTTGTTTTACCACTTGAATATCCGGATCGTGAACTTGTGCTTCTGCCCAGTCACTCCCCTCTACCTCACAGGTCAATTCAATGGCTGCTGAAGTGACTCCACGCTCTGATCCAACCCCCTCCAGGTGCTCTGCTGGGACAGTGGGGAATCGAGAAAGGGCATCAGCATTAATATTGCTCTTACCCGAACGATACTTGATCTCGTAGTCGAAAGAGGCCAGCTGGGCAACCCAACGTTGTTCTACTGCGCCCAAGCGAGCAGTCTGTAAATGGGCCACAGGGTTATTATCAGTATACACAATGAATCGTGCACCAGTCAGATAGTCTTTAAACTTTTCGGTAACCGCCCACTTAAGGGCTAACAGCTCCAACTTGAAAGAACTATAGTTTGCGTCATTCCGTTCCGTGTGGTGTAAGCTTCTGCTGGCGTATGCTATTACCCTTTCTTGGCCCTCTTGAACCTGCGCCAGAACGGCTCCCAGCCCGCGGCCACTGGCATCTGTATACACAATAAAGGGAAGAGAGTAATCTGCGTATGCCAAAACAGGTGCCTGCGTTAAAGCTGCTTTGAGGGCCTCAAATGCCGTTTGACATTCTGGGGACCACTGTACTTTACGACAGTCTGTTCTCTTGTTCACAGGGACCCCTGTCAATAATGCATTTAAAGGGCGTGCGATTTGAGCAAAACCGGACACAAAACGTCTGTAGTAACCAGCCAGGCCCAAAAAGGATCTGACCTGTCTGATGGTATCAGGGACCGGCCAATCCATACCGCAGAAATCTTATCCGGGTCTGGTCTTACACCATACTTATCCACTACATGCCCCAGAAATTTCACCTCTTGTTGCAGGAACTCACACTTGTTCGGCTGTAACTTCAACCCATGACGCCACAGCCTCTGAAACACTTCATCTAGATGCTGTAAATGAGACGAAAAATCAGGTGAATAAATGATAATGTCGTCTAAGTACACCAATAAAGACTCGGCAATCTGTCCACTCAAACAGTGCTGCATCAGGCGCTGAAATGTAGCGGGTGCATTGCACAGACCAAACGGCATCCGCTCGAACTCAAACAACCCAACTGGGGTCGTAAAAGCAGTCTTTTCTCTGTCCGTCGGGTCCATTTGGACCTGCCAGTATCCACTGGCTAAGTCCAGGGTGGAAAACCACTTCGCTCGAGTAAGGCTTGTCAATGTCTCTTCTATTCGTGGCAAGGGGAAAGCATCTTTATGCGTCACCACATTCAATTTTCTGTAGTCCACACAGAACCTCCAGGCGCCATCCTTTTTTCTCACCAAAACAATGGGTGCAGCCCATGGGCTACAGCTTTCCCGGATAACTCCCTTTGCCATCATATCTACCAAGAGACTCCTCATTTCCTTATACATTGCGGGGGGCAAAGGACGATACCTCTCTCTAATGGGAGCTGCATCACCTGTGGGGATACAATGATGCACCAGGTCAGTCCTCCCGAAATCTTCGTCATCTTTAGAGAACACCTTCTCCCATTTAAGCAATAAAGCACGTAGCTCGCCCTGTTGCAGTTCAGACAGGTCAGGTCTTTCCATCAGTTTATTCATCTCCCCAGGTAATCTCTCCTCCTCCGTGGGGGCGCCACTATCGACCAGGGCCACCTCCACCACACCGTCCGTCCCAAGGGACAGGCTCAGGTCCTGTGAGCCATGTACGTCAGCTTCATCCACGCAGGATAGCTTTCCCAGTTTCTGGTAGCGACCTATAAAAAGAGGATAGGGGTGTGGGTTACAAATCCTCACTGGCACTCTCCCGGCCCTTACCATGACAAGGGTTCTCGCCACCCCCACATCAGGGGTTTCAGGCAGTGCCTCCACCAAGGCACAATAA
Source organism: Maylandia zebra (assembly GCF_041146795.1). Lineage (NCBI taxonomy): Eukaryota > Metazoa > Chordata > Actinopteri > Cichliformes > Cichlidae > Maylandia > Maylandia zebra. The sequence goes on along the minus strand of NC_135169.1, from coordinate 2,781,738 downwards.
TCTGTTCCTTGCGGACCCGTCTGAGTCCGGCCCCACACCATTATTTCACTCCTCGGGGGAACTTTAATTTTGCGTCGGCCAGCTAGCCGTACATACCCCACCATTCCATCCTCCACTGTACTTGCTTCTATCCGTCTGCATGTTGCGAAAGCAGTCCTCCAGGCCTGCTGATTCGTTAACTGCTGTGGGGCAGGAGTAGTCTTTTCCGGCCACTTAAATACATTCCAACAGGCAGTCACAACATTCATACCAATAATCAGTGGGTGAGTGCAATGGTCATCTTTTACCACCACAACCCCGCGTCCAGGAACCTTAACACCTTCTATTTCCATGTCCAGGACAGCATAGGTGGTATAGGGAATTTCCAGACCATTGGCGGCTCTCAGCCTAAAGGCGGTTGGAGTTTTCTCAAGCCTAGCCTGGGAAAAATACTCATTAAACAGACTCTCCTGTATCAAAGTCACTTGTGACCCGGTATCCAACAAGCCTTGAAGCTCCACCCCTTCGATCACTATCTTCACTGTTGGACACTGCCCAATAAATGTTTCTGTGGCCCTTAATTCCTTAGGTGAACCAAAAAACCCCACCCCTCGGACCTCAGCAGCAGGGTCATCTAGTTTAAACTTGGCTGGGAAGACATGGAAGTCTGGCAAAACCTAGCTACATGTCCTGCTTGTTTACACCTCCGACAGATAGGCCGACCTTGTGCATCCCAGCTAGCATTTGATTGTCGCGGTCTTCTCCTAAACTGAGGTGCAGGCGGAAGAGTAGCTACAGCTGGCTGAGTGGAGCCTCTAATTTCCCTTACTAGTTCTTGTGCCAATCCTTTAATTTGTGCCTTAACATCCTCCAGCATCTCCTGTTTTAACACCTGCCTCCAATCTTCTTTCTGTTCAACCTTAAAAGGAGCATGAGACTTATTTACAGACAGGCAGATTACCTCAGACTGGGGCTGTACATGTTCTGAGTCTAGGAGCAGTGCCTCCTGGCGTATGGCAGCAAAATCTTGGTCTGGATTACGCCGCACATAGACCTTCAGTGCCTGACTTACAGGGCCCTCCCGCAATCCTAGCAACAATTGATCTCGCAGGGCTGCATCAGAGGGGACATTATCTGGATCATGCTTTCGCAACCTACAGTATAATTCTCTTAACCGCAAGATAAATGAAGATACGGTTTCACTTGAGTTCTGAGTGCAACTAAAAAACTGTGACCTAAGAACTGGGGTGGGGACACGATCACCATATAAAGAGTCTAAAAAAGAAAAGATTTTTTGTACTTGGTCTCTTTCACTGGTTTCAAGAACACTGACCTGACGTTTAGCCTCACCTGCTAGCGCTCCCAACACAATAGCAACTTTCCTCACTTCAGGCAAGTCCTGAGATCCCAGCAGCCCCCGCATCTGCTCCTTCCACTCCTGATATTGCACATCCTGATCAGGCCCTTTAAACTTCGGCAGCCACGGGGCTCCGGGATATACAGGCATCATCATATTTGCTATTCCCCTGGCTAACCCAACTGCTCTTGGCTCCGTATCCTATGTCGACAACGCCAATTATGTAACGGAGCGGAAAGGCTGATTTTATTCCCACAGTGTCGTTTTTCTAAAGGAAGGAAACCTTCCTCCAAACAGACAGAGCAGTGGAGCCGCCAAGGGAAAGCACACGATTAAAAAACTATAGAATTAAAATATAATTTATTATATTTAAATAGTTAAAAGTGTAAGATAATTTAAAACAACCTTGGCCAAGGGATAACACAATAAAAATCAATAAAACACAACATTAAAAGTCCAGTGGGATCCACCACAGCATAAAAGTCCCAGGGAGTTAAGAAATCCAGCGAAGTAAAAGGGAAACCCAGCGGAGTCCTCTCCTTCCTTTCCGCATTCGCGTCTTGATATGCTAGAGAAAGGGAGGAGCGGCAGTCACTATTCTTCCGGCAGTTTTTATTCAATAAAAGGGGATAAGTCGAAGACTTACCCCGGGTGGGCAGAGCTCTCAACTCCGCCCGCCGCTTCTTTAAAACTGCAAAGCCACACAGCCGTCCCGTGCCTTCCGCTGGTACTGTCACTCTCTGCACTGGTGCCCTGTGCGCTGGTGCCCTGTGCGCTGGTGCTGTCCGTCCTCTCTCGAACGCCAAGCTCCAACCCTCTTATGTGTCACTCAGCACTCTGTAAATTACACTGCCTTTCCTCTCAGGTGTGTCCAATTAGTAAAAATGGGGAAAGGCGGAGTCTCTCCAGGACAATTTGACGGTATAACCAAAACATGCAATCTAAATAAAACACTGCACAAAATATAACCAGTACATGCAATATAAAAATATAAATAAGTACACTTCACATTAAAATACAGCACAGCAAAACAACATCCGTCCTTCCCTGGATGACATGTGCATCTACAGATGAGAATTTGTGTGTGATTTGTGTTTGTAAAAAACTAAAGTTACACAAAAGTTACAATTTTTTTGTTAAGGTATGTTTACTACAAAGAAAACGACCTGTGAAACTCTGTGCTCAAGTTTCCTGCTTGTGTGTGAGTTTCAACTTGCAAGTACAAATTTTGACCCGATTTTTCCTCCTTTCGGCTGATTGGTCAATGTCATGTCAATCACAAATTTAACAATCCAATCAGAACAAATGGGTTTGGCTGTAGGAGTGGTGCTTTACTGAGCTGCAACCCGTCCACTCAGGGTCAGAGGGGCAGGAGAAACAGGCTGGGGTCCAGGAATGTCTGTAAAACGAGAGAAGAAGGTTATTAGGAGAAAGCACTAAGAATTACTTGGCCAGCCGGAGCTACACTGATGGTAGTTAGCACAATGATCCAACGAAGAAGCAGACTCTCCTGCGTTCTTAAGTAGTGTGAGAGGGGCATCACTCATGATGAGAAGCCATTGGGTGAATATGGTAGATGGTCACAGGTTATAATCCAGAGCTTAACTTCACACAGCTTAGAAGAGGACGAAACATAGCCACAGGGCTATTGTCAACACACCAGTGGAAGCTGGGGGTCATCCGAGGGTATCTCCATCACATAGAATGAAGTCCAACTTGGATTTAGCAAAACTGACCTTCCTCTCACATTTTACACACCTTTTAGACAGGTTCCACATTGTTATCATAGCAACAAATGCGTCCTTCATTTCCACGCATTTGAAGGATGGGTCGGATGTATCCTTCATAGCCCAAGCTATCCCAGAATTCATAGCGCAGCCCAGCCAATTCCAGCTTCAACAATGGTGGCCGCTACTTAGTTTCAATATTACTCTTATTACGGTTTGTGCGTCATACTTTTAAGATGTTTAGGCGAGAATGTAGCTGTGTAAACGTCAAATATCTGCTCGGTTTATCAAGACATCACATATTTGTAAAAGTGCTTCGACGTTTTCGGAGACATCTGTTACCCACCAGCTCGATAGCTAGAAGAGAACACATTGAGGGCACATTGTTTTCAGATCCCCGTGGTGTTTTGTTACCCAGGTTAAACATAATATATAAGTCACTCAGACAACTTAAAATGTTATTGTTTGGCTATTTCCAGTGTTTTATTTGTTCCTGAGTAAATCGGTTCAGCTGAGATTAAAGTTATAGTTTTCACAGCTGAATAGACGTCAAACAGAAAACTGATTAAACAGAAGTGTAAGATGGTGGAGAACGTACTCCAGTGTCCTGTTATATTTTAGCAAGCGAGGAGCAGACGGCTGAGTTTATTAAACTCCACCGAGACAGCTGGTGACACAAATCTGAAGGCTAGACCGTCCCATTTCGCAGCCTTGCACTTCCGGCCTTCTCGGTCTTCGGAGGACATGGCCGACGCAAACCGAGAAGGCTGCGTCCTCTGGGTTTTGGGACATAGCTAGAATCTTTGTCCACATCTCCTATTTTTCTCAAAACAACAGTAATAAATTACATTACTTTGACATTTTTTAATCGTACAAAAACAATTTGCTATAATTGGCAGCTTGCAATTTACTACAAGTTGCATTTACTGAAAAAATGTGTTGCAGGGCTGGTTTTGATCTTTACAGCTCAGTTACAGCACGGCCAAATGTTCTGTGGCACAGACGTGGCGCTGAAGTCACTCCACACAAAGGAAACACAGATGAGCCCTGTGTGGGCCAAAAAACACAGATACTGTATGTGATTCATACTAAAACACATCAGGGGTGTCTCATTGTTGAATCGGCTGACCTCCATTCATTACCATTGAAACCCACTGCAGGTAACTGTCTACAAAAAACAATAAATACATTCAGTATTTTCTGTCTGTCCTAAATCGTCTGTTTTGATTTAGAAAAGTATAAAACTGTATGATTCTGAAAGATCTAATTTTGCTGCTTCTTATATAGTGAGACTCATTCACCCATTTCCACACCCACGTGTTTTCTGTGTGGAGCAGCTTGATGTTTGTATCTTTCCCAAAGACTTCTCAGAGTGCAGACTGGAACACTCAGGGGTGAAACCACCAACCTTTCAACCAGCTCAACCTCTGAGCCACAGTTAGCCCAAAAACATTCAACAGGACACACAGAGTAGAAAAGTCAGGAAGTGTTGTTTAATATAATATTGAAATAAAGAGCTGAGGTTCAACAGGATGACTGGTGATGTTAGGATGTTTTCTCATTCATCATGTTGATCAGATTTAATCTTGATAACATGATAAGAGTTAAGCATGATTAACTATTATCAAAGGAAACAAAAGTATAACTTTAAACTTTGTCTATTTATATCATCTGAGTCGCTGTTCTGCTGTCAAGTGTGATGATGATGCCCAGCATGACATTGATTATCTGTATTTCATCATGTTTGGTGTCAGCACTGAGAGTTTAGAGCACCAGCTGAAGACTCGGTTTAGAGTTTAGCAGACAGTCTAGTCCTGATCATCGGGAGGCTGGAAGGAATCCGGACTCTGTGGCTTTTGTTTTCTGCAGAACGATAAACCAGCAGCAGCAGCTACACCTGCAACTATCAGGCCAACTATCACTCCAATAGATCCAGTTCCACTCGGTCCTGATCGATCTGCAGGTGAGAAACAGGTGTGAGGTGTCATGTCTGGGCCAAAAAAACAGAGATACTGTATGTAATTCATACTAAAACACACCAGGGCCGAACAACATGTTGGTCCTGGACCAAGCTCAACACTGGAGATCAACAGAGGTCCCCCCATAAGCCTTTGAGGAAGATTCAGCCGACCGCCATCTGGGTCTGCACAGCCTGTTCTCCACTGCATGTGGTGATGACCCCAGTTTTTCTCAACCATCTGTCCCTGTTGCACCTGATCCTGTTCCAGTTGTGCTTGTCCTATGATCCCCGTTACATGTATGGGGCTGCAGTGGGCAAGCTACACCATGTGGACCAGCAGGCACAACTACTCAGTGTTGAACACTTGTTCTAATGTTTTAGGGGAAAAGGGGCAGTGCTTACATTCAATCTTTGGTTTGTATTTCTTTCCTCCTGAAAACTAGGAATTAGTGAGTGGTCTAAGGAGCTTGGAAAGAAAAGCGTCGGGACTTGTTTAAGTTGTTTAAGTTCCTTAGACTACGATGACCTGGATGACTGAGAACCTTCACAGACGAATCAGTGAGTGTTATTCCCGGCCACTACACAGTGATTACCATTATTATATCTTTCCCACTGTGAAGCACTTACAATGTTTGTGTGTCCCCCGACCACTGTTAGGTGACCAAAATAGGAACGTTTAAATGAAGTGTAACATTTTCACTTTCCAGCATGTTTTCAGTGAGATATAGATTCTCTGCTGGGGGATAGAGGAAGCTGTACCTTACTAAAAACCACTGAATGAAGTTTTCTAAATGATTTACAGAAAAATCAGAGTCACTCACTCACATGTTGTTGATATCACTTCCCAGAACAAGGCGAAGGTCATTTTAGCCTCATGCTAAACATGCAAAGTGTCAGAAACTACAAGATGTTAGCTTCCACAGAACAACAACATGTGCTGATAATAAGTGAACATAATGTGTGAGAGAAAGCAGCCTCTCATTATAAGACACTGTGAGTCTCTGCATGCTGCCTTTATGGAGCTACAGCTGTTTGTGTAAACTGAACAAGAAGCTTTGTAGCTGCATCCTGACTCCTGACACACGTTACACTTCTTTGTCTCTGTCACAGCTGGATTACAGATGTTAACTCCACACAAACTGCACCCAGCCTTGTGTCTCCTCCACACACAGACAGTCTACTTTACTCCTCGTTTTCTCAGAAGGGCATTATGTTAGTTTCTAACAGTAAATCTCACCTGCAGAGACGAACACAAAGACGCTGAAAAACAGCAAAGTTGAGTCGAGCGAGACACTGACAGCAGACATTTCTTAACTCCACCCTTCAGAGTCAGTGAGAGAGACGTTAGGCTGCGCACCGCTGGTCTGAAAGGCTCTTAGCACATAAACCGTACGTACTAATTTACTTACTCGGGTTTCGTATGTGATAGTTTGTATGCAGGACTTAGTTTTAGGGCTGAAAATGAATCTGAATAAATCCTGTTTTTCCCTCTCAAAGACTCACAAACTCCTGGCATCCCTGTTAGAAAGAAACATCGATATTTGAGAGTAAATGTTTGAGAAAATTAAATTAAAAAAATCTGCCAACATTTTAAAATTTTGTCCCTGAAATAAAAAAAAAAGGTAAGTGTGGTTGCTGAGAGAGATCTGTCCTTAAATGGACTTTGGCTGATCTGTTTGTTCTGTTAAAGTTTGTTAAAGTTTGATATACTTTGATTTTATATGATATAGAAAATTAACAAAAGAAATGATTTAAAACTCGTGTAAGTCAAAACATGATGGTGGACTAAAAGTTTACGTCTTTCAGTATTACAAAATTACTGTTATTTAAAAAAAAACAACACGCTTTTAATCTCATCGGTTGAGCTAAATTATGGCATAAATGTGATGATGAAATTAAAGAGCTGGCTGGAAAGTCGCCCAGTATTCATGAGAAAGCTCCTTTAACTCCAGGGTGAGAGATGATTTCACTGTGAGGGATCAGGCCTGCTGTCACACAGAGACTGATGACAGACATGCTGAGGCCGTTAAGTTTGCTTTTCTGATTAATATGTCTAATGAGAATTAGCAGATTTATATCATAAACCATGAGGAGACACGTGAGGAGAAACTCTCATTATCTTTATTTGGACCTTTGTTCTGCTGTGGAGGAGATCATCCAGCGACGTCGGTCATCACGTCGAGGTTTTACACTGAATCTGCTGCTCCTCTTTCTCCATGTGTTCCACCACAGAGAGGTGTTGAAAATACCTGTAGTCAGCAGAGGCATGTCACTCTTGATCCCCTCTGCCAGTGGCTCGGGGATGTGTGGAGCAGGTGAGAGATGGCGTCGTCTGTGGAACGATTAGTCTGGTATGCAAACTGAAGTGGGTCAATGGTGACAGGAAGTGGAGTGACGTGATCTCTTACCAGTCTCTCTAAACACCTCATCACCATTGGTGCTACTGGGCACCGTGGGAATCTGCTGTTGAAAAGATAGCAGATTAAAGCTGACTCAGTTGGCTGAGGACACACGCAAGAAAGAGTGTTTAACTTCCTGTTTAAATAAAAGTTTAATAAATCAATAATCCTTGTAGAAGTATTGTGATGATGGCACAGTTATCTCACTGGATTCTGACTCTGTGTCCACAGTTCAAGAGCATAAACAATCATTTAAACCTGAAAAGGAAATAAATCCATAAAGATGCTGCACACAATGATGCCTTTGATGATGAGGCATCTGGGACAGAGCTCCCCTATAACAGTCTCCCCAGCGATTATGTTATAGGTGTCCAACACTTTTTCTATGTTCGAACTTAATGTGACCACTAGAGGGAGGTGTGTGCCTGTTAGTGTCATAAACCAGCTGTGTGCAGCCGGCACGATTGGACCCAAAGACTGTAGACTGGCAGATGAAACTGAAGTTAAATGCAGCTTTATTACTGAATCACCAAACATTTAAGATTAAGGATTAAGTAAGGAAATCTCTGAGAAACACAAAACTAAACACAAGGAGGAACTCACTGCATGAGGGAGGACGCAATGCTGGGAAGAGGAAAACAGAGGGTTTAAATACATTAGGAAGGACGAGGAAACAGGAGCTGGGACTAATGGGACCTGATGAGACAGGGAGGAAAGCAAACTGAAAACACCAACCCAGGACACAGACTGTCAAACTAAAACAGGAAATATTGTGAGATGTAGACTGTGACAACCAGACATGGAACATGCAGACATGAAACATACGAACAACTGGGGGGACTGGGTGGAACATGAGAAGAGGGACACGGGAACAGGCAAGGGGGACAGAACACAGAGACCTCTATGAGGACAAAGGAGGGCGAGAGGGAGAGAGAGAGGGAGAGAGACTTGCTGGGGGAACGTAGATAAACATGATAGGTGTGGAAAACAGAATGAAACTCAAGGAGGGAAACAAGACGCAAACACACATAAACACACACACAGATCGACACAGAGGACAAAGACACAAGGGGAACCTACCAAGGAGCTAAACTGATCACAAGTAAACTCAGAGAGGTAATAACAATGAACTCAGAATTAAACAGTAAACTACAAGAACAATAATAATAATAATAATAATAATAATACATTAGACACCAAAACACAAGAAAACTCAAAACGCTGGTCAAAAGAACCCAGAACCGTCACAGCTGTATGTAGAACAAGCGTGAACACCTGTGTTCTCATTACGCTACAAACCAAAACCTTATACATGAATGAATGAATCATTGAATTATAAAACAAAGGTATCATTGAAGTGACATGTGGAGGAGCTCAGCATCTTCACTCAGCCTTCCAGGTAATGTGGTGGAGTTATTTCAGTGTAAAACAGGAAGTGGTTCAAACAGAGAACAGAGTTCTTCCTCTTCGGCTGAAAGCTCTGAATAGAAACTTCAATGACAGACAGCTGCTCTCTGGATTTGTATACTGTGGGTGCGGCCTCAATGCAAACCTGTTTGCTTAGTGTGGGCGGCACACAGCCCACAATAGGGGCTCCTCAGTGGGGCACATCTGGAGCCCACAGTATGAGTAACATATGTGTCCTGCTTTTCACATCAATACTGGGCCCACTGTGTCAGTCTGCATCTACTCACAGTGGCTCCACATGAGGCCCAAAAGTGCAGGAGGCCACACAGCAAGCTGGAACATAAACTGGTCATATCGCATAATCCAACTTAGCAGTAGAGAAATACTTTTATTTTGAAGGATTTTACACTTTTCTTTCAGATATCATCAATCCCACCTTCCAAGATTGGGTACCAAACCCCAAGAACACCTGATGTGTTGAAGGCGTGGAAGATGAGAGCAGCTGACCTGAAAGAGAAGATGATGGCTGAGCTGGAAACCAGGACCTTCTGTATAAAACTACCCAGACTACATGAAGTACCCTCTCAACTAGATGATGTGAATGAAGCATCACTGACAATACATGCTGTGACCATCACTGAAACCAATCAGCTGATGTACACCATGGCAGCAGTGATCAGTGAGATACTTGGCTACAGGATGAGCAGCCACAAGGAGCAGTGCCCTCCATGGAGAAGGAGACTAGAGGCCAAGATCAAGGTAGAAGGGGAGTTAGCCAACTATCAGAGCTGCAGAAAGGTGTGAAGAAGTACAGCAAGTAGCCCATTCCCGAGGCCTTGGAAACTGCTACTCACAGCCTTGGCCAGTCGCCAAGAGATATACCTGTCAGGGCTCTGTGTGCGGGCAGGTGGAGATGTGGATCCAAGTGCAGGACTCAGAGACGGAAATGTAACTAAAAACCTCAGCTTTATTGCTGGCACCAAACAAAACAGAAACCAAACTTGAAAACACCAACTGGAACACACAGGCAGGATATGAGGGTACGATGCAACACTGAGCAAGGGCAAACACAGGGCTAATATACACAGGGAGGTAATCAATGGAAGACAGGAGGGAGACACAGCTGGGAGAGATCAGGGCTAACGAGACGGAGAGCGAAGCTGGACACACTAACATAAGACTCAGACCTTCACAATAAAACAGGAAACCACACTTTACCAAGACATGGGCTAGACAGAGAGGCGGACTTGATACTGAACAAAACCTACTAATACAATAATAAACCCAGTATCAAAGTAAACAGCATAAAACTCATAATCCCGAGAAATACCATGAACATAAGAACTAATCCCTCACCAAGAATAAGACATTTATAATCATAATCAAAGCACCAGAGAATAAGAAATAATCCATAATGCAAAAATAAACCAAAACATAAACTCAAAATGCTGGGTCGAACCGACCCAGGACTGTGACAATACCACAGAGACAGAAACCAGGAGAATAAACCAGCTGTTCTCCACATCCACAGTGTACTCTCAGTGGCAGGGGAACAACATGGGAACAGCCCCACCAAGCTAGGAGATGGAGCAGGGTTATTTGTGCTGCCAGACACTCATGGAGTGCCATCAGTGTGCTGTCAGAGACCAAAACCTGCCTCAACACAACATGGAAACTACTGTCAGGCAGAGGTAAGATGAACAGGCACATGATTCAATTCATGAGCAGGGCACAGAAAGGAATTGGCAGGAACACCAGAGGAGCAATGGAGCAGCAACTGGTGAACAGAACAGTCACTCGAAACTACAAGACCAGACTGTGCAACCCCCTGTGACACGTGGCTTGATTACAAAAAAGCTTATGACTCGATGCTCCACACCTGGATCCTCGAATGCCTAGAACCGTACAAGGACAATAAAACAGCCAGTAGTACAAGTCACCATCAAGTGTGGGATTTACCATCTCTGTCCCCCCTGTTGTTCTGCACAAGCCTGAACCCCCTAAGTGAGATTATTAAGAAGACGGACCTCCTCAAATGGACAGGAGTGATGCCCTGCTGAATGAAAATAAATTAGTTCATTATCCAAACTGCAGCTCAATGAGGACATTTGATATCTCTGATTTTTCCAGAAATGATGTTAAAGCAGCTTTCAGCAACAGGGTTTTGATTCTAATTATTTTGAGGTCAAGAGGCCTTGCAGGATTTTAAAGGTTTAATTTGAAAAAAACAACCCAACTTCCACCCAAGAGCATAAAAACCACAGACTGAGAGGAAGAGGGCGGGCTTTACTTGGTGTCAGTGACAGAAAAAAAGTTCAAATGAGTGAGAAGGACGATGAAGGAAACATCTGTGCTGTGTCTGCTCTGTAAGTAGAATCTCTGTGTTTGTTTGAATTCTTGTACTTTGACTGTCTGCTCTCCTGATAACTGATGATGGAGGAGAAGACATGAAAAACAAATCAGGCTGAGTTCAAGTTCAAAACACCACGAGGACCAACTGCAGGTCTGAACTGACTCTTTATCTTTGCTCAGGAGTCGAGGAAACACAGCAGGCAGTGAAAAGATCAAATCATTCACTCATTATATCAACACAGCTGCACAGTGGACACGTGACTTTATTGTGTTATTTAAATGTAGTGGATATTTTTCTGTATGTCCCCAGTTAGTGCACATAATAATGGTCACTTTAAGTGCTGGGAATCATTAAGTGTCGTGTAAAATGTGCTTAAATCAAGTTCAGGACACATTCAAGATTTTGGGATTTTAAATTGCTGAGTGAAAGTAGGTTTTTTTTTTATATCTCTGTGTTAACTCTGCATTTACTGATGACCTATGACATTCATACTGTGCCCACTTCCCCTCTACGTTGAGCCAAAGTTTGATGATTGGTTAAGCAGCTGGATGTTGATGTTTTTGTTTATTCTTTTTATGTACAAACTTTACTGAGACATGTTGCTGTCATCAAATAGAAAATTAGCAGATATAACAGAGAGATGTTTGTGTGTTTGTCAGCTGTTTGTGTTCTTTATGTTCACCTCAAACCAACCTGAGTGTCATTTCTCTTTAGTTCTGATCTCACTGCTGAGCTGCACAACAAACCAAGGTCAGTAACCTTCTTCTGTCACAGTTTAAACCTGATAAATGCTCACTGATATGACCTGATTGAGTTCATGTTTCACAATGTAAAGTCTAACAGATCATCAGTTTTTCATTTTAACCCTCGCAGCTCGTCTGACTGTGAGTCCCAGCAGCTCTCAGTTCTTTGAAGGAGACTTTGTGTCTCTGAGCTGTGAGGAGGACGACAGCTCTGCTGGATGGACTCTGAGGAGAAACACAAGCAAAGAACAGAGGAGTCAGTGTGGAATCAGGTGGGGAAAAGGTGCCGGTCCTTCATGTAGCATCAGATACATTTATCTATGGCACAGTGGAGTTTACTGGTGTGAGTCCAGAGAGGGTCCCATCAGTAACATGGTTAACCTGACAGTCACTGGTAAGCTGAGTGTGTGGAGTTAGTGTTGATGAAGCTGTGTGTAAATGGATGAAATGCTGTAGTTTGTCTCTGTGTTGAGGTGGATCAGTGATCCTGCAGAGTCCTGTCCTCCCTGTGATGGAGGGAGATGACGTCACTCTGCTCTGTAAAACAAAGACCACTCCCTCCAACCTCCCAGCTGCTTTCTATAAAGATGGCTCCCTCATCAGGAAGCAGCCTACAGGTCACATGACCATCCAGCATGTTTCCAGGTCTGATGAAGGCCTCTACAAGTGTGACATCAGTGGTCATGGAGAGTCTCCATCCAGCTGGATCACTGTCACAGGTGACACACTCACCTGTCTGTGTTTCTGCAGCTTTCAACATTCACAATGTGACGACAACTTAATGACTGTTTGCTTTATTTTAGACAAACACACCACCACACCTCCACCTACATCTTCACCTCCGCCTACATCAACCTTTCCTCCTCGGTCCACCTCCGTCACTCTTCCTCCATCACTCCCTCCTCCTGTTCTCTCTGTGTTGTCATCTGTTGGATCAGTCTGTGTTGTGGTTCTACTGGTGTTACTGGTTTTGCTGGTGAGACGATGTGTTCACAGGAAACCTGAAGGTGAGTCTCAGACTTCCTGATCTTTCATGTCTGAGTTTGTTTGGTAGAATAAAGTTCAATCTCATTCTGATTACACTAAAAACTTTCATAAATGTAATCTCTGTTTAGATATTTAATTTATTTTCTTGTTCATTTTGGATCATTTTAGCAGATCGAGATGAAGATGACATCATCACTCATGTCATGTACAGTTACATCAAAACATCAAATCATCAGCAGCCAATCAGAGACAGCAGAGGTAATATTTCAATTCATTCTTCTTCATTCACCCTTAATACCTATTTAACCTCCTTGTACATAGCGTCCACATATGTGGACATCACATTTTGGGTTATTTAGACCAAAATATTCAATTCTGCTCTACAGGGGCCTGATATCCACGTACAAGGACATTATACTGCTACAGTTCTATCAAAATTTTTAAAGTAATATCCTCATATGTGGCTCTTATTTTTCATAAAAACAAAAATAAGGTAAAAAAAATCTGGTAATTCTTTGTTTTTACATTCATTGGGCCCCAATATGCCCAAATATCAAAGAGAAATTAAAAATGCATGTCATGGAAGAGTTTGGGTCTTAGGAGGTTAAAGCCTGTTGACTGAGTTTGGGACATTTTGGAGTATATCCAGGGCTTCACTGGAAATCCTGAACAGGACCCAATTGCAGTAATCCAGCCGGGGTCGACAAACAATGGCATAGACAAGAGTCACTGCCACAGAGTCAGTGAGTGAAGTTAAGAGATTTTCATTAAGTGGGGAAAAAAGCTGTTCTGGGAATCCCACAGGCAAATGGGAACCACAAAGACGCTGCTATTATTATAGTACTAACTATTTCTTCTAACAGAAGTGGACTTGAGTGATGATAGGCTCATCACACCTTGAGGCCTCCTCCTCAAGGTGTGATGCCAGTGGTCATAAGTTGTTCCCTTTAGGTTTATGGTGATGTTGTTGATGTCTACTGGAACACCTGCCAGACAGTACAGAGGGAATGACATGATCTCAGCTGCCAGGCTTTTAACAGGGCACTAAGCTCTGGGAACATATCACCCCCACCCTAAAACCTTAGTCCGATGTAACCATGTGTCTTTTACGCTGTTCTTGCTGAGTGTTGTTCACTGTGAGCTGGACTGTGTGTTTGTGGTCTGTGGTTAACTGAAGCTAACAGCTCTGCAGTCGTCCAGCATCCTGTTTCTGATAGAAAGAAACACTTCAGCTGCAGCTGTTTCAACACAGAGCTGTTTATTTTAAACACAGGAAGCAAAATGGACACATCATTTGGAAACTCGGCACACAGACCAACAACTCAAGATTGTATTTAATGTAATTAATACTATCAAATTCAGACTGAATTCAGTTCAATGAAATCATTACTGACCAAGTATGTGTACACATACAAGAAATTGGGTTCTGGCTATTTCTTCAAATACATAAGGAGAGCTTCTCACACAGTGCAACACATCTCCAGGAGGAGACAGAAGCCACTGTGCATGTGTGAGTTTGGTGATGGAGTTTGTTATGAATGAAGTATGATTTTTTAGGAATTATTATGTCTGTTTTTTTTATGTTTATGGACAACAGATGGAAATTAGCCCTTGGCTATAATCTGGTATGTTTACATTCATGTAATTTTTTTTACATTTATGTTCATTAACATGCACTGTCCTAAATAAATAAATCAAACTACACTGACATCAAGACAAGGAAGCTCCTGACCATGCATGGAGGGTTTCACCTCAAGTCCATCCTGAGGCTGCATGCTAAGCGGAAGGAAGGAGGCCGGGGACTAGTGAGTGTCAGTACCACAGTCCAGGATGAGAAAATGAACATCCATAAATACATGAGGAAGATGGCCCAAACCAATCGCATGCTCAGTGAATACCTCAGGCAGCAGAAATCTAAGAAAGACAAGAAACCCAAAGAAATGCCACCCAACACCATTACTGACCCACTGCCAAACTGGTCATGCTGGAGGATGTTGCAGGCAGCACAACATTCTCCACGGCATCTCCAGACTCTGTCACATCTGTCACATGTGCTCAGTGTGAACCTCCGTCTCATGCTATCACTAGTGTGAAATCAACTCCAACTCTGTAGTCATTTAACCCAGGGTTAGAGAGTTTCATGGGAATGTTTTTATTGTGGACTTTTTGAAACAGGAGGGACTTTGATAGATCCGTTGACCTGTGCAAAAATCAATGTTCTCCCTTTTTTTGCTTTATATTTACACTTTGCCTTTTGTATGTATGTGATTCCAACATTTACATTCTATCTTAGTGTCTTTACTTAAATTTTGAATTTTCACTTTTATAAAGTTAATAATTTGTAAGTTTCTATGATGTCCTAACCACATACATTCAACCTTTTCATGAAGTTACATTTACAAGGCTTTTCACCCCACTGTGTCCTGTTCTGGTTAATATCCGTGTTTCTGTTGTGAGAATATGTTTGCTTTGTGCTCTGAGGTGAAGTGTGTGAGTCTGCGTTGACAGATAATGTCAGCGTTGTCTTCGTCCACATTCTTTTTCACATAAACAACCCGAACCCCAGTTTCATGTGTGTTAACTGTGTTTCACAGCACAGGTGTGAAAATAAGAAACCTGTGAAAAGCTGCTGCAGTTTATAAAAGTTATCACTTAATCTTTTCATAATGGAAAATTACAAATAACAAAAATGTTTTGCCAAAGCTGTGGAGGAATAACAGTGATGTCATTGTTGTACCTGCATCTGTTTTATTTTGTAGAGACTGATTCAGCTGTGGTCTACTCAGCAGTGAGAACACAAGACGTTGGTTATGGACAAAAAACCCACCAGAACAAGGAGGCCCAGGTACAGCTGCTCTTTATCTTTGGACAGAGACAAGCTAGCTGCTCACACTGTTTCCTGTCATCATGCTTAGCTAACCAAAACCACACCATGACTCAGAAAAAAGATGGCATATTTTTTAATATGTGCAGCAGAATGTATGATTGGTTATAGATTTGCTTAAGAATACAACTCTGATATTATGTTTTTCTATGACTAGGATAAAGTACATTGTATGTACCATCAAATGTAATGTTAAAATTCTCTTTCTAATAAATGTAAGTTGTCAGAATAGGTGAAAACAAGTCTGAAATATACATAGAATAGAATAGAATGCCTTCATTGTCAGTATACTGTTGTACAATGAGATACAGAGCATCTCCTACTCAGTGCAAACATGCTGGGGGGGAGAGTTCTGCAACACTTTATACATATGGACAGTATTAACAGAGGAAAAACATTATATGTAATATGTACAAATATACAAGCCAGTTTTGAAAAATAATATGTAATTAATAGTATTATGCATATACTGTTGGGTTATTGCACATAGAATTTTGTATTGCACAGTGAACCACCATTGTACCACTATAGAGGAAATGGGGAGAAAAAATGGGGGGGGGGGCTGTGTTATCAGTGCATGTGTAAGTTCAGGGTGCTTAAGGCTTTAGGGAAGAAACTGTTTTTGAGTTTGTGGGTCTTTGTGCTGATGCACCTGTAGTTCTTCCCTGAGGGAAGCAGGCTGAGCAAGTTAAAACCAGGGTGGGAGTTGTCCTTGATAATGTTTGCTGCTCTGCTGAGGCAGCGGGAGGAATAAATGTCCATCAGGGAGGGGAGAAGGCAGCCGATGATCTTCTGTGCTGTCTTGACCACACTCTGAAGCCTCGCTCTGTCCGCCTTAGTGCAGCTGCATTACTATACTGTGATGCAGTAGCTTAGCAGCAGTGTTGGTCAAGTTACTTGAAAAAAGTAATCAGTAACTAATTACTGATTACTTCCCCAAAAAAGTAATCCAGTTACTTTACTGATTACTTATTTTCAAAAGTAATTAATTTCTTAGTTACTTTTTAAAAACACGATTTACAACCTGAATAGGTGATAAAGCGATAGATCTTTCAGCCCAATTCTACTTTTTCTGCATAATCCATCATACAAAATGTAATCAAATGGAAACGTCTCTTTTTTAAACTTGTTTTATCAGTTTTAATCTTTTAACTTTATGCATCAAGCAAAAATTTAATTATATGCAACATTCTCTGACTGGAAGAAATTTGTATAATATTTAAACCTATTTTCTGCACATTCCAGCACATAAAATAAAATACTTTTTGTGTTTACACTCAGTCTTTCAAATAGATGCAAGTAAAACACAGCAGAAAATAAATAACATCAAAGACTAGCGGTCCTGTTGCTCTATTTTCACCTGTAAAGCAGGAGTAGGGTAGGCGGAGGTGTGCTCTGGTGCAGGTGTGCCGCAGCGGTCAGTGGAAGAATCCACGAGTTTCATTTCATTCATTTATTTGTTCATTTTCAGGCACAACAAATACCTATATTGAACATAAAATGCACAAAACAAAAAACAAAAATTGCCTGAAAAAGGAGTGGGACGAAGAAAACTTATTAAATCCCACCCCTATACTCACTCATCAACAAAAAAAAACAATAAACTTCCCGCAGCTACGCCCATCATTGCATACAGACCCATCAACAGCCCCGGGCACATACAAGCATCTAAACGGCAGCTCGCAACCAACAATTAGAGCCTTCATAACTGAATACAGAATATATAAATTATAAATTGCATTACCACAGGTAACAGGCAGTAATAACTACAAGTAACAAACACACATACATATACATACATACATATCTATCTACACACACATGCACGTATATATACATACATACGCACACTCTTCTTTTTTTTTCTTTTTTTTCCCTCTCTTGGAATCCATACCAGCAATGGTAAGAGAACAAACATTACAGAGCACACTAAAAACCATCATTGAGTATACTGTGACCAGACCAAAGAAATTTAAATCTATGAATATTTTTGCATTGTCTCAATTGTAAACTCAGACTGTTCCAGTTTTTCACACCACATACAAACACACAAAAGCCTTTACGGGTTGTTCGAGTTCTGGGTAATTTGAATTCTCCAAAGCCTCTCACATTATAAACCTTTTCTCGAATTTCAAATCTAGTTTGTAAATTTGCCGGTAAAAGTTTAGTAAAAGCTTTATACAAAATTATGGATGTATTGTAATTAACCAGATCCTGGAATTTAAGTAACTTTGCCTGAAGAAAGAATTTGTGAGTATGATCTAGATAACCAGCCTTGTGAATAATACGCAGTGCTCGTTTCTGTACTGTGACTAATGGATCAGTTGTATTTTTATATGTATTTGTTTTCACTCACATTATCAATTGGTACACCTTCAATGATAATTGGTAATTCTATATTATATTTTAAATTACCAAAAAACATTGCTTTCGTTTTATTTATATTTAATGATAATTTATTTATGTCCATCCATTTTTTTTATTAATTTTAGCTCCGTATTTACAGTCATTACAAGATCAGTATAATCATCGCTACTGAAAAAATATGTTGGTGTCATCTGCGAACAGTATGAGTTTAAGTACTTGAAAAACATCAAAAATATCATTTATGTACACATTGAAAAGTTTTGGTCCCAACACTGACCCTTGGGGAACACCACATGTAAAACCAAGTTTTTCTGAATGGTAATGCCCTATGCTAACATATTGTTCCCGACCCGTTAGGTAACTTTTTAACCAGTTACCAGCTTCCCCTCGAATACCATATCTTTCCAATTTATCCAATAAAATTGAGTGATTGATTGTGTCGAAGGCCTTTTTGAGATCAACAAAAATACCAACTGCATATTTATTTTTATCCAGTGTATCAGTAATTTCTTCTACTGCCTCAATTATCGCCATTGAAGTGGTTCTTTGCGTTCTGAAACCATACTGACCAACATTTATTATTTGATGTTTTTCAAGGAATTTTTCTAATCTTGAACTAAAAAGTTTTTCTAAAATTTTTGAGAATTGAGGCAGTAGAGAAATAGGCCTATAATTGGTAAAACTGTGTTTGTCATTACTTTTATATAGTGGTATTACTTTCGCAATTTTCATTTTTTTTGGAAAACAACCGGACTGAAATGATAAATTACAGATATATGTTAAGGGACTAGCAATATTCAGAATAACCTGTTTAACTACAGACATATTTATGTCATGATAATCCATTGAAGACTTACTTTTACATTTTAATGTGATATTTATTTCTTCTTGCTCATTTGTAGCTGAGAGGAACAGTGAAAAGGGATTTGGTTTTATATTACTGATATTTTCATTTTTATGACACGGGATGTCCGCTGCTAGTTCAGGGCCAACATTTATAAAAAATTTATTGAACCCATCGACAATATTACTCATGTTGTGATTTTCTCCATTTGCATCAGTAAAATATTCAGGATATGATGTTCCAGAAGATCCTTGTTTAATTAAGTTGTTTAACACATCCCAAGTTCCTTTTATATTGTTTTTATTTTCATATAATCTTCTTCTATAATAAAGTTGTTTGCTCGTTCTTATAATATCAGTCAATTTATTTCTATATGCTTTATATCTTTGTTCCACTTCTTTTGTTTTTACTTTGATAAACTGTTTATACAGATTGTTTTTCTTTTTGCAAGCATTAATAATTCCTTTTGTGAGCCAAGGACTTTCTATCTTTTTTTTCTTTGTCATGTGTTCGTTTACAGGACAATGTTTATTGTACCACATAGTAAAAATATCTAGAAAATTAACATAAGCCTTGTCCACATCTGACTCTTCATACACCGAACTCCAATCTTGTTGTGCTAAATCGAAATTGAAGGCATGAATTGCTTCTTCATTTATTATTCGCTTTGCTATCATGATCTTGGTATCTATTTTTTTTTTAATCACAGTCACACAAAGTAAAAACTGGTAAGTGGTCAGTTATATCACAGACAAGCAGGTCACTATTAATTTGGAAATCCATGACATTAGTAAAAATGTTGTCAATAATAGTGGCGCTATGTGATGTTATTCTGCTTGGCTTTGTTATTGTTGGATATAGTGATAAGCTGTACATTGTGTCAGTAAAGTCATCAATGGCTTTTGACCTTGTTGGGTTTAGCAAATCAATGTTAAAATCACCACAGATAAATAGTAATTTTTGGTTCACTGAAGCAAATGTTTTTTCTATCCATTCATAAAAAGTGTCAATACTTGAACTGGGTGTCCGATATATACAACTTATTATAACATTTCTCTTTTTTTCATTCATAATCTCAATAGTCAAACATTCCAAAATTCCATCAATAGCCATAGACATAGTTGTTACAACATTATATTTTATAGAGTTATGAACATATATAGCAACCCCGCCGCCCGCCTTATTTAATCTATTCATGTATTTTAAATCATATCCATTCAAACAAAAATCTATTCCTTTATCGACATTGAACCAAGTTTCAGTGATGGCTATAACACTAAAGGGGCGAGAAAATTGTTGCAAATAGTCCTTAATGAAATCAAAATAAGAGTACATACTTCTGCTGTTAAAGTGAATTAATGAGAGCTTCCCGTCTAGGTTAATTTCTTTTTCATATTGTTCCTGAGTGAAATAATTACAATTTTTAACAAAAGTAGAGAGAAAGTTACTTTCAGAATCTATTTCTGGATCTATTATATTATGCTCCTTATATTCACAATCTAGATCAATTACTTTCTGTTGAAGAATTGATTTCAACGTGTCCATGTCATTTCCTGGTGTAATTGATACATTGGTGTCAGTTATACTTGTCCAGATCCTCCATGTTCCTCACTATCAGTACTTTTGCCTCTTCTGGTGTCCCGTTTAGCTTAATGAAAATCTTACAGTTTGTTACCCATGTATGTTGTATTTTACCGTTCTTCTTCAGTTGCCTTGCCTTCCTCGCGATGTTTGCGTTTTTTCGTGTCAGATGCTCATTAGTGAAAACGTCCGTGCCTTTCAGTTTGCGTCCTTGTTTCAGCAGTGCGACCTTGTTCTTCCGATTGACAAATCTCATAACGACGGCCGGCGGTCTGTCACTCCTCCTGGGCAGTGAGTGACATGCTTCTATGTGCTCCAGGTCCATCTCTATCCCCTTGCTTTGGAGGAAGGACGCCACCTGTTGCTCCACCGAGCGGGTCTCCTCGTCGCTGGGCTCCCCGACGTTCCCGGCCACCGCGCGCGCGTACGAGCGCGGCTTGATTTTAATACTGCTGATGACCACGTCGTTCGTACGGGTGTACTGCTCCAGCTCATCCACCCGCCGCTCGAGATCCATGATCCGTCTGTCATTCTCGGCATTTTGGAGGCGTAGCTGTTTTACCTCCTCCAGAAGCCCCAGAAGCAGCTCCTGCTGCGCCCTGACTGCGGCCACGTCTCCGCACAGCGCTCCGAGGGAGGTTTTAATGTCCTCAACCTCCTCTGGTGTTGGGCCTTTCTTGGGTGGCATACTTGTTTCTCTGTGAGTTTCCCATTACGTCGCTGCGCACTCGGTGCTCGTTTAGGGTTTTTTTTTTCGCTGTAAAAAGACGTTTTCTTCCCACACACAACGGACACTAATGTTTTTGTCACTTTTATGGAATCAAACTCAAAGTAAGGTCTGTACTTCCACACTTTAAACGCTGCACGCTCATACTCTCTCCCGCACTCGATATATTATCCACTGTTGATCTGCACACAGCTGTTGTCACGAACGTTGCACTCGCTTACGTCACTGTCATGAGACATTCTCGCAAAAAAAATCACGGTTTTAGTAACGCAGTAACGCAGCGTTCCTACGGGAAAGTAACGGTAATCTAATTACCATTTTTGCAATAGTAATCCCTTACATTACTCGTTACTTGAAAAAGTAATCAGATTACAGTAACGCGTTAGCAGGCTCTCAATGGATGAGTGGTAGAAGGTGAGCAGCAGGTCGGAGTACTTGTACTTCCTGAGGACCTTCAGGAAGTGCAGCTGCTGTTGGGGCTTCTTGACGACCGCTGAGATGTTGTCTGTCCAGATGTCAGCAGAGATGAGGACACCAAGGAACCGGAAGGTGTGGACCCCCTCCACACACTCCCTGTTGATGTAAAGGGGGCCTAAGTCAGTGCTGTGCCTCCTGAAGTCGACAATGAGTTATTTGGTTTTCTCGGTGTTCAGTTCCTGGTTGTTTTCTTAACACCAGGCTGCCAACTTCAGGACTTCCTCTCTGTAGTCTTCCTCGTCTCTCTTTGAGATGAGTGTGACTATTGTGGTGTCATCAGCAAACTTGATGATAAGATTGTTTTTGTGGGGCAAACTGCAGTCGTGGGTGTAAAGAGAATACAGGAAGGGGCTCAGCACACAGCCCTGTGTGGAGCCGGTGCTCAGTGCGGGAGTGGGGTGGAGATGAGGGCCGAGTCTTACAGTCTGGGGCCGGTTTATGAGAAGGTCCTTTATCCAGGCACATGTGAGAGGAGAGAGGCGAAGAGTGACCAGTTTGGTGATGAGGATGTCCGGGATGATTGTATTGAAGGCTAAGCTGTAGTCCACAAAGAGCATTGGGACGTAGCTTTGCTGCTGTTCTAGGTGACTCAGCACAGAGTGGAGGGCTGTGGCGATGGCGTCTTCTGTGGATGTTTGTGCAGTATGCCAACTGGTAGGGGTCAAATTCTGGGGGGAGGTAATCCTTGATGTGCTGAAGGACTAGTCTCTCAAAGCATTTCATGATTACTGGCGTGAGGGCCACACGGTGGTAATCATTCAGGCTGGTGATGGGAGACTTCTTCGGCACTGGGATGATTGTGGCTGATGGGATGGCTGCTAGATCCAGTGAGAGCTTGAAGACTCTGGTGAAGATGAGGGTGAATTGGTGGGCAAAATAGTGGAAACAGAGCCCACCAGCTGCCTAGTTTCAGTCTGATATATGCAAAGAAAACACTTGTTTCCACTGGTAAAGTGGACCTGTTCTGTGTTTCCTAATTTCCTGTCATATATCTCATATTCCAGTGGTGGATGTTCATTGTAAACATGGCCACAGTTTTCTAATAATTTTAGAATTTTATTATCAATTAATGTGCAAGTAATCCAAAATCCAAAAGTGATCTGAAGTCATTCATCCAAATGAGGAACAACTCAAACTGAAACCAGAAATGGTGACACATGAATAAAGCAAAACAGGGAACAGAGACGAGACAGAGGGAGGACAGACAGGGAACACAGAGGGAACTAATGACAAACTCAAAGGCGACCGTGGCTCAGGGGGTTGGGAAGCGCATCTGTAACCGGAAGGTCGCCGGTTCAACGTTCGTTGTGTCCTTGGGCAAGACACTTTACCCTACCG
Organism: Maylandia zebra; assembly: GCF_041146795.1. NCBI lineage: Eukaryota > Metazoa > Chordata > Actinopteri > Cichliformes > Cichlidae > Maylandia > Maylandia zebra. The sequence continues at coordinate 2,758,608 of NC_135169.1, read as the reverse complement.
CCTACTGGTGTTGGCCAGAGGGGATGGCGCGATATGGCAGCCTTTTCCTCTGTCAGCCTGCCCCAGGGCAGTAGCTGCCTCCACCAGTGTGTGAATGTGAGAGTGAATGAATAGTGGCATTGTAAAGCGCTTTGGGTGCCTTGAAAAGCGCTATATAAATCCAATCCATTATTATTATTATCAAAGTAAGAACTGACGCTGAGAGAAAGAAACACTAGAAGAAATCATGTGATCAAAGTTAAAGCTCAGCACAGATCTGTGGGCTCCAGGTTTGAGGAAGCAGTTACAGTGTGAGCAGTATGGAAGCTCTGATTTGTATCTGAGCTGGTTCCCAGTAAAGTCTGAACTGGGACTGTGTGTGATGCAGAGAGGTGGAGGTTGGAGGTCTTGATTGAACTACAAAGCTTGTAATCATGTTTCCTGTTGTTTGAACTGTGTGTGTTTGTGTTCAGACTTTAAACCAGAGCCAGACGTCGTCTACTCTTCACTGAAGTAGTCCACCAGTCCAACCACTGACATCCAGCTGCTGGTCTCTAACTGGTCCCCCCAGCACCTCAGACCAGAGGACATCCACATGTTACAGAGACTTTTATAAGATTTAAGACTTTTTATCACTGATTTTGACTCTGATGACCCAGAACTGCTTACTGGAGGTCAGTTAATTATTTATTGCAGTTATTGTATGTCGTCAGTTATACGTTTTCCTCGTGTGGTTCTGTGGGTTTGACAAAGGTGTCAGTTGGAAATTTTGACTTGTTCTAGTTTGGTTGCGGCTAATGGAAACACATCTCTGCAGTGCAGAAAACAATGAACATTAAACCTCAACCACAGACTAAAAACAGCAGGAGCATCATTCAGTGTCTTTAAACTGCACAGGCAAGCTTCAGTACAGGACGTGTCAAGAATTTTTATTTTGCGACTTGAAAGCAATTAAAACAGGTTAAAATGTGCTTTAGCAAAAAAGAAAAATCAAGGATATGTTTCATTACATGTTACAGTTATTCTTTCACATGAACAAAGAGGAAATAAACCTTGACTGTCAGGAGCTGTCCTGTCTCACTCAGTAGTTTGTGATCTGTGTGTTTTGGTTCCTGATAAACTCATAAACATGTGACTCAGGCTGGACTTCCCTCTGGATGACATCCCCCGAACCACCACAGAGTCCTTCCTATTAAACCTCTCAGTCAGTGGTTCTTAACCTGGGTTCGATTGAAGATGAGGTAAAATAGAGGTAAAATTCTACTTAATTAAAAGGTAATTTACATGCAATTAACTTGAAGTTAAATATACCTGAAAGTCTGCTGAATGTTCATGATGGTTAATGTAGTGGCAATTAAAACACTGAAACAAATATTAACCTACAAATAAACTTGTAAATAAACCCCAAAATATAAGTAAACTAACAACAAACTTTAACTAATTTCAAAATAAGAAAAAATAAGAACAAATAGCTCCAACAGTTAATTTCTAAGTAATCTTCAGATCATCTATGTAACAGTCCTCCAAAAGAGGCTGACGTAGTTTTTTTATCCGGAAATGAACAACAACACCACCAACAGCAACAAGAAGAAGAAGCACAGCAGCACAAAGAAACAGAGCAGAAACTGCCACTCCAACTTTCAGTCTAAAAGATTCATCCTCTGTATCTCCTCCTGTCTGACCTGCAGGTGAGAAACAGGTGTGAGGTGTCAGGTAGGTGATGAGTGAAGAACAGAACAGAATCCATTTCCTTGTCTAGTAGATTAGGTCAAAAAATAGAAGTTTCAAAATACACTCAACAAAAATATAAACGCAACACCTTTGTTACTGCTCCCATTCCCCATGGGATGGACGTAGAGACCTAAAATTCATTCCAGATACACAATATAACCATCCCTCCCAAACAGTGGTCACAAATCAGTCCAAATGTGTGGTAGTGGGCACATCTGCTATATTGAGATAATCCATCCCACCTCACAGGTGTGCCACATCAGGATGCTGATCTGACATCATGAGTAGTGCACAGGTGTACCTCAGACTGCCCACAACAAAAGGCCACCCTGGAATGTGCAGTTTTGTCTCACAGCAAAATGCCACAGATGCCACAAGCAATGAGGGAGCGTGCAATTGGCATGCTGACAGCAGGAATGTCAACCAGATCTGTCGCCTGTGCATTGAATGTTCATTTCTCAACCATAAGCCGTCTCCACAGGCGTTTCAGAGAATATGGCAGCACATCCAACCGGCCTCACAACCGCAGACCTCGTGTAACCACACCAGCCCAGGACCTCCACATCCAGCAGGTTCACCTCCAAGATCGTCTGAGACCAGCCACCCAGACAGCTGCTGGAACAATTGGTTTGCACAACCAAACAATTTCTGCACAAACTGTCAGAAACCGTCTCAGGGACGCTCAACTGCATGCCCGTCGTCCTCATCTGGGTCTTGACCTGACTCCAGCTCGTCGCCGTAACAGACTTGTGTGGGCAAATGCTCACATTCGATGGCGTCTGGCACGTTGGAGAGGTGTGCGCTTCACGGATGAATCATGGTTCACATTGTTCAGGGCAGATGGCAGCTGAGAATGTCCCAGTTCTTGCATGGCCAGCATACTCACCGGACATGTCACCCATTGAGCATGTTCGGGATGTGCTTGACCGGCGTATACGACAGCGTGTACCAGTTCCCACGAATATCCAACAACCTCGCACAGCCATTGAAGTGGAGTGGACCAACATTCCACAGGCCACAATTGACAATCTGATAGACTCCATGCGACGATGTGTTGCACTGCATGAGGCAAATGGTGGTCACACCAGATACTGACCGGTTCTGGGTCCCCAGACCCCCAATAGCGCAAAAAACTGCACATTCCAGGGTGGCCTTTTGTTGTGGGCAGTCTGAGGTACACCTGTGCACTACTCATGATGTCAGATCAGCATCCTGATGTGGCACACCTGTGAGGTGGGATGGATTATCTCAATATGGCAGATGTGCCCACTACCACACATTTGGACTGATTTGTGACCACTGTTTGGGAGGGATGGTTATATTGTGTATCTGGAATGAATTTTAGGTCTCTACGTCCATCCCATGGGGAATGGGAGCAGTAACAAAGGTGTTGCGTTTATATTTTTGTTGAGTGTATGTAGAAAGTGTGAAAATTTACATACTGGTGGATTTTTCTGTGCTTTTCATTAAAAACATGAAACACATGATCTGACCAAAACTACAGCAGCCATCTTGTCATTATAAATGCCCCCCCTCCCCTTGGGACATTTCCACTATTTCAATACTGCCAGAGCATACACTGACAAATAAGGTGATTTCTATTTATGGACAATTAATTTCAATTTAATTTCCCCGGGGTCAGTGTTAGTGTTAAATTTAAATATATGTTTGAGGCATTTGAAAAATCTTTGAGTTTCTGAAAATAAACTTCTAAAATAAAGCTGCATCTGCTCCGTGCTGGAGCAGGTATATATATATATATGTGTTATATATAATTTTTGGGACTTCATGGTTTTGTGTTTGTTTTTTTTAATGGTGAACAATCTTTAAAAAGATGGTGGCTGCTGTTTTGGTGTCAGGATCAAATGAAATTAATTGGACTTAAAATGTATTCTTGAGGATAAATATCCTGATGAAGTTAATAATCTATCTTATAGTAGCTTTAACGTCAGCAGCCTGGGCAATAGATTAGAATCAAGTTTGAAAACATTTACACATTTTACACATCACTAAATTAAAACTCAGACAAAAACTCTGAACATGACCAGGTTATGTTTTTAACATTAGTCACCATGGTGATTTAACCAGGTAAAAAGAGAGTCTGACACAGGAAGTAACATAGTTCGCTCAGACATTAATCAACTCTGTACTGTAAGTAAAAAACAAACAAACAAAAACAACAGCCACAAAGACAACAGCTGGAGAAACATCTGTCTACCTCTGACATCCACCAGCTCATCCATACAACAAACAAACATCAACAACCAGAAAGCAGCTTCACCTCTGATCACACACACACTCAACTCTACTCACTCACCTGGAGGAACAACAACACTAAGATTGATGATGCTGGTGGATTTCAATGATTGTGTTTCTTTTATAAAGACACCACACTCGTATGTTCCAGCGTCATTGATCGTCACATCCTTCAGAATCAAAGACACGTCTCCATCCTTCATCTGTCTGTCCTGCAGATTCACCCGGTTCTTAAAAGATGGATGCTGGTTATCTGGTTCAAACTTCCCATCCCGGTACAAAAGCACATGTTTATCTTCCAGATCAACTCTGCTCCACTCAACAGCTATAATCTTGTTGTTGTTTGGAGCTCGAAATGGCAGAATGACGTCCTCTCCAGACTTAACTGTGATGATCTTCTGGTCTGAAAGAAGAAACGACACAGAGCAGAGAGGTTAAAGGTCAAAGTACAACTGTTGACTCTACAGCAGCCGTCTTTGTCTCTCTCACAGATGTTAAGTGTCCACTCAGCCTCTTGTCTCCGTCACACACAGACAAACTGAATCCATATAAAAAAAATTCTTTACGAAATTTTGTTAACATATAAAGAGGCTGATACTATTTAATCATCTTCATGTCAGAGTCAGATATATTTGGGCTTAAAACAGTTAAATCTCACCTGCAGAGACGAACACGACGAACATCAGCGTGGAGCAGAGCGACGCAGTTACAGCAGACATGTCCGTGTTTTTGTTTCTGCTGATCTGACTCTTAGTTTGTTCTAAATGTCTGAGTCTGTTGGTATTTTCACTCAATAACTGAACCTGAGTTTAAACCTGAACACATAAGATTAAATTTAAGGTTTAAATAAAGCTAAAGCTGCGGTTCAAACTCTTCCGTGTCTTTGAGGACGTGGCGTTAGAGTGACGTTTGGTAGGTTGGACTGAGGATGCGCAGAAATAAGTGCGTCATAAGGCGAAGTGGAAAAGGTTTAGTGTTCAGTTGTTGAACGATCTCCACAGAATAAAATCAGAATCTCATGTGTCGTCATGTAGGAACAGTTTGTGTTTCAGTCTTTGAAGCAGAAGTACGTTTTGTTTCTGACGGCAGTTTGATTCTTGTTTAAGTGATCTGTTAAATCCTCAAAACACTCTGATCGTCAGGATGGAAAAAAATCCATATGAAGATAAAAAAGTGTCAGGTTGGTGTAATCCATCAGCTTTCTCTGTAAGTCAAAAGGAAACTGCTTAACGTTCAACATGAGCATTTTTTTTATAAAAACAAGAGCAATGAAAAAGAAGGGTAAGAAGTCAAACTGTGGCTAAACTGACTTCTGTGCTAAATAGCACCGCGGTCAAGTGAGCCGTCAGTTGTGAGCCGCGGTCAAGCCAGCCGCTTCTTATCCGCAGGATAAATTTTCTTGCGCTTCTACACCAGTCTTTACGGTAGTGCCTTTTCTCGTTATATCCCATATTTTTATGTTTGTCACATGTGTTGTTTGTTGGTCTGTTTGATTTGATTTGACTGAAACTCTTCCAATAAGCCATTCCTCTGCAGATGATCAGTTAGCTGTTTGAATCTTTCAAGGATTTTTGATATGAAAGGAAGGTTGGAGATTGGCCTATAATTAGCTAAGAGCGCTGGGTCAAGTGATGGCTTTTTAAGGATCTGTGTACGGTCTGACCTTGAGGTGAAGGTCCACTCCTGTCTCGAATGTTTTTGACCTGTGGATAATCTCTTTCACTGCACAACGATGGTTTGTTTAGTAATACTGTTTAAACCCTTCTGAGACTCATGGGCAACAGTTGCTTCAGTCACACTCCAGTCCAGAAGGTGGCGGTAAGTCACCTGAAGTTGTTTGTCAACCGCCATAAACAATAGAAGAAGTAGTAGTTAAATCTGAAGTGTGGTGTTTGAATGAATTGCTCAAGACTTTCAGCTTTATTTAATCTTTAAATTTAATCTCATCAGGTTTTAAACTCAGGTTCAGTTATTCGCTGAAATTAGCGACAGATTTAGACTTCAGAACAAATCAAAGAAGCGCTGGATGATCAGTAATAATGACACGGAAATGTCTGCTGTAACTGCATCACGCTGCTCCGCTTTGCTGTTTGCTGTCGTCGTCGTGTTCGCCTCTGCAGGTGAGGTTTACAGTTAGAAACTAAACTGAGTTTATCTGACAACAATAGATCAGGGCCCTATTTCAGGAAGCCGGTTTAGTGCAAACTCTGAGTAAGTATACCCTGAGTTAACGAAAACTCTGGGTTTTCGGTTTCACAAAGCGAGTTTAGATTAATCCTGAGTGAGTTACTATGACGACACACTCCGTGAAGCTAACCTGCCCCCTAGCAGGTTTACTACAACTAACCCTGACTTTCTCCGCCTCTTTGTCGGAAACCTGACAGTAGGAAGTGTCAGACATGGCGTGCTCCTTCCTTGAAGAGCCAGTAGATGTTGAAGCCCAAATTCTCCGCAGAGCTCTCCGCCGGGAGAGAGTGATTAGAGCGCGTTTGGACATTTTATCATTTCCTGATGATTTTCTGTGCGAACGTTACCGTTTCTCAGCACAATCTATAATTTATTTGGATAACATCCTCAGGACTAATATTGCTCATGTGACACATCGCGGACATGCTCTCAGTTCTGTACATATTATTTGTATTGCACTTCGGTTTTTTGCAGGTATCAGGATGAACAAAACTTAATTCATGATGTGGTGATATTTGAACTACTACTTAAATTTTACATTTATTTTCAGGGTTCCCAGGCGTGATTGGCTGTATAGATGGCACTCACATTCCAATCATTGCTCCTTTGAAGGAGACTATGTGAACAGGAAGTCTTTCCACAGCATTAATGTACAGGTACATAGTTCCCTGTAGCATTTCAAACTAACAAGTTATTTCATTATAGTAATGGATGCTAATTTGTGTTCTCTGCACTGTGAAGATCATATGTGATGCTGCCAACATTATCACAAATGTGGAAGCCAAGTGGCCAGCCTCTGTGAGTGGTGGTGGTGGAGGACCCCCACCTGTTTTTCGGGCCTCCGCTTTTTTTCTGTTGGCTATAACGGGCCACATTTGAGCATACAGAGTAAGCAAATATGTACTTGTAATGTGCTCAGATAATTTCAATAAGTGCTTACAGAAAGAAAATTAATGTAGCCTCTAACTGCAATTGATTTACATGGGACAAACAGACCAAGCACTATGGCTCATAATACAATTACACCTTACCTGTTTGGACTATATTTTTATATTTCATTTTTACTTGCTGCCAGGAACGTTTGGGGCCTGTTGGGTTGCACCTGCGCTCACATCACATCACGAAATAAAATGTATAAAATATAAAATAAAATAAAATAAAATATAATAAAATAACGTGTTAAATGGGTGGAAATCCCTAGATCAATGTTTAAATTAACACTCACGCATTGACTCTGTCGGCTATGTTTTGCCATGCATGCTCCCTTTCTTTTGCAGCTGTGGCTGTGTTACTTTTTTTCCGCAAAATTTGCCTGTTATCGGCATATGCTGCCATCAGAATTTCGGCCTCAAGCGCTGTAAAATACATTGACCGCGCCTTCTTTCCCTCCGTCTCCATGGTGACTCGCTTAATCTGTGCTCCACTAATCAGGGCTTTATGTATCCCCGTGCGCGCGCTTAACTTGGGGTTAAAGCAACTCCGCGTTGATTGAACTAATTGTTATCAGCCTTTCTGAAACCGAATATTCCGAGTTGGACAGTTCGGGGTTACTCAACCCTGAGTATCGTTTTTCACTCTGAGTTTTCTAAACCGGCTTCCTGAAATAGGGCCCAGTATCGACTAGTTTACATGTTGTTAAGAATAATAATAATAAAGAATTATTTTCATATTGATTCAGTTTGTCTGTGTGTGTGAAGGAGACACGAGGCTGGGTGGACACTCAGCTGTGACAGAGACAAAGAAGTGTAATGTGTGTGTCAGTGTGATGTGTTGTAGTGTCAGGAGTCAGTATGCAGCTACAAAGCTTTTTGTTCAGTGTACAGAGATTGAAAATGTGACGTCACTCAGGGGTAAAACCGCAAATAATAATAATGGATTGGATTTATATAGCGCTTTTCAAGGCACCCAAAGCGCTTTACAATGCCGCTATTCGTTCACTCTCACATTCATACACTGGTGGAGGTAAGCTACAGCTACGGTTGTAGCCACAGCTGCCCTGGGGCAGACTGACAGAAGCGAGGCTGCCATATCGCGCCATCGGCCCCTCTGGCCAACACCAGTAGGCGGTAGAGTAAAGTGTCTTGCCCAGGGACACAACGACCAGGACAGAGAGCCCAGGGATCGAACCGGCGACCTTCCGGTTACAGATGCGATTCCCAACCCCCTGAGCCACGGTCGCAAAGAATTCTGGGAACTCGTGGCAAGAGGTACTAGCGCACGCAGGCTTTCAATTGAACTCAGTTACACAGCGATAAAAAGAAACACAAAAAATGGCAAGAAGCTGTTGTATTATTAACTGCAATAGCCGGTCGCATGACAGCCACGGAAAGCCGACGGGTAAAGAGATCGGTTGTTATCGGATTACGTCGTTGAAGAGAAATTGTTCGAGCCATGTTTCCGAAGTAACAAAGAGGCGACTGGATTGCAGCCATTCAAAGACCAAATATAACGTCCCAGAACACTCCAGCTCACAGGTTAGTCTGCTCCAAGCATTCCCACAAAGGTCAGTCTGCTGTTGTAGTTAATACGTAATTTTTCTTAACATAATTGGTGATATAGGTTACAAGCAAGTCTGGCGCTGAACAGAAATTGTCACGCTATGCTCCTTTATTTATTGTGCATAAATAGTAAATTGTCCTGACACAATATTGTGTTTCGCTTCTGTTATTACCATGGTACATTGACAAAAACATATACTTTTATTCACAGGATAAAACAGTTGTTTTGTATCACTAATTGTCCAGTACGATTACAGCATACAATATTATTGTCACTGCTACATTTCTGTGATGCGTACCAGAAATTATTTCCACTGCTAACTAATTACCGTTGAGCTCAAAGGTCCTATTAATAAACGGTTAACGAATGTGTATTTATGAAGACGATTTGTGAGACTGGTAAACTTATGATATGTACGATGGTCTTTACTTTCTACACGGTTCATTTCAAGGTCCTGCACCCATCTGTCGGTAAACTGTACCTGGGCTTGTTGCAGTGACCTGAAGTTACTAAACTTCATGAGTGTATGCACTCACTCCAAGAACTGTATAATTATAAATATGAGCGTGGTGAAAGTTGGGCAGCACTAGAGCAGGGCGATATGGCCAAAAATATTTATCACGATATATATTTGAAAATTTGCGATAACGATATAACTGACGATATAATTGATGCGAGACAAAATACAACTCCACAACATTACTAGCGCAAAAAGACAACCTTCCATTTATTTTCACTTAAACAAGAAGCTGGTTTTTATGTACATTAAAGCTTTATAAAAATGTAACAGTGCAAATGCAAATTCCTTGCTGAAAGTTTAACCAAAAGGCATTTCCAGTAGAAATGGGCTGACATATCCTGAGCATAACCATGTATAATATCCACTGAAGTTAAAAAGAGGTGCTTTGCAACATTAAACTGCAGTGTGCAGTACGTATTTTTCGGACCATAAGGTGCACGGGATTATAAGGCACATTAAGCGAAACAAAGCAGTCAGATAAATCAAACTTTATTAAAATCATTCTTCTTGCTTCCTCCACTTCTGTACCTTTGATTCATTAATGTTGAATTCTCTCGCAGCTGCTCTATTCCCATGTTGTTGCAGTACATTAATGACTAACCTCGTATTGTGGATGGATTATCTCAGTTGTTCTCCTGACTGAAGTTTGGTCCGTTTACAGCATCCTGCCATGCGATTGCATTTGTCTCTAACCATGAAGAACCTTCACGTTAACTTTTATAAGTGGAAAAGTGTTTGTGTTCGTCCTCCAGCTTCACTGTTTATGTTATGCTAACATAGCTGTGTCGCTAGCGATCAGGTAGCACATCATTATATACCTGCTAGCCCAACTTCAGTAACCCTACAAACGTCACTGCTGTTTAGTTTCCTGTCTTCATTTATGTTGGAAGTGATAGCAGAGCTGTACCTTTTAATTCTTTCAGAAATCTCTCAGTCAGAACATGCAATATCCTGCTTAGGTAACTAGCGAAACTAGCGAGCTAACTTCCGCTAGCTTCCTGCTAACTTCTAACTCCGCTAAATGTAATAAATTTGGTTTTCATGGATGCCTGGAAGTTAAACTTTATAGTTACACCTGGTTAAGCAGCAATGCTGATCGCTTTATTAAAGATGAAAGAATTTAGACAGTTTTTAACTCTCAGTGATGCTGCAGTGTTCATTTGACCTGAAGCATACGGAGTTTAGGACCCAGTTTACTCCCAGATTTAAGAGCATCTTAGTCCGACAAATACGACAATAACGACGGCCGCTTGCATGTTCTGCAAAAAAATGTGCTTTGTTGTGTATCTGACGGACAAACACCAAACCAGTTCCACATCACTGAAGTTGCACCATTTTTACAAACCAATTCTGGTTCATCTGTTTCACTCAACAATCGGCCATGTGCGTATGAAAACAAGGGCACTGCGCATGCGCGTTTTACTCCCATTCTATCGCGATATTTCATTTTCCTATCGTTGCCTAACATTATACCGGTATTACCGTGAACAGTATAATATGGCCCAGCCCAGACAAAATACGTTAGCACGCTAACGTATTTTGTCCCTCTGTGTGCTCCTAAGGGTCTAAACCTTTCACTGGTTTGATTTTTTTCCTCGTATCTTTTCTTTGACTTTTCATCAAGTCTGTCTTTGTACGGACCGGCATTGTTCTCCTTCGTTTTGTACATACCTTTTTGGGGGGCAAAGAAAAAGCAAGAATTTATTGGAACCGAAGAATGAACATTTTGCGGTGCTGCAAATGCTTGCATTTGATGCAGGTACTTGGATTGTTTTGCCACGAGTTCCCGGCATGCAATGCGCGAAAGTCACGTGGTCTGTCAATCTGTAGCTCCATAAAGGCAGCATGCAGAGACTCACAGTGTCTTATAATGAGAGGCTGCTTTCTCTCACACATTATGTTCACTTATTTTCAGCACATGTTGTTGTTCTGTGGAAGCTAACATCTTGTAGTTTCTGACACTTTGCATGTTTAGCATGAGGCTAAAATTCCCCTCAGTGGGTCACTGGTGACCTGCTGGATGTTCAGAGGTTCATTAAATCCAACATGACTAAAAACTCAAATGTCAAAGGATGGGGATGGGTGTCCAGGTACACACCGGCTCACTCCTTGGTGGCTGCTTATCGGGGCCTGGAACCTGGGGCTCGCTCGGGCCACTTTGGAGGTGGGGTGCCCTCGGCTTCTTGGCCCGGGGCTCGGTCACTCTGGCACAGCTGGCTGCCGGCGGAGCTCACGGGCACGTCACTGCAACTCCCCCTGGCTTCTGCTCCGCGGCTGCTGAGTGAGCCCTCATCTGGGACTCTCCTCAGCTCTTACTGGGACAGTGGCGCGGCTGCCCCTCTGTTGGTCTTCCTTGGTCTCTTGTCTTCTGGGGGCCTCTGGATGTCTGGAGTTTTGATCTCCGCCATACCTGCTTCATGCCCTGGAGGACGGGGCTGTGGCCCCCCCCCCCCCACACCCTCTAGCAGATCATTACATGAAGGAACCTTTTAAAAAAACAAGCGCGTCCATGCTCACAGGTAGGGCTGCACGATTAATCGTTAGAAAATCGCGATCTCGATTCATACTTATGTGCGATCTCATTTCCAAATGACAACGATTTAAAAAAAAAAAAAAAAAAAGACGACAACGACGACTGTACCGCATTTTGATCCGGGACGTACTCTGCATGAAAACAAGCGCTCACTCTTCCTGCTCAACAAATGACAAGGGCGGAGCCTTATACCACGTGATACAGAAGCTGTGCCGTGTGATGCTAAAATTAGCAGGGAAAAAACAACGGAGAGCACGTCAGGGATGACGAGAAAGTGACTGGAGAAAATCCATCCCGGTCAACCACCCAAACATCAATAACGGGAACCTTATACAGCGCTTCCCTATACACGTCGAACTCCCGCAGGCACAAAGAAATTACGGAGGCTATCACTTATCACCTGACCAAAGATATGGCTCCCATCAACACTGTGCAAAACGAGGGATTTAGGAAAATGATCAACACCCTAGACAAACCCTACACAGTGCCGTCCCGCAACTATTTTTCAAATGTTGCACTACCTGCTGTATACACACAGTGTCGAGCAACGGAGGAGACGGAATTTCAAGCAGTACAACATTTTGCAACAACAACAAAACGTGAGACATTTGTTGTTTTTATGTTTATTTATTGTTTTTATGTTCAGTCTCAACTGTTACGAAGTTGATGTGCAGTTAATAAGTGCAATAAATATTGGAAAAGAAAATCGTGAGAGAATCGTGATCTCAATTCTAAGGCAAAAAAATCGTGATTCTCATTTTATGCAAAATCGTGCAGCCATGCTCACAGGTGTACACACGGGTGATCACACCCACAAACTACACCCTTTTTGGCTCCTACCTCAAAGCACACTGTGCGCTGTCGATCTTATGTGCTTCACAATAATGTCTAATATTTAGTATTTACTCTCATATTCCCATATACAGTGGGGCAAAAAAGTATTTAGTCAGCCACCGATTGTGCAAGTTCCCCCACCTAAAATGATGACAGAGGTCAGTAATTTGCACCAGAGGTACACGTCAACTGTGAGAGACAGAATGTGACAAAAAAATCCATGAATCCACATGGTAGGATTTGTAAAGAATTTATTCGTAAATCAGGGTGGAAAATAAGTATTTGGTCAATAACAAAAATACAACTCAATACTTTGTAACATAACCTTTGTTGGCAATAACAGAGGTCAAACGTTTACTATAGGTCTTTACCAGGTTTGCACACACAGTAGCTGGTATTTTGGCCCATTCCTCCATGCAGATCTTCTCGAGAGCAGTGATATTTTGGGGCTGTCGCCGAGAAACTCCCGCCACAGATTTTCTATGGGGTTGAGGTCTGGAGACTGGCTAGGCCACTCCAGGACTTTCAAATGCTTCTTACGGAGCCACTCCTTTGTTGCCCGGGCGGTGTGTTTTGGATCATTGTCATGTTGGAAGACCCAGCCTCGTTTCATCTTCAAAGTTCTCACTGATGGAAGGAGGTTTTGGCTCAAAATCTCACGATACATGGCCCCATTCATTCTGTCCTTAACACGGATCAGTCGTCCTGTCCCCTTGGCAGAAAAACAGCCCCATAGCATGATGTTTCCACCCCCATGCTTCACAGTAGGTATGGTGTTCTTGGGATGCAACTCAGTATTCTTCGTCCTCCAAACACGACGAGTTGAGTTTATACCAAAAAGTTCTACTTTGGTTTCATCTGACCACATGACATTCTCCCAATCCTCTGCTGTATCATCCATGTGCTCTCTGGCAAACTTCAGACGGGCCTGGACATGCACTGGCTTCAGCAGCGGAACACGTCTGGCACTGCGGGATTTGATTCCCTGCCGTTGTAGTGTGTTACTGATGGTGACCTTTGTTACTTTGGTCCCAGCTCTCTGCAGGTCATTCACCAGGTCCCCCCGTGTGGTTCTGGGATCTTTGCTCACCGTTCTCATGATCATTTTGACCCCACGGGATGAGATCTTGCGTGGAGCCCCAGATCGAGGGAGATTATCAGTGGTCTTGTATGTCTTCCATTTTCTGATGATTGCTCACACAGTTGATTTTTTCACACCAAGCTGCTTGCCTATTGTAGATTCACTCTTCCCAGTCTGGTGCAGGTCTACAATACTTTTCCTGGTGTCCTTCGAAAGCTCTTTGGTCTTGGCCATGGCGGCGTTTGGAGTCTGACTGTTTGAGGCTGTGGACAGGTGTCTTTTATACAGATGATGAGTTCAAACAGGTGCCATTCATACAGGTAACGAGTGGGGGACAGAAAAGCGTCTTACAGAAGACGTTACAGGTCTGTGAGAGCCAGAGATTTTCCATGTTTGAGGTGACCAAATACTTATTTTCCACCCTAATTTACGAATAAATTCTTTACAAATCCTACCATGTGGATTCATGGATTTTTTTTTTCACATTCTGTCTCTCACAGTTGAAGTGTACCTCTGGTGCAAATTACTGACCTCTGTCATCATTTTAGGTGGGGGAACTTGCACAATCGGTGGCTGACTAAATACTTTTTTGCCCCACTGTATCATTGTGATGTTGTTTGTTGTTATTACTCTTGTTTTCTTCTGCTTGTTTTCTTTTTTTCTTTCTCAACAGGTGATCCAGGTGATTGTTATATGTATTTTTTTTTTCTGCTTATTTAGTTGGTTTTTGTTTTTTTGCCCTTTATCCCCGTCCCTCTTCTCCGCTGTTTCTCCCCCCCCCCCCCCCTCTTCCTTTCTCCCTTTTCTTTTCCTCATTCAAGTCTGTCCCGTATCTAGCAAGTGAAAATAAAAAATAAATAAAATAAACAATAAAAGGTGAATCAAATGGACCATTACGGCAAGGCTGGGATGGTCAATTTGATAAAGTAAATCCGTTTGGCATCTTTCTTTGCCTTTAGACAATAATTCTGATGGCAAAAGAGCCAAACGGGACAGGCAAAAAAAAAAGTCAAAGGAAATAAACAAAATATTTAAAGTCAATCATTCTGATCATAACTGTACTTTGACCTTTAACCTCTCTGCTCTGTGTTGTTTCCTCTTTCAGACCTGAAAACCATCACAGCTGAGTCTGGACAGAAGAACGTCACCCTGCCATGTCGAGTTACAAAAAACAACGAGATCATAGTTGTAAACTGGACTAGAGCTGACCTGGGAGATAAATATGTGCTTTTGTACCAGGATCATCCTGATCTAGCCAACCAGCATCCATCTTTTAAGAACCGGGTGGATCTGCAGGACAGACAGATGAAGGATGGAGACGTGTCTTTGATTCTGAAGAACGTGACGATTAATGACACTGGAACATACAAGTGTCACATTGTCCAGCAAAAGGGAGGAAACATGACTCTAATCAACAACATCTACCTAAATGTTGTTCCTCCAGGTGAGTGAGTAGAGTTGAGTGTGTGTGTGATCAGAGGCGAAGCTGCTTCCTGGTTGTTGATGTGTGTTTGTTGTATGGATGAGCTGGTGGATGTCAGAGGTAGACAGATGTTTCTCCAGCTGTTGTCTTTGTGGCTGGTAGTCTAGAGTTGTAGAGCAGCATTGTTTGGTTAGAGCAGAAACAAAGACATTTATGAATCCGTCTCTTCTTCTCTTGCTCTCTAACTCGTCTGTAAACATGTGTGGGGAAATGTCTTTATTTAAAAACAAGAAACCCAGAATCTGACCAAAACTGCAGCCTCCATCTTGTTTTAAAAATTACCATCAATCAAAAGAAAACCATTCCCATTATCTCAACACTGCTGGAGCATACACTGGCTGATGTGATGATTTGGCAATATTTAGGCCAAACTAAGCTAGCAGTTCCTCTGAATACATGCAGTGTTTATTGTAATATATCTTGTGTATATATCTTTACTGTAGCTGTGTTGCTGATCTCTTGCCTTAAGGTTCTTGAGACCAGCTTGGACCGATCTACAAAGTGTAGAGGAGACTGATCACATTGTGGCTTTGAACCTCTGAAATTATCATCATCCCTGTGACTTTTTGATCAGCTGTAATAAACAGCTGTTCTGTCATGGCGTTATCTAACTCTGATTTTTGTTTTTAAATTAATGATTTAATCTTTGTACTATAAACTTACCCGTCAGAGTGAAATAAATAAAAGCAACAATGTACAGTTTGTCGGTGTAACAGCTGCACTGAATATTGTAAATCTTACAGAAAGTAATTCACAAATTATCTGAGTTGATGATCACACTGAGCTCACTGAGGTGTTGTAGTTGAAAAAGTCCTCTTTTAGCTGCAACTTTGAAAGCAGTCTGTCAGTTTGAACTGTTTGAAGTGCTTCATATATAAACATTGTAAACTGTGTACACAGTGTAGTTTGGTTGGTGTAACAGAGCTGTTATCACTGAAGGTTCAGATGTTTCAGCCTCATAATAAACAAACACATGTTCAGAGACTCGAGGATTTGAAAGTGTCAGATATGTTTTAGCGAACTCTCACAGATCTGCAGCCAAACTCTGTGTGTGTGTGTGTGTGTGTGTGTGTGTGTGTGTGTGTGTGTGTGTGTGTGTGTGTGTGTGTGTGTGTGTGTGTGTGTGTGTGTGTGTGTGTGCATTATATAGAACAGCTGGATGAACCCAACATGACCTCTGATAAGCTCTCACAGGTGTGTTAAATGGTCATTTCTGTTTTTATAATTGTTTCTTTAGTTATGGCAGCCATTTTTTTGAAAACCAGATTGCAGACTGCAGTTTTAGTCAGATCATGTGTTTCCTGTTCTTAAATTAAAAGCACAACCCGAAACCCACCAGTATGAACATTTTCTCACTTTATACATGTTGTGAATTATTTTTTAACCTAATCTCTAGTACAGTGGTTCTTAACCTGGGTTCGATCGAACCCTAGGGGTTCGGTGAGTCGGTCTCAGGGGTTCGGCAGAGCCTCCACCATGACATGCATGGCTCAATTTGTGCACCAGTAAAAAAATCACATTTTATTTTTCACTAAAGAGGGGTTCAGTGAATTCGCATATGCAGCTGGTGGGGTTCGGTACCTCCAACAAGGTTAAGAACCACTGCTCTAGTAGTTTGTATTAATCTGTTCTCCTGAACTACAAGATGATTCTGTTCTGTTCTTCACTCATCACCTACCTGACAGCTGACACCTCACACCTGTTTCTCACCTGCAGGTCACACAGGAGGACTCACAGAGGATGTTAAACTGATTGTTGGTCTGTGTTCTCTTGCTGTGCTTCTTCTTTTTCTTGCTTTATGTTTCCACAAAACATATGGAATCCAGAAATCCTTTGCTTTGTTTTGGAATTTTGTTTTGCACGGAAGGTGGTCAGTCCCTACAGATGACAACGAGTAAAAACAGTTGCTTCTCTGTCCGTAGTGTGGTTATTTTAAATATAAGAGAGAGAGAGAAGTTTAAGAAATTACTATAGCCACTACAGTGGCCATCAAAACGATGAAAGATTATTGCCGTAAACAGTTTATTTTGTGACACCACGAAACAAATAGCATTCATAGCGTATATTATGAAACAATACAAGTTTTCATATCGTCATCCGATATATATCCTCATATCAAACAGCCCTGTTATATAAAGATTTTATACTGTTGTACAAATGATTCCGATTTTCTTACATTGGTGCTTTTTTGAGTCAAATTTGGCTCGTATCTCTTCAGATGAAGTTTCAGATCCACAAGTTTGGCTCAAATTAGAAACATTGTGATTTTTTTTTAGGGAAATTTGACCCTGTGAATATGTACACGTCATGTTTGTGTGGATTTTTAATGAGATAGTGATGTCAGAGGTCAAAGGGCACCTCGAGGTGTTCACACCACATTTCTTCTGCTGCCCACAGAAACAGACTCTTTCAGTGAATTAGTAAAATAATGCATGGAGCACATGAAGAACAGAGGTCGTACATGTCTGACCAACTCTACAGCTGCTGAAGTGGATTCTGGGTCTCTGACTTCCTCCCACAGTCCAAAGACATTAATGAGTGTTTGTTGTTTAGCTGTGTGAATATGTGGTCTCATACAGAACTTTATGCTCAGTGAACATGAGTACATCACATTAGCACATGAAGCCCAACAGTGTGGCATTAATCACTCCAGCAGTGTGATGAACTGATGCTCTGATCTCTGGTCTGACCAAAGCTTTAACTCCAAACATCTCTCCACTGTTAGAGCTTCTGCACTGTTTCAGGTTCAGTTCAAATAATGACTCTTATTTTTATGGCCTGATGGTGTGAAGCTCAGCTGCTCCACTCCTTGAGATTTTGTACCAAAGTAAGATGGATTGTGCCTTACAAACCAAACTAGCTGCAAAACTTTTGTACTCTTCACTCTTTGACCTTCTTCAAACACCATGTTTTTGTGTTTGTTGTGTTTTGCTCAGTTGATGTGTCCACTTTACCTTCATGAAGACTGTTTTTCTATATCGCTGTAAAAAAACAAACACTTTTTTAAAAAGACAAAGACGGTTATGAGTGAATTCCTTCTGTGAACAAATGAAATATAAGCAGTATGTAAGAGATGTAAAAAGAATTACATGTAAACCTGTTGAATGATTTTTTTTTTTCATTGTTTTTGTTACAGCTTAAACCTTCTGAGTCTGTCCCTGTAATAACAGACAAAACTATTTCTGAAGATCCTTTGAGCACTAATAGACGTCTTCCTCTGTAACTGAGTGCTGAGCGTAAACATGTCTGCTCTTTATTTCTGTGCCTGTAAACAGCTCTTAAATATGAAACAGTGAATGGATCTGATTATAAAATTATAAACCTGAATCTGCCGTGTGACCAGACTGATCCCTGGAGATGGTTTATAGTTGTAATAATTAATTGGACATGAGTTTATATGCAGATTGTTTTTGTGTTCATCTTTCATGGATTCAACCAAAGAAAGAAGAACTACATGCGTTATGCTTGAAAGATTCATATTTCAGTATTAAATAAACACCTTCATCTGTCAGCTACAAGGACTGAAAATGAGTGAAAAAGCAGCCAATGTCCAAAGAAAAACTTTGAAAGAGCCTCAGAAAGCTGGAGAACTGCTGCCTAACATCACGTTAACATTTCAAAGACAGTCTGTCTGCTTGGAATCAAAACATGAAGAGATTGATGGTTCAACACTTTTGCACAGTACTGTTAGCCAATGTTAAGTTACACCACAATATTATATTTATGGACTATTATGACATTTTCATGAATTTCTAAACAGGTGACCAAAGAAAATCTCTACATGTGATCCAGAGGAAGTGCTGCAGCAGCTGCATGCTCTGCAGCACTTCCTCTGTTGCTGCTCGTTGTCGTTGTTATCTCAGAGGGCAGAATTTAATCCCAGACTAAGGAGATGTGACACTGCCACTGGTTGCACTTTCTCATCTCCACATCTCTCTGCATTCAGTTTGTTTCCAGTGACGATGACTCTTATTTTTCTAGTGAGGAAAATTTTACACAGTTAATAAAGTTGTTCCTCTTTACTTTTAAGTGTTGTTGGACTTCCTGCGTTGTTAGTTTCTCATCCTCTCCCTGCACCTTGGAAGTCGGTGAAGTTTTGCCACAAATTTTTGCTGCTAGGAAAATTTCACTCCACACCATCACACTGGCTCCATCTTTGACAAAAGCTTGACTGGATTAGTGAGAATTACGGTTTTAAAATAAAGTCAAGAGTCACTGACTGCAAGAACACAGCAGCTTCCTGTAAATAACATGACTGTGATCAGAGTACAGGAGAGTAACTGAGTACACTTCCTCTTTGTTATGAAGGGGATTTTTTTTTCTTTGTATTGTGTCATTTTTTCTGAGCTGCAGTCAGTCACACAAACAGACTGAACAGGGTGTGTTCTGTGCAGCACCTGCATGTAAAACAGAAGCAAAGCTGTTCCTGTGAAATGAAACTGAAAGCCTGTCTGAGCGTCTCCATGTAGAAAATGGAGGCTGAGCTCAGTCAGATCACTCAGCCTGCAGACAAAATGGAGGAGTGTTTGAGACGTGCAGATAAACAGTCACAGCTTAGTGTCGGCCTCTGAGGGCTCAGGGCCGTCCTGGTATCAAGTGCATGACGGCTCTCTGCACACACTTTGAGTCCTTATTCACATTTTCTATAAGTCCTCATCTCTGTGGACCTGAGGGATTACCCACAGTTCATAGTGCTGTGATGGTCAAAACATTAAGAACAAGGATGGAAATAAATAAATAACCAAACTGAAGGCTCCAGTCAAATATCCCAGTCGGCAAGTTTGGGATATTTGACTGGAAATCTGACTGGAAATCCCTGAGCACTGTGCAGAGGACTCTGAGGACTGAGCTTCTGTGAGAGCTGCAGGATTATAAAGTGACCTCTGTGATGTGCAGAAGAGCACAGAGCACGACTAACTGTCAGATCATCAGCTGACACTGTGACACGTGCCTGTATGTGCACATCTTTACTTTTAATAAGATGTTTCAACATGCAGACGTTAATCTAACACAGTAACAGCTGCCTTTGTTTCAGATCCAGCTCATTCCAGTTCACTGACAGAGACAAAGTTTTGGTGCTGTGGTAACGACTCTGAGCTGATGAAGCTCTGATAACTCTGATAACATCTCCCTCCCAGTAATAACCTCCCAGCAGCAACTGCCACAGGCACAAGTCAGGAATGTTTCACGGTTCAACTTCCTGCAGTTACAGTGAAACAGTCTTTGTAATTCACATCTGTGTGACTCGTTTAAGTTTTCTTCTTCTGACAGTGAAACTCTTACAGATACAGATGTGATGCTGCTGCACATGTTAGTAAATCTGTCTCTAAATCTTCTTTAAAATTTCAGCCTTTGTAGTGAACACATGTTTTTCAAACACCAGGGTCAGAACACACTGTGGAAAAGTAAGGTGCATGTTTTGTAGTCCATCTTCTGGTCATTGTAGTTTTTACCCTGTGGACGCTGTTAACGACAGACGAGTGTAAGCTCATTCTCAGCACACGGCTCTGTTACTTTCCTAACTCCTTATCAGTTCTCCTAGTGACTTTTCCTTCACCTCATTGGTGTTTTCACTGAGGTCAGAGAAAGGAGGTTAGGGAAGGAGACAGGAGAGACTTTTAGAGCACACAGGTAACGGCTAAACTGAGCATGAAGGTGTGTCTGAAACATGCTGAAGCACGTCTGGTGCAATGATTGCAGTCTGCTCCAGGGCAGCTGGAGAGTCCTGTTTGGAGTTTTCCCCTTTTGAAAAATACAATAACATCCAGAAACTTCTTAATTATTTTCAGAAAATAGTCTTTGAATGTGTTTTATTTTATTTCGTAGGATCCATTAGAGTGACAGAAGATACATGTTAGTGGAGAATTGTCAGAGTGTTTAGTAAGAGGTCAGCGTGACAGTTTATGGTTCACCTCTCTATGTGTTTGTTTCCATCTTATGTTCTTATATGTTGTTTGTTTGAAACTTATGATCAGTATTTTAAAGCTCTTAAACTGAACTCAGACACTTAACAAACTGGTCAGACATTGAAATGAATTGTTCCTCTGAGTATTTGAACCTGCTGTTGTGTTGCTTTTGTGTGCTGGTGTCACTGATGGCTGCTGCTATGACAACAGACACACAAACAGTTTGATGTCATCAGAAATCCCTCTGGAAATTGTTGGAATTAAATAATTTGCAGTGCCTCGATAATTCTATGCGTTTTATTAACAATAAGTGTTATAAAGTTATATAGTATTAAGTGGACACAGCCCTGAGAAATAATTGGATTATTGGATGCCTCTGAGGAATCAAAAGAACAAATGAGTATTTACAAAATACTCAGAAAAAAAAAAAGACAATTTATGGTTTGAAGCTGATGTACTTTCACACTCCAACACTGTTATTATGTCCTGCAGTCTGAGTGTATAACAGCACTGCCCCCATGAGGTCAAACTGAAGCATTGCACATTATAATTCTCATCCAGTAAACTTTAAACCTCTACTATGGGCTCAAATTGTGCTCATAAATATTTTTGCGTAGTTGTGAACTGAGTTTTGTAACCATGTAAACAAAATATCTCGAAATTTTATGTTTGTGCATCTACAGATGAGAATTTGTGTGTGATTTGTGTTTGTAAAAAACTAAAGTTACACAAAAGTTACAATTTTTTTGTTAAGGTATGTTTACTACAAAGAAAACGACCTGTGAAACTCTGCGCTCAAGTTTCCTGCTTGTGTGTGAGTTTCAACTTGCAAGTACAAATTTTGACCCGATTTTTCGTCCTTTCGGCTGATTGGTCAATGTCATGTCAATCACAAATTTAACAATCCAATCAGAACAAATGGGTTTGGCTGTAGGAGTGGTGCTTTACTGAGCTGCAACCCGTCCACTCAAGGTCAGAGGGGCAGGAGAAACAGGCTGGGGTCCAGGAATGTCTGTAAAACGAGAGAAGAAGGTTATTAGGAGAAAGCACTAAGAATTACTTGGCCAGCCGGAGCTACACTGATGGTAGTTAGCACAATGATCCAACGAAGAAGCAGACTCTCCTGCGTTCTTAAGTAGTGTGAGAGGGGCATCACTCATGATGAGAAGCCATTGGGTGAATATGGTAGATGGCCACAGGTTATAATCCAGAGCTTAACTTCACACAGCTTAGAAGAGGACGAAACATAGCCACAGGGCTATTGTCAACACACCAGTGGAAGCTGGGGGTCATCCGAGGGTATCTTTTGTACCTCCATCACATAGAATGAAGTCCAACTTGGATTTAGCAAAACTGACCTTCCTCTCACATTTTACACACCTTTTAGACAGGTTCCACATTGTTATCATAGCAACAAATGCGTCCTTCATTTCCACGCATTTGAAGGATGGGTCGGATGTATCCTTCATAGCCCAAGCTATCCCAGAATTCATAGCGCAACCCAGCCAATTCCAGCTTCAACAATGGTGGCCGCTACTTAGTTTCAATATTACTCTTATTACGGTTTGTGCGTCATACTTTTAAGATATTTAGACGAGAATGTAGCTGTGTAAACTTCAAATATCTACTCAGTTTATCAAGACATCACATATTTGTAAAAGTGCTTCGACGTTTTCGGAGACATCTGTTACCCACCAGCTCGATAGCTAGAAGAGAACACATTGAGGGCACATTGTTTTCAGATCCCCGTGGTGTTTTGTTACCCAGGTTAAACATAATATATAAGGCACTCAGACAACTTAAAATGTTATTGTTTTGCTATTTCCAGTGTTTTATTTGTTCCTGAGTAAATCGGTTCAGCTGAGATTAAAGTTATAGTTTTCACAGCTGAATAAACTTCAAACAGAAAACTGATTAAACAGAAGTGTAAGATGGTAGAGAACGTACTCCAGTGTCCTGTTATATTTTAGCAAGCGAGGAGCAGACGGCGGAGTTTATTACACTCCATCGAGACAGCTGGTGACACAAATCTGAAGGCTAGACCGTCCCATTTCGCAGCCTTGCACTTCCAGCCTTCTCGGTCTTCAGAGGACATGGCCAACGCAAACCGAGAAGGCTGCGTCCTCTGGGTTTTGGGACATAGCTAGAATCTTTGTCCACATCTCCTATTTTTCTCAAAATGACAGTAATAAATTACATTACTTTGACATTTTTTAAAATCGTACAAAAACAATTTGCTATAATTGGCAGCTTGCAATTTACTACAAGTTGCATTTACTGAAAAAATGTGTTGCAGGGCTGGTTTTGATCTTTACAGCTCAGTTACAGCACGGCCAAATGTTCTGTGGCACAGACGTGGCCCTGAAGTCACTCCACACGAAGGAAACACAGATGAGCCCTGTGTGGGCCAAAAAACACAGATAGTGTATGTGATTCATACTAAAACACATCAGGGGTGTCTCATTGTTGAATCGGCTGACCTCCATTCATTACCATCGAAACCCACTGCAGGTAACTGTCCACAAAAAACAATAAATACATTCAGTATTTTTTGTCTGTCCTAAATCATCTGTTTTGATTTACAAAAGTATAAAACTGTATGATTATGAAAGATCTAATTTCGCTGGTTCTTATATAGTGAGACTCATTCACCCATTTCCACACCCACGTGTTTTCTGTGTGGAGCAGCTTGATGTTTGTATCTTCCCCAAAGACTTCTCAGAGTGCAGACTGGAACACTCAGGGGTGAAACCACCAACCTTTCAACCAGCTCAACCTCTGAGCCACAGTTAGCCCAAAAACATTCAACAGGACACACAGAGTAGAAAAGTCAGGAAGTGTTGTTTAATATAATATTGAAATACAGAGCTGAGGTTCAACAGGATGACTGGTGATGTTAGGATGTTTTCTCATTCATCATCATGTTGATCAGATTTAATCTTGATAACATGATAAGAGTTAAGCATGATTAACTATTATTAAAGGAAACAAAAGTATAACTTTAAACTTAGTCTATTTATATCATCTGAGTCGCTGTTCTGCTGTCAATGTGATGATGATGACATTGATTATCATGTTTGGTGTCAGCACTGAGAGTTTAGAGCACCAGCTGAAGACTCGGTTTAGAGTTTAGCAGACAGTCTAGTCCTGATCATCGGGAGGCTGGAAGGAATCCGGACTCTGTGGCTTTTGTTTTCTGCAGAACGATAAACCAGCAGCAGCAGCCACACCTGCAACTATCAGGCCAACTATCACTCCAATAGATCCAGTTCCACCCGGTCCTGATCCATCTGCAGGTGAGAAACAGGTGTGAGGTGTCATGTCTGGGCCAAAAAACAGAGATACTGTATGTAATTCATACTAAAACACACCAGGGCCGAACAACATGTTGGTCCTGGACCAAGCTCAACACTGGAGATCAACAGAGGTCCCCCCATAAGCCTTTGAGGAAGATTCGGCCGACCGCGATCTGGGTCTGCACAGCCTGTTCTCCACTGCATGTGGTGATGACTTCAGTTTTTCTCAACCATCTGTCCCAGTTGCACCTGATCCTGTTCCAGTTGTGCTTGTTCTATGATCCCCGTTACATGTATGGGGCTGCAATGGGCAAGCTACACCATGTGGACCAGCAGGCACAACTACTCAGTGTTGAACACTTGTTCTAATGTTTTAGGGAAAAAGGGCAGTGCTTACATTCAATCTTTGGTTTGTATTTGTTTCCTCCTGAAAACTAGGAATTAGTGAGTGGTCTAAGGAGCTTGGAAAGAAAAGCGTCGGGACTTGTTTAAGTTATTTAAGTTCCTTAGACTACGATGACCTGGATGACTGAGAACCTTCACAGACGAATCAGTGAGTGTTATTCCCGGCCACTATACAGTGATTACCATTATTACATCTTTCCCACTGTGAAGCACTTACAATGTTTGTGTGTCCCCCGACCACTGTTAGGTGACCAAAATAGGAAAGTTTAAATGAAGTGTAACATTTTCACTTTCCAGCATGTTTTCAGTGAGATATAGATTCTCTGCTGGGGGATAGAGGAAGCTGTACCTTACTAAAAACCACTGAATGAAGTTTTCTAAATGATTTACAGAAAAATCAGAGTTACTCACTCACCTGGAGGAATTCTCAGATTGATGGTGATGTTTTTCCATGAACGTGTTTCTGCTATTTTAACACGACACTTGTATGTTCCAGAGTCAGCAGTGGTCACTTTCTTCAGGATCAAAGACGCGTCTCCATCCTTCATCCCTCTGAGAGCCACTCGGTTCTTATATGATGGATGCTGGTTGTTTGGAACAAAACGCCCATCCTGGTACAAAAAGACATTTTTCTGTCCCAGGCCAGCTCTGCTCCACTCTACAGCTGAGATCTTATTGGTAACTCGACATGGAAGCGCGACGTCCTGTCCAGACTCGGCTGTGATGTTTATCTGGACTGAAAGAGGAAACAACACAGAGCAGAGAGGTTAAAGGTCAACATACAATTATAAGCAGAATTATTTACTTTAAATATTTGTTTATGTCTTTTAACATTTGGATGGATTTAATGAATGTTATTGTCTCAATGCCCAGCAGAGGCCTGTACTATAAAGTACTATACTATTATAGTACTACTATAAAGCAGCTTTGGGTTCCGGGTTTTCTGTGCTAGGAAGGTGGTTCACGTCTTATAACAGTGCATTGCCATGGTAACTTATTCTGTGAACCTGCTCCAGATCAGATTAAATCCAGATTAGAGATCTTGATGTATAAAATAAATCTATGGACCAATAATGTTTTATAAGAGTTAATATCTGGTTGAAAACAAGATGCCTGCACTTCACTTGTGGAGCTCATGTTAAATTTGTACATAAACTAAGTTTAAATCCTGTTTTTGTATTTAGTCTTAAACAGCACAGAATCTGCTTTCAATCAACATTTTTTCATTACCTGACTGATTATCCTGATTTCCATTATCAGAGTAAATAGATGGGACAGACATGTTGTTGATATCACTTCCCAGAACAAGGCGAAGGTCATTTTAGCCTCATGCTAAACATGCAAAGTGTCAGAAACTACAAGATGTTAGCTTCCACAGAACAACAACATGTGCTGATAATAAGTGAACATAATGTGTGAGAGAAAGCAGCCTCTCATTATAAGACACTGTGAGTCTCTGCATGCTGCCTTTATGGAGCTACAGCTGTTTGTATACACTGAACAAGAAGCTTTGTAGCTGCATCCTGACTCCTGACACACGTTACACTTCTTAGTCTCTGTCACAGCTGGATTACAGATGTTAACTCCACACAAACTGCACCCAGCCTTGTGTCTCCTCCACACACAGACAGTCTACTTTACTCCTCGTTTTCTCAGAAGGGCATTATGTTAGTTTCTAACAGTAAATCTCACCTGCAGAGACGAACACGAAGACGCTGAAAAACAGCAAAGTTGAGCCGAGCGAGACACTGACAGCAGACATTTCTTAACTCCACCCTTCAGAGTCAGAGAGAGAGACGTTAGGCTGCGCACCGCTGGTCTGAAAGGCTCTTAGCACATAAACCGTACGTACTAATTTACTTACTCGGGTTTCATATGTGATAGTTTGTGTGCAGGACTTAGTTTAAGGGCTGAAAATGAATCTGAATAAATCCTGTTTTTCCCTCTCAAAGACTCACAAACTCCTGGCATCCCTGTTAGAAAGAAACATCGATATTTGAGAGTAAATGTTTGAGAAAATTAAATTTTAAAAAAATCTGCCAACATTTTAAAATTTTGTCCCTGAAATAAAAAAATAAAGGTAAGTGTGGAGAGAGATCTGTCCTTAAATGGACTTTGGCTGATCTGTTTGTTCTGTTAAAGTTTGATATACTTTGATTTTATATGATATAGAAAATTAACAAAAGAAATGATTTAAAACTCGTGTAAGTCAAAACATGATGGTGGACTAAAAGTTTACGTCTTTCAGTATTACAAAATTACTGTTATTTAAAAAAACAACACGCTTTTAATCTCATCGGTTGAGCTAAATTATGGCATAAATGTGATGATGAAATTAAAGAGCTGGCTGGAAAGTCGCCCAGTATTCATGAGAAAGCTCCTTTAACTCCAGGGTGAGAGATGATTTCACTGTGAGGGATCAGGCCTGCTGTCACACAGAGACTGATGACAGACATGCTGAGGCTGTTAAGTTTGCTTTTCTGATTAATATGTCTAATGAGAATTAGCAGATTTATATCATAAACCATGAGGAGACACGTGAGGAGAAACTCTCATTATCTGTATTTGGACCTTTCTTCTGCTGTGGAGGAGATCATCCAGCGACACGAGCGTCACGTCGAGGTTTTACACTGAATCTGCTGCTCCTCTTTCTCCATGTGTTCCACCACAGAGAGGTGTTGAAAATACCTGTAGTCAGCAGAGGCATGTCACTCTTGATCCCCTCTGCCAGTGGCTCGGGGATGTGTGGAGCAGGTGAGAGATGGCGTCGTCTGTGGAACGATTAGTCTGGTATGCAAACTGAAGTGGGTCAATGGTGACAGGAAGTGGAGTGACGTGATCTCTTACCAGTCTCTCTAAACACCTCATCACCATTGGTGCTACTGGGCACCGCGGGAATCTGCTGTTGAAAAGATCGCAGATTAAAGCTGACTCAGTTGGCTGAGGACACACGCAAGAAAGAGTGTTTAACTTCCTGTTTAAATAAAAGTTTAATATATCAATAATCCTTGTAGAAGTATTGTGATGATGGCACAGTTATCTCACTGGATTCTGACTCTGTGTCCACAGTTCAAGAACATAAACAATCATTTAAACCAGAAAAGGAAATAAATCCATAAAGATGCTGCACACAATGATGCCTTTGATGATGAGGCATCTGGGACAGAGCTCCCCTATAACAGTCTCCCCAGCGACTATGTTATAGGTGTCCAACACTTTTTCTATGTTTGAACTTAATGTGACCACTAGAGGGAGGTGTGTGCCTGTTAGTGTCATAAACCAGCTGTGTGCAGCAGGCAGGATTGGACCCAAAGACTGTAGACTGGCAGATGAAACTGAACTTTATTACTTTATTATTACTGAATCACCAAACATTTAAGATTAAGGATTAAGTAAGGAAATCTCTGAGAAACACAAAACTAAACACAAGGAGGAACTCACTGCATGAGGGAGGACGCAATGCTGGGAAGAGGAAAACAGAGGGTTTAAATACATTAGGAGTGATGAGGAAACTGGAGCTGGGATTAATGGGACCTGATGAGACAGGGAGGAAAGCAAACTGAAAACACCAACCCAGGACACAGACTGTCAAACTAAAACAAGAAACATTGTGAGATGTAGACTGTGACAACCGGACATGGAACATGCAGACATGAAACATACGAACAACTGGGGGGACTGGGTGGAACATGAGAAGAGGGACACGGGAACAGGCAAGGGGGACAGAACACAGAGACCTCTATGAGGACAAAGGAGGGCGAGAGGGAGCGAGAGAGGGAGAGATGACGTGCTGGGGGAACGTAGATAAACATGATAGGTGTGGAAAACAGAATGAAACAAGACACAAACACACATAAACAGACACACAGATCGACACAGATCGACACAGAGGACAAAGACACAAGAGGAACCTACCGAGGAGCTAAACTGATCACAAGTAAACTCAGAGAGGTAATAACAATGAACTCAGAATTAAACAGTAAACTACAAGAACAATAATAATAATAATAATAATACTAATAATAATAATACATTAGACACCAAACACAAGAAAACTCAAAACGCTGGTCAAAAGAACCCAGAACCATCACAGCTGTATGTAGAACAAGTGTGAACACCTGTGTTCTCATTATGCTACAAACCAAAACCTTATACACGAATGAATGAATCATTTAATTATAAAACAAAGGTATCATTGAAGTGACGTGTGGAGGAGCTCAGCATCTTCACTCAGCCTTCCAGGTAATGTGATGAAGTTATTTCAGTGTAAAACAGGAAGTGGTTCAAACAGAGAACAGAGTTCTTCCTCTTCGGCTGAAAGCTCTGAATAGAAACTTCAATGACAGACAGCTGCTCTCTGGATTTGTATACTGTGGGTGCGGCCTCAATGCAAACCTGTTTGCTTAGTGTGGGCAGCACACAGCCCACAATAGGGGCTCCTCACTGGGGCACATCTGGAACCCACAGTATGAGTAACATATGTGTCCTGCTTTTCACATCAGTACTGGGCCCACTGTGTCAGTCTGCATCTGCTCACAGTAGCTCAACATGAGGCCCAAAAGTGCAGGAGGCCACACAGCAAGCTGGAACATAAACTGGTCATATCGCATAATCCAACTTAGCAGTAGAGAAATACTTTTATTTTGAAGGATTTTACACCCTTCTTTCAGATATCATCAATCCCACCTTCCAAGATTAGGTACCAAACCCCAAGAACACCTGATGCGTTGAAGGCGTGGAAGATGAGAGCAGCTGACCTGAAAGAGAAGATGATGGCTGAGCTGGAAACCTGGACCCTCTGTATAAAACTACCCAGACTACATGAAGTACCCTCTCAAAGTCTACTAGATGATGTGAATGAAGCATCACTGACAATACATGCTGTGACCATCACTGAAACCAATCAGCTGATGTACACTATGGCAGCAGTGATCAGTGAGATACTTGGCTACAGGATGAGCAGCCACAAGGAGCAGTGCCCTCCATGGAGAAGGAGACTAGAGGCCAAGATCAAGGTAGCACAGACGGATGTTAGACAACAATCAGAGCTGCAGAAAGGTGTGAAGAAGTACAGAGAGTAGCCCATTCCCGAGGCCTTGGAAACTGCTACTTAGAGCCTTGGCCAGTCGCCAAGAGGTATACCACAGAGATAGAAACCAGGAGAATAAACCAGCTGTTCTCCACATCCACACTGTACTCTCAGTGGCAGGGGAACAACATGGGAACAGCCCCACCAAGCTAGGAGATGGAGCCATACTGGAAGAGAATAGAGGAGGATGCACCCTATAATACGGGTATTGCAGGACATTCCTGATTCTGGGCATCCTTAGGCATCAGGAATGTCTGGACAATTAGCAGCAGGGTTATTTGTGCTGCTAGACACTCATGGAGTGCCATCAGTGTGCTGTCAGAGACCAGTCCCATCCAGCTACCAACCAAAACCTGCCTCAACGCAACATGGAAACTACTGTCAGGCAGGGGTGAGATGAACAGGCACATGATTCAATTCATGAGCAGGGCCCAGAAAGGATTTGGCAGAGACACCAGAGGAGCAATGGAGCAGCTACTGGTAAACAGAACAGTCACTCGAAACTACAAGACCAGACTGAGCAACCCCCTGTGACACGTGGCTTGATTACAAAAACGCTTATGACTCGATGCTCCACACCTGGATCCTTGAATGCCTAGAACCGTACAAGGACAACAAAACAGCCAGTAATACAAGTCACCATCATGTGTGGGATTTACCATCTCTGTCCCCCTCTGTTGTTCTGCATAAGCCTGAACCCCCTAAGTGAGATTATTAAGAAGACTGACTACGGATACCAGATACAGAATGCAGCAAACATCATCCACCTCCTCAAATCCTAGATGCATGAAGGAGCGTTTCTGCAGGTCCGTCCTCCCTGCAGCTGTCAGACAGTACAATCAAAACTACTCCCAACAATCATAGATGTTTACATCTGGGCTGTAAGTGCAATAATTTAATCAACCGATTTGCACTATAACCTGGTTTGCCTTTTATCTGTAGTTTATTTTATTTTATTTAATAACTGTACAGTACTCTGTTTATAGTAACCATTGTCCTTGATGTAAATATGTAAGAAAAAAATTGTGTATGTTTCTGCTCTGTGTCCTGTGTACTGTTTGTTTGTATATGTGTCTTTCTGGCTGCTGTTAAGACCAAATTTCCCCTTGTGGGACAATTAAATGATTATTCTATTCTATTCTATTCTATTCTATTCTAAATGGACAGGTTGTATGCCAGGAGTGATGTCTGCTAAATGGAAATAAATTAGTTCATGAGCCAAACTGCAGCTCAATGAGGACATTTGATATCTCTGATTTTTCCAGAAATGATGTTAAAGCAGTGTTGGGGGAAAACTCTGTAAAAGACCCAGGAGAAATAAAGACACAATGAGACAAAGTTACTTTCTTTATCAAACGTGTACACGGGTGAGCTGCTAAGAACAACTCACACCATGCACAGTGGCTTGGTAATTTTTATAGGCACAGAGCACAGAGACAGTGAGAACAGGATAACAAATAATAAACAGATAAAATAAAACAACTCCATATATGGTGCTAGTCTCGTCAGCAGAGAGCTAGGGAAGATAAAACAATCTAAAACAATATGTCCCAGAAACAAGATGTGTTTGCTGGGAAAGTCTAAAAAGATAATTCTAAACTAATCTAACCATAGGCAGAGGGCAGACAAAAGGCATCTTTGTACATTTAAAAGAAGGTAAAGAAACATAGAATCATTTTTCCTGTAACATTCCCTCCTGTTTTAACTTATTTTAAATGTATACAACAATTGTCTGTGAAGGTTATTTATTAAGTATCTTAAGCAATTTTTTAATTTTCAAAATGTCAGCATAGCAGAAATGGAAGTCATCTGGTCTAAAGAATAAAACAAAAGAAAATAATAAAAAGAAAAACATAGTAAATGAAAATCATAGTAAATGAAATAACAAGTGGAATAAACAAGAAAAAATAATAAAACTAAAACTACAAAAAATAAAGGATAAAAACCTTATATTTTAAAACGAAAACTACAAAAAATAAAAGGATGAAAACTAAAATGAAAACTTTGTATTTAAAAATGATGAAAACCTAATATGTAAAATGAAAACTTCAAAAAATACAAGGATGAAAACCTTATACTTAAAATGATGCAAACCTTAAATTGAAAACTTTATATGTAAAATAATGAAAACTTCATATTTAAAATGAAAACTTCAAAAAATAAAGGATGAGAACTTCAAAAAATAAAAGGGTGAAAACCTTATATTGTACCTGCATAAACTACTAATGTGTTAATCAGTGCGTGATCACTTGACAAGTCATTTTTAATCACCACGTCATTTATTAGCAGCTAGTACAAGTTCTCCTCTAACAGAATTGCAACGGGATGTTGTTCTTCTTGAGGCACGGCAACATAAGCAGTCATTGTAGTTGTTATCATCTTTGAAATCATTACTCTTAGGCATGGCAACACACACAACACTAATATGAGCAGTGCTATCATGATGAGACCTAGAAGGAAAAATGGCTTTGCTACAGCAGCTAGCCATGAACCGCTGAACAGCCAGTCCAGCCAGTCCAGCCAGCCTTGTGCTGTAGCTGCTCCAGGTGTGTGGTCAGTGACATATTTTTGCAGAGCGGTCAAATTCTGCAAAGCTTCATAAATGTCTCCTCCAGTTTCGTATCCATCAGGGATAAAAGTGCAACATGTTTCCCCGATCAGCTTGCAAACTCCTCCTTGTGATGCTGTTAGCAGGTCTAGTGTCAGTCTGTTCTGCAGCACCATCGTTCTGATGGCCTGCTGTTCTCCTGCTAAGGCCGTTCCCAGGGCCTTAGTTAAGTTGATGTGTTGTAGCAGAGCATATCGGTTGATTTCCACATGATCCCGCACCTCGGCAACTCCAATGCCGGGGATCAAGCTCTGTAAGAATTTCACTCCTCCTCAGATGCGAAACTCTGGTTCCTTTACTGCTTGGTGCCGTCCGTGCACATTGAAGGAAATTGCCTTCCCGGGTTTCCTCCGTGGCGTGAGCGATAAGCAGAGTTCTGTCCTTTCCTTATAAGATTCCTAATTATTTAAAGTAACACTCAGGTATGCCATTCAGCTGGGTTAGTTACGACGTCGGGAGCAGCTTGGGAGAACAAGGAAACACAGACTGCTTCAGGTTGTCTTCCCAAATCGACTCAAAGGTTTATTTGATACACAGCAGTTTATATAGATGAAAAAAGGTTCGTGTGTCAGCTTTCCCAGTTCAAACCGGTACAGACCAAATAAGGAAACGTCTTCCTGCCTTCTGAGCAAAGTATCCCTTGTGTAGTTTATCAGTTCAGCTACAATTTATGATCATCCCAGCAAAATACACTCCTAGACATAAAATACAGAGTTCTTTCATTAGTGAATTCTGAAACGAACCACCTAGCCTTTAACGAGCCTTTTCCAGGAGATAAAGAAAAAGGGAGGATGGGAGTAAGGAAGTGGTCTCATCTCTGTGGTGTTTTTGACCTTCAGGTACCAGCTTGTGAGTCCTACACATTAATTCTTGGGTCACAGAGAAAGAGAAAAACAACTAGTAGATCAGCCTTATTGAGTAACAGTTTTCCTGTATAAAACAATATCCTGTAAATGCTTACCGTGGTATCAAAATATCATAACAGTTCCCCTCTTTTATTATTTTTTTAAAAATAATAACTCAAATAGAAAGGAAAAATCACAAATGTAATAACATAATATAAAAAGCAAATCATAAAATGTAATAGTTCACAACCTAATGTTCAATATACACATCAGGAACATCATTGATGACATCTGACACATAATCTGGGTCAATTTGTGCCAATTGCAAATACATTGAAGTAGCTGTACTAGTAGCTATACGGGTTATCATTGAACGTACACAGGGTACCACACAACAGACAATAATCATCAAAAACATGCTGCAACGGTTACAAAGGCTACAATTAGTTCCTTCCATCTTCCAAACGTGTCCTGTAGCCACTTATCTAGCCACTGACCGTGACCTGTATTGGCAATTAGTTCTATCTGCAATGCTTCAAGTTTATTCATAGCTTGTGTGAATGAACCGTTAGGGGCGGTATTATTGGGAATGAAAGTACAGCATACATCAACGGTTACTAGACCACAGGTACCGGTCCAATTAACAGGTAAAGCTAATCTAAGAGTATTATTGCACATCCAATAAGCATGTGGGATTGGTCTAGTTAGGCGCGTGACCATGTGTGATTTAACTAACTCCCCCCAGTCAGTATCATTTAAGACACCCTCTGGGGGAACAATGATCGATTCTCTGCTCGAACTTGAACTGTGTGTGTGTTCCTCCAGATATGATACAACTTCAGCCACAGAGACAGCTAGCCATGTCTCATTACAGCGTGCACCTGGGGAGTCAGAGAAGAATGTATAGTTATCCTTTGTATAATCTATGTGTGTGTCTGGGCCAGTTAACTTTAGTCTGCGCAGACATATCATACTAGTATTAAAATGGAGAGGGATCTGTCCTAAGGGCAGTGAGGGCTTTAACCTATTCTTAGGGCGTTTCATTGGGGCGCAGGTCCCTGCGGTGTCATCAGATAACTTCAATAATTCGCCTAATGGAGTCTCAGGGTTAGTTGGTGTGTGTGTGTGTCTAAGTAGGCAGTCGAGAGGGCTCAGAGTCAACTGTAAAGCGTCTTTAAAGAGAGCATTATTTCCGCTGATTTTCTCTAGTCCCTCAGTGAGGGGGAAACCGGATATGGGGTATCCTACTATTACCTGTTCTGGATTAGCCTTTGAACAGACATAACAGTTACTGTTTCCTAAATCACGAGCGGCTGTTCTGGCATTTTCATACCAGGCGTTAGCTCCTGTTCTAGAGGGCGCATAAGATGGTTTATTAGTGGCGTCTATGTTGCTATTTACTGATTTTAGGGAACGTGAGGAGTGCATTAAGTAGGTGTCTTGCAAAATGGAGCATGAGGTATAGTCAGCAAAATATGACCTGCAGAAATGTGAACATGGTTGCAGTTTACAATACAAAATAGCAAAGAGAAATCTTAACGTTAATGCGATAGATATAATAAATAACCTAAATATATAAGAAAGTATATAAGAAAAACAGTTCTTCAGTTGTCTCCTGGCCTGGTCCCAGGTTCGAGAGACACAGAATAAGCGTCGTATGATGACAATGGGCATTTCATTTTCTCCATGATCAGGATGAAATGAGTCTGGCTTTATCAGGTTAGACATCATGTGGTACTTTTGGCTGTCTGTTCCTGCTGGATGTTTGAGTACCTTGTTGTTGTTCTTTCAGACGTTGTGTGTTAATCAGTGATTGTGTGTGTGTATGTTGGATCCGGGCGCTGGCTCGCCTGAGATGTCATCTACCCGTGTGTTTATTTGCTCTGGATCCGGGCGCTGGCTCGCCGGAGATGTCGTCTGCTTGATCCGACGCCTGAGATGGTCCGATTGGGCTGGTCTTAACCCTGCTGGCATGAATCCACTGAGGTTGTCCGTCTGTGAGGATGCTGGTTCTTCGTCACTGCCAGTACAGTCTGGGGCTGGAACACGCGGCCTCCCAGAGTGTCCTTGGTTTTAGTGGCTTCTCCAACATGCGTCTCCTTGTCTCCACTGGTGGAACTGTGGAGGGGAAAAGCTGAGAGAGACAAACTTTCTGATAGTTATTATTCAGTTTTTCTACCAGGTTGTGAACATCAGTGGACAATGCAATATACATCACCTTCTACTAGCGGTGCCCCTCTGGAAGCTGACCATGGTGTTGGAAATAGTCTTATTTCAAATGGAAATAATTTGGTTACTGCAGATTGAGTCATTCTAATCTCACACAGGACTTGAGTAAGTAATTTGACCCAGGTCATTAAAGTTTTAGCACATTTTTTAATTACTTCTAATGTGAATGAAGATCCTCTATCACTGTTAATCTGGTGAGGTATTCCGAATCTGGGTATTATTTCATTGCTCAACTTTTGACAGACTACTTGTGCAGTTTCTTTTGAGGTTGGATAAGCTTCTACTCATTTACTAAATTGATCCACTATTACCAGTAAGTACTTGATGCTTCCTTGTGCTGGCATATGTGTAAAATCAATTTGTAATGTATGAAATGGAAAATCTGGTTGTGGTAAATGCTGATGTTTCGCTTTTGAGCTACCTACATTAGTTCGCGCACATGTTAGACAGGTTGCTAATATGCTTTTTACTGCATGTTATGTTTTCTCAATTACAAATCTTGATTTTATTGCCCCTATTACCCCTCTTTGTCCGACATGACTCACACCGTGAAAATGTCGGACAAGGACTGGCATCAGGGAATATGGGAGGGCAATCAAACCCTTAAGATTTTGTATAGGCCATCTCTGTCATCTAAGGTACAGTCATTATTCTATGCAGAGGCTTGCTCTTGTATGAATTTTAAATCAACATTTGTGTCTAAATAGTCTGGGAGTGTAACAAGTGGCAGCTGTAGGGGCAAAGATAATACTTCCTGTGGCGGTGGGAGCTGTGATGCAGCTGCAGCCTTGGCTGTCACGTCTGCTAAGGCATTACCTGTTGCTTCGTCTGTGTCAGCTGTACTGTGTCCTTTCGTTTTTACAACTGCAACGGCCGATGGCAGCTGTATAGCCTGCAAAAGTCTTTTAACAAAATCAGAATTTAGCAATTTATTTTCCATCAGCAGATCTAAATCCTCTCTGTCTCCACAATGTGCCAAAGTCATGCACAACGCCAAATGCATAGCGGCTGTGTGCGTAAATTGTCACATGCTTATCCACATGGAGCTCACAGGCGCGTATTAAAGCCATGAGCTCTGCTTTTTGTGCTGAGTGAAATGGTAATGAGTGAGCCTCTAGTATGATGTCAGGCAATGTCACCACTGAATAGCCACAAAGAAATGAGTTGTCACTCGGCCTTGAACAGGACCCGTCCACATAAACCGTGGCTGAGTCTGGGATAGGTGTTTGCTCTAAATCTGGACGTGGTTCTGTGGATTCCTGTATACGTGTCATGCAGTCATGAACGTCAAGCCTGTCTGAGCCATCCTGTCGGTCAGAAGAACACAGAATAGTATCAATAAATGTCATGGCGAATCAGGTGTGCTGCTCGCTTTTATAGTGAGATTTGCATATGTTGTGTAGTTATGTTTGCTAGAATGGTCGTGACCTGGTGATTGGTGTGTAGAATAGTGTCATGTGAGAGTGTGAGCTTCTCGCAGTCCCTTATCATGATAGAGCAAGCTGCTACTGCCCTCAGGCAGGCCGGCATTCCTGAACAATTCAGGCAGCACCTTTGAGTGGCGGAGGTCAGCGCTCCCTTTAATGCATTGAAAGAGGCAGTCATTTCTGTGGACCACAGTATTCGAGGAGGCTTGTCTTTTTTACAACAGTCACGCAGAATGTGGTCATGAAAAGAACAGTCTGGTATCCACTGTCTGCAATAGTTCACCATGCCTAGGAAGGACAACATTTCCTTCTGTGTAGTGGGACGAGGGACGGAGGTCACAGCTTTGACCCTGTCTGCAGTCATGGAACGTTTTCCGTGAGACAGTGTGAATCCCAAATATTGAACACAAGTCTGACAGTACTGCATTTTCTTTGCTGATGCTTTGTGGCCAGTCTTTTGGAGGTGCTGGAGAAGCATGTGTGTAGCAGTTTGACATAGTTTTTCACTTTCAGCACAGAGGAGGAGGTCATCCACATGTGGATCAGGGTGCAGCCCTGGAGGAGTGAAGCACCATTGAGAAAGCAGCAGAGCTGTCCATCATGCCTTGGGGCAAACGAGTCCAAGTGTACTGCTTATTTCTATGTGTGAATGCAAATAACGGCTGTGTGTCACAGGTACTGAGAAAAAGGAGTGGAGCATAAATCCACCACGGTAAAATGTGTATGCAATGCATGTCAATATGCTGTGAACATCTGAAACGAGAGGTGGCAGAGGAATGTTGACTGCATTAATTTGCCTTAAGTCTTGTATGAAACGCCATACGCCAGGTTTGTTAGGCTTTGGCACAGGATTGACAGGAGTGTGGGCTTTATTACTCCTGTAGTCAATAAATCTCCTATCATGACATCTAGGGCTGCGGCTTTTTCCGTGGAAAGGGGACATTGCCTGACATATACTGGCTTGTTGTTTTTTTTTTTTTTAGGTGTACGTGATAAAGTCAATAAATCCTATCTCATTCTCACTTTTTGACCATAATGTCATATTCTGGTATTCAGCTGGCAATGTAACTGCAGAAATAGTACAGTGGATAGGGTAGGTTAGATCTATGTGACGACATGGTGTAGTTATGTCATAAACTATGTCTGAGTTATGTGACAAAATCACTGTTTGACCTTCACTTGTGTGAGCAGTTATCATGTTGTTGAACAGTGTGAGAGAAACAAAAGTGTGGCTCCCAGTCATGGGATTACCTGTTAGTGGCGTCTGTACACGTTTTTTTTTTTTTTTGGCACAGTGTGTGACACAGAGTACCGGACAAAAAGGATGTTGAGTTCATTCTCTGCTGAGGGTCCAGCTGACACAGAGGATGTTCCTTCTCCATCATGTCGGTACATAGGGCAGAGAAAACATAAGCTGTTATCAGTGTCAGCAAACATTTCACCCTTTATGTTAAATTAAATACACAAATTCATTTTTGCTTTGGGTGTCTGCGGCTGCTGGAAAACTGAGCTAAATTTGCACCTCTAGCTTGTCCAACAGTGCATAAAGCGTTTTATGAATACTAGGATAGATTCATCAGGCTTCTGTTTACACATAGTTACTGCATTTAAGTCACTTTTGTCTCTGGACATTGTTAGCAGGAATTTCTTTAGATTCTTAAAGAAATCGGCGACTTTGTCATTATTTACCCTCCTTTTGTCCATAGCGGTAACATTTGATGCATCACGTCGCGGCATTCTATCATATATTTTCTACAGGACTTTTTAAGCAGACTACTTTTCTTATCACAAATGATATTCAACATTTCTACTGACCTGTTTTCTGGCGATAATCGTTCGGGATAAGGCTCCGAAAAGAAATTAGAATGCATTGAACTTCTTAAGTTGTAAACAAAGTCAGTCACATAAGCACTCCCGCATGTTCTGGATACGTGATAATGGACGTCTTTACCGATTCGCGGACGTAGGTTACACGTAACCGGAAATGGGAGTTATACTGAGCCGTTATTTGAGACTTTATTTTGTATTTTATTAATTTTTGGTTTTACAGGTACTTTAGATTTTCTTATCGGACCTGTCTGTGGTCTTTGAATAATTCTGACCCATGTTCAGTGATTTCCAGAGGGGTTTACACGCTAGGAGGATTTAGGTTAGTATTTTCGCTGCGGCACAGCTGAGGTCACTTTAAATTTATTGCTAGCAATTTTTGTTTGTGTGAGCAACTCTCACTTAGCGAGCAACTTCTCGCAAAACAACAGGCAACTCCCTGTGTCTTTCTGCTTTTAATTTACTGCTTTTAACCCTTGAGACCCGTGTTTTGTTTTTTGTTTTTTTTAAAGAAAAATTAAACAATTAATTATTATTATTATTATTATTTTTTACGTATAAATGTGTTGTCTTTCCACTTGATTATAACTGATTTATTTATAACATTTTATATAAAAGAAAATTGTTTGATAGTGTTAATTTGGAAAGCCACAACTCTAGCGGGTCCACCAACACCACACAAGGGTTAATTTACTTTATTCGGGGACTGAGGAAGTCAGTCAGTGTATCTCTCTGGATCACTAAGTGAAACTTCGTCAGCATATCCCGTTTCTTTATGGATCGATCACTGAGAGAGGTATAATAGGTCTTTATATAAATATGAAAGACGCATATTTACCTTCTGTCAGTAATCCCACTTCTGACACCAAGATTGAGGGAAATTGCCTTCCCGGGTTTCCTCCGTGGCGTGAGCGATAAGCAGAGTTCTGTCCTTTCCTTATAAGATTCCTAATTATTTAAAGTAACACTCAGGTATGCCATTCAGCTGGGTTAGTTACGACGTCGGGAGCAGCTTGGGAGAACAAGGAAACACAGACTGCTTCAGGTTGTCTTCCCAAATCGACTCAAAGGTTTATTTGATACACAGCAGTTTATATAGATGAAAAAAGGTTCGTGTGTCAGCTTTCCCAGTTCAAACCGGTACAGACCAAATAAGGAAACGTCTTCCTGCCTTCTGAGCAAAGTATCCCTTGTGTAGTTTATCAGTTCAGCTACAATTTATGATCATCCCAGCAAAATACACTCCTAGACATAAAATACAGAGTTCTTTCATTAGTGAATTCTGAAACGAACCACCTAGCCTTTAACGAGCCTTTTCCAGGAGATAAAGAAAAAGGGAGGATGGGAGTAAGGAAGTGGTCTCATCTCTGTGGTGTTTTTGACCTTCAGGTACCAGCTTGTGAGTCCTACACATTAATTCTTGGGTCACAGAGAAAGAGAAAAACAACTAGTAGATCAGCCTTATTGAGTAACAGTTTTCCTGTATAAAACAATATCCTGTAAATGCTTACCGTGGTATCAAAATATCATAACACACATCCTGTCTGGTAATGAGTCTTTGTTTGTAGTATCATTCGGTAGCTGTAGTTGGAGCGACAGTTGAGGCTCATCAGTGTCGCGTTACTGGCACAGGTTTCGTTGAGTGAACAGTCCATACACTTCCTCTCGTTCTTCGGTGGGCAGAAAGTGTATATGTATTTGCATAGCAGTCAGTTTTATTATTCCAGTAAGCTGTAGTGTTCATAAACTGCCACCAGAAATTAGTGGCATAGCCATGGGGAAACTTGGTGTACTTTCCTTTGTCATACAGTGTCTGCCTTTTCTTCATATAGCGTGACTTATTGTCCCTCACGGAAGCAAAGATGAGGAGCCCGGCCATGGTCAGGGCCGCTGCAGTTGTTAAGAGCCACCACCTCATGACGACAGGACACACCCTCCTGTCGCGAGTAGACCCCCCGGCCAGGAAAGCTGACCCCTCC
Source organism: Maylandia zebra (assembly GCF_041146795.1). Classification (NCBI taxonomy): domain Eukaryota; kingdom Metazoa; phylum Chordata; class Actinopteri; order Cichliformes; family Cichlidae; genus Maylandia; species Maylandia zebra. The sequence continues at coordinate 2,717,894 of NC_135169.1, read as the reverse complement.
ACCGGGCGAGATCACAACAAGTGGGCAAGCCTGCCGTCAGCTGTGTTTAGATGGCTTCACTGACTCGCCTGCAGTGACTCTGATGGATCCAGGATGGTCGTTCCGCTATTTTGCAAGCTCCAGTTTTTCCTTTGGAGCACTTTGATCAGAACCCAGTCACCGGGCTGTGATCTGCAAGACACTTGATAGACATCATTACATTCTTCGTCATTTACAATCATCTCTTTATTTTCCTACAACTTAGACATACATTTTGCTACTGAAATTGTATCTGCCTTTTTCACTGGGTAGATTTCTGGCCACTTTGAGAATACATCTATAACCACTAGGGTGTATTTTTACCCTTGGCATTCATTTAGCTCAATAAAGTCCATATGGATTGTGTGGTCTCAGGTTTCCCTGAGCATTATATTTTTGACACGTCATGCACGTTCTGACAAATTGTTTTGCTGAGGTTTCAAAATTTACAGTTTAGAATTTACAGTGTAGAAATGAGAGTTGACAATACAGGTCATTCCCCCCGATGACAAATGCGTACAGCCATGAGTCACTAATGCCGCCATTTTGTGGAGGAATCTTGGCAACACTAGCTTGCCATAACACATCATTAAGTCGTTTGTCAGAACTGCACCGTGTTTTAACCATTTTGCCTGCTCTGCTGTGCTTGCTGCTTTTGTTCATTTTTCAACACATCCAGTTGAATCTGATGTGTGTTCACTGCCATCAATGTGATGTTTGTCTGTTGTGCCGCCTATTTTGCTGCTCTGTCAGCAAAATTGTTGCCTGTAGTAATGAAAGAGTCAGTAGGCGTTGTAAGAGTTTGGCATGGTGAACCGGTTTTCCAGTTGGTGTAATCATTCCTCTGTTATGCCAAATTTTTTTCAAAATGATGCACAGCAGAGAAAACATACTGGCTGTCTGTATGTATGTTTATTAGTTTGTCTTTGTGTATTTAGCTTTCGCGTATCACAGCTATCAGCTCAGCGCTCTGTGCAGAACATGAAGAAGAAAGGGGTTTTGCTTCTATTATTTTACTATCTGTGGTTACTGCGTAACCTACACAATTTAGGCCTGTGCTGTAAGGTCAAATGCTGTTCTCCTAGCTTCCACACTTGCTGATCATAAGGTGGATCTGGGCCTGGGGTTTGTTTAAATCTCAGAATGTTGTGATACTCGGTCGGTTTCTGGAAAGTGGATGTTGCGGGTGTCATTTAGCATGCACTCAGGTGTAATACCAGAAAAGAATGGCACGACTGCTATCTTAAGTTTTGTCAGAGCGTCTCTACCTAGCAAATTTACTGGACACGACGGGTCATATATGCATTTAATAAAGCACCTGCGGCCACTTGCTGTATGTACTAGTTCTAAAGGGGGCAGTTAATGGTTGTACAGTTGTGTGGCCTCAAGCTGACTTTACAACTAATTTGTCCTCTACTCCTACAATCTCGTGGGAAGTGACCTTCCTCTCCACGGTTCTAGCAGGCGTTGTCTCTATGTTATCTGCTGTTTCTGCGTGGCTGTCTGCAGCCTTGGTGTTTGTGACTTTGCTCGCCTCTCTGTTCCTGATAGCCACCTGCGGATTAGTGTTTTAGTCTATTGTCAACAGTCAGCCTTATTTTGAAGTTACAGAAAGCTTCGTCTTTTTTGTTTGTCTTGGTTTGGGAGAATAGATGCAACACTACATTTTCACTTAAGGCAGTTTTGAATAATTTCTAGTTTTTCAAACAATTCATGGATCTCACACATTTCAAACTTTCAAGTTAGGGTTGTTTCCCATTTATACATATATATATATATATATATATATATATATATATATATATATTTAACTTTGCATAGCTCACAGCTCTAAACCTAGGCATTTTTCAATCATATGCCTAATCACTATGTGTCATTGTGATTCTCAAGTATGGTCACAAGTTCGTTTAAATTCGTTTCCAAAACCAACAAAATAATCAAACAAAAACAAAAAACATAAACGTGTCAGGACACAAAAGAAAAAAGAAAAATGCTGCCACCCGAACAAGGCAGAAGTCTGCATATGTTGGCTTGTAATAGCATGCAGCTTGTAACATGGTAGACTAATGTGCCTGTGTTAATTCAGCTCCATATTATTGTGTGAAGTTGCACTGGGTTGGGAGTGGTTTTGTGTGTGTCACATTTTTGGTGAGCCAATGGCTGGAATGAGGTTGGACTAATTAGAGGCAGGTGTACTTGATTGCACTGATACACTGGTCTACATATAGCCCACACTACAAACACTGCTGTGTTGTTTTGTCTCTCTGTGCAGGTATGTAATGTGATGAAATCAGATATGTTTGGGATGGATGGGTTTTGCCCTATGAATTTTATATTAAGTGTGTCGTTTTGTCTCTCTGTGCAGTCCAGGGCCTATTATATGCCACAGCCTAAAGGCAGCAGAGTTGCAGAGGCTTGAGTGACCACTGACTATATGCTTGCAGGGTGGTGGGTCTCCAAGGACAACTTCTAACCCTGTTAAAGGCAACATGTGGAGTGCAACTTGGCTGTGTGGCATAGCTGGCTCTGGCCTTGGGACTGTGTGTTTTTATACAATTCTTAAGTGGGACACTGGACTGTTTTATCTTTTATCTCTTGATATATTTTTCGTCAATAAATTATCTTTTAGAATTTTATTGACTGACATCTTTTTGCCCATGACTGAAACGGTTGGTCAGACCTAGAGTCTTTCTTTGGGCAGAATAGCAGCTTCTGCTCTAAAAGAAACAAATAAATAAAAAGAAAAGAAAATGTGGAACATGTTCATCAGCTTAGCAGTGTCTACATATTTAATTCAGCTTTTCAATCCTGTAGTTGTAGCTGTTGTCTACAGGGTTTTGCTTATTGGTTGTTATTATAGGTGTGCTCTATATCTCAGCAATGTGTCATTCTAGGATGATAAGTTTCAAGCTGGTCAAGTGCCTCTATGCACTTCATTAGTTTAGTTATTCTCCGTATTGTCTTCATCTCACATGTCATTACACTGAGTTTCAGCAAACCTTAAGCTTGATGCAGACTACTGCTTAACAATTATCCACCTCACATCATAACCGATTAAGGTGCCTCTTCATATTAATATTATGTCATTGTTAATATTATCCTCTTTGTCTTATATGACAGCAATAGCATATTATAATATTTTATCAGTGTGTACCACTATACTACTCCTGAGCCAATTTGATAGTTAGGATCATCTTATTCAGCAAACAGATAATTTTGAATTCATCCAATCTGCGGTCACATTTGTTCTCTCTATTGCATGGCGGACCAGGCAGGTCTATTATAATATATTATTTATATTTTATTTTGTATCCATCAAGGGCTTCAGATGACCTGCAGAATCATCCTTTTCCCAAGGTGGAGACAGTTACCTTTTCACACACTGTCCTTGGCTGAACAATGACACAGCCTTAATATACTTTATTTATGTTATTAAAATATTTTCGTGTGAATTATTTGCTTTATATTCATTTTATACACTGTGGGCATGGTCATCATGCCAACTGTGTTTCATTGATAATATCACTTTACAGGTTGTTATCCTTGCTATTATTAATTTCAAATACTCTAAAGATAATTTCTACTGTAATTTTCCCTTCATCTTTATTTCGTACTTTTTATATTTATATCTACTCAGTGGGGTCTGTTTTCAACCCTTTTAAACTACTTCAAACTACTTTGATCTCTAGTTTTCACTTAATAAGGGATTATTATGTTCTTCCTGATATGGGTGTTGCTGCAGATGCGGCTGCAGCAATGAGTGTTGGTTTACTAAAAGGATTGTGGGAACTGCACAGTGTCTCGTCTTCTGGTTTTACTAAACTGGCAGTTGAGTTCTGTTCTTCTGACTGTTTATATTTTGTTTTCTTAAATCTCTCAGTTTACAGACACTGTTTTTGTCCGGCGTCTGGACTTTTCTTTTCTCACCACTGCTCGTCAGCAGGAGTGAGTTTTAATTTCACTTGCTTGATTACCCATCTTAATTATGTATTTACTTATTTTTGTTTAAGTAATATATACACAATACAGCTGCTATCACCTTCGCTGGTATTAGAGACGAGAGTGGTTGCTCACACGCCCTTCTACTTTCAGACTATTTCCAAAAGCGGTATGAACTTTACGAGACGGAACTCGACCGTTCTCTCAACTCACCAGCACGTCAGTGAACAGCAGTAAAAGAAAAACACAGTAGGAGCAGCTCAGTCTCTTATTGGACCGTGAAAATTCAGCTTGCTCCATTAATTAAAACAATACACACACACATACATTCACATTCACACCTATTCGCGCGATCGGAACCCTTATCATAAGGGGAGCTGCCAGTCTTTCTGTAGACGAGCTACTTATTCCCTAGACCCTGTCTAGACCCAGCTGGGGGAGCTACCCAGAGCTCCAAACCTAACCCACAGAAGTGGGGAGCTTCCAGTCGACGAGCTCCAAGCTACCAGCCGACGAGCTACTTTAAACCCACAGAGGTGGGGAGCTTCCAGTCGCGACGAGCTACTTTCGCTATTTTAAATTCCCTGAATTTAAAATACGCTTTTACGCAAGATTGTGTCAGTGTGTCTGTATCTACCTGGTCGGTGTCGCCGGGTCTGGTCCACCTCGATCGGGCCCCATCACCGTGGGTCGCTTTCTAAGACGTTGGCCAAGACCCGAATTTAACGCTCTTGGTCTTTTTCCACACACCTGGTGTGTGGGCTGGTCACGGAGATGGGACACGATGGAGGTGATCCGGCTCGAAGGACCAAGAAATGTTGGGGGAAAACTCTGTAAAAGACCCAGGAGAAATAAAGACACAATGAGACAAAGTTACTTTCTTTATCAAACGTGTACACGGGTGAGCTGCTAAGAACAACTCACACCATGCACAGTGGCTTGGTAATTTTTATAGGCACAGAGCACAGAGACAGTGAGAACAGGATAACAAATAATAAACAGATAAAATAAAACAACTCCATATATGGTGCTAGTCTCGTCAGCAGAGAGCTAGGGAAGATAAAACAATCTAAAACAATATGTCCCAGAAACAAGATGTGTTTGCTGGGAAAGTCTAAAAAGATAATTCTAAACTAATCTAACCATAGGCAGAGGGCAGACAAAAGGCATCTTTGTACATTTAAAAGAAGGTAAAGAAACATAGAATCATTTTTCCTGTAACAAGCAGCAACAGGGTTTTGATTCAAACTATTTTGAGGTCAAGAGGCCTTGCAGGATTTTAAAGGTTTAATTTGAAAAAAACAACCCAACTTCCACCCAAGAGCATAAAAACCACAGACTCAGAGGAAGAGGGCGGGCTTTACTTGGTGTCAGTGACAGAAATGAAAAAAAGCTCAAATGAGTGAGAAGGACGATGAAGGAAACATCTGTGCTGTGTCTGCTCTGTAAGTAGAATCTCTGTGTTTGTTTGAATTCTTGTACTTTGACTGTCTGCTCTCCTGATAACTGATGATGGAGGAGAAGACATGAAAAACAAATCAGGCTGAATTCAAGTTCAAAACACCACGAGGACCAACTGCAGGTCTGAACTGACTCTTTATCTTTGCTCAGGAGTTGAGGAAACACAGCAGGCAGTGAAAAGATCAAATCATTCACTCATTATATCAACACAGCTGCACAGTGGACACATGACTTTACTGGGTTATTTAAATGTAGTGGATATTTTTCTGTATGTCCCCAGTTAGTGCACCTAATAACAATGGTCCCTTTAAGTGCTGGAAATCATTAAGTGTCGTGTAAAATGTGCTTAAATCAAGTTCAGGACACATTCAAGGTTTTGGGATTTTAAATTGCTGAGTCAAAGTATTTTTTTATTTCTCTGTGTTAACTCTGCATTTACTGATGATCTGTCACATTTACACATTTACACACTGCCCACTTCCCCTCTACGTTGAGCCAAAGTTTGATGATTGGTTAAGCAGCTGGATGTTGATGTTTTGTACAAACTTCATTGAAACACCTCAGTTGCTGTCATCAAACAGAAAATGAGCAGATATAACAGAGAGATGTTTGTGTGTTTGTCAGCTGTTTGTGTGGAGTTGTTCTTTATGTTCACCTCAAATCAACCTGAGTTTAATTTCTCTTTAGTTCTGATCTCACTGCTGAGCTGCACAACAAACCAAGGTCAGTAACCTTCTTCTGTCACAGTTAAACCTGATAAATGCTCACTGATATGACCTGATTGGGTTCATGGTTCACATAGCTCACATATAAAGCTGAATGAAATTATTTATTTAATAAAACACCTTTTACGTCATTCTGTTGTTTTTGACAAAAGTCTAACGGATCATCAGTTTTTCATTGTAACCCTCACAGCTCGTCTGACTGTGAGTCCCAGCAGATCTCAGTTCTTCAAAGGAAACTTTGTGACTCTGAGCTGTGAGGAGGACGACAGCTCTGCTGGATGGACTCTGTGGAGAAACACAAGCACACGACAGAAGAGTCAGTGTGGAGATGGGTGGGGAAGACTAGGTGATTCTTCCTGTAGCATCGGTTACATATACTCATGGGACAGTGGAGTTTACTGGTGTGAGTCCAGAGAGGGTCCCATCAGTAACATGGTTAACCTGACAGTCACTGGTAAGCTGAGTGTGTGGAGTTAGTGTTGATGAAGCTGTGTGTAAATGGATGAAATGCTGTAGTTTGTCTCTGTGTTGAGGTGGATCAGTGATCCTGCAGAGTCCTGTCCTCCCTGTGATGGAGGGAGATGACGTCACTCTGCTCTGTAAAACAAAGACCACTCCCTCCAACCTCCCAGCTGCTTTCTATAAAGATGGCTCCCTCATCAGGAAGCAGCCTACAGGTCACATGACCATCCAGCATGTTTCCAGGTCTGATGAAGGCCTCTACAAGTGTGACATCAGCGGTCATGGAGAGTCTCCATCCAGCTGGATCACTGTCACAGGTGACACACTCACCTGTCTGTGTTTCTGCAGCTTTCAACATTCACAATGTGACGACAACTTAATGACTGTGTTTGCTTTATTTTAGACGAACACACCACCACACCTCCACCAACATCCACACCTCCACCTACATCCACACCTCCACCTACATCCACACCTCCTCCTACATCAACCTTTCTTCCTCGGTCCACCTCCATCACTCTTCCTCCATCACTCTCTCCTCCTGTTCTCTCTGTGTTGTCATCTGTTGGGTCAGTCTGTGTTGTGGTTCTACTGGTGTTACTGGTTTTGCTGGTGAGACGATGTGTTCACAGGAAACCTGAAGGTGAGACTCAGACTTCCTGATCTTTCATGGCTGAGTTTGTTTGGTAGAATAAAGTTCAATCTCATTCTGATTACACTAAAAACTTTCATAAATGTAATCTCTGTTTAGATATTTAATTTATTTTCTTGTTCATTTTGGATCATTTTAGCAGATCGAGATGAAGATGACATCATCACTCATGTCATGTACAGTTACATCAAAACATCAAATCATCAGCAGCCAATCAGAGACAGCAGAGGTAATATTTCAATTCATTCTTCTTCATTCACACTTAATACCTATTTAACCTCCTTGTACATGGCGTCCACATATGTGGACATCACATTTTGGGTTATTTAGACCAAAATACTCAATTCTGCTCTACAAGGGCCTGATATCCACGTACAAGAACATTATACTGCTACAGTTCTATCAAATTTTTTAAAGTAATATCCTCACATGTGTCTCTTATTTTTCATAAAAACAAAAATAAGGTAAAAAAAATCTGGTAATTCTTTGTTTTTACATTCATTGGGCCCCAATCAGCCCAAATATCAAAGAGAAATTAAAAATGTGGAAGAGTTAAGGAGGTTAAAGCCTGTTGACTGAGTTTGGGACATTTTGGAGTATATCCAGGGCTTCACTGGAAATCCTGAATGGGACCCAATTGCAGTAATCCAGCCGGGGTCGACAAACAACGGCATAGACAAGAGTCACTGCCACAGAGTCAGTGAGTGAAGTTAAGAGATTTTCATTAGGTGGGGAAAAAAGCTGTTCTGGGAATCCCACAGGCAAATGGGAACCACGGAGACGCTCCTATTATTATAGTACTAACTATTTCTTCTAACAGAAGTGGACTTGAGTGATGATAGGCTCATCACACCTCGAGGCCTCCTCCTCAAGGTGTGATGCCAGTGGTCATAAGTTGTTCCCTTTAGGTTTATGGTGATGTTGTTGATGTCTACTGGAACACCTGCCAGACAGTACAGAGGGAATGACATGATCTCAGCTGCCAGGCTTTTAACAGGGCACTAAGCTCTGGGAACATATCACCCCCACCCTAAAACCTTAGTCCGATGTAACCATGTGTCTTTTACGCTGTTCTTGCTGAGTGTTGTTCACAGTGAGCTGGACTGTGTGTTTGTGGTCTGTGGTTAACTGAAGCTAACAGCTCTGCAGTCGTCCAGCATCCTGTTTCTGATAGAAAGAAAACACTTCAGCTGCAGCTGTTTCAACACAGAGCTGCTCATTTAAACACAGGAAGCAACATGGACACATCATTTGGAAACTCGGCACACAGACCAACAACTCAAGATTGTATTTAATGTAATTAATACTATCAGATTCAGACTGAATTCAGTTCAATGAAATCATTACTGACCAAGTATGTGTACACATACAAGAAATTGGGTTCTGCTATTTCTTCAAATACATAAGGAGAGCTTCTCACACAGTGCAACACATCTCCAGGAGGAGACAGAAGCCACTGTGCATGTGTGAGTTTGGTGATGGAGTTTGTTATGAATGAAGTATGATTTTTTTTTTTTAGGAATTATTATGTCTGTTTTTTTATGTTTGTGGACAACAGATGGAAATTAGCCCTTGGCTATAATCTGGTATGTTTACATTCATGTAATTTTTTCTTTACATTTATGTTCATTAACATGCACTGTCCTAAATAAATAAATCAAACTACACTGACATCAAGACAAGGAAGCTCCTGACCATGCATGGAGGGTTTCACCTGAAGTCCACCCTGAGGCTGCATGCTAAGTGGAAGGAAGGAGGGCGGGGACTAGTGAGTGTCAGTACCACAGTCCAGGATGAGAAAATGAACATCCATAAATACATGAGGAAGATGGCCCAAACCAATCGCATGCTCAGTGAATACCTCAGGCAGCAGAAATCTAAGAAAGACAAGAAACCCAAAGAAATGCCACCCAACACCATTACTGACCCACTGCCAAACCGATCATGCTGGAGGATGTTGCAGGCAGCACAACATTCTCCACGGCATCTCCAGACTCTGTCACATCTGTCACATGTGCTCAGTGTGAACCTCCGTCTCATGCTATCACTAGTGTGAAATCAACTCCAACTCTGTAGTCATTTAACCCAGGGTTAGAGAGTTTCATGGGAATGTTTTTATTGTTGACTTTTTGAAACAGGAGGGACTTTGATAGATCCGTTGAGCTGTGCAAAAATCAATGTTCTCCCTTTTTTTGCTTTATATTTACACTTTGCCTTTTGTATGTATGTGATTCCAACATTTAAATTCTATCTTAGTGTCTTTACTTAAATTTTGAATGTTCACTTTTATAAAGTTAATAATTTGTAAGTTTCTATGATGTCCTAACCACATACATTCAACCTTTTCATGAAGTTACATTTACAAGGCTTTTCACCCCACTGTGTCCTGTTCTGGTTAATATCCGTGTTTCTGTTGTGAGAACATGTTTGCTTTGTGCTCTGTGGTGAAGCGTGTGAGTCTGCGTTGACAGATAATGTCAGCGTTGTCTTTGTCCACGTTCTTTTTCACATAAACACCCGAACCCCAGTTTTATGTGTGTTAACTGTGTTTCACAGCACAGGTATGAAAATAAGAAACCTGTGAAAAGCTGCTGCAGTTTATAAAAGTTGTCACTTAATCTTTTCATAATGCAAAATTACAAATAACAAAAATGTTTTGCCAAAGCTGTGGAGGAATAACAGTGATGTCATTGTTGTACCTGCATCTGTTTTATTCTGTAGAGACTGATTCAGCTGTGGTCTACTCAGCAGTGAGAACCCAAGACGTTAGTTATGGACAAACAACCATCAGAACAAGGAGGCCCAGGTACAGCTGCTCTTTATCTTTGGACAGAGACAAGCTAGCTGCTCACACTGTTTCCTGTCATCATGCTTAGCTAACCAAAACCACACCATGACTCAGAAAAAAGATGGCATATTTTTTAATATGTGCAGCAGAATGTATGATTGATTATAGATTTGCTTAAGAATTCAACTCTGATATTACCTTTTTTCTATGACTAGGATAAAGTACATTGTATGTACCATCAAATTTAATTTTAAAATTCTCTTTCTAATAAATGTAAGTTGTCAGAATAGGTGAAAACAAGTCAGACATATACATAGAATAGAATAGAATGTCTTCATTGTCACTATACTGTTGTACAATGAGATACAGAGCATCTCCTACTCAGTGTAAACATGCTAGGGGGGAGAGTTCTGCAACACTATATACATATGGACAGTATTAACAGAGGAATTAACAGAGGGGGAGGGGGGGGAGCTGTGTTATCAGTGCATGTGTGAGTTCAGGGTGGTTATGGCTTTAGGGAAGAAACTGTTTTTGAGTCTGTGGGTTTTTGTGTTGATGCACCTGTAGCTCTTCCCTGAGGGAAGCAGGCTGAACATGTTGAAACCAGGGTGGGAGCTGTCCTTGATAATGTTTGCTGCTCTGCTGAGGAATAAATGTCCATCAGGGAGGGGAGAGGGTAGCCGATGATCTTCTGTGCTGTCTTGACCACACTCTGAAGCCTCGCTCTGTCCGCCTTAGTGCAGCTGCATTACTATACTGTGATGCAGTAGGTTAGCAGCAGTGTTGGTCAAGTTACTTGAAAAAAGTAATCAGTAACTAATTACTGATTACCTCCCCAAAAAGTAATCCCGTTACTTTACTGATTACTTATTTTCAAAAGTAATTAATTACTTAGTTACTTAGTTACTTTCTAAAAACACGATTTACAACCTGAAGAGGTGATAAAGCGATAGATCTTTCAGCCCAATTCTACTTTTTCTACATAATCCATCATACAAAATGTAATCAAATGGAAAAGTCTCTTTTTAAAACTTGCTTTATTAGTTTTAATCTTTTAACTTTATGCATCAAGCAAAAATTTAATTATATGCAACATTCACTGACTGGAAGAAATTTGTTTAATATTTAAACCTATTTTCTGCACATTCCAGCACATAAAATAAAATATTTTTTGTGTTTACACTCACTCTTTCAAATAGATGCAAGTAAAACACAGCAGAAAATAAATAAAGTCAAAGACTCAGCGGTCCTGTTGCTCTATTTTCACCTGTAAAGCAGGAGTAGAGTAGGCGGAGGTTTACCCTGGTGCAGGTGTGCCGCAGCGGTCAGATGAAGAATCCGCGAGTTTCTCTGTGAACTTCCCATTACGTCGTTGCGCACTCAGTGCTTGCTTGGAAGTTTAGGGGTTTTTTTCGCTGTAAAAAGAAGTTTTCTTCCCACGCACGATGGACGCTAATGTTTTTGTCACTTTTTATGGAATCAAACTCAAAGTAAGGTCAGTACTTCCACGCTTTAAACGCTGCACGCTCATACTCTCTCCCACAATCGATATATTATCCATTGTTGATCTGCACACAGCTGTTGTCACTAACGGTGCACTCGCTTACGTCACTGTCGTGAGACATTCTCGCAAAAAAAATCACGGTTTTAGTAACGCAGTAACGCAGCGTTCCTACGGGAAAGTAACGGTAATCTAATTACCGTTTTTGCAATAGTAATCCCTTACTTTAGTCGTTACTTGAAAAAAGTAATCAGATTGCAGTAACGCGTTAGCAGGCTCTCAATGGATGAGTGGTAGAAGGTGAGCAGCAGGTCAGCGTACTTGTACTTCCTAAGGGCCTTCAGGAAGTGCAGCTGCTGTTGGGGCTTCTTGACGACCGCTGAGATGTTGTCTGTCCAGATGTCAGCAGAGATGAGGACACCAAGGAACCGGAAAGTGTGGACCCTCTCCAAACACTCCCCGTTGATGTAGAGGGGGGCCAAGTCGGTGCTGTGTCTCCTGAAGTCGACAATGAGTTATTTGGTTTTCTTGGTGTTCAGTGCCAGGTTGTTTTCTGAACACCATGCTGCCAACTTCAGGACTTCCTCTCTGTAGTCTTCCTCGTCTCCCTTTGAGATGAGTCCTGTGGTGTCATCAGTAAACATGATGATGAGATTATTGTTGTGGGTCAAACTGCAGTCGTGGGTGTAGAGAGAATACAGGAGGGGGCTCATCACACAGCCCTGTGTGGAGCCGGTGCTCAGTGTGCGAGTGGAGATGAGGGCCAAGTCTGACAGTCTGGGGCTGGTTTGTGAGAAAGTCCTTTATCCAGGCACATGTGAGAGGAGGGAGGCGAAGAGTGACCAGCCAGTTTGGTGATGAGGATGTCCGGGATGATTGTATTGAAGGCTAAGCTGTAGTCCACAAAGAGCATTGGGACGTAGCTTTGCTGCTGTTGGAGGTGACTCAGAACAGCATGGAGGGCTGTGGCGATGGCGTCTTCTGTGGATGTTTGTGCAGTATGCCAACTGGTAGGGGTCAAATTCTGGGGGAAGGAAGTTCTTGATGTGCTGAAGGACTAGTCTCTCAAAGCATTTCATGATTACCGGCATGAGGGCCACACGGTGGTAATCATTCAGGCTGGTGATGGGAGACTTCTTCGGCACTTCAAATTCAAATTCAAATTTTATTTGTCACGTACACAGTCATACACAGTACGATATGCAGTGAAATGCTCAGACAACTGCTCGTGATCTAAAGAAAACAAAAAAGGAAAAGGCTATGAATAAGATAGGAAATAAATATGAAAAATTAAAAAGGGTAAATTTAACTAGGAAGGAATAAAATATAAATTAAGGTTAAAAATGAAATAACTGTACAACAGACTGGGAAAGAATAAGATAAAATATATAAATTAAATTGAAAATAAAATAACTGTACAACAAAATACACAATATAGAACTATATAAGAATGTATGAACAAAATACATAAGAAGTATAAATAAATATATACACAATAACAGCAGCAGTGATTTAAGTGATGAAGTGAAAACAAAGTCCAGAAAGTCCAGTGTGTGTGTAAGAACTATATGTGTGGGTCAGTACTGTGTGGTGGTGTGATTGTGATTGAGAGACCGTATCGCCTGCGGGAAGAAGCTCCTCCTCAGTCTCTCTGTGTTGGTCTTCAGGGAGCGGAATCGCTTTCCTGACCTCAACAGAGAGAACAGTCTGTTGTTGGGATGGCTGAGGTCCTTCACCATCTTCCTGGCCTTGGTCCGGCACCGCCTGCTGTAGATTGAGTGCAGGTCCGGGAGCTCGGAGCGGATGGTGCGCTCAGCTGATCGCACAACCCTCTGTAGAGCTCGTCTGTCCTGCATGGTGCTGTTCCCGAACCAGGTTAAGATGTTTCCCGTCAGGATGCTCTCTATGGTGCACGAGTAAAAGTTCCTGAGCACCTTGGAGGGCAGTTGGAAGTCCTCAAGCGTCTGAGGTGGTAGAGACGCTGACGGGCCTTTTTCACTACGGTGTTGATGTGACAGGACCATGACAGGTCCTGCGTGATGTGAACTCCACTTGGAACACTTGGATGATTGTGGCTGATGGGATGGCTGCTAGATCCAGTGAGAGCTTGAAGATTCTGGTGAAGATTAGGGTGAACTGGTGGGCAACATAGTGGAAACAGAGCCCAGTAGCTGCCTAGTTTCAGTCTGATACAGTGGGGCAAAAAAGTATTTAGTCAGCCACCGATTGTGCAAGTTCCCCCACTTAAAATGATGACAGAGGTCAGTAATTTGCACCAGAGGTACACTTCAACTGTGAGAGACACAATGTGGAAAAAAAATCCATGAATCCACATGGTAGGATTTGTAAAGAATTTATTTGTAAATTAGGGTGGAAAATAAGTATTTGGTCAATAACAAAAATACAACTCAATACTTTGTAACATAACCTTTGTTGGCAATAACAGAGGTCAAACGTTTACTATAGGTCTTTACCAGGTAAGACACTTCACCTCCCGCCTACTGGTGTTGGCCAGAGGGGCCGATGGCACGATATGGCAGCCTGGCTTCTGTCAGTCTGTCCCAGGGCAGCTGTGGCTACAACTGTAGCTGCCTCCACCAGTGTGTGAATGTGAGAGTGAATGAATAGTGGCATTGTAAAGCGCTATATAAAATCCAATCCATTATTATTATCAAAGTAAGAACTGAAGCTGAGAGAAAGAAACACTAGAAGAAATCATCTGATCAAAGTTAAAGATCAGCACAGATCTGTGGGCTCCAGGTTTGAGGAAACAGTTACAGTGTGAGCAGTATGGAAGCTCTGTGATATCTGAGCTGGTTCCCAGTAAAGTCTGAACTGGGACTGTGTGTGATGCAGAGAGGTGGAGATTGGAGGTGTTGATTGAACTACAAAGCTTGTAATCTTGTTTCCTGTTGTTTGTGTGTGTTTGTGTTCAGACTTTAAACCAGAGCCAGACGTTGTCTACTCTTCACTGAAGTAGTCCACCAGTCCAACCACTGACGTCCAGCTGGTGGTCTCTAACTGGTCCCCAGCAACTCAGACCAGAGGACATCAACATGTTACAGACACTTTTATAAAGTTTAAGACTTTTTATCACTGATTTTGACTCTGATGACCCAGAACTGCTTACTGGAGGTCAGTTAATTATTTATTGCAGTTATTGTATGTCGTCAGTTATACGTTTTCCTCGTGTGGTTCTGTGGGTTTGACAAAGGTGTCAGTTGGAAATTCTGACTTGTTCTAGTTTGGTTGCGGCTAATGGAAACACATCTCTGCAGTGCAGAAAACAATGAACATTAAACCTCAACCACAGACTAAAAACAGCAGGAGCATCATTCAGTGTCTTTAAACTGCACAGGCAAGCTTCAGTACAGGATGTGTTAAGAATTTTTATTTTGCAACTTGAAAGCAATTAAAACAAGTTAAAATGTGCTTTAGGGAAAAAAAATCAAGGATATGTTTCATTACATGTTACAGTTATGCTTTCATTGAACAAAGAGGAAATAAACCTTGACTGTCAGGAGGTGTCCTGTCCTGTCTCACTCAGTAGTTTGTGATCTGTGTGTTTTGGTTCCTGATGAACTTATAAATATGTGACTCAGACTGGACTTCCCTCTGGATCACAGATTACCCTGAACAAGCACCGAGTCCTATTCCTATTAAACCTCTCAGTGAAGTTTAATGAAAGTCTGCTGCCATCTCTTGGTGAAACTTGGTGTTACAGCAGATCAGCTGCTTTAAAAATGACAACGGCCACCAGATGAGTGCTGAAGTCTGGAGGAGTGTGTTGAGCTTTTATTTCAGCCCCACAAGAAACTGAAAGATCTAAGTTTTAATGTTATTTTCCTTGTTATCCCTCTAATGGGATTTTAAGAAGTAGAGGAATTTGGGTCTTTCACATAGATAAAAATTGAATATGCACAATATTGTGTAAAGTCTTGAGCTTCGCTTCCACAGAGTCAGACTTTGTTGTAATTTTTAACACACTCTTGAGCAATACTTGTTTCAATGTTTTTCTTTGGACAGCAGCTGTTTCTTTCACTCACTTTCTGTGCAGTCTTTGTACCTGACCATTTTCAGAGAAATATTGTCCTTCTTTGTTTTTTGTGTGTTGTTTTCTGTGTTTCTCTTCCCTTAATTGTAAGCAGAGCTGCAGGACCAGTTTCACCTCTGGTTTCCACCTGAAACTCCATAGACAATGGCACCAACATGTGAGCACAGCTCTCCTGACTCTGCCTTACAGGCCTAATCACACCAGTCCCTGATTCTCCACATCGCCCCAGCCTGTCAGTGGCAGCTCATATAAACTGTGGGAATGATTTACTCAACACTGCAAAAACACTTGACCCGCTTCATTGTTATGACACAACGTTAATGTGACAAAATAATACTACCAGAACTTTTCTGGTCCTACACTGAAAACGCTGAAGTCAATGTAAGATTTACATGTGATAGACGGTCCGTAGCACTTACCGAAGCTTTAACAATGACCAATTTCTTGTTCTTCACCTCTTGCACAATCATATCATTTACCCATCTGGATTGGAAATAAATGTAGCTGTCTGTAATTTAAAAGCTATCATACTGGCAGTAGTGTAAGTGGTGCAATTTTCCACAAGGTACATACAGACATGTAGCTCTCGGAGAGACATTGCGAACAATAAAGCTGTTGGGGCAAAATAATGATCACAAGTCCCCAAAATTGATAGTCTCTTTTCATATCTTCCTTTTTCCTCCATGGACAGATGATCTGAGTAGTCATGGATCAAGTCAGGTTAAAAAAACAACAACACTTTTGTCCTGCAGTGCTACCACATGTCATGATGGAGTAACATTTTAGGGTAACGAGTGGCTAAAAACTATGGATTGACTCGTCAGGCATGGAGTATTTGAGGGACAGTGACTGCCACAGTTCACCAGACCGTTATGTTATGTTATTGAATAGTGATAAAAAGAGCATAAAAGTGAAGCAGTAAAAAAATACATAGCCCCAGAAAATTCTTCTCTTAATCTGATTTAGTCCACACAAGATTTTTTTAATTCCAGTGAATTATTTTCTCATTGAGTGGCCTCTCTTCATCCATATATGGATATCATCCGTGAGAAAAATGTTTGTCTTATTTTTAGAGACTATTGCCCCAAAAGTCATTTACAACAGTTTAAATTCTCACAGTAATTTTTAAGCAAATCCCCTTTTTGGCTCAACACTCCTTTCATGCTTCTCCTGCTCTCAAGTGTAGGAGTTTTTAGCTTATTTTAGAGTTTAGAAATGTGTTATCATAGAATGTAGAACTATTGTAGAGATACTGCCCTTAAAGTAATAAAGGCCTCACTGTGTCGTGAACTTAGGAGTAGATTGTAGGAGACCTCTCCCCCACTGAGTGGAAATTCCCCAGAGGATGTTTGGGGTGGTGGTCTCAACATTTATAACTGTGGTCTGGAAGTGAGATGGGTTTTATGACCTCTAGGGAGTTACCTACACCCACAGTGTTTTAACTGTCACGCACACACATCCACACGCACACTCACTCATGTGCACTCACACATACACACAGGTATGCGCACACACACACACACGAGCACTCACATAGACACGTGGGAACGTGCACATGTAGGCATTCATGTGCTCGTGCACATAGACACAGACACAGAGTTTGCAGCACACCGTAGAGGGGTTTTTATGATGGGGTCGCTTCTATAAAGCTGGCTGTAACTAACAAAGGGCTGAAGATTTGGAGAGGGACACCGGCTCGTCTTCCCTTCTAGAAGTGCATGCTTAAATGAAGGTGAATAAAGATGAATAAAAGTTTTGTGAAAATGACTACTGAGTCCGGTGCCATCTCTGGATGCTCGAGGAATAAAAAGAACCGAGGTAAAACTGATTTCCCACCGCAAGTAACAGTTGATTAATATTTATAACAGTGAGCTACGTCCATTTCCTGAGCTGCAAACCAACCAGTGGGTTCAGGGTGTGGTGTCAGGAGATGCTGACGCCTGTCCTCCTTCATCTAATCATGTCTTCCCTATTTGAACAGGATGCCGGGAGCTTTGGAGAGAGAGAGACGTGCTGCACAAACATAAAAGTGAAAGAACCGTGTAAATAAAGTGTTCAAGTGTTCAGGCGTGTCGAACTCCAGGCCTCAGGGGCCGGTGTCCTGCAGGTTTTAGATGTGTCCTTGACCCAAAAAGGAGCTGATTCAAATGGCTCAATTACCTCCTCAACATGTCTTGAAGTTCTCCAGAGGCCTGGTGATGACCTAATCATTTGATTCAGGTGTGCTGACCCAGGGTGAGATCCAAAACCTGCAGGTCTCCGGCTCTACAGGTCTGGAGTTGGACACCCCTGGTTTAGTTGTTTATTTCCATGTCTGAACTTCTTGTAGCTGTGGTAAACAGGCGTTACATTGTGAACTGTTGGACTGTTGACATTTGGAGCTGTAAAAACAACATTTAATGTCTGCTCCTCATTCACCGTCACATTGCATACAAAACAAACGTTCTGGTGCATGTACGGCTTCTGACTGAGGATTAGTGCAGCAACACAATCCAGCATTAAACTGATGAACACCATTCTGTACAGTTATAAAATAGCTTTTTTGCTACAAGGTGATCCTCAAGCTAACAACTTGCATGTTGGTGTAATGCAGCATGATGTGCATGTGGAGGTGAAAAGAAGACGTGTCAGGCCTGAAATCTGCAGCAGACGAACAACATCACCATGAATCATTTATTTCTGGTTCATCACATTAAAACAGCCAATCAGAAGTCTGTTCACAAAACAGATAAAGATCATAATTTCATAACTGCAAGAACATAAAGAAAACCTTTCACCTCTGTACGTTACAAAAACACCCATAATAAAAAACAACATTACACAGGTATAAATGTAAAGATGGGACATAGAGATGAAGACACATTAAGGACATTTACATTGTTCACTTCATCTTCCTGCATCAGGAGCTGAATAGAAGCTGGCGAAGTTCACAGTTCAGAGTCAGAGAGAAACATCTACAGTTCAGCTGCATGAATTTTTTGTTTCATACAGCGTTCGCATCCCTCTGTGAGCAGTAAAGTTGATAAGATGGATTAACTTTAAAGTAACAAAAATAAAAAATACGAGTATATAAAATGAAATAATAGCACCTAAAACAAGCTTGTTATACAAACTTTTTTTTCCCCACATTGTGCTGCAGTTAAAGAAGAAACACAAAAAAATTCTTCTTTGGTAAAAGGTAATTTACATGCATTTAACTTGAAGTTAAATATACCTGAAAGTCTGCTGAATGTTAATTAATAGTTAATTTCTAAGTCATCTTCAGAAAATCTGAGAGAAAAGGCTGAGTAACCTCCTTATCAGGTGCTTGACACTTATGTCTTCTCTTGAACTGAACAACAACACCAACAACAACACCAACACCAACAACAAGCACAGCAGCACAAAGAAACAGAGCAGAAACTGCCACTCCAACTTTCAGTCCAAAAGATCCATCCTCTGTGAGTCCTCCTGTCTGACCTGCAGGTGAGAAACAGGTGTCAGCTGTCAGGTAGGTGATGAGTGAAGAACAGAACAGAATCCATTTCCTTGTCTAGTAGATTAGGTCAAAAAATAGAAGTTTCAAAATATGTAGAAAGTGTGCAAATATATATACACTGGTGGACTTTTCTGTGCTTTTCATTAAAAACATGAAACACATAATCAAACCAAAACTACAGCAGCCATCTTGTCATTATAAATGCCCCCTTGGGACATTTCCACTATTTCAATAATGCCAGAGCACACTGATAAATAAGGTGATTTCTATTTATGGACAAAAATGCCATTTAATTTCCTGGGGGTCACTGTTAGTGTTAAATTTAAATACATGTTTGAGACACCTGAAAGGTAAAATCTTTTAGTTTCTGTCATTATGCAAATGTACTGTTTATAAAGTTGTTTATAAACCTGCAGTCAGCTGAGACTGAAGAAGTCACTTGGATGAGTGACATTTCTCCCACTGAAAACGCTGCATTCAGATGAACAGAATCAACTTTTGGAGAGGCACATATAAAACATTTCTCCCAGCAGAGAATCAACATCACACTGAATACATGCTGGAAATACAACAATCAGTGAAAATACTTACAGCTGATTTTAAACAAAATCTCTGAACATGACCTGCTCCTGAGCAGGTATTTAACATTAGTTACCATGGTGACTTAACCAGGTAAAAAAGAGAGAGAGAGAGTGTCTGACACAGAAAGCTCTGAGTAAGCTAGCTCATAGCTCGCTCAGACATTAATCTGCCTCTGTAATATGTCTCAGTTATCCACAAGTGAAAAAAACAAACATAAAAAAACAACAACAATTGGTTTCACCTCTGATCAGCCACAAAGACAACAGCTGGAGAAACATCTGTCTACCTCTGACATCCACCAGCTCATCCATACAACAAACAAACATCAACAACCAGGAAGCAGCTTCACCTCTGATCACACACACTCAACTCTACTCACTCACCTGGAGGAACAACTGTCAGGTTGATGATGCTGATGGGCTCCAATGAGTGAGTTTCTCTCACGAAGACACGACACTCGTATGTTCCAGCGTCATTGATCGTCACATCCTTCAGAATCAAAGACACGTCTCCATCCTTCATCTGTCTGTCCTGCAGATCCACCCGGTTCTTAAAAGATGGATGCTGGTCATCTGGAACAAAGTGACCGTCCTGGTACAAAAGCACATATTCATCTCCCAGGTCAGCTCTGTTCCACTTTACAACTAAGATGTTGTTGTTTGGAGCTCGAAATGGCAGAGTGACGTCCTGTCCAGACTTAACTGTGATGATTGTCTGGTCTGAAAGAAGAACCAACACAGAGCAGAGAGGTTAAAGGTCAAAGTACAACTGTTGACTCTACAGCAGCCGTCTTTGTCTCTCTCACAGATGCTAAGTGTCCACTCAGCCTGTTGTCTCCGTCACACACAGACAAACTGAATCCATATGAAAGTAATTCTTTACGAAATTTTGTTAACATATAAAGAGGCTGATACTATTTAATCATCTTTATGTCAGCGTCAGATATATTTGGGCTTAAAACAGTTAAATCTCACCTGCAGAGACGAACACGACGAACATCAAAGTGGAGCAGAGTGACGCAGTTACAGCAGACATGTCCGTGTTCTCTGTTTCTGCTGATCTCACTCTTAGTTTGTTCTAAATGTCTGAGTCTGTTGGTATTTTCACTCAATAACTGAACCTGAGTTTAAACCTAAACACATCCGATTAAATTTAAGGTTTAAATAAAGCTGAAAGTCCCTGAGTGAGAATTGTGTCTCCCAGCGGTTTCCTCAAAGTTCCGAGTCCGTCGGGTAAGGTCGTCTTCTTCAATCTTTTTACGGCGGTTGGCAAATAACTTTAGAAGCTTTACTGCCACCTTCTGGACTGGAGTGTGGGACGCAACAGATCAAAGTGGAATGAAAGTGATTGGTTGAACAGGTGTTCGTGTTCATGATCTGTGTTTTCTGCATTTTCATCAGCGTAAGAGACTCAGCAGCAGATTAGAATAACAGTTATACATTTAATAAATCACCAAATGAACACACGCAAGAAACGAGCAAACCTGTTCCGACAGTTTGAGTTTGTGTTCCCTCAGCTGCAGACTCGGTGCTGTTTAAATGTTTGAGAGGAAGATAAAAGCAAACGTCAAACATAGACTCAATCTGCGTTCACATTTGACATGAGGCCAGGTTTTGCCAGGGCATTAGGGCATTAACAGGGAAAGGGAGGCACAAAGAAATACGTTCTTATTCTCATTTAAAATGTCTCGCTTTTATTAATTATCTGAAGCTGATAGGTTTTGTATTGTTGATTGTCATTTATGCTTAGAAACATTTACTCATATATGCTTAGAAGTGTATAATCATTTGTAGATTGAAAGAATGTTGCATCTTAAAGGAGGTCTGTATTAACTCTCTGTAGAAGGAAGTGAATTCATTCCTCTAGAGTGTCCTTGGTATAAATCACATACTCCCTAGGAGAGTTTATCTTTTCGTGTTGATTTATGGTATAGCAAGCACACGTATATCTGTTTAAGTATAAGAGCCTTTTGTTAGATGGACTCAGACGTCCTGGCACTAGCTTTAGGGAGTCTTCACAGGGTCACATCTTGACCTCACACAGATCTCTCTCTCTCTCACACACACACACACACACACACACACACACACACACACACACACACAGAGTATTGTTTGTATACCTATGTAAGATGTTATATGTTAACCCTTTAAGACCTACCATAGAACCAAGTCCGCCAGAGCTTATATTATATTTTTACATGCTGTAGTGCAATTTTTGGGAGCATTTCAAGTTGATATACATCAGTACAACCATTATAGCCCAAATTTTAATAATATGTATGCATTAAGTGCATAGTAATTACATAAATTGCAAAAAAGTGCAATAAACTACAAAAAAATTGAAAATCGTTTTTGTTTTTTTAACATATATTTCTAGTTAGAGAAATTTAAGAGGCTTATCCCTCAAAACTGTAAATACAAAAAAGTTGCACAAAATAGTTTCCCACCACAGGAAATTTATTTTAAGTGTCTTCATATTTTTATTTTTGAAATACACCAATTTTTATATACTAAATAAAACATAAAAATAAAACAAAAATAAATATTATAATGCAAATTTGCAAAAAAACAGCGTATGCATCAAAATAAACTATTTCCAGCAGTGCAATATGAGTCCTAAGCATCCCAGAAATGACACAGAAAGTCATAAAGTAAAACATAACTTTTAAAAACACCAGTATAGGCTCATGAGGCCCTGATGGTAAAAAACTACATTCCCGCAAAAGGCAGGTCATGGCGGACATGCGATAGTTAACGCTGATGGACGTAGGAAGTGTTACGAACAGCTGATCGGATCGGCAAAGTGTGTTTCTGGAATATTATGTTTTTGTTGCTGCAAGTGCTTTTTATGCAGTTTTTGCAAAGCTATATGTGGAAGGAAACTGTGACCTAGGACAAACTGATGGCATAAGATGTAAGTACAACTCCTCTGGTTTCATATGCAAAAAAAATTATTGCGCTAGCTTACGTGGTTGCAGTGCTACCGGGATTTAAAAATAGTTACGCAAAACGGAGCGTTCCCTATGCATATTCATGTAACCACAATAAAAGGAGTGCTGTGGGGAACCTGGCTGAGAGTCTCTGACGGAGGTCAAGTGGTGGGACGTCACTTGGCTCCAGCCAGATACCTCCCTCATGCATGAGTAACCAGAGAACTTTGGTGCCTTGAGTCTTGCTTTTTGCTGCGTAGCAGATTGTCCTTAACGTTCCAGCGAATAGGTTTATGCTACAAACCTATCAGAAGCTTTCAACCAAAGTTGTTATCTGACGTAAAATGAATAGAAATCATACATATACCAACAAGACAGTGTACATCACTGTCACAACAGCATCTGTTTTCATTCAAAGGCTTTATGACTTTTCCTATAATACCTGGGGGGCCGGTCTCTAGTCAAAATGCCCGGGCCGATTTTTTGTCCCAGTCCAGCCCTGACGTGCTATATACCTATGATATAAATAGGGAGGTCCTATTAAGATGTTTAGTTTTAAAGGACACCTTTAGTCTCTAAAAATTCTAACAGACAGCTGGTGCTTAGAATACAGTTGAATAACTATTAAAAAAACAGATGATGTAATATTTCTGTAGTTAAACCTTTACTCAAAAAGCCATCTCTAGACCCAGCAATCTTAGCTAATTATAGGCCAATCTCCAACCTTCCTTTCATATCAAAAATCCTTGAAAGAGTAGTTGTCAAACAGCTAACAGATCATCTGCAGAGGAATGGTTTATTTGAAGAGTTTCAGTCAGGTTTCAGAGCTCAGCACAGCACAGAAACAGCTTTAGTGAAGGTTACAAATGATCTTCTTATGGCCTCTGACAGTGGACTCATCTCTGTGCTTGTCCTGCTAGACCTCAGTGCAGCGTTCGATACTGTTGACCATAATATCCTATTAGAGCGATTAGAACATGCTGTAGGTATTACAGGTACTGCACTGCAGTGGTTTGTATCATATCTATCTAATAGACTCCAGTTTGTGCATGTAAATGGAGAGTCCTCTTCACACAATAAGGTCAATTATGGTGTTCCACAGGGTTCAGTGCTAGGACCAATTCTGTTTACATTATACATGCTTCCCTTAGGCAGTATCATTAGAAGATATAGCATACATTTTCACTGCTATGCAGATGACACCCAGCTCTATCTGTCCATGAAGCCAGATAACACACACCAATTAGTTAAACTGCAGGAATGTCTTAAAGACATAAAGACCTGGATGGCCGCTAACTTTCTGCTTCTTAATTCAGATAAAACTGAGGTTATTGTACTCGGCCCTGAAAATCTTAGAAATATGGTATCTAACCAGATTCTTACTCTGGATGGCATTACCTTGGCCTCCAGTAACACTGTGAGGAACCTTGGAGTCATTTTTGACCAGGACATGTCCTTCAACGCACATATTAAACAAATATGTAAGACTGCTTTCTTCCATTTGCACAACATCTCTAAAATTAGAAATATCTTGTCTCAGAGTGACACTGAAAAACTAGTCAGTGCTAATGCCGTTGATTTATTTTTCCGAAATCCATATTGATTTTCACTTAGTAATTGATGTTTTTCAATAAAGCTATCAAGTCTTTCCACGAACAGTTTTTCAAGTATTTTGGAAAACTGTAATTGTCACGGCTGCCGAGGCGAGCCGTGTGGAGTAGGAAGCAGGACCCAAGATGCAGGCAGTGGATGAAATGCTGGTGAGGTTTATTTACAAAGGTGTAGTGGCAAACAAGCAGTGGGGCATGACAAATAACTGAAGACACCTAAACTGGGAGAACTAAAAATAACAGACCTGGGAGCATACGACAAAGGGGATGAAAAGCAGAGAGACGCAGATGAGGAACAGGACACTGTGGGACACTGTGGGACACTGTGGGACACTGTGGGACACTGTGGGACACTGTGGGACACTGTGGGACACTGTGGGACACTGTGGGACACTGGGTAACGCAGACTGACATGAAGTAACACAGACGAACCGGCAACAGGCAGGAGAACACACAGGGCTTAAATACACACACACCAGTAATCAGGGGATGAGAGACAGGAGGGCAACACAGCTGGGAGAAATCAGAGCTGACGGGACAGGGGAAATGTAAATAGAACACACTCACATCAGACAGAGACCTTCACAATAAAACAGGAAACTCAGACACGGGGAACCAACCAAGACACAGATCTAAACAGACAGCTTCACAAACAGATGGGGTGACACCATAGACAGACAGAGGCACAGACTCAAAGGCAGACCGAATATAACACATAGAACTCAAACAATAATAATAATAATAATAAACATCATCATCATAATAAACTAGAAAATGATAACTAAAAGCGCTGGGTCACCAACCCAGGACCATGACAGTAATAAAAGTGACACTGGCCTATAATTATTAAAACTATGTTTATCTCCCTTTTTATACAGAGGTATCACTTTTGCCACTTTCATTCTGTCAGGAAATACGCCAGTATGGAATGAAAGATTGAAAAGATAACAAAGAGGAGTAATTATACAGTCCAAAGTCTTTTTAACTATAACCATATGTAAACCATCACAATCAGTAGATGTCTTATTTTTAGTCTTGTGTAAAATTGCTGCAATTGCTTTTTCAGTCATATCAGCTAAAAATATAGACTTAACTACTCTGCTTTCACCTTTCCAATCATCCTTTTGTTGTAACTTATCATGTTTTCTAATTAGATTCGCCAAATTAGGGCCAATATTTACAAAAAAGGAATTGAATTCATTTACCACTTCATTCATGTCCTTTATAATCTTATCTTCCTTATAAAATTTGTTGAAGTTGTTATAGATGTGAGTGTTGAATACAGTTCCTTGTGCTATCTCTGTGCTAGAATATTGTCTGGGCATGTTGAATGTTTTATGTGTGCTTTACTGATAGTTGCTTTATGTATCGTTACTACAGACCACAGCTGAATAAATCTTCTAAACTTGGAAGCTGCCTCCGTGCTCTTTAACACCCACCATACCTGGCCGCTCTAAATCAGCTAAATTGAAATAGACACGTGGGAACGAGCACATGTAGGCATTCATGTGCTCGTGCACATAGACACAGACACAGAGTTTGCAGCACGTAGGGGGTTTTATGATGGGGTCGCTTCTATAAAGCTGGCTGTAACTAACAAAGGGCTGAAGATTTGGAGAGGGACACCGGCCTCGTCTTCCCTTCTAGAAGTGTATGCTTAAATGAAGATGAATAAAGATGAATAAAGGTTTTGTGAAATGACTACTGAGTTCCGGTGCCGTCTCTGGAAGTTTCGACGAATAAAAGAACCGGGGTAAAACTGATTTCCCAACAGAGTCCATCTACATAGTAGCGATTGAAATAATTTGGTGCCTAGTTATCTAACTGAACTCCTCTACTTATACAACCCCCCCCCCCCCCCCCCCCAAATAAATAAATAAAATAAAATAAAATAAAAATTAGATCTTATAGCCAGATGCTCTTAGTACAACCTAGGTCTCGGCTGAAATCCAGAGGTGATCGTGACTTTGCAACTGCAGCACCTATACTCTGGAATTACCTTCTTGTTGATATTCGTACTTCTGAGTCTATTCAGTCTTTTAAATACCATCTTAAAACTCACTTTTTTACTTTGGCTTTTGATTGAAATTAGTTTGACTATCATCTAGCTTGCTTTTTATGTTTGTCACATGTGTTGTTTGTTGGTCTGTTTGTTTGATAATGCTTTGTCTTTAAATTCTTCTTTTGGCTGTGAAGCACTTTAATCAACTCTGTTGTTTTTAAAATGCACTATAGAAATACATTTTGATTTGATTTGATTTGATTTGATTTGACTGAAACTCTTCAAATAAGCCATTCCTCTGCAAATGATCTGTTAGCTGTTTGACAAATACTCTTTCAAGGATTTTTGATATGAAAGGAAGGTTGGAGATTGGCCTATAATCAGCTAAGATTGCTGGGTCAAGAGATGGCTTTTTAAGGATCTGTGTACAGTCTGACCCTGAGGTGAAGGTCCACTCCTGTCTCGAATGTTTTTGACCTGTGGACAATCTCTTTCACTGTACAACAATGGACTTTAGTTTGTTTAGCAATACTGTTAAAACCTTTCTGAGACTGTTTGGCAACGGATATTCTCCAAGATCACTGTTGATGTCTTTCCTCCTGTGTTAACACGCCTGAATGCCTCTGTTTTACAGAGGTACACACACATGGCTGGTGAGTTCATCAGCAGTAACACTGGATGGTCCACCTCCACCCTAAACACAGTTTGAGATGCTGAGAGGAAGGAAGTGAAGTTTCAAGATGGCGCTGGTGAGGTCGGCTGCCGTCACGACTGCTCCGACCACTTTTTCTTTGTCTTTGTTTTTTAAGTTAGTTTTCAGCGTTTCTAAATCGGCAAAATCATCACCATTGGGTACATTAGGTATGACAGTGACACTCTTGTTTCTATTGGTATACAATGTACTCACAATTCGAAGTTTTTAACTCCGGATCCGAGCTGGCCGAGTGAGATCTTGAGGGAGAACAAAGGGAAGCGGCGGCGGCCTAGAGGGAAGCGAGCCGGCGTCAGGAACAGGCTGAGAGCTCGTGCACACCGCACACCTCTGCCTAGCATCCTGCTCGCCAACGTCCAGTCACTGGAGAACAAGCTTGACGACCTCAGAGCCAGGATAAAGTTCCAGAGAGACATTCAGGACTGCAATCTCCTCTGCTTCACCGAGACATGGCTGAACCCAGCGGTGCCGGACCATGCTATCCAGCCGGCCGAGGACACGGGACTCGGGGAAGTCAAGGGGAGGCGGCGTGTGTTTAATGGTGAACAACAACTGGTGCAACAGTGCGAACGTTGTTCCTCTCACACGCTCCTGCACACCAAATCTGGAACTACTGTCCATCATGTGTCGTCCTTTTTATCTACCTCGGGAATTTACATCGGTCATTATAAGTGCCGTTTATATTCCACCACAAGCGGACACGGTCACCGCCTTATGCGAGCTGCATGAGGCACTCACACAGCACCAGACACAACACCGGGATGCTGCGCTTATTGTGACGGGGGACTTTAATAGTGCCAACCTCAAACGCGCAGCGCCGAACTTTTATCAACACATCACCTGCCCCACCAGAGGTGAAAGGACACTGGACCACTGCTACACTACGGTCAAGGACGGCTACAAGGCACAATCCCGCCCCCCGTTTGGCAAATCCGATCATGCCGCCATCTTCCTCATGCCAAAATACAAACAAAGGCTGAAACAGGAAGTTCCGGTTCAGAGGAAGGTCGCGCGCTGCCTACAACACGGGACTCACGACGGGGGACATGGACCCGTACAAAGCCGCGTCATATAACGTGCGGAGGGCGGTGAAAGAGGCGAAGCAGCGCTACGGGAGGAAACTAGAGTCACAACTCCAACAGAGTGACTCTAGGAGCCTGTGGCGGGGACTAAGGACAATAACGGACTATAAAGCACCAACAACCGGTATGACGAACGCGGCCGTGACTCTGGCAGACGAGCTGAACACTTTCTATGCTCACTTCGAGGCTGCAGCTAAGGACTCCAACAATGCTAGTGTTAGCGGCGCTAACGGCTGCAGACAGGAAGATACTGCCAGCACCGGAAACGTGCTCGCCATCTCCGAGCATGAAGTAAGGAGAGCCTTCAAGAGAGTGAACACCAGGAAAGCAGCAGGCCCAGACGGCATCCCAGGTCGTATCCTCAGAGACTGCGCATACCAGCTAGCTCCTGTGTTCACTGAGATATTCAACATCTCTTTATCTCAGTCGGTGATCCCCACATGCTTCAAAGAGTCCATCATTGTTCCTGTCCCGAAGAAACCCCACCCTGCTTCTCTCAATGACTATCGCCCTGTAGCCCTCACCTCAGTAGTGATGAAGTGCTTTGAACGCCTGGTCAGAGACTTCATCATTTCTTCACTACCAGACACACTGGACCCACTACAGTTCGCTTACCATCCAAATCGTTCCACAGACGATGCCATCTCTCATCTCCTCCACACATCACTCACTCACTTGGACACTAGAAGGGGGAATTATGTTAAAATGCTCTTCATAGACTACAGCTCTGCATTTAACACCATAATTCCCTCCACACTCACCACCAAGCTGGAGCATCTGGGACTCAGCTCATCTATGTGTCAGTGGATCTCCAACTTCCTAACTGGCAGACCACAGGCAGTAAGGATGGGCGGACATGTCTCAGCCTCCACCACTCTCAGCACTGGAGCCCCCCAGGGGTGTGTTCTGAGCCCCCTGCTGTACTCTCTGTACACATATGACTGCGTGGCCACTACCAGCTCCACCACCATCATCAAGTTTGCTGACGACACCGTTGTGGTGGGCCTGATCTCTGATAACAACGAGACGGCCTACCTGAAGGAGATTAGGAATCTGGAGAACTGGTGCCAGAGGAACAACCTCCTTCTAAACGTCAGTAAGACAAAGGAGCTGATAGTGGACTTCAGCACTAAGCAGGAGAGGAACTACCAGACCCCCGTCATCAACGAGTGCCCAGTGGAGAGAGTGGACAGCTTCAAATACCTCGGAGTTCACATCACGCAGGACCTGTCATGGTCCTGTCACATCAACACCGTGGTGAAAAAGGCCCGACAGCGTCTCTACCACCTCAGACGCTTGAGAGACTTCCAACTGCCCTCCAAGGTGCTCAGGAACTTTTACTCGTGCACCATAGAGAGCATCCTGGCGGGAAACATCTTAACCTGGTTCGGGAACAGCACCATGCAGGACAGACGAGCTCTACAGAGGGTTGTGCGGTCAGCTGAGCGCACCATCCGCTCCGAGCTCCCTGACCTGCACTCAATCTACAGCAGGCGGTGCTGGACCAAGGCCAGGAAGATCGTGAAGGACCTCAGCCATCCCAACAACAGACTGTTCTCTCTGTTGAGGTCAGGAAAGCGATTCCGCTCCCTGAAGACCAACACAGAGAGACTGAGGAGGAGCTTCTTCCCGCAGGCGATACGGTCTCTCAATCACACCACCACACAGTACTGACCCACACATATGGTTCTTACACACACACTGGACTTTCTGGACATTGTTTTCACTTCATCACTTAAATCACTTTAAGCATATTTGCACTGCACAAGACATAATGTGGATTGCACAACACTGGACATTATATTCTTCATTTCCAGTTAATACTTGTACAGCTGCTGTTATTGTGTATATATTTATTTATTTATATTTCTTCATACATTCTTATATAGTTCTATATTGTGTATTGTGTATTTTGTTGTACAGTTATTTTATTTTCAACTTTAATTTATATATTTTATCTTATTCTTTCCCAGTTAAATTTACCCTTCATTCTAATTTGTGTTGTACAGTTATTTCATTTTTAACCTTAATTTTTTATATTTTATTCCTTCCTAGTTAAATTTACCCTTTTTAATTTTTTATAAAGGGTATTTCCTATCTTATTCATAGCCTTTTCCTTTTTTTTTCTTTTTTTTTTCTTTAGGTCACGAGCAGTTGTCTAAGCATTTCACAGCATATCGTACTGTGTATGACTGTGTACGTGACAAATAAAATTTGAATTTGAATTTGAATAGGAAAGGAAGAACCACAGCACATCCAGCATTGTGTCTAGAACATGAAGTAAGACAGGAACAAGTGAATAAGGAACCTGATCAAGTTGCATCAGATCAGTATGAAAGGAGAAATCTAAAAATGGATTTGGAATTTTTAAATTGATTTTTTTTTGTACAAATAGGAAAATAGTTCAGTACAGGTTATGAGATACAGAATGGTACTCCACAAGGAAGTTAGTCCAATATTATTTTCCATAATGATAAATGAGGCATTACATAATATAGATCAATCAGTGGGGGGTTTCACTGTTTGCTGATGATGGAGTTATTTAGAAGAGAGGAAGAAATATTAGGTTCATCATGAATAAAATACAACAAGAACTACAAAAAGTGGAGGATTGGTCTCTGTTACAGAAACAAAATGGATTATTTTACATTTTCCAGTTTATTCTCAAATTATATGGGAATAAAATAGAAAAAGTTGATTGCTTTAAATATTTAGGTATCTGGTTTGATAAATGTTTACATGGAAATTTTATATTGAGTAAATAACAGAGAAATGCAAAAAGGTCTTGAATATTTTAAGATGTTTAAAAGGCAGCAAATGGGGTACAGACAGAATAGCATTAAAAGCTTTACAGTGGGGCAAAAAAGTATTTAGTCAGCAAGTTTAGTCAGTGCAAGTTCTCCCACTTAAAAAGATTAGAGAGGCCTGTAATTTTCATCATATGTATACATCAACTCCAAGAGACAAAATGAGAAAAAATTATCCAGAAAATCACATTGTCTGTTTTTTTAAAGAATTTGTTTGCAAATTGTGGTGTAAAATAAGTATTTGGTCACCTACAAACAAGCAAGATTTCTGGCTCTCACATACCTGTAACTTCTTCTGTAAGAGGCTGCTCCTGGTTTTCATTTACTACACAAGGGAAGAGGGCTGAATAAAAGCCAGGTATATGCTCATATAAGAGAAAGTATTCAGAACATGTGAAAATATATATTGATGCATCGAAATTATTAGATAAAAAAGTGGGTGTCTATCTGTTGTGTTTGTTATTCCAGAAAGAAGTTTTGTGATGAATTAAAAAATTGCTAAATGATTTGGCAGTTTCTACTGGGGAACTTGTAGCAATTTTAATCTCATTAAACTTGCTGGAGGAGGCACCAATAGGTAAGTATTTGATTTGCTCAGACTATTGAGTGTATGCAATATGTGTTCGGATTCTAGACAAGATGTTGTTTTTGATATAATTCCTTTAATAAAAAATCAAACATAGGGATAGAAATACATTTTTATGGATTCCTGCAAATATTGGTGTTGATGGAAATGAAAAGGCTGATAAGTTTGCAAAATTTAGTTTGCAACAAGAGGAAGTCATGTAGATATGAATAAAAAATGCAATAAAGGTGAGGTTAAAGGGAAAAAGGCAGGTGGATATTATTATACAGGGAGTGCAGAATTATTAGGATTGGTAAAGGGCAGAGAGCTCCAGTCCCACTCAGACGCCAGCAAGGTGGAGGTGGAGTACTGGTTTGGGCTGGTATCATCAAAGATGAGCTTGTGGGGCCTTTTCGGGTTGAGGATGGAGTCAAGCTCAACTCCCAGTCCTACTGCCAGTTTCTGGAAGACACCTTCTTCAAGCAGTGGTACAGGAAGAAGTCTGCATCCTTCAAGAAAAACATGATTTTCATGCAGGACAATGCTCCATCACACGCGTCCAAGTACTCCACAGCGTGGCTGGCAAGAAAGGGTATAAAAGAAGAAAAACTAATGACATGGCCTCCTTGTTCACCTGATCTGAACCTCATTGAGAACCTGTGGTCCATCATCAAATGTCAGATTTACAAGGAGGGAAAACAGTACACCTCTCTGAACAGTGTCTGGGAGGCTGTGGTTGCTGCTGCACGCAATGTTGATGGTGAACAGATCAAAACACTGACAGAATCCATGGATGGCAGGCTTTTGAGTGTCCTTGCAAAGAAAGGTGGCTATATTGGTCGCTGATTTGTTTTTGTTTTGTTTTTGAATGTCAGAAATGTATATTTGTGAATGTGGAGATATTATATTGGTTTCACTGGTAAAAATAAATAATTGAAATGGGTATATATTTGTTTTTTGTTAAGTTGCCTAATAATTATGCACAGTAATAGTCACCTGCACACACAGATATCCCCCTAAAATAGCTAAAACCAAAAACAAGGCAAGGCAAGTTTATTTGTATAGCACAATTCAACAACAAGGTGATTCAAAGTGCTTTACAGAGACATTAGAAACAAGAACAAATAAAAAGCATGATTTAAAATTGAATAAAACAAGCAAATAAACTAACTAACTAATTAACAAACAAACAAACAAACAAACAAAACAGTATATAAAATCAAAACAGATAAAATCAGAACAGTAGATAAAATCAGTAGTTAAATGTAAGTTTTGAAATTTAAGCTTAAAGTGTGGATTTGGTGCTTTATTCAAATGCAGCTGAGAACAGGTGAGTCTTCAACCTGGATTTAAATAAACTGAGTGTTTCAGCTGATCTGAGGCTTTCTGGGAGTTTGTTCCAGATATAAGGAGCATAAAAGCTGAATGCAGCTTCTCCGTGTCTGGTTCTGACTCTGGGAACTGATAAAAGACCGGATCCAGATGACCTGAGGGATCTGGAAGGTTCATACTGGGTCAGGAGGTCACTGATGTATTTTGGTCCTAAACCATTCAGAGCTTTATAGACCAGCATCAGAACTTTAAAGTCTATCCTCTGACGGACAGGCAGCCAGTGTAAAGACCTCAGAGCTGGACTGATGTGGTCCACTTTCTTGGTCTTAGTGAGGACTCGAGCAGCAGAGTTCTGAATGAGCTGTAGTTGTCTGACTGATTTTTTAGGTAGACCTGTAAAGATGCTGTTACAGTAATCAAGCCTACTAAAGATGAATGCATGGACTAGTTTTTCCAGGTCCTGTTGAGACATCAGATCTTTTATCCTTGATATATTCTTGAGGTGATAGTAAGCTGACTTTGTTATTGTCTTAATGTGTTTTTCTAAGTTTAGGTCTGCATCCATCACTACACCCAAATTTCTCGCCTGGTTTGTGGTTTTTAGATGTATAGATTGAAGTTCTCTGGTGACCTGTAATCGTTTTTCTTTGGCGCCAAAGACTATTACCTCAGTTTTGTTTTTGTTTAGCTGGAGAAAATTGTGGCACAACCAGTCATTGATTTCCTCAATGCATTTACCAAGAGCCTGTACAGGGCCTCGGTCTCCTGGTGACATTGTGATATATATTTGTGTGTCATCTGCATAGCTGTGATAGTTTATTTTGTTGTTGTTTATAATCTGTGCCAGTGGGAGCATGTAGATGTTAAACAGAAGGGGTCCCAAGATGGAACCTTGGGGAACTCCACATGTGATACTTGTCTGCTCAGATGTGAAGTTACCTATTGATACAAAGTATTTCCTGTTTTCTACGTATGTTTTGAACCAGTTTAGTACAGTTCCTGAAAGACCTGTCCAGTTCTCCAGTCGTTTGAGTAATATGTTGTGGTCAACTGTATCAAATGCTGCACTGAGATCCAGTAAAACTAGGACTGACATTTTTCCACTGTCTGTATTCAGACATATGTCATTAAACACTTTGGTCAGAGCGGTTTCAGTGCTGTGGTTCTGTCTAAAACCTGACTGGAAGGCATCGTAGCAATTATTCTGTTTTAAGAAGTAACTGAGCTGTTGGGAAACTGCTTTTTCAATGATCTTACTTAAAAACGGGAGATTTGAGATCGGCCTGTAGTTGTTCATTTGTGTCTTGTCAAGATTGTCCTTTTTCAGTATAGGTTTGATTACAGCAGTTTTTAGTGATTCTGGAAACACACCTGATAATAAAGACTATAAACAAACTATAAACTACTTCCAAAAACATTCGTCTTTGATATTAATGAGTTTTTTGGGTTCATTGAGAACATGGTTGTTGTTCAATAATAAAATTATTCCTCAAAAATACAACTTGCCCAATAATTCTGCACTCCCTGTAGTATACAGAGCAACGGGTGTTTATATGAGAATTAGGGCTGCAGAGAGATAAAACCTGCAGCTTCAGAATGTAGCGCAAAAAGGGCGTAAACACAAAACATCAGCACTTTATAACTTTTCTTTGTCTTTTAGCTGTTTTGTGGTTGTTGAAATTTTGTGAGGTTTTACCTGAGATTGTGGCATTTTGGGTGAAATAAATTTATATAAAAATAGATTCAGGGTTTTAATGAATCCATACCACGTTATCCAAGCCAGAATCGATTTTAATCGATAAATCAATAAACAAAACCCACACTTAATGATAATATAGGCGAAAAAGCTATATCCACACTCCAGTCCAGGAGGTGGCGGTAAGTCACATGAAGTTATTTGTCAACCGCCATGAAAAAATAGAAGAAGAAAAAGTTAAAGTCGTTAAATCGGAAATGTGGTGTTTGAATGAATTGCTCAAGACTTCAAGACTTTCAGCTTTATTCAATCTTTAAATTGAATCTCATCAGGTTTTAAACTCAGGTTCAGTTATTCTCTGAAATTAGCGACAGATTTAGACTTCAGAACAAGTCAAAGAAGCGCTGGATGATCAGTAATAATGACACGGAAATGTCTGCCGTAACTGCATCACGCTGCTCCGCTTTGCTGTTTGCTGTCGTCGTCGTGTTCGTTTCTGCAGGTGAGGTTTACAGTTAGAAACTAAACTGAGTTTATCTGACAACAATAGACCAGCATCGACTAGTTTACATGTTGTTAAGAATAATAATAATAATAATAAAGAATTTTATTATTATTTATTATTATTTTACTATTCATTCAGTTTTCTGTGTGTGTGAAGGAGATACGAGGCGGGGTGGACACTTAACATCTGTAATCAGCTGTGACAGAGACAAAGAAGTGTAATGTGTGTGTCAGTGTGATGTGTTGTAGTGTCAGGAGTCAGGATGCAGCTACAAAGCTTCTTGTTCAGTGTATACAAACAGCTGTAGCTCCATAAAGGCAGCATGCAGAGACTCACAGTGTCTTATAATGAGAGGCTGCTTTCTCTCACACATTATGTTCACTTATTATCAGCACATGTTGTTGTTCTGTGGAAGCTAACATCTTGTAGTTTCTGACACTTTGCATGTTTAGCATGAGGCTAAAATTCCCCCTCAGTGGGTCACTGGTGACCTGCTGGATGTTCAGAGGTTCATTAAATCCAACATGACTAAAAACTCAAATGTCAAAGGAAATAAACAAAATATTTAAAGTCAATCATTCTGATCATAATTGTACTTTGACCTTTAACCTCTCTGCTCTGTGTTGTTTCCTCTTTCAGACCTGAAAACCATCAGAGTTAAGTCTGGACAGAACGTCACTCTGACATGTCGAGTTACAAAAAACAGCAACATCACAGTTGTAAACTGGACAAGATTTGGCCTGGGAGATGAATATGTGCTTTTGTACCAGGATGGTCACTTTATTCAATATCAACAGCATCCATCTTTTAAGAACCGGGTGGATCTGCAGGACACACAGATGAAGGATGGAGACGTGTCTTTGATTCTGAGGAATGTGACTATTAATGACGCGAGTGGGAGGACCTATGACTCTAATCAACACCACCTACCTGAGTGTTGATCATCCAGGTGAGTGAGTAGAGTTGAGTGTGTGTGTGATCAGAGGTGAAGCTGCTTCCTGGTTGTTGATGTTTGTTTGTTGTATGGATGAGCTGGTGGATGTCAGAGGCAGACAGATGTTTCTCCAGCTGTTGTCTTTGTGACTGGTAGGTGGTGTTACAGAGCTGTTATCACTGAATCGCAGGTTCAGATGTTTCAGCCTCATAAGAACCAAACACAGGTTCAGAGACTCGAGAATTTGACCTTCTAAAAGTCTCAGACATGTTTTAATGAGCTCCCACAGTCTGCCGCCAAACAGGTCAAATTATATAGAACAGCTGGATGAAACCAACATGACCTCTGACCTGTTATTTAGTAAATTTTTTCATATATTTATATATCTATATATTAGGGGTGCAACAATACTCGTATTGATATTGAACCGTTCGATACAGTGCTTTTGGTTCGGTACGCATATGTTCAATTCACTTAAATTCAATTTTATTTATATAGCACCAAATCAAAACAAAAGTCGCCTCAAGGTGCTTCATAGATACAGAGAAAAACCCAACAATCATATGACCCCTATGAGCAAGCACTTTGGCGACAGTAGGAAGGAAAAACTCCCTTTTAACAGGAAGAAACCTCCGACAGAACCAGGCTCAGGGAGGGGTGGCCATCTGCTGCGACCGGTTGGGGTGAGAGAAGGAAGACAGGATAAAAGACATGCTGTGGAAGAGAGACAGAGGTTAACAGATATGATTCAATGCAGAGAGGTCTATTAACACATAGTGAGTGAGAAAGGTGACTGGAAAGGAAAAACTCAATGCATCATGGGAATCCCCCGGCAGCCTACGTCTATTGCAGCATAACTAAGGGAGGATTCAGGGTCACCTGGTCCAGCCCTAACTATATGCTTTAGCAAAAAGGAAAGTTTTAAGCCTAATCTTAAAAGTAGAGATAGTGTCTGTCTCCTGAATCCAAACTGGAAGCTGGTTCCACAGAAGAGGGGCCTGAAAACTGAAGGCTCTGCCTCCCATTCTACTTTTAAATACTCTAGGAACAACAAGTAGGCCTGCAGAGCAAGAGCGAAGTGCTCTAATAGGGTGATATGGTACTACAAGGTCATTAAGATAAGATGGGGCCTGATTATTTAAGGACTTGTATGTGAGGAGCAGGATTTTGAATTCAATTCTGGATTTAACAGGAAGCCAAAACAGGAGAAATCTGCTCTCTCTTTCTACTCCCTGTCAGTACTCTTGCTGCAGCATTTTGGATTAGCTGAAGGCTTTTCAGCGAGTTTTTTGGACATCCTGATAATAATGAATTACAGTCGTCCAGCCTGGAAGTAATAAATGCATGAACTAGTTTTTCAGTGTCACTCTGAGACAGGATATTTCTAATTTTAGAGATGTTGCGCAAATGGAAGAAAGCAGTCTTACATATTTGTTTAATATGTGCGTTGAAGGACATGTCCTGGTCAAAAATGACTCCAAGGTTCCTCACAGTGTTACTGGAGGCCAAGGTAATGCCATCCAGAGTAAGAATCTGGTTAGATACCATATTTATAGGCTTTTCAGGGCCGAGTACAATAACCTCAGTTTTATCTGAATTAAGAAGCAGAAAGTTAGCGGCCATCCAGGTCTTTATGTCTTTAAGACATTCCTGCAGTTTAACTCATTGGTGTGTGTCATCTGGCTTCATGGACAGATAGAGCTGGGTGTCATCTGCATAGCAGTGAAAATGTATGCTATGTCTTCTAATGATACTGCCTAAGGGAAGCATGTATAATGTGAACAGAATTGGTCCTAGCACTGAACCCTGTGGAACACCATAATTAACCTCAGTGTGTGAAGAGGACTCTCCATTTACATGCACAAACTGGAGTCTATTAGATAGATATGATACAAACCACTGCAGTGCAGTACCTGTAATACCTACAGCATGTTCTAATCGCTCTAATAGGATATTATGGTCGACAGTATCGAATGCTGCACTGAGGTCTAGCAGGACAAGCACAGAGATGAGTCCACTGTCAGAGGCCATAAGAAGATCATTTGTAACCTTCACTAAAGCTGTTTCTGTGCTGTGCTGAGCTCTGAAACCTGACTGAAACTCTTCAAATAAACCATTCCTCTGCAGATGATCTGTTAGCTGTTTGACAACTACTCTTTCAAGGATTTTTGATATGAAAGGAAGGTTGGAGATTGGCCTATAATTAGCTAAGACTGCTGGGTCTAGAGATGGCTTTTTGAGTAAAGGTTTAACTACAGCCAGCTTGAAGGCCTGTGGTACATAGCTGATTATTAGAGATAGGTTGATCATATTTAAGATCGAAGAATTAATTAATGGCAGGACTTCTTTGAGCAGTTTTGTAGGAATGGGGTCTAAAAGACACGTTGATGGTTTGGAGGAAGTAATTATTGAAGTTAACTCAGAAAGATCAATTGGAGAAAGAGTCAAACTTAACATCAATGGTTCTAAGAGTAGCTGTAGATAATATTACATCAAAGCAACAAACTATTTCTCCAGGCTAAATGATGATCCTCTAAATTTGTGACACGCCATTTCCTCTCCAGATTACGAGTCATCTGCTTTAGGGTACGTGTTTGAGAATTATACCACGGAGTCAGGTACTTCTGATTTGAGGCCTTAGTTTTCACAGGAGCTACAGTATCCAGAGTCGTACGTAGTGAGGAGGTGAAATTATTAACAAGATAATCGACCTCTGTTGGAGTAGCGTTCAGATAGCTGCTCTGCTCTGTGTTGGTACAGGGCATTGAAGATGATAACAGTGGGTGGATTATATTCTTAAACTTAGTTACAGCACTTTTAGAAAGACATCTACTTTGATAAAGTCTACTCTCCACTGCTGTGTAATCAATTATTGTAAATGTAAATGTTATCAGGAAATGATCAGACAGGAGAGGGTTTTCAGGAAACACTGTTAAATGTTCAGTTTCTATGCCATATGTTAAAACAAGACCTAGAGTGTGATTAAAGTGGTGGGTGGGTTCTTTTACATTTTGAGAGAAGCCAATTGAGTCTAATAACAGATTAAATGCCATGTTGAGGCTGTCATTTTTAGCATCTACATGGATGTTAAAATCACCCACAATAATAATTTTATCTGAGCTCAGAACTAAATTAGATAAAAAGTCTGAGAAATCAGACAGAAACTCTGTGTAAGGCCCAGGTGGACGATAGATGATAACAAGTAAGACTGGTTTCTGAGTTTCACAGCTGGGGTGGACGAGGCTAAGCATCAGGCTTTCAAATGAATTAAAAGTCTGACTTGGTCTTTCATTAATTAATAGGCTGGTGTGAAAAATTGCTGCCACTCCGACCCCTCGGCCTGTGCTTCGAGATTTCTGGTAGTTAGAATGACTCGGGGGTGTTGATTCATTAAAACTAACATAATCATCCTGCTGCAACCAGGTTTCTGTAAGGCAGAGTAAATCAATTTGTTGATCAATTATTAAGTCATGTACTAACAGAGACTTGGAGGAGAGAGACCTAATATTTAATAATCCACATTTCACTCTAAAACATCATCCGTAGTGCTGCATTAACATCATGTAGCAGACCTTCTGAGGGTACTTCAGCTTGGCCATGATCCTATCAGTTCCTCTTGCAATCAACGATCCTTCTCCGCCAGGGTTACTTGCGTAGTAGCATTCCAAAAGCGCCCTGTTTTCATCTCTGGTGCCTTCGTGTTCCAGTAGCCCACTTCTCGTCAGGGTGCCCTGGTTCCTCAACACCTGACGCTGACCTTGTTGATGCCTTGTTCATGCCTTCATATTTATCTGTCTCGCTCATAGGCTCGCTTAGCATAGGGGGTCTAGCCTTAGGACCCTTACTGGATACAGACGCCCCAGGTGGGAATCAAACTTGTGATCCTCTGCTCCTAACCACTAGTCTAACCACTACGCTATCCATATAGCGTGTAGTCCAAAGACCTTTGGAGCCTTTCTGCTTTTTAAATTTAAAAGCAGTATGAAAATGTTTACACTTTATGCATGTTGTGAATTATTTTTTAACCTATTCTCCTGAACTAAAAGAGAAAATGGATTCTGTTCTGTTCTTCACTCATCACCTACCTGACAGCTGACACCTCACACCTGTTTCTCACCTGCAGGTCACACAGGGGATGGATTTGTTCGATGGATTGTTGGTCTGTGTGTTACTGCTGGGATTCTTCTATTTCTTGCTTTAGTGATCTACTACATATATAAAGACCAGAATCCCGTTGATATGTTTTGGAATTGTGTTTGTTACTGTTGCAGACAGAATCCAGATTACATTTAGTTCCTACATCTGAAGAGAGGTAAAAACTGTCGCTTCTCCGTCTGTAGTGTGGTTATTTTAAATATAAGAGAAAGAGAGAACTTTAAGAAATTAATATAACCACTACAGTGGCCATCAAAGCAATATTGCCATAAACAGTTTATTTTGTGACACCACGAAACAAATAGCATTCATACCGTATAATATGAAACGCTAGATGTTTTCATATCGTCATCTGATATATATCCTCATATTGAACAGCCCTGTTATATAAATATTTTATACTGTTGTACAGGTGATACAGATTTTCTTACATTGGTGCTTTTTTTGAGTCAAATTTGGCTCGTATCTCTTCAGATGGAGTTTGGCTCAAATTATGAAAGACTATGATTTCAGAGAAATTTGACACTGTGAATATGTACATGTCATGTTTGTGTGGATTTTTAATGAGATAGTGATGTCAGAGGTCAAAGGGCACCTTGATTGGATTCCGCCATGACTTCATGTTGGTGTTCACACCACATTCGTCCTGCTGCCCACAGAAACAGACTCTTTCAGTGAATTAGTAAAATAATACATGGAGCATACAGCTGCTGAAGTGGATTCTGGGCATCACGGGCATCGGCAAAAAATAAATAAATCTGACGCCCATTTACTGCGAGTAAGGGCGCCCTCTGTTTGCGAGGTGCGCCTGCTGGTAAAGATGAAAGTGACTTTGTACAGCCCCGATCGTACAGCAGACGCTGTGCGCAGAGGTTCAGGAGCAGAAGTCCCATTATAAACATATCACGGCAGACACGACGATGTTTGCATGAACACGCTTTTCAGCATCTCTTTATTGACCACTTTTCACACACGGTTGCTGTACGCACACAGCCGGCTGTAGCTTTTCAGCTCACAGCCCGACACATACCAACAAAACAGCAGAGAGAGCACAGACGTTAAGGCAGCGAGGCGTGATTGCAGGTGCCGCTCAGGTGTGTCCGACTCCCCTGCAGCAGCGCTGCAGACCACGCCCCGTCACACACATTAACCAGGTAAAATACATATTTAGGCAGAATTTTGCAAATATTTTTTTTTTTTTTTTTAGCAGCATAGTGCTTTTTTCCAATTATTATTATATCCAATTTTTTTTTTTTAAAGTCACCTCAAGGCTCCAACAGCCCAAAGGTGATATGAGGGTGGCGACTCACAACAGTTGTTGTTTGCTACATGGATCATTTTAGTTCCTTTTGTTATATCTCTTTAAGAGTTCAAAATGTGTTAATGACATAATAGTATACATAATAGTAGGCTACATACACGCTGTGTATGTACTATTGTGTTTATTTTATGTACTGTTGTATTTATTTATTCTCATTCATTTCTATTTTTTATTCTTAGTTTATCTTATTTCTGTATAGTTGTATGTATGTATATTTTATTTTGGATTTTTATTTGTTACATTTTTCACCTTTGATCTAGGGCAGGGGTGTCAAACTCAAATACACAGTGGGCCAAAATTCAAGACTGGAACAAAGTTGCGGGCTAACATTAATATTTATTGAAAAAAAAAATCTTCCTCCAGATATAAGAATGAATCTTTTCTTATGGACTCTTATGGACTGGAAAATACATTTTTAGGCAGAATTTTGCAAATATCTTTTTTTTTTTTTTTTTTTTTTTTTAG
The DNA here is from genome assembly GCF_041146795.1 of Maylandia zebra. Lineage (NCBI taxonomy): Eukaryota > Metazoa > Chordata > Actinopteri > Cichliformes > Cichlidae > Maylandia > Maylandia zebra. The sequence goes on along the minus strand of NC_135169.1, from coordinate 2,676,113 downwards.
CAGCATAGTGCTTTTTTTCCAATTATTTTTTTAAAAGTCAGGTCAAGGCTCCAAAAGCCCAAAGGTGATATGAGGCCGGCGGCTCACAACAGTTTTTGTTTGCTACATGGATCATTTTAGTTCAGCTGGGTGTCTTTCCTTTTGTTATATTTCTTTAAGAGTTCAAAATGTGTTAATTACATAAATAAAATGTAACTTTCTCTGTAGCACTTCATGGATTTCATAAGCAACACACTTTAGTTGTTTACACAAAGCATAAAAGTAAAAAACAATATATACAGTGTTATCTTCATTTTAAATGAAGATAACACTTTGTTAGTCAAAAAGTATTTGTGCCCCCAGTGTTTTCTTTTGCGTGGAAACTGGGTCCAAATGGCTCTTTGGGTGTTAAAGGTTGCTGACCCCTGGTCTAGACAAAGTGAATCTGTAAACTAAGGTGTAGGTCTATTAGGTTATGCTGTGGTGATCCTCGAGTTGGGGGATTGGTGTTCATATTGGATTGAAAAATGAAAACCAATGGAAGATGGACAAGAAAAGGGGCATACGGAGTGTTCGCCCAGGGCGCCAAACAGGCTAGGAACACCACTGTTCATGAACACTGTTTTTCTATATCGCTGTAAAAAAACAAACACTTTTTTAAAAAGACAAAGACAGTTATGAGTGAATTCCTTCTGTGAACAAATGAAATATAAGCAGTATGTAAGTGATAATAAAGAGTTACATGTAAACCTGTTGAATGATTTTTTTTTCCTTGTTTTTGTTACAGCTTAAACCTTCTGAGTCTGTCCCTGTAATAACAGACAAAACTATTTCTGAAGATCCTTTGAGCACTAATAGACGTCTTCCTCTGTAACTGAGTGCTGAGCGTAAACATGTCTGCTCTTTATTTCTGTGCCTGTAAACAGCTCTTAAATATGAAACAGTGAATGGATCTGATTATAAAATTATAAACCTGAATCTGCCGTGTGACCAGACTGATCCCTGGAGATGGTTTATAGTTGTAATAATTAATTGGACATGAGTTTATATGCAGATTGTTTTTGTGTTCATCTTTCATGGATTCAACCAAAGAAAGAAGAACTACATGCGTTATGCTTGAAAGATTCATATTTCAGTGTTAAATAAACACCTTCATCTGTCAGCTACAAGGACTGAAAATGAGTGAAAAAGCAGCCAATGTCCAAAGAAAAACCATGAAAGAGCCTCAGAAAGCTGGAGAACTGCTGCCTAACATCACGTTAACATTTCAAAGACAGTCTGTCTGCTTGGAATCAAAACATGAAGAAGTGATTGGTGGTTCAACACTTTTGCACAGTACTGTTAGCCAATGTTAAGTTACACCACAATATTATATGTATGGACTATTATGACATTTTCATGAATTTTAAACAGGTGACCAAAGAAAATCTCTACATGTGATCCATAGGAAGTGCTGCAGCAGCTGCATGCTCTGCAGCACTTCCTCTGTTGCTGCTCGTTGTTCTCAGAGGGCAGAATTTAATCCCAGACTGTGGAGATGTGACACTGTCACTGGTTGCAGTTTCTCATCTCCACATCTCTCTGCATTCAGTTTGTTTCCAGTGACGATGACTCTTATTTTTCTAGTGAGGAAAATTTTACACAGTTAATAAAGTTGTTCCTCTTTACTTTTAAGTGTTGTTGGACTTCCTGCGTTGTTAGTTTCTCATCCTCTCCCTGCACCTTGGAAGTAGGTGAAGTTTTGCCACAAATTTTTGCTGCTAGGAAAATTTCACTTCACACATCACACTGGCTCCATCTTTGACAAAAGCTTGACTGGATTAGTGAGAATTACGGTTTTAAAATAAAGTCAAGAGTCACTGACTGCAAGAACACAGCAGCTTCCTGTAAATAACATGACTGTGATCAGAGTACAGGAGAGTAACTGAGTACATTTCCTCTTTGTTATGAAGAGGATTTTTTTTCTTTGTATTGTGTCAGTGTGTCTGAGCTGCAGTCAGTCACACAAACAGGTTGAACAGGATGTGTTCTGTGCAGCACCTGCATGTAAAACAGAAGCAAAGCTGTTCCTGTGAAATGAAACTGAAAGCCTCTCTGAGCGTCTCCCTGTAGAAAATGGAGGCTGAGCTCAGTCAGATCACTCAGCCTGCAGACAAAATGGAGGCGTGTTTGAGACGTGCAGATAAACAGTCACAGCTTAGTGTCGGCCTCTGAGGGCTCAGGGCTGTCCTGGTATCAAGTGCATGACGCCTCTCTGCACACACTTTGAGTCCTTATTCACATTTTCTATAAGTCCTCATCTCTGTGGACCTGAGGGATTACCCACAGTTCATAGTGCTGTGATGGTCAAAACATTAAGAACAAGGATGGAAATAAATAAATAACCAAACTGAAGGCTCCAGTCAAATATCCCAGTCGGCAGGTTTGACTGGAAATCTGACTGGAAATCCCTGAGCACTGTGCAGAGGACTCTGAGGACTGAGCCTCTGTGAGAGCTGCAGGATTATAAAGTGACCTCTGTGATGTGCAGAAGAGCACAGAGCACGACTCACTGTCAGATCCTCAGCGTCACTGTGACACGTGCCTGTATGTGCACATCTTTACTTTTAATAAGATGTTTCAACATGCAGACGTTAATCTAACACAGTAACAGCTGCCTTTGTTTCAGATCCAGCTCATTCCAGTTCACTGACAGAGACAAAGTTTTGGTGCTGTGGTAACGACTCTGAGCTGATGAAGCTCTGATAACTCTGATAACATCTCCCTCCCAGTAATAACCTCCCAGCAACAACTGCCACAGGCACAACGGCCACGAGTCAGGAATGTTTCACTGTTCAACTTCCTGCAGTTACAGTGAAACAGTCTTTGTAATTCACGTCTGTGTGACTCGTTTAAGTTTTCTTCTTCTGACAGTGAAACTCTTACAGATCCAGATGTGATGCTGCTGCACATGTTAGTAAATCTGTCTCTAAATCTTCTTTAAAATTTCAGCCTTTGTAGTGAACACATGTTTTTCAAACAGCAGGGTCAGACACACTGTGGAAAAGTAAGGTGCATGTTTTGTAGTCCATCTTCTGGTCATTGTAGTTTTTACCCTGTGGACATCCAGCATCTTGTTGTTAATGAGAGAGAGTGTAAGGTCATTCTCAGCACACGGCTCTGTTATTTCCTAACTCCTTATCAGTTCTCCTAGTGACCTTTCCTTGACCTCAGTGGTGTTTTCACTGAGGTCAGAGAAAGGAGGTTAGGAAAGGAGACAGGAGAGACTTTTAGAGCGCACAGGTAACGGCTAAACTGAGCATGAAGGTGTTTCTGAAACATGATGAAGCTCGTCTAGAGCAATGATTACAATCTGCTCCGGGGCAGCTGGAGAGTCCTGTTTGCTGTTTTCCCCTTTTGAAAAATACAATAACATCCAGAAACTTCTTAACAATTTTCAGAAAATAGTCTTTGAATGTGTTTTATTTTATTTCGTAGGATCCATTAGAGTGACAGAAGATACATTTAATGATGTTAGTGGAGAATTGTCAGAGTGTTTAGTAAGAGGTCAGCGTGACAGTTTATGGTTCACCTCTCTATGTGTTTGTTTCCATCTTGTGTTCTTATATGTTGTTTGTTTGAAACTTATGATCAGTATTTTAAAGCTCTTAAACTGAACTCAGACACTTAACAAACTGTTCAGACATTGAAATGAATTGTTCCTCTGAGTATTTGAACCTGCTGTTGTGTTGCTTTTGTGTGCTGGTGTCACTGATGGCTGCTGCTGTGACAACAGACACACAAACAGTTTGATGTCATCAGAAATCCCTCTGGAAATTGTTGGAATTAAATCATTTGCAGTGCCTCGATAATTCTATGCTTTTTATTAACAATAAGTGTTATAAAGTTATATAGTATTAAGTGGACACAGCCCTGAGAAATAAAGGCATGAGACCTTGTGTGTCCTTGGGGAGTAGAAAGCTGCAGACTCTCGCTCATGTTTGCCTGGGAAAATGTAGACAAGAGGGGGGGGGGGGGGGGGGGGGGGGCGCTTTTCTGTTGGAAAGTTAGTGAGACACTGTTGTTTAGACTAGAATGAGAGCTTCTGTAATAAAACTGTCAGGGGCACACCACCATTTTCAGATCCACAGCAGTGTGTTGCAGGATGCATCTCCCTTCTAGAAGTAATAAAGTTTTAAATAGTCTACTGAGCAGTGTTTGTCTTCTATCAGATGCCTCTGAGGAATCAAAAGAACAAATGAGTATTTACAAAATACTCAGAAAAAAAAGACAATTTATGGTTTGAAGCTGATGTACTTTCACACTCCAACACTGTTATTATGTCCTGCAGTCTGAGTGTGTAACAGCACTGCCCCCATGAGGTCAAACTGAAGCATTGCACATTATAATTCTCATCCAGTAAACTTTAAACCTCCACTATGGGCTCAAATTGTGCTCATAAATATTTTTGCGTAGTTGTGAACTGAGTTTTGTAACCATGTAAACAAAATATCTCGAAATTTTATGTTTGTGCATCTACAGATGAGAATTTGTGTGTGATTTGTGTTTGTAAAAAACTAAAGTTACACAAAAGTTAAAATTTTTTTGTTAAGGTATGTTTACTACAAAGAAAACGACCTGTGAAACTCTGCGCTCAAGTTTCCTGCTTGTGTGTGAGTTTCAACTTGCAAGTACAAATTTTGACCTGATTTTTCCTCCTTTCGGCTGATTGGTCAATGTCATGTCAATCACAAATTTAACAATCCAATCAGAACAAATGGGTTTGGCTGTAGGAGAGGTGCTTTACTGAGCTGCAACCCGTCCACTCAGGGTCAGAGGGGCAGGAGAAACAGGCTGAATGTCTGTAAAACGAGAGAAGAAGGTTATTAGGAGAAAGCACTAAGAATTACTTGGCCAGCCGGAGCTACACTGATGGTAGTTAGCACAATGATCCAACGAAGAAGCAGACTCTCCTGCGTTCTTAAGTAGTGTGAGAGGGGCATCACTCATGATGAGAAGCCATTGGGTGAATATGGTAGATGGCCACAGGTTATAATCCAGAGCTTAACTTCACACAGCTTAGAAGAGGACGAAACATAGCCACAGGGCTATTGTCAACACACCAGTGGAAGCTGGGGGTCATCCGAGGGTATCTTTTGTACTTCCATCACATAGAATGAAGTCCAACTTGGATTTAGCAAAACTGACCTTCCTCTCACATTTTACACACCTTTTAGACAGGTTCCACATTGTTGTCATAGCAACAAATGCGTCCTTCATTTCCACGCATTTGAAGGATGGGTCGGATGTATCCTTCATAGCCCAAGCTATCCCAGAATTCATAGCGCAGCCCAGCCAATTCCAGCTTCAACAATGGTGGCCGCTACTTAGTTTCAATATTACTCTGATTACGGTTTGTGCGTCATACTTTTAAGATATTTAGACGAGAATGTAGCTGTGTAAACTTCAAATATCTGCTCGGTTTATCAAGACATCACATATTTGTAAAAGTGCTTCGACGTTTTCAGAGACGTCTGTTACCCACCAGCTCGATAGCTAGAAGAGAACACATTGAGGGCACATTGCTTTCAGATCCCTGTGGGATCTGAAAAACACAAACTTTGTCCAAAAACCTCTCATGTTTAACATTTTTCCACTTCTTCTTTGGTCATTTTAGCCTTTTTGGCCAGGGTGAAGGGAGTATCTGCCATCAAACAAGAGGGAGGACGCAATGCTGGGAAGAGGAAAACAGAGGGTTTAAATACATTAGGAGTGATGAGGAAACTGGAGCTGGGATTAATGGGACCTGATGAGACAGGGAGGAAAGCAAACTGAAAACACCAACCCAGGACACAGACTGTCAAACTAAAACAAGAAACATTGTGAGATGTAGACTGTGACAACCGGACATGGAACATGCAGACATGAAACATACGAACAACTGGGGAGACTGGGTGGAACATGAGAAGAGGGACACAGGAACAGGCAAGGGGGACAGAACACAGAGACCTCTATGAGGACAAAGGAGGGCGAGAGGGAGCGAGAGAGGGAGAGATGACGTGCTGGGGGAACGTAGATAAACATGATAGGTGTGGAAAACAGAATGAAACAAGACACAAACACACATAAACAGACACACAGATCGACACAGATCGACACAGAGGACAAAGACACAAGAGGAACCTACCGAGGAGCTAAACTGATCACAAGTAAACTCAGAGAGGTAATAACAATGAACTCAGAATTAAACAGTAAACTACAAGAACAACAATAATAATAATAATAATAATAATACTAATAATAATAATACATTAGACACCAAACACAAGAAAACTCAAAACACTGGTCAAAAGAACCCAGAACCATCACAGCTGTATGTAGAACAAGTGTGAACACCTGTGTTCTCATTATGCTACAAACCAAAACCTTATACACGAATGAATAAATCATTTAATTATAAAACAAAGGTATCATTGAAGTGACGTGTGGAGGAGCTCAGCATCTTCACTCAGCCTTCCAGGTAATGTGATGAAGTTATTTCAGTGTAAAACAGGAAGTGGTTCAAACAGAGAACAGAGTTCCTCCTCTTCGGCTGAAAGCTCTGAATAGAAACTTCAATGACAGACAGCTGCTCTCTGGATTTGTATACTGTGGGTGCGGCCTCAATGCAAACCTGTTTGCTTAGTGTGGGCGGCACACAGCCCACAATAGGGGCTCCTCACTGGGGCACATCTGGAGCCCACAGTATGAGTAACATATGTGTCCTGCTTTTCACATCAGTACTGGGCCCACTGTGTCAGTCTGCATCTGCTCACAGTAGCTCAACATGAGGCCCAAAAGTGCAGGAGGCCACACAGCAAGCTGGAACATAAACTGGTCATGTCGCATAATCCAACTCAGCAGTGGAGAAATACTTTTATTTTGAAGGATTTTACACCCTTCTTTCAGATATCATCAATCCCACCTTCCAAGATTAGGTACCAAACCCCAAGAACACCTGATGCGTTGAAGGCGTGGAAGATGAGAGCAGCTGACCTGAAAGAGAAGATGATGGCTGAGCTGGAAACCTGGACCCTCTGTATAAAACTACCCAGACTACATGAAGTACCCTCTCAAAGTCTACTAGATGATGTGAATGAAGCATCACTGACAATACATGCTGTGACCATCACTGAAACCAATGCACACCATGGCAGCAGTGATCAGTGAGATACTTGGCTACGAGATGAACAACCACAAGTAGCAGTGCCCTCCATTGAGAAGGAGACTAGAGGCCAAGATCAAGGTAGAAGGGGAGTTAGCCAACTATCAGAGCTGCAGAAAGGTGTGAAGAAGTACAGAGAGTAGCCCATTCCCGAGGCCTTGGAAACTGCTACTCACAGCCTTGGCCAGTCGCCAAGAGGTATACCACAGAGATAGAAACCAGGAGAATAAACCAGCTGTTCTCCACATCCACACTGTACTCTCAGTGGCAGGGGAACAACATGGGAACAGCCCCACCAAGCTAGGTGATGGAGCCATACTGGAAGAGAATAGAGGAGGATGCACCCTATAATACTCAGTGGCTGGCGAGTATTGCAGGACATTCCTGATTCTGGACATCCTTAGGCATCAAGAATGTCTGGACAATTAGCAGCAGGGTTATTTGTGCTGCTAGACACTCATGGAGTGCCATCAGTGTGCTGTCAGAGACCAGTCCCATCCAGCTACCAACCAAAACCTGCCTCAACGCAACATGGAAACTACTGTCAGGCAGGGGTGAGATGAACAGGCACATGATTCAATTCATGAGCAGGGCCCAGAAAGGAATTGGCAGAGACACCAGAGGTGTCACAATCTGGTTGTAGGAACTCAGGCACAGAGCGGTTAGACGTCTCCAAAAAACAGTTTATTTACAGCACCAGTGCACAGTATATACAGTGAAGGGAATCCAAAACTCCAGGGAATCACAGGGTAGCTCTCTCACACTCGCTCACGTCTTCTTGCCCGCACGTTCACACGGCAGGGAGGTCACAGGTCAGGGGAGGAAGGTCTGAAGCAGAAGAGAAGGGAAGTCACAAACTAATCACGAATCTCAAATTACTAAGCACAAGTCCACAGGCGCTGCGAGAAACACTAACGTCAGTAGCACAATCATCCAGCGATGAGAGGATCTGTGGTCCAGCCTCAAATAGTGCTCCCGGTGATGACAGGTGATTGTTGTCAGGTGTGTGGGCCAAGGGCGGGAGCCCACAGTGAGCTCCGCCCAGGCAGAGAGGGAGAGAGACCCAAAACAGCACATGTAGCCTTGTGGGGCTGGCGGGCAGGCACGGAGACCATGACAAGAGGAGCAATGGAGCAGCTACTGGTGAACAGAACAGTCACTCGAAACTACAAGACCAGACTGAGCAACCCCCTGTGACACGTGGCTTGAGTACAAAAACGCTTATGACTCGATGCTCCACACCTGGATCCTCAAATGCCTAGAACCGTACAAGGACAACAAAACAGCCAGTAATACAAGTCACCATCAAGTGTGGGATTTACCATCTCTGTCCTCCCTGTTGTTCTGCATAAGCCTGAACCCCCTAAGTGAGATTATTAAGAAGACGGACCTCCTCAGATGGACAGGAGTGATGCCCTGCTATATGAAAATAAATTAGTTCATGAGCCAAACTGCAGCTCAATGAGGACATTTGATATCTCTGATTTTTCCAGAAATGATGTTAAAGCAGCAACAGGGTTTTGATTCAAACTATTTTGAGGTCAAGAGGCCTTGCAGGATTTTAAAGGTTTCATTTGAAAAAAACAACCCAACTTCCACCCAAGAGCATAAAAACCACAGACTCAGAGGAAGAGGGCGGGCTTTACTTGGTGTCAGTGACAGAAATGAAAAAAAGCTCAAATGAGTGAGAAGGACGATGAAGGAAACATCTGTGCTGTGTCTGCTCTGTAAGTAGAATCTCTGTGTTTGTTTGAATTCTTGTACTTTGACTGTCTGCTCTCCTGATAACTGATGATGGAGGAGAAGACATGAAAAACAAATCAGGCTGAATTCAAGTTCAAAACACCACGAGGACCAACTGCAGGTCTGAACTGACTCTTTATCTTTGCTCAGGAGTTGAGGAAACACAGCAGGCAGTGAAAAGATCAAATCATTCACTCATTATATCAACACAGCTGCACAGTGGACACATGACTTTACTGGGTTATTTAAATGTAGTGGATATTTTTCTGTATGTCCCCAGTTAGTGCACCTAATAACAATGGTCCCTTTAAGTGCTGGAAATCATTAAGTGTCGTGTAAAATGTGCTTAAATCAAGTTCAGGACACATTCAAGGTTTTGGGATTTTAAATTGCTGAGTCAAAGTATTTTTTTATTTCTCTGTGTTAACTCTGCATTTACTGATGATCTGTCACATTTACACATTTACACACTGCCCACTTCCCCTCTACGTTGAGCCAAAGTTTGATGATTGGTTAAGCAGCTGGATGTTGATGTTTTGTACAAACTTCATTGAAACACCTCAGTTGCTGTCATCAAACAGAAAATGAGCAGATATAACAGAGAGATGTTTGTGTGTTTGTCAGCTGTTTGTGTGGAGTTGTTCTTTATGTTCACCTCAAATCAACCTGAGTTTAATTTCTCTTTAGTTCTGATCTCACTGCTGAGCTGCACAACAAACCAAGGTCAGTAACCTTCTTCTGTCACAGTTAAACCTGATAAATGCTCACTGATATGACCTGATTGGGTTCATGGTTCACATAGCTCACATATAAAGCTGAATGAAATTATTTATTTAATAAAACACCTTTTACGTCATTCTGTTGTTTTTGACAAAAGTCTAACGGATCATCAGTTTTTCATTGTAACCCTCACAGCTCGTCTGACTGTGAGTCCCAGCAGATCTCAGTTCTTCAAAGGAAACTTTGTGACTCTGAGCTGTGAGGAGGACGACAGCTCTGCTGGATGGACTCTGTGGAGAAACACAAGCACACGACAGAAGAGTCAGTGTGGAGATGGGTGGGGAAGACTAGGTGATTCTTCCTGTAGCATCGGTTACATATACTCATGGGACAGTGGAGTTTACTGGTGTGAGTCCAGAGAGGGTCCCATCAGTAACATGGTTAACCTGACAGTCACTGGTAAGCTGAGTGTGTGGAGTTAGTGTTGATGAAGCTGTGTGTAAATGGATGAAATGCTGTAGTTTGTCTCTGTGTTGAGGTGGATCAGTGATCCTGCAGAGTCCTGTCCTCCCTGTGATGGAGGGAGATGACGTCACTCTGCTCTGTAAAACAAAGACCACTCCCTCCAACCTCCCAGCTGCTTTCTATAAAGATGGCTCCCTCATCAGGAAGCAGCCTACAGGTCACATGACCATCCAGCATGTTTCCAGGTCTGATGAAGGCCTCTACAAGTGTGACATCAGCGGTCATGGAGAGTCTCCATCCAGCTGGATCACTGTCACAGGTGACACACTCACCTGTCTGTGTTTCTGCAGCTTTCAACATTCACAATGTGACGACAACTTAATGACTGTGTTTGCTTTATTTTAGACGAACACACCACCACACCTCCACCAACATCCACACCTCCACCTACATCCACACCTCCACCTACATCCACACCTCCTCCTACATCAACCTTTCTTCCTCGGTCCACCTCCATCACTCTTCCTCCATCACTCTCTCCTCCTGTTCTCTCTGTGTTGTCATCTGTTGGGTCAGTCTGTGTTGTGGTTCTACTGGTGTTACTGGTTTTGCTGGTGAGACGATGTGTTCACAGGAAACCTGAAGGTGAGACTCAGACTTCCTGATCTTTCATGGCTGAGTTTGTTTGGTAGAATAAAGTTCAATCTCATTCTGATTACACTAAAAACTTTCATAAATGTAATCTCTGTTTAGATATTTAATTTATTTTCTTGTTCATTTTGGATCATTTTAGCAGATCGAGATGAAGATGACATCATCACTCATGTCATGTACAGTTACATCAAAACATCAAATCATCAGCAGCCAATCAGAGACAGCAGAGGTAATATTTCAATTCATTCTTCTTCATTCACACTTAATACCTATTTAACCTCCTTGTACATGGCGTCCACATATGTGGACATCACATTTTGGGTTATTTAGACCAAAATACTCAATTCTGCTCTACAAGGGCCTGATATCCACGTACAAGAACATTATACTGCTACAGTTCTATCAAATTTTTTAAAGTAATATCCTCACATGTGTCTCTTATTTTTCATAAAAACAAAAATAAGGTAAAAAAAATCTGGTAATTCTTTGTTTTTACATTCATTGGGCCCCAATCAGCCCAAATATCAAAGAGAAATTAAAAATGTGGAAGAGTTAAGGAGGTTAAAGCCTGTTGACTGAGTTTGGGACATTTTGGAGTATATCCAGGGCTTCACTGGAAATCCTGAATGGGACCCAATTGCAGTAATCCAGCCGGGGTCGACAAACAACGGCATAGACAAGAGTCACTGCCACAGAGTCAGTGAGTGAAGTTAAGAGATTTTCATTAGGTGGGGAAAAAAGCTGTTCTGGGAATCCCACAGGCAAATGGGAACCACGGAGACGCTCCTATTATTATAGTACTAACTATTTCTTCTAACAGAAGTGGACTTGAGTGATGATAGGCTCATCACACCTCGAGGCCTCCTCCTCAAGGTGTGATGCCAGTGGTCATAAGTTGTTCCCTTTAGGTTTATGGTGATGTTGTTGATGTCTACTGGAACACCTGCCAGACAGTACAGAGGGAATGACATGATCTCAGCTGCCAGGCTTTTAACAGGGCACTAAGCTCTGGGAACATATCACCCCCACCCTAAAACCTTAGTCCGATGTAACCATGTGTCTTTTACGCTGTTCTTGCTGAGTGTTGTTCACAGTGAGCTGGACTGTGTGTTTGTGGTCTGTGGTTAACTGAAGCTAACAGCTCTGCAGTCGTCCAGCATCCTGTTTCTGATAGAAAGAAAACACTTCAGCTGCAGCTGTTTCAACACAGAGCTGTTTATTTTAAACACAGGAAGCAACATGGACACATCATTTGGAAACTCGGCACACAGACCAACAACTCAAGATTGTATTTAATGTAATTAATACTATCAGATTCAGACTGAATTCAGTTCAATGAAATCATTACTGACCAAGTATGTGTACACATACAAGAAATTGGGTTCTGCTATTTCTTCAAATACATAAGGAGAGCTTCTCACACAGTGCAACACATCTCCAGGAGGAGACAGAAGCCACTGTGCATGTGTGAGTTTGGTGATGGAGTTTGTTATGAATGAAGTATGATTTTTTTTTTTTAGGAATTATTATGTCTGTTTTTTTATGTTTGTGGACAACAGATGGAAATTAGCCCTTGGCTATAATCTGGTATGTTTACATTCATGTAATTTTTTCTTTACATTTATGTTCATTAACATGCACTGTCCTAAATAAATAAATCAAACTACACTGACATCAAGACAAGGAAGCTCCTGACCATGCATGGAGGGTTTCACCTGAAGTCCACCCTGAGGCTGCATGCTAAGCGGAAGGAAGGAGGGCGGGGACTAGTGAGTGTCAGTACCACAGTCCAGGATGAGAAAATGAACATCCATAAATACATGAGGAAGATGGCCCAAACCAATCGCATGCTCAGTGAATACCTCAGGCAGCAGAAATCTAAGAAAGACAAGAAACCCAAAGAAATGCCACCCAACACCATTACTGACCCACTGCCAAACCGATCATGCTGGAGGATGTTGCAGGCAGCACAACATTCTCCACGGCATCTCCAGACTCTGTCACATCTGTCACATGTGCTCAGTGTGAACCTCCGTCTCATGCTATCACTAGTGTGAAATCAACTCCAACTCTGTAGTCATTTAACCCAGGGTTAGAGAGTTTCATGGGAATGTTTTTATTGTTGACTTTTTGAAACAGCAGGGACTTTGATAGATCCATTGAGCTGTGCAAAAATCAATGTTCTCCCTTTTTTTGCTTTATATTTACACTTTGCCTTTTGTATGTATGTGATTCCAACATTTAAATTCTATCTTAGTGTCTTTACTTAAATTTTGAATGTTCACTTTTATAAAGTTAATAATTTGTAAGTTTCTATGATGTCCTAACCACATACATTCAACCTTTTCATGAAGTTACATTTACAAGGCTTTTCACCCGACTGTGTCCTGTTCTGGTTAATATCCGTGTTTCTGTTGTGAGAACATGTTTGCTTTGTGCTCTGTGGTGAAGCGTGTGAGTCTGCGTTGACAGATAATGTCAGCGTTGTCTTTGTCCACGTTCTTTTTCACATAAACACCTGAACCCCAGTTTTATGTGTGTTAACTGTGTTTCACAGCACAGGTATGAAAATAAGAAACCTGTGAAAAGCTGCTGCAGTTTATAAAAGTTGTCACTTAATCTTTTCATAATGCAAAATTACAAATAACAAAAATGTTTTGCCAAAGCTGTGGAGGAATAACAGTGATGTCATTGTTGTACCTGCATCTGTTTTATTCTGTAGAGACTGATTCAGCTGTGGTCTACTCAGCAGTGAGAACCCAAGACGTTAGTTATGGACAAACAACCATCAGAACAAGGAGGCCCAGGTACAGTTGCTCTTTACAGTGGGGCAAAAAAGTATTTAGTCAGCCACCGATTGTGCAAGTTCCCCCACTTAAAATGATGACAGAGGTCAGTAATTTGCACCAGAGGTACACTTCAACTGTGAGAGACAGAATGTGAAAAAAAAAAATCCATGAATCCACATGGTAGGATTTGTAAAGAATTTATTCGTAAATCAGGGTGGAAAATAAGTATTTGGTCAATAACAAAAATACAACTCAATACTTTGTAACATAACCTTTGTTGGCAATAACAGAGGTCAAACGTTTACTATAGGTCTTTACCAGGTTTGCACACACAGTAGCTGGTATTTTGGCCCATTCCTCCATGCAGATCTTCTCGAGAGCAGTGATGTTTTGGGGCTGTCGCCGAGCAACACGGACTTTCAACTCCTGCCACAGATTTTCTATGGGGTTGAGGTCTGGAGACTGGCTAGGCCACTCCAGGACTTTCAAATGCTTCTTACGGAGCCACTCCTTTGTTGCCCGGGCGGTGTGTTTTGGATCATTGTCATATTGGAAGACCCAGCCTCGTTTCATCTTCAAAGTTCTCACTGATGGAAGGAGGTTTTGGCTCAAAATCTCACGATACATGGCCCCATTCATTCTGTCCTTAACACGGATCAGTCGTCCTGTCCCCTTGGCAGAAAAACAGCCCCATAGCATGATGTTTCCACCCCCATGCTTCACAGTAGGTATGGTGTTCTTGGGATGCAACTCAGTATTCTTCTTCCTCCAAACACGACGAGTTGAGTTTATACCAAAAAGTTCTACTTTGGTTTCATCTGACCACATGACATTCTCCCAATCCTCTGCTGTATCATCCATGTGCTCTCTGGCAAACTTCAGACGGGCCTGGACATGCACTGGCTTCAGCAGCGGAACACGTCTGGCACTGCGGGATTTGATTCCCTGCCGTTGTAGTGTGTTACTGATGGTGACCTTTGTTACTTTGGTCCCAGCTCTCTGCAGGTCATTCACCAGGTCCCCCCGTGTGGTTCTGGGATCTTTGCTCACCGTTCTCATGATCATTTTGACCCCACGGGATGAGATCTTGCGTGGAGCCCCAGATCGTGGGAGATTATCAGTGGTCTTGTATGTCTTCCATTTTCTGATGATTGCTCCCACAGTTGATTTTTTCACACCAAGCTGCTTGCCTATTGTAGATTCACTCTTCCCAGTCTGGTGCAGGTCTACAATACTTTTCCTGGTGTCCTTCGAAAGCTCTTTGGTCTTGGCCATGGCGGAGTTTGGAGTCTGACTGTTTGAGGCTGTGGACAGGTGTTTTTTATACAGATGATGAGTTCAAACAGGTGCCATTCATACAGGTAACGAGTGGGGGACAGAAAAGCTTCTTACAGAAGACGTTACAGGTCTGTGAGAGCCAGAGATTTTCCTTGTTTGAGGTGACCAAATACTTATTTTCCACCCTAATTTACGAATAAATTCTTTACAAATCCTACCATGTGAATTCATGGATTTTTTTTTCACATTCTGTCTCTCACAGTTGAAGTGTACCTCTGGTGCAAATTACTGACCTCTGTCATCATTTTAAGTGGGGGAACTTGCACAATCGGTGGCTGACTAAATACTTTTTTGCCCCACTGTATCTTTGGACAGAGACAAGCTAGCTGCTCACCGTGTTTCCTGTCATCATGCTTAGCTAACCAAAACCACACCATGACTCAGATCTCAGTGCTCAAACTTGTGAAATACATCAGAGTTTCTGAAAAAGATGGCGTATTTTTTTTAATATGTGCAGCAGAATGTATGATTTGTTGCAGATTGCTTAAGAATACAACTCTGATATTACCTTTTTTCTATGACTAGGATAAAGTACATTGTATGTACCATCAAATTTAATTTTAAAATTCTCTTTCTAATAAATGTAAGTTGTCAGAATAGCTGAAAACAGAATAGAATAGAATAGAATAGAATACCTTTATTGTCACTATACAGTTGTGCAATGAGATACAGAGCATCTCCTACTCAGTGCAAACATGCTGGGGGGGGTACAGTTCTGCATCGCTATGTACATATGGACAGTATTAACATAGGGAAAACATTATATGTAAAATGTACAAATATACAAGCCAGTTTTGAAAAATAATATGTAATTAATAGTATTATGTATATACTGTTGGGTTATTGCACATAGAATTTTGTATTGCAGTGTACCACCATAGAGGAAATGGGAAAGAATTGGGGTGCATGTGTGAGTTCAGGGTGGTTATGGCTTTAGGGAAGAAACTGTTTTTGAGTCTGTGGGTTTTTGTGTTGATGCACCTGTAGCTCTTCCCTGAGGGAAGCAGGCTGAACATGTTGAAACCAGGGTGGGAGCTGTCCGTGATAATGTTTGCTGCTCTGCTGAGGAATAAATGTCCATCAGGGAGGGGAGAGGGTAGCCGATGATCTTCTGTGCTGTCTTGACTGCACTCTCGTCCCAACTCAATCCCAAGGTCCTCTTTTCCACCATAGATCATTTATTCAACCCTGATTTTAACAGCTCCCAAAGAAGCCCCACAGACTCGCTCTGTGAGCAGTTTGCAGACCACTTCAGGGGAAAGATCAGCGCCATCAGATCTGATATTTTATCTTCTCGCAATATGATTTTAAACACATCTGAAGGCTCGATTGTACCTGAGGAGACACTGGACAGCTTTGTCCTGGTTAATGCTGAGAACCTTCAGAAAGTTTTCTCCACAGTGAGACCCACCACATGTCTTTTAGATCCAATCCCTTCTTCACTCTTTAAAACACTTTATGGATTTTTTGAGGCTGAGCTTTTATACATGATGAATTGCTCTCTTCAGTTGGGTGTCTTCCCTGCTGCCTTTAAAACGGCGGTGGTGAGACCCCTTCTGAAGAAGAGCAATTTGGATTGTAATGATTTTAATAACTACAGACCTGTATCCAACTTACCATTTTTAAGTAAAATCTTAGAAAAACTTGTTTTTACTCAGATTAATGACTTTTTGAATGATAGACAGATCCTGGAGATATTCCAGTCTGGATTTAGGGTGAACCACAGCACAGAGACTGCTCTCCTAAAGGTTTTAAATGATCTTAGATGTAACTGGGACTCCCAAAAGCTCTCAGTCCTGGTGCTACTGGATCTAAGCGCAGTGTGCAAGCCGTAAGACCAGTTTTCCGTGCTTCACTCGCGTACGTCAGTTTGAAGAAGAAAAAGAACTCCACGGGACTCCGATGTGAAAAGATGTAACAAAAAATTTATTCCACGGTTTTGCATCTTACAGGAGTGGTCAGGTTTAACTTGTCCTCAACAAAATAACATACTACGGTAGGAAAACCGTGTGGCTCTGTTCTACCCTGCTGCCCCGTATATCTTATGCCGTGTTAACTCTTTTTCTCTCTCTCCCCCCCTCCCGCACCGCATGCACTAATTTGCATACATCCGTGATGCCCGGATTTTACTATAAACACGAGTCTTTAAGGCACATGTATACATGGTACTACATAACCTAGTTCCACCATAAACATGCATCTATTTCCTAAAATTATTAATTACACAAACAAGCTTAACAACAGCGAAATATAAATACTAAACATATGAACTATCTTAACTTGGCTCCCACAGCAGCCTTTGATACAGTAGACCACGCTATTCTTTTAAACAGACTGAAACACATGGTGGGCCTCTCTGGTGCTGTACATAACTGGTTCACTTCCTATCTGTCAGACAGAACTTTTATGGTGAGTATGGATACATGCTCCTCTAAGATCCATAGAATGACATGTGGTGTGCCTCAAGGGTCAGTTTTAGGCCCTGTACTTTTTAATTTGTATATGCTCCCTCTCGGCGGTGTCATCAGGAGGCATGGAGTGAACTTCCACAGTTACGCTGATGACACGCAGCTGTACATCTCCGTGTCTCCTGATGACACCAGACCAATGGATGCCCTTTTTAACTGTATTTTAGATATAAGATCTTGGATGGCAGAAAACTTTTTACAGCTTAACCAGGACAAGACTGAAGTTTTAATCATCGGTCCTGAGGCTCAGAGAGAGAAACTCTTGTCTAACTTAGAGGAATTTTCAACACAGAGATGCTGATGCATGCTTTTATTACCAGTCGTATTGATTACTGTAATGCCCTGCTCTCTGGTCTCCCCAAAAAGAATATTTCACCTTTACAACTTTTGCAAAACTCAGCAGCTCGTGTGCTGACGAAGACCAGAAGGCGGGCCCACATTACACCGGTTTTAGAATCGCTGCACTGGCTCCCCGTGTGTTTCAGGGTCGATTTTAAAGTTCTTTTATTGGTTTTTAAATGTCTTAATGGTCTTGGGCCTTCTTATCTCTCAGATCTGCTTTTACCATACGAACCCTCGCGGACCCTGAGGTCCTCTGGTACTGGCCTTTTGATTGTCCCTAAAGTCAGGACACATACTCACGGAGAGGCAGCTTTTCAGTGGTATGGTCCTCGTCTGTGGAACAGCCTGCCGGAGGAGCTCAGGGCCGCAGAGAACGTACATGTTTTTAAGAACAGGCTCAAAACCTGTCATGGTCCTGGGTCGGTGACCCAGCGCTTTTAGTTTATTACCATTTTTCTAGTTTATTATGATGGTGATTATTGTTTGAGTTCTATGTTATATTCGGTCTGTGTCTGTGTCTCTGTCTGTCTATGGTGTCACCCCATCTGTTTGTGAAGCTGTCTGTTTAGATCTGTGTCTTGTTTGGTTCCCCATGTCTGAGTTTCCTGTTTTATTGTGAAAGTCTCTGTCTGATGTGAGTGTGTTCTATTTACATTTCCCCTGTCCCGTCAGCTCTGATTTCTCCCAGCTGTGTTGCCCTCCTGTCTCTCATCCCCTGATTACTGGTGTGTGTATTTAAGCCCTGTGTGTTCTCCTGCCTGTTGCTGGTTCCCCGGTGTTCCGTTCCGTGGCCACGGCTCTCTGCTTCTCATCCGCTTCTCATCCGCTTCTCATCCCGTTGTCATCCCGTTGTCATCCCGTTGTCATCCCGTTGTCATCCCGTTGTCATCCCGTTGTCCTATGCTCCCAGGTCTGTTATTTTTAGTTCTCCCAGTTTAGGTGTCTTCAGTTATTTGTCATGCCCCACTGCTTGTTTGCCACTACACCTCTGTAAATAAACCTCACCAGCATCTCATCCACTGCCTGCATCTTGGGTCCTTCTTCCAACTCCACACGGCTCGCCTCGGCAGCCGTGACAAAACCACCTTTTTAATTTAGCTTTTACTTAGCGTTTATTTATTTTATGCTTATTTATTCTATCCTGTTATTCTATTGTTAATCTAGGTTTTACCTAATATTTATTGATTTTATTTTTATTCATTTTTTATCTTCTTACTCTATCTATATTTATATTGCATCCCATTCTTTTTTTTTTTTTTTTTTTTTTTTTTTTTTTTTTTATTCTGTGTATACCCTTTTTAGGTCATATCTCCAGTGTTTCCTCGGAGGGGGTTCTCTGCACCGGGGCTGTGATCGACCGTGGCTGCTAGGGCTCTGGGGGTCCTCTCAGCCTGGTTGGGGGGCTTTTTTGCCTCCCTCCTGCTGTGTGCCCAGCCTGGAGGCTGCGGTCTGTGACCAGCTCCCGGTGCAGACGACTCCCTGTGATAGTGTTTCCTCACCTGGCTCATGTGTGTTCACAAAGAGCATTGGGACGTAGCATTGCTGCTGTTCTAGGTGACTCAGTACATAGTGGAGGGCTGTGGCGATGGCGTCTTCTGTGGATGTTTGTGCGGTATACCAACTGGTAGGGTTCAAATTCTGGGGGGAGGTAATCCTTGATGTGCTGAAGGACTAGTCTCTCAAAGCATTTCATGATTACCAGCGTGAGGGCCACACGGTGGTAATCATTCAGGCTGATGATGGGAGACTTCTTCGGCACTTGGATGATTGTGGCTGATGGGATGGCTGCTAGATCCAGTGAGAGCTTGAAGATTCTGGTGAAGATGAGGGTGAACTGGTGGGCAACATAGTTGCCTAGTTTCAGTCTGATATATGCAAAGAAAATACTTGTTTCCACTGGTAAAGTGGACCTGTTCTGTGTTTCCTAATTTCCTGTCATATATCTCATATTCCAGTGGTGGATGTTCATTGTAAACAAGGCCACAGTTTTCTAATAATTTTATTATCAATTAATGTGCAAGTAATCCAAAAGTGATCTGAAGTCATTCATCCAAATGAGGAACAACTCAAACTGAAACCAGATGACACATCATGGTGACACATGAATAAAGCAGAACAGAGACGAGACAGAGGGAGGACAGACAGGGAACACAGAGGGAACAAATGACAAACTCAAAGTAAGAACTGATGCTGAGAGAAAGAAACACTAGAAGAAATCATCTGATCAAAGTTAAAGATCAGCACAGATCTGTGGGCTCCAGGTTTGAGGAAGAAGTTAAAGTGTGAGCAGTATGGACGCTGTGTGATTTGTATCTGAGCTGGTTCCCAGTAAAGTCTGAACTGGGACTGTGTGTGATGCAGAGAGGTGGAGATTGGAGGTCTTGATTGAACTACAAAGCTTGTAATCATGTTTCCTGTTTGTGTGTGTTTGTGTTCAGACTTTTAACCAGAGCCAGACGTCGTCTACTCTTCACTGAAGTAGTCCACCAGTCCAACCACTGATGTCCAGCTGGTGGTCTCAAACTGGTGTCCCCAGCAACTCAGACCAGAGGATATCCACATGTTACAGAGACATTTATAAGATTTAAGACTTTTTATCACTGATTTTGACTCTAATGACCCAGAACTGCTTACTGGAGGTCAGTTAATTATTTATTGCAGTTATTGTATGTCGTCAGTTATACGTTTTCCTCGTGTGGTTCTGTGGGTTTGACAAAGGTGTCAGTTGGAAATTTTGACTTGTTCTAGTTTGGTTGCGGCTAATGGAAACACATCTCTGCAGTGCAGAAAACAATGAACATTAAACCTCAACCACAGACTAATAAACAGCAGGAGCATCATTCAGTGTCTTTAAACTGCACAGGCAAGCTTCAGTACAGGATGTGTTAAGAATTTTTATTTTGCGACTTGAAAGCAATTAAAACAAGTTAAAATGTGCTTTAGGAAAAAATCAAGGATATGTTTCATTACATGTTACAGTTATTCTTTCACATGAACAAAGAGGAAATAAACCTTGACTGTCAGGAGTTGTCCTGTCTCACTCGGTAGTTTGTGATCTGTGTGTTTTGGTTCCTGATAAACTCATAAACATGTGACTCAGACTGGACTTTCCTCTGGATGACATCCCCTGAACCACCACAGAGTCCTTCCTATTAAACCTCTCAGTCAGTAGTTCTTAACCTGGGTTCAATTGAACCCTAGAGGTTCGGTGAGTCTGTGAGTTATTTTTTTAGTTTCATACAGCATTTGCATCCCTCTGTGAGCAGTAAAGTTGATAAGCTGGATTTACTTTAAAGTAAAAAAAATAATACGAATATATAAAATGAAATAATAGCACCTAAAACAAGCTTGTTATACAAACTTGTTTTTCCCCACATTGTGCTTCAGTTAAAGTAGAAAAGGCCACAAAAGGTTCATATTTTTAACCAACACAAAAAAGGAATTCTGCTTAATTAAAAGGTAATTTACATGCAATTAACTTGAAGTTAAATATACCTTAAAGTCTGAGTGGGGCTTCCGGGTGTCATGGTGCAGTGAGTGGACGCGTTTGGTGGCTGCTCCCAATCAGGAATAGAAAACACCGAAAACTCGTTAACAGACAACTCAACTGAGTAAGGCGAACGTGGTTGGTGAGGAGTAAGGCAAAGGAGGCCAATGTTAGAGGAAGTCTGTAACAAGGATGGTAGATACGTTGCTGTTAAAGGGAGGATTAATAATAATGTGGTATCTCTGATAAATGTGTATGCCCCTCCAGAGGACAACCCAAAATTCTATCAAAAACTATCTGAAAAAATTATTAGTTTTAGTGAAGGGACTCTGTGGGGGTGACTGGAACTGTGTATTAAATGATACTAAAGATACTACAAGCTTAAAAAGACGCAAAAATATTAAATCCAAGGCTCTTAATTTACTTATAAAGGAAGTGGATCTTTGCGATGTATGGAGAGAATTACACCCTCTGGAGAATGACTATACACATTATTCAGTAGCCCATAAGGTACACTCAAGGATAGATTTCTTTTTGATAAATAGAAGCGATAAACATAGAGTCATAGATTGTAATATCGGTATAGCTGATCTGTCAGATCACAACGCCATACACTTGACTATTCACTTATATAATCAGAATAAGAAATCATTGTGGAAATTAAATACTGGTATTCTTAACAATGAATCTGTGGTACAAGAGATTAAAAAAGAATTACAAGTCTGTATTGCTGACAACAAGGATGAACAGATGGATCCAACAATAATTTGGGATACTGTTAGAGCAGTAATTCGAGGGTATCTGATATCAAGGACTACCCATATCAAAAAAATGAAAAAGCTCACACAATTCAAATTAGAACAACGATTAAGGGATTTAGAAAAAAAACAGCATACAGATTTGAGTGCCGACTTGGCTGAAAGCATTAAAGATGTAAGAAAACAACTAAGCGATCTGTCTATGGAGGAAATAGAAAAGAAACTGAGATTCACAAAACAAACATTTTATGAGTCTGGTTCCAAAGCAACCAAAGTACTGGCTAAACGGTTAAAATCAATACAAATAGGTAATGCAGTTAATAAGATTAGAGATCCAAACACCAAGGAACTATTATATGAACCAATACAGATAAAAAATGCCTTTCAAAAATATTATAAAACATTGTATAATCAACCCGACCAGAAAAACAAACAAGAAATTGAAGAGTACTTGGATCAGTTAGACCTTCCTTCTATTGGGACAACTCAAAATGAATTTTTAACTAAACCAATCACTAAGGAGGAACTGGATAAGGCAATAAGAAGATTGAAAGCTAATAAAAGTCCAGGGAGTGATGGGTATCCCAATGAGTGGTATAAGACTTTTAAAGAGGACTTGGCTCCTATTTTGATAGATTCTTTTAACTGCATATTAAAGCACGCTAAAATTCCACCCTCTTGGAAAGAGGCCATTATATCAGTCTTACCAAAACAAGGTAAAAAGAAGGAAAACTGTGACTCTTATCGCCCAATCTCTATCTTAAATGTGGATTATAAATTATTTACATCCATAATCACAAGACGCTTAGAGCTGTTTCTCCCAGATCTGGTGGATGAAGACCAGACAGGGTTCATTAAGGGGCGACAGACACAAGATAATATACGACGCACATTGCATATAATTGATGAAGTTAATAAAGAGAAAATCCCAACAGCCTTAGTGAGCTTAGATGCTGAAAAGGCCTTTGATAGAGTCTCTTGAATATTTCTTTTTGCTGTTTTGAAGAGAATGGGCTTTAACAGTATCTTCATCGAGTGTATACAATCCTTGTACCACAGGCCATTGGCTAGAGTTAAAATAAATGGGGACCTGACAGACAGTTTTGAGCTCTTCAGAGGAACCAGGCATGGTTGCTGCCTGAGTCCAGCCCTTTTTGCTCTGTATATCGAGCCTTTGGCTCAGTATATACAGAATTAAAAGGGGTTTTAGTTTCTAAAATTGAACAACGAATAGGTCTCTTTGCTGATGATATAATTATATACCAACAGGATTCTGACACGACCTTTCCTCGATTGATTAAAGCATTAAAATATTTTGGTAAAAATTCAGGGTATAAACTATCGTAAAGACTCAAGTACTTTGTCTGAATTATTTCCCCAAAGATTCAATTCAAAACGAATATAAACTAAAATGGGACTCAAATAAGATCAAATATTTAGGTGTCTATCTAACTAGCAAAGTAAGTACACTATACGAGTCAAATTATGTAAAGATTAGTAATACAAACCAAAAAGATTTGATTAAATGGGCACCGCTTGTCATGGACCTTAACTCAAGAATAGAGGTAATAAAAATGAATGTGCTTCCCCTTCTCAAAAAATTAGCATATTGTGATAAAGTTCATTATTTTCCTGTAATGTACTGATAAACATTCGACTGTCATATATTTGAGATTCATTACACACAACTGAAGTAGTTCAAGCCTGTTATTGTTTTAATATTGATGATTTTGGCATACAGCCCATGAAAACTCAAAATTCCTATCTCAAAAAATTAGCATATTTCATCCGACCAATAAAAGTGTTTTTAATACAAAAAAAGTCAACCTTCAAATAATTATGTGCAGTTATGCACTCAATACTTGGTCGGGAATCCTTTTGCAGAAATGACTGCTTCAATGCGGCGTGGAGGCAATCAGCCTGTGGCACTGCTGAGGTGTTATGGAGGCCCAGGATGCTTCGATAGTGGCCTTAAGCTCATCCAGAGGGTTGGGTCTTGCATCTCTCAACTTTCTCTTCACAATATCCCACAGATTCTCTATGGGGTTCAGGTCAGGAGAGTTGGCAGGCCAATTGAGCACAGTAATACCATGGTCAGTAAACCATTTACCAGTGGTTTTGGCACTGTGAGCAGGTGCCAGGTCGTGCTGAAAAATGAAATCTTCATCTCCATAAAGCTTTTCAGCAGATGGAAGCATGAAGTGCTCCAAAATCTCCTGATAGCTAGCTGCATTGACCCTGCCCTTGATAAAACACAGTGGACCAACACCAGCAGCTGACATGGCACCCCAGACCATCACTGACTGTGGATACTTGACACTGGACTTTAGGCATTTTGGCATTTCCCTCTCCCCAGTCTTCCTCCACACTCTGGCACCTTGATTTCCGAATGACATGCAAAAGTTGCTTTCATCTGAAAAAAGTACTTTGGACCACTGAGCAACAGTCCAGTGCTGCTTCTCTGTAGCTCAGGTCAGGCACTTCTGCCGCTGTTTCTGGTTCAAAAGTGGCTTGACCTGGGGAATGCGGCACCTGTAGCCCATTTCCTGCACACGCCTGTACACGGTGGCTCTGGATGTTTCTACTCCAGACTCAGTTCACTGCTTCCGCAGGTCCCCCAAGGTCTGGAATCGATCCTTTTCTACAATCTTCCTCAGGGTCCGGTCACCTCTTCTCGTTGCGCAGCGTTTTCTGCCACACCGTTTCTTTCCCACAGACCTCCCACTGAGGTGCCTTGATACAGCACTCTGGGAACAGCCTATTCGTTCAGAAATTTCTTTCTGTGTCTTACCCTCTTGCTTGAGGGTGTCAATGATGGCCTTCTGGACAGCAGTCAGGTCGGCAGTCTTACCCATGATTGTGGTTTTGAGTAATGAACCAGGCTGGGAGTTTTTAAAAGCCTCAGGTGTTCAGAGTTAATTCGTTGATTCAGATGATTAGGTTAATAGCTCGTTTAGAGAACCTTTTCATGATATGCTAATTTTTTGAGATAGGAATTTTGGGTTTTCATGAGCTGTATGCCAAAATCATCAATATTAAAAACAATGAAAGGCTTGAACTACTTCAGTTGTATGTAATGAATCTAAAATATATGAAAGTCTAATGTTTATCAGTACATTACAGGAAATAACGAACTTTATCGCAATATGCTAATTTTTTGAGAAGGACCTGTATTCACTTCATTGCCAGTCCATATACCAGATGCACAATTTGGTAGATGGGATAAATAAGTTAGTAGATTTATTTGGAAAGGGACAAAGCCAAGAATAAGATTTAAAATACTCCAATTAAGAAAAGAAAAAGGAGGACTTGCCCTCCCGAATTTAAGGGATATTTCTATGCAGCTCAGCTGAGATATATTGTTCACTGGGGTTCACCGGATTACACCTCAAAATGGAAGCATATGGAGATAAATTATTGCTTATCATGTCATCCACAAGCAAGATTGGGAGAAGAAACTATCCAGTCTACGAACACAAATCTCATTACTGAATTCACTATTAAACTCTGGTGGATTATAGTGAAGAAATATAGAATTATAGAAGACTGTAAATTGCTGATTTGGCCTGCATATTCTCGAAAATTCCAAAGTGGACAATGGGATAGTACATTTTTAAGATGGGTCAATAAAGGAATTACAGCAATATGCACATTAATAGACGGGACAACATTCAAATCCTTCGAGAATCTACAGAGACAATTTGGACTGGATAAATCAGATTTATTTAGGTATTTTCAATTAAGACATTTTTACAATACAGAAATTAGGAAGAAGCTCTTGAGAGAAGGAAGCCATATAATAGAAATAATAACAGGTGCATATAAAAATCCTCCAAGAATTTTATCGAAATTATATAATGGCCTGCAAAATTTGAATAGGAATGAAACATTATATATCAAACAAAAGTGGGAATCTGAATTACATCTTGAGTTGTCAGAGGATGACTGGCGATCCGTATGTCTCACACAGCATAATTCCACCAGCTCTAGACGATGGAGAGAATATGGCTGGAAAATGTGATTAGGTTCTTTATTACTCCTTATATCAAAAGCAAGCAGCTGAAAACACCCCAACGATGCTGGAGATTATGTGGAGACTGAGACGCCAATCATTCTCATGTGTTTTGGAAGTGTAAAAATATCAAACCTTACTGGGAAAGCATTGCGGTAACAAAACAGTTTTATGGATTATCCTTAAGGCCCTTTTCTGTAATAGAAAGATTGATGATAGCGAACATTTGTAAGTATTGCCCCACACCTCTGCACAGTAATTCAAATACGGTGCAATCAGGGAACAATAGAGCATGTGGAGTGATTTGTGGTCCAGAATGTGTTTTACTTTACTCAAGATTGAGACACTTCTTGAAATTTTGTTATGTATATGATTTATATGAGACTTCCAGTTTAATTTATCATCTATAATCACACCAAAAAACTTATGTTCAAGTACTCTTTCAATTTCCACACCATCTACATGAATCTGCACTTGTGCATTTCTAAGGGAATTCCCAAATAAGATAATTTTAGTTTTACTTAGATTTAGCTATAGTTTGTTCCTGTTAAACCATTTTTTAATTTTGCACATTTCTGAAGTAATTGTATCCAGCAGCTCCTTTAGATTCCCCCCAGAACAAAAAATATTTGTGTCATCTGCAAATAATACTAATTTTAATATATCAGATGCCTTACAAACATTTATATAAATAATAAATGATTTTGGACCCAGTACAGAGCCTTGTGGAACACCACAGCAATGTCTAAGCATGATGAGGAATGGACACCCAGCTTCACAAATTGTTTCCGGTCACTTAAATAATTTTTCACCCATTGCAGTACAACCCCCCTGATCCCGTACCGTTCCAGTTTATTAATATGTCATGATTGATTGTGTTGAATGCTTTCTTGAGATCCAGAAATACTCCAGCTGCATACTGTTTCTGATCTATAGCATTCATAATCTCCTCAATTGATTCGATTAATGCCAGAGATGGACAAAATGGATAGCCTATAAGACTCACTCAGCCCCATAAGGCAGGGACCTTTCCTCGTTGTTGTTTTTTTTTCCTCTTCCACAGATTAGGTGTCCTTTATTCCTTTTAGTTTGTTTATTTTGTGTTCTTTTTTCATATTTTTGTTTGCATGTACCATAAAATTGGAAAAAGTACAAAATAAAAAGTTAAAAAATATATATATATATATATACCTTAAAGTCTACTGAATTTTCATGATAGTTAATTTCTAAGGCATCTTCAGATCATCTATGTAACAGTCCTCCAAAAGAGGCTGACATTTTTTTATCCGGAAATGAACAACAACACCACCAACAACAACAACAACAACAAGCACAGCAACACAAAGAAACAGAGCAGAAACTGCCACTCCAACTTTCAGTCCAAAAGATCCATCCTCTGTATCTCCTCCTGTCTGACCTGCAGGTGAGAAACAGGTGTGAGGTGTCAGGTAGGTGATGAGTGAAGAACAGAACAGAATCCATTTCCTTGTCTAGTTGATTAGGTCAAAAAATAGAAGTTTCAAAATGTGTAGAAAGGGTGAAAATGTTTATACTGGTGGGTTTTTCTGTGCTTTTCATTAAAAACATGAAACACATGATCTGACCAAAACTACAGCAGCCATCTTGTCATTATAAGTGCCCCCCCTCCCCTTGGGACATTTCCACTATTTCAATACTGCCAGAGCATACACTGACAAATAAGGTGATTTCTATTTATGGACAATAAAATGCCATTTCATTTCCCCGGGGTCAGTGTTAGTGTTAAATTTAAATATATGTTTGAGGCATTTGAAAAATCTTCGAGTTTCTGAAAATAAACTTCTAAAATAAAGCTGCATCTGCTCCGTGCTGGAGCAGGTATATATAGATGTGTTATATATAATTTTTGGGACTTCATGGTTTTGTGTTTGTTTTTTTAAATGGTGAACATTTTTTAAAAAGATGGTGGCTGCTGTTTTGGTGTCAGGATCAAATTAAATTAACTGGACTTAAAATGTATTCTTGAGGATAAATATCCTGATGAAGTTAATAATCTATCTTCTAGTAGCTTTAACGTCAGCAGCCTGGGCAATAGATTAGAATCAAGTTTGAAAACATTTACACATTTTACACATCACTAAATTAAAACTCAGATAAAAACTCTGAACATGACCAGGTTATGTTTTTAACATTAGTTACCATGGTGATTTAACCAGGTAAAAAGAGAGTGTCTGACACAGGAAGCTCTGAGTAACATAGTTTGATCAGACATTAATCAACTCTGTACTGTAAATAAAAAACAAACAAACAAACAAACAGCCACAAAGACAACAGCTGGAGAAACATCTGTCTACCTCGGACATCCACCAGCTCATCCATACAACAAACAAACAAACATCAGCAACCAGGAAGCAGCTTCACCTCTGATCACACACTCAACTCTACTCACTCACCTGGAGGAGCAACAACACTAAGATTGATGATGCTGATGGATTTCAATGATTGTGTTTCTTTTATAAAGACACCACACACGTATGTTCCAGCATCATTAATCGTCACGTCCCTCAGAATCAAAGACACGTCTCCATCCTTCATCTGTCTGTCCTGCAGATCCACCCGGTTCTTAAAAGATGGATGCTGGTTGACAGGATCCATGTTATTATTCCGGTACAAAAACACATATTCATCTCCTAGATCAGCTCTGCTCCACTCAACAGCTATAATCTTGTTGTTGTTTGCAGCTCGACATGTCAGAGTGACGTCCTGTCCAGACTTAACTGTGATGATTGTCTGGTCTGAAAGAAGAACCAACACAGAGCAGAGAGGTTAAAGGTCAAAGTACAACTGTTGACTCTACAGCAGCCGTCTTTGTCTCTCTCACAGATGCTAAGTGTCCACTCAGCCTCTTGTCTCCGTCACACACAGACAAACTGAATCCATATAAAAAAATTCTTTACGAAATTTTGTTAACATATAGAGGCTGATACTATTTAATCATCTTCATGTCAGAGTCAGATATATTTGGGCTTAAAACAGTTAAATCTCACCTGCAGAGACGAACACGACGAACATCAGCGTGGAGCAGAGTGACGCAGTTACAGCAGACATGTCCGTGTTCTCTGTTTCTGCCGATCTGACTCTTAGTTTGTTCTGAGTCTGTTAGTATTTTCACTGAACAACTAAACCCGAGTTTAAACCTGAACTACATCAGATCACATTTAAGGTTTAAATAAAGCTAAAGCTGCGGTTCAAACGCTTCCGTGTCTTTGAGGACGTCGCGTTAGAGTGACGTTTGATAGGTTGGACTGAGGATGCGCAGAAATAAGTGCGTCATAAGGCTTAGTTGTTTACGCAGGTTTAAGGCAGGTTTACGCTTACGGCTCTGTTGCTATGACAGCAAGTCCCGGATGGGCTTCGGGGAACCGAACGATCCAGGATCACGCGAAATCGTCAACAATCTCATCCAGCTAACTTACTTAGCGAGGTACGAAGAACGGGCCCCTGGACTGTAGCCAGCTCCACATGTCAGTCCAGAAGGAGTGCACTGATTCACAGTTGAAAAACAAGTGATCCAGACTTTCAATATCATTTTCACAAAATGTGCAGGCGTTCACATCTAAGTTAAATTTCCGTCTTAAGAATTCATTGGTTGGATAAACCTCATTAATGATTTTAAAGTGAACCTCTTTTACTTTAGGGGAAAGAGGAAGTGAGATATACTTTTTTCTTATCGCCTTAACCTCCATGGTCTCAAATTCTTTAAGGATATAATTTCTTTTAACCGGATTAGGGCAAATTTCGTTTATCAAAATATTCCTGATCACTTTGTTTGTAAACCTGCTGTCACCAAATTCAACTCCAGCTATGCAGAGCTGCCTCAGTCCAGGAGAAATTTTAGAGTGCACAATGTTGAACGATCTCCACAGAACAAAATCAGAACCTCTCATGTGTCGTCATGTAGGAATGTTTGTGTTACAGTCGCTGAAGCAGAAGAACGTTTTGTTTCTGACGGCAGTTTGATTCTTGTTTAAGTGATCTGTTGAATCCTCAAAACACTCTGATCGTCAGGATGGAAAAACATCCATATGAAGATAAAAAGTGTGAGGTTGGTGTAATCCATCAGCTTTCTCTGTAGGTCAAAAGGTTAGGTTAAGGTTAAGCTTAACAAAACTGCTTAACGTTCAACATGAGCATTTTTTTTTATATAAAAACAAGAGCAATGAAAAAGAAGTGTAAGAAGTCAAACTGTGGCTAAACTGACCTCTGTGCTAAATAGCACCGCGGTCAAGTGAGCCGTCAGTTGTGAGCCGCGGTCAAGCCAGCCGCTTCTTATCCGCAGGATAAATTTTCTTGCGCCTCTACACCAGTCTTTACGGTAGTGCCTTTTCTCGTTATAGCCCATATTTTTATGTTTGTCAAATGTGTTGTTTGTTGGTCTGTTTGATTTGATTTGACTGAAACTCTTCCAATAAGCCATTCCTCTGCAGATGATCAGTTAGCTGTTTGACTCTTTCAAGGATTTTTGATATGAAAGGAAGGTTGGAGATTGGCCTATAATTAGCTAAGACTGCTGGGTCAAGTGATGGCTTTTTAAGGATCTGTGTACTGTCTGACCTTGAGGTGAAGGTTCACTCCTGTCTCGAATGTTTTTGACCTGTGGATAATCTCTTTCACTGCACAACGATGGTTTGTTTAGTATTGTAGTGTTTAAACCCTTCTGAGACTCATGGGCAACAGTTGCTTCAGTCACACTTCAGTCCAGAAGGTGGCGGTAAGTCACCTGAAGTTGTTTGTCATAACCGCCATAAACAATAGAAGAAGTAGTAGTTAAATCTGAAGTGTGGTGTTTGAATGAATTGCTCAAGACTTTCAGCTTTATTTAATCTTTAAATTGAATCTCATCAGGTTTTAAACTCAGGTTCAGTTATTCTCTGAAATTAGCGACAGATTTAGACTTCAGAACAAGTCAAAGAAGCGCTGGATGATCAGTAATAATGACACGGAAATGTCTGCTGTAACTGCATCACGCTGCTCCGCTTTGCTGTTTGCTGTCGTCGTCGTGTTCGCCTCTGCAGGTGAGGTTTACAGTTAGAAACTAAACTGAGTTTATCTGACAATAGACCAGCATCGACTAGTTTACATGTTGTTAAGAATAATAATGATAAAGAATTATTTTCATATTGATTCAGTTTGTCTGTCTGTGTGTGTGAAGGAGACACGAGGCTGGGTGGACACTTAACATCTGTAATCCAGCTGTGACAGAGACAAAGAAGTGTAATGTGTGTGTCAGTGTGATGTGTTGTAGTGTCAGGAGTCAGGATGCAGCTACAAAGCTTCTTGTTCAGTGTATACAAACAGCTGTAGCTCCATAAAGGCAGCATGCAGAGACTCACAGTGTCTTATAATGAGAGGCTGCTTTCTCTCACACATTATGTTCACTTATTATCAGCACATGTTGTTGTTCTGTGGAAGCTAACATCTTGTAGTTTCTGACACTTTGCATGTTTAGCATGAGGCTAAAATTCCCCCTCAGTGGGTCACTGGTGACCTGCTGGATGTTCAGAGGTTCATTAAATCCAACATGACTAAAAACTCAAATGTCAAAGGAAATAAACAAAATATTTAAAGTCAATCATTCTGATCATAATTGTACTTTGACCTTTAACCTCTCTGCTCTGTGTTGTTTCATCTTTCAGACCTGAAAACCATCACACCTGTGCCTGGACAGAAGAACGTCACTCTGCCATGTCGAGTTACAAAAAACAACGAGATCATAGTTGTAAACTGGACTAGAGCTGGCCTGGGAGATGAATATGTGCTTTTGTACCGGGATGGTCACTTTGTCCCAGAAAACCAGCATCCATCTTTTAAGAACCGGGTGGATCTGCAGGACAGACAGATGAAGGATGGAGACGCGTCTTTGATTCTGAAGAACGTGACGATTAATGACACTGGAACATACAAGTGTCACATTGTCCAGCAAAAGGGAGGAAACATGACTCTAATCAACAACATCTACCTAAATGTTGTTCCTCCAGGTGAGTGAGTAGAGTTGAGTGTGTGTGTGATCAGAGGTGAAGCTGCTTCCTGGTTGTTGATGTGTGTTTGTTGTATGGATGAGCTGGTGGATGTCAGAGGTAGACAGATGTTTCTCCAGCTGTTGTCTTTGTGGCTGGTAGTCTAGAGTTGTAGAGCAGCATTGTTTGGTTAGAGCAGAAACAAAGACATTTATGAATCCGTCTCTTCTTCTCTTGCTCTCTAACTCGTCTGTAAACATGTGTGGGGAAATGTCTTTATTTAAAAACAAGAAACCCAGAATCTGACCAAAACTGCAGCCTCCATCTTGTTTTAAAAATTACCATCAATCAAAAGAAAACCCATTCCCATTATCTCAACACTGCTGGAGCATACACTGGCTGATGTGATGATTTGGCAATATTTAGGCCAAACTAAGCTAGCAGTTCCTCTGAATACATGCAGTGTTTATTGTAATATATCTTGTGTATATATCTTTACTGTAGCTGTGTTGCTGATCTCTTGCCTTAAGGTTCTTGAGACCAGCTTGGACCGATCTGCAAAGTGTAGAGGAGACTGATCACATTGTGGCTTTGAACCTCTGAAATTATCATCATCCCTGTGACTTTTTGATCAGCTGTAATAAACAGCTGTTCTGTCATGGCGTTATCTAACTCTGATTTTTGTTTTTAAATTAATGATTTAATCTTTGTACTATAAACTTACCCGTCAGAGTGAAATAAATAAAAGCAACAATGTACAGTTTGTCGGTGTAACAGCTGCACTGAATATTGTAAATCTTACAGAAAGTAATTCACTAATTATCTGAGTTGATGATCACACTGAGCTCACTGAGGTGTTGTAGTTGAAAAAGTCCTCTTTTAGCTGCAACTTTGAAAGCAGTCTGTCAGTTTGAACTGTTTGAAGTGCTTCATATATAAACATTGTAAACTGTGTACACAGTGTAGTTTGGTTGGTGTAACAGAGCTGTTATCACTGAAGGTTCAGATGTTTCAGCCTCATAATAAACAAACACATGTTCAGAGACTCGAGGATTTGAAAGTGTCACATGTGTGTGTGTGTGTGTGTGTGTGTGTGTGTGTACATACATTATATAGAACAGTTGGATGAACCCAACATGACCTCTGATAAGCTCTCACAGGTGTGTTAAATGGTCATTTCTGTTTTTATAATTGTTTCTTTAGTTATGGCAGCCATTTTTTTGAAAACCAGATTGCAGACTGCAGTTTTAGTCAGATCATGTGTTTCCTGTTCTTAAATTAAAAGCACAACCCAAAACCCACCAGTATGAACATTTTCTCACTTTATACATGTTGTGAATTATTTTTTAACCTAATCTCTAGTAGTTTGTATTAATCTGTTCTCCTGAACTACAAGATGATTCTGTTCTGTTCTTCACTCATCACCTACCTGACACCTCACACCTGTTTCTCACCTGCAGGTCACACAGGAGGACTCACAGAGGATGTTAAATGGATTCTTGGTCTGTTTTCTCCTGCTGTGCTTCTTCTTTTTTTTGCTTTCTTGCTCCACAAAACATATGGAATCCAGAAATCCTTTGCTTTGTTTAGGAATTTTGTTTTGCGCAGAAGGTGGTGGTCAGTCCCTAGAGATGAGAAGTAAAAACAGTCGCTTCTCTGTCCGTAGTGTGGTTATTTTAAATATAAGAGAGAGAGAGAAGTTTAAGAAATTACTATAGCCACTACAGTGGCCATCAAAACGATGAAAGATTATTGCCGTAAACAGTTTATTTTGTGACACCACGAAACAAATAGCATTCATAGCGTATATTATGAAACAATACAAGTTTTCATATCGTCATCCGATATATATCCTCATATCAAACAGCCCTGTTATATAAAGATTTTATACTGTTGTACAAATGATTCCGATTTTCTTACGTTGGTGCTTTTTTGAGTCAAATTTGGCTCGTATCTCTTCAGATGAAGTTTCAGATCCACAAGTTTGGCTCAAATTAGAAACATTGTGATTTATTTTTTTAGGGAAATTTGACCCTGTGAATATGTACACGTCATGTTTGTGTGGATTTTTAATGAGATAGTGATGTCAGAGGTCAAAGGGCACCTCGAGGTGTTCACACCACATTTCTTCTGCTGCCCACAGAAACAGACTCTTTCAGTGAATTAGTAAAATAATGCATGGAGCACATGAAGAACAGAGGTCGTACATGTCTGACCAACTCTACAGCTGCTGAAGTGGATTCTGGGTCTCTGACTTCCTCCCACAGTCCAAAGACATTAATGAGTGTTTGTTGTTTAGCTGTGTGAATATGTGGTCTCATACAGAACTTTATGCTCAGTGAACATGAGTACATCACATTAGCACATGAAGCCCAACAGTGTGGCATTAATCACTCCAGCAGTGTGATGAACTGATGCTCTGATCTCTGGTCTGACCAAAGCTTTAACTCCAAACATCTCCACTGTTAGAGCTTCTGCACTGTTTCAGGTTCAGTTCAAATAATGACTCTTATTTTTATGGCCTGATGGTGTGAAGCTCAGCTGCTCCACTCCTTGAGATTTTGTACCAAAGTAAGATGGATTGTGCCTTACAAACCAAACTAGCTGCAAAACTTTTGTACTCTTCACTCTTTGACCTTCTTCAAACACCATGTTTTTGTGTTTGTTGTGTTTTGCTCAGTTGATGTGTCCACTTTACCTTCATGAACACTGTTTTTCTATATCGCTGTAAAAAAAAAACAACACTTTTTTAAAAAGACAAAGACAGTTATGAGTGAATTCCTTCTGTGAACAAATGAAATATAAGCAGTATGTAAGTGATAATAAAGAGTTACATGTAAACCTGTTGAATGATTTTTTTTTCCTTGTTTTTGTTACAGCTTAAACCTTCTGAGTCTGTCCCTGTAATAACAGACAAAACTATTTCTGAAGATCCTTTGAGCACTAATAGACGTCTTCCTCTGTAACTGAGTGCTGAGCGTAAACATGTCTGCTCTTTATTTCTGTGCCTGTAAACAGCTCTTAAATATGAAACAGTGAATGGATCTGATTATAAAATTATAAACCTGAATCTGCCGTGTGACCAGACTGATCCCTGGAGATGGTTTATAGTTGTAATAATTAATTGGACATGAGTTTATATGCAGATTGTTTTTGTGTTCATCTTTCATGGATTCAACCAAAGAAAGAAGAACTACGTGCTTGAAGATTCATATTTCAGTGTTAAATAAACACCTTCATCTGTCAGCTACAAGGACTGAAAATGAGTGAAAAAGCAGCCAATGTCCAAAGAAAAACCATGAAAGAGCCTCAGAAAGCTGGAGAACTGCTGCCTAACATCACGTTAAAATTTCAAAGACAGTCTGTCTGCTTGGAATCAAAACATGAAGAAGTGATTGGTGGTTCAACACTTTTGCACAGTACTGTTAGCCAATGTTAAGTTACACCACAATATTATATGTATGGACTATTATGACATTTTCATGAATTTTAAACAGGTGACCAAAGAAAATCTCTACATGTGATCCATAGGAAGTGCTGCAGCAGCTGCATGCTCTGCAGCACTTCCTCTGTTGCTGCTCGTTGTTCTCAGAGGGCAGAATTTAATCCCAGACTGTGGAGATGTGACACTGTCACTGGTTGCAGTTTCTCATCTCCACATCTCTCTGCATTCAGTTTGTTTCCAGTGACGATGACTCTTATTTTTCTAGTGAGGAAAATTTTACACAGTTAATAAAGTTGTTCCTCTTTACTTTTAAGTGTTGTTGGACTTCCTGCGTTGTTAGTTTCTCATCCTCTCCCTGCACCTTGGAAGTCGGTGAAGTTTTGCCACAAATTTTTGCTGCTAGGAAAATTTCACTTCACACATCACACTGGCTCCATCTTTGACAAAAGCTTGACTGGATTAGTGAGAATTACGGTTTTAAAATAAAGTCAAGAGTCACTGACTGCAAGAACACAGCAGCTTCCTGTAAATAACATGACTGTGATCAGAGTACAGGAGAGTAACTGAGTACACTTCCTCTTTGTTATGAAGGGGATTTTTTTTCTTTGTATTGTGTCATTTTTTCTGAGCTGCAGTCAGTCACACAAACAGGTTGAACAGGGTGTGTTCTGTGCAGCACCTGCATGTAAAACAGAAGCAAAGCTGTTCCTGTGAAATGAAACTGAAAGCCTCTCTGAGCGTCTCCCTGTAGAAAATGGAGGCTGAGCTCAGTCAGATCACTCAGCCTGCAGACAAAATGGAGGCGTGTTTGAGACGTGCAGATAAACAGTCACAGCTTAGTGTCGGCCTCTGAGGGCTCAGGGCCGTCCTGGTATCAAGTGCATGACGCCTCTCTGCACACACTTTGAGTCCTTATTCACATTTTCTATAAGTCCTCATCTCTGTGGACCTGAGGGATTACCCACAGTTCATAGTGCTGTGATGGTCAAAACATTAAGAACAAGGATGGAAATAAATAAATAACCAAACTGAAGGCTCCAGTCAAATATCCCAGTCGGCAGGTTTGACTGGAAATCTGACTGGAAATCCCTGAGCACTGTGCAGAGGACTCTGAGGACTGAGCCTCTGTGAGAGCTGCAGGATTATAAAGTGACCTCTGTGATGTGCAGAAGAGCACAGAGCACGACTCACTGTCAGATCCTCAGCGTCACTATGACTCGTGCCTGTATGTGCACATCTTTACTTTTAA
Source organism: Maylandia zebra (assembly GCF_041146795.1). Taxonomy (NCBI): domain Eukaryota; kingdom Metazoa; phylum Chordata; class Actinopteri; order Cichliformes; family Cichlidae; genus Maylandia; species Maylandia zebra. Next base: position 2,639,485 of record NC_135169.1, on the reverse strand, counting down.
TAAGATGTTTCAACATGCAGACGTTAATCTAACACAGTAACAGCTGCCTTTGTTTCAGATCCAGCTCATTCCAGTTCACTGACAGAGACAAAGTTTTGGTGCTGTGGTAACGACTCTGAGCTGATGAAGCTCTGATAACTCTGATAACATCTCCCTCCCAGTAATAACCTCCCAGCAACAACTGCCACAGGCACAACGGCCACGAGTCAGGAATGTTTCACTGTTCAACTTCCTGCAGTTACAGTGAAACAGTCTTTGTAATTCACATCTGTGTGACTCGTTTAAGTTTTCTTCTCCTGACAGTGAAACTCTTACAGATCCAGATGTGATGCTGCTGCACATGTTAGTAAATCTGTCTCTAAATCTTCTTTAAAATTTCAGCCTTTGTAGTGAACACATGTTTTTCAAACACCAGGGTCAGAACACACTGTGGAAAAGTAAGGTGCATGTTTTGTAGTCCATCTTCTGGTCATTGTAGTTTTTACCCTGTGGACGCTGTTAACGACAGACGAGTGTAAGGTCATTCTCAGCACACGGCTCTGTTATTTCCTAACTCCTTATCAGTTCTCCTAGTGACTTTTCCTTCACCTCATTGGTGTTTTCACTGAGGTCAGAGAAAGGAGGTTAGGGAAGGAGACAGGAGAGACTTTTAGAGCACACAGGTAACGGCTAAACTGAGCATGAAGGTGTGTCTGCAACATGCTGAAGCACGTCTGGTGCAATGATTACAATCTGCTCCGGGGCAGCTGGAGAGTCGTGTTTGGAGTTTTCCCCTTTTGAAAAATACAATAACATCCAGAAACTTCTTAACTATTTTCAGAAAATAGTCTTTGAATGTGTTTTATTTTATTTCGTAGGATCCATTAGAGTGACAGAAGATACATTTAATGATGTTAGTGGAGAATTGTCAGAGTGTTTAGTAAGAGGTCAGCGTGACAGTTTATGGTTCACCTCTCTATGTGTTTGTTTCCATCTTGTGTTCTTATATGTTGTTTGTTTGAAACTTATGATCAGTATTTTAAAGCTCTTAAACTGAACTCAGACACTTAACAAACTGTTCAGACATTGAAATGAATTGTTCCTCTGAGTATCTGAACCTGCTGTTGTGTTGCTTTTGTGTGCTGGTGTCACTGATGGCTGCTGCTGTGACAACAGACACACAAACAGTTTGATGTCATCAGAAATCCCTCTGGAAATTGTTGGAATTAAATAATTTGCAGTGCCTCGATAATTCTATGCTTTTTATTAACAATAAGTGTTATAAAGTTATATAGTATTAAGTGGACACAGCCCTGAGAAATAATTGGATTATCAGATGCCTCTGAGGAATCAAAAGAACAAATGAGTATTTACAAAATACTCAGAAAAAAAAAGACAATTTATGGTTTGAAGCTGATGTACTTTCACACTCCAACACTGTTATTATGTCCTGCAGTCTGAGTGTATAACAGCACTGCCCCCATGAGGTCAAACTGAAGCATTGCACATTATAATTCTCATCCAGTAAACTTTAAACCTCCACTATGGGCTCAAATTGTGCTCATAAATATTTTTGCGTAGTTGTGAACTGAGTTTTGTAACCATGTAAACAAAATATTTCGAAATTTTATGTTTGTGCATCTACAGATGAGAATTTGTGTGTGATTTGTGTTTGTAAAAAACTAAAGTTACAATTTTTTTGTTAAGGTATGTTTACTACAAAGAAAACGACCTGTGAAACTCTGCGCTCAAGTTTCCTGCTTGTGTGTGAGTTTCAACTTGCAAGTACAAATTTTGACCTGATTTTTCCTCCTTTCGGCTGATTGGTCAATGTCATGTCAATCACAAATTTAACAATCCAATCAGAACAAATGGGTTTGGCTGTAGGAGAGGTGCTTTACTGAGCTGCAACCCGTCCACTCAGGGTCAGAGGGGCAGGAGAAACAGGCTGAATGTCTGTAAAACGAGAGAAGAAGGTTATTAGGAGAAAGCACTAAGAATTACTTGGCCAGCCGGAGCTACACTGATGGTAGTTAGCACAATGATCCAATGAAGAAGCAGACTCTCCTGCGGTCTTAAGTAGTGTGAGAGGGGCATCACTCATGATGAGAAGCCATTGGGTGAATATGGTAGATGGCCACAGGTTATAATCCAGAGCTTAACTTCACACAGCTTAGAAGAGGACGAAACATAGCCACAGGGCTATTGTCAACACACCAGTGGAAGCTGGGGGTCATCCGAGGGTATCTTTTGTACTTCCATCACATAGAATGAAGTCCAACTTGGATTTAGCAAAACTGACCTTCCTCTCACATTTTACACACCTTTTAGACAGGTTCCACATTGTTGTCATAGCAACAAATGCGTCCTTCATTTCCACGCATTTGAAGGATGGGTCGGATGTATCCTTCATAGCCCAAGCTATCCCAGAATTCATAGCGCAGCCCAGCCAATTCCAGCTTCAACAATGGTGGCCGCTACTTAGTTTCAATATTACTCTGATTACGGTTTGTGCGTCATACTTTTAAGATATTTAGACGAGAATGTAGCTGTGTAAACTTCAAATATCTGCTCGGTTTATCAAGACATCACATATTTGTAAAAGTGCTTCGACGTTTTCAGAGACATCTGTTACCCACCAGCTCGATAGCTAGAAGAGAACACATTGAGGGCACATTGCTTTCAGATCCCTGTGGTGAATTGGTGGTAACTTAAAATGTTATTGTTTTGCTATTTCCAATGTTTTATTTGTTCCTGAGTAAATCGGTTTGGCTAAGATTAAAGTTATAGTTTTCACAGCTGAATAAACTTCAAACAGAAAACTGATTAAACAGAAGTGTAAGATGGTAGAGAACGTACTCCAGTGTCCTGTTATATTTTAGCAAGCGAGGAGCAGACGGCTGAGTTTATTAAACTCCATCGAGACAGCTGGTGACACAAATCTGAAGGCTAGACCGTCCCATTTCGCAGCCTTGCACTTCCAGCCTTCTCGGTCTTCAGAGGACATGGCCGACGCAAACCGAGAAGGCTGCGTCCTCTGGGTTTTGGGACATAGCTAGAATCTTTGTCCACATCTCCTATTTTTCTCAAAATGACAGTAATAAATTACATTACTTTGACATTTTTTAAAATCGTACAAAAACAATTTGCTATAATTGGCAGCTTGCAATTTACTACAAGTTGCATTTACTGAAAAAATGTGTTGCAGGGCTGGTTTTGATCTTTACAGCTCAGTTACAACACGGCCAAATGTTCTGTGGCACAGACGTGGCGCTGAAGTCACTCCACACGAAGGAAACACAGATGAGCCCCTGTGTGGGCCAAAAAACACAAACACTGTATGTGATTCATACTAAAACACATCAGGGGTGTCTCATTGTTGAATCGGCTGACCTCCATTCATTACCATTGAAACCCACTGCAGGTAACTGTCTACAAAAAACAATAAATACATTCAGCATTTTTTGTCTGTCCTAAATCATCTGTTTTGATTTACAAAAGTATAAAACTGTATGATTCTGAAAGATCTAATTTCGCTGGTTCTTATATAGTGAGACTCATTCACCCATTTCTACACCCACGTGTTTTCTGTGTAGCTCGATGTTTGTATCTTTCCCAAAGACTTCTCAGAGTGCAGACTGGAACACTCAGGGGTGAAACCACCAACCTTTCAACCAGCTCAACCTCTGAGCCACAGTTAGCCCAAAAACATTCAACAGGACACACAGAGTAGAAAAGTCAGGAAGTGTTGTTTAATATAATATTGAAATACAGAGCTGAGGTTCAACAGGATGACTGGTGATGTTAAGATGTTTTCTCATTCATCATCATGTTGATCAGATTTAATCTTGATAACATGATAAGAGTTAAGCATGATTAACTATTATCAAAGGAAACAAAAGTATAACTTTAAACTTTGTCTATTTATATCATCTTAGTCGCTGTTCTGCTGTCAAGTGTGATGATGATGACATTGATTATCATGTTTGGTGTCAGCACTGAGAGTTTAGAGCACCAGCTGAAGACTCGGTTTAGAGTTTAGCAGACAGTCTAGTCCTGATCATCGGGAGGCTGGAAGGAATCCGGACTCTGTGGCTTTTGTTTTCTGCAGAACGATAAACCAGCAGCAACAGCCACACCTGCAACTATCAGGCCAACTATCACTCCAATAGATCCAGTTCCACCCGGTCCTGATCCATCTGCAGGTGAGAAACAGGTGTGAGGTGTCATGTCTGGGCCAAAAAACAGAGATACTGTATGTAATTCATACTAAAACACACCAGGGCCGAACAACATGTTGGTCCTGGACCAAGCTCAACACTGGAGATCAACAGAGGTCCCCCCATAAGCCTTTGAGGAAGATTCGGCCGACCGCCATCTGGGTCTGCACAGCCTGTTCTCCACTGCATGTGGTGATGACCCCAGTTTTTCTCAACCATCTGTCCCAGTTGCACCTGATCCTGTTCCAGTTGTGCTTGTTCTATGATCCCCGTTACATGTATGGGGCTGCAATGGGCAAGCTACACCATGTGGACCAGCAACTACTCAGTGTTGAACACTTGTTCTAATGTTTTAGGGAAAAAGGGCAGTGCTTACATTCAATCTTTGGTTTGTATTTGTTTCCTCCTGAAAACTAGGAATTAGTGAGTGGTCTAAGGAGCTTGGAAAGAAAAGCGTCGGGACTTGTTTAAGTTATTTAAGTTCCTTAGACTACGATGACCTGGATGACTGAGAACCTTCACAGACGAATCAGTGAGTGTTATTCCCGGCCACTATACAGTGATTACCATTATTACATCTTTCCCACTGTGAAGCACTTACAATGTTTGTGTGTCCCCTGACCACTGTTAGGTGACCAAAATAGGAACGTTTAAATGAAGTGTAACATTTTCACTTTCCAGCATGTTTTCAGTGAGATATAGATTCTCTGCTGGGGGATAGAGGAAGCTGTACCTTACTAAAAACCACTGAATGAAGTTTTCTAAATGATTTACAGAAAAATTAGAGTTACTCACTCACCTGGAGGAATTCTCAGATTGATGGTGATGTTTTTCCATGAACGTGTTTCTGCTATTTTAAAAAGACACTTGTATGTTCCAGAGTCAGCAGTGGTCGCTTTCTTCACAATCAAAGACGCGTCTCCATCCTTCATCCCTCTGAGAGCCACTCGGTTCTTATATGATGGATGCTGGTTGTTTGGAACAAAACGCCCATCCTGGAACAAAAAGACATTTTTCTGTCCCAGGCCAGCTCTGCTCCACTCTACAGCTGTGATCTTATTGGTAACTCGACATGGAAGCGCGACGTCCTGCCCAGACTCGGCTGTGATGTTTATCTGGACTGAAAGAGGAAACAACACAGAGCAGAGAGGTTAAAGGTCAACAAGCAATTATAAGCAGAATTATTTACTTTAAATATTTGTTTATGTCTTTTAACATTTGGATGGATTTAATTAATGTTATTGTCTTAAAGCCCAGCAGAGGCCTGTACTATAAAGCAGCTTTGGGTTCGGGGTTTTCTGTGCTAGGAAGTTGGTTCACGTCTTATAACAGTGCATTGCCATGGTAACTTATTCTGTGAACCTGCTCCTGATCAGATAAAATCCAGATTAGAGATCATGATGTATAAAATAAATCTATGAACCAATAATGTTTTATAAGAGTTAATATCTGATTGAAAACAAGATGCCTGCACTTCACTTGTGGAGCTCATGTTAAATTTGTACATAAACTAAGTTTAAATCCTGTTTTTGTATTTAGTCTTAAACAGCACAGAATCTGCATTCAATCAACATTTTTTCATTACCTGACTGATTATCCTGATTTCCATTATCAGAGTAAATAAATGGGACAGACATGTTGTTGATATCACTTCCCAGAACAAGGCGAAGGTCATTTTAGCCTCATGCTAAACATGCAAAGTGTCAGAAACTACAAGATGTTAGCTTCCACAGAACAACAACATGTGCTGATAATAAGTGAACATAATGTGTGAGAGAAAGCAGCCTCTCATTATAAGACACTGTGAGTCTCTGCATGCTGCCTTTATGGAGCTACAGCTGTTTGTGTACACTGAACAAGAAGCTTTGTAGCTGCATCCTGACTCCTGACACACGTTACACTTCTTAGTCTCTGTCACAGCTGGATTACAGATGTTAACTCCACACAAACTGCACCCAGCCTTCTGTCTCCTCCACACACAGACAGTCTACTTTACTCCTCGTTTTCTCAGAAGGGCATTATGTTAGTTTCTAACAGTAAATCTCACCTGCAGAGACGAACACGAAGACGCTGAAAAACAGCAAAGTTGAGCCGAGCGAGACACTGACAGCAGACATTTCTTGACTCCACCCTTCAGAGTCAGAGAGAGAGAGACGTTAGGCTGCGCACCGCTGGTCTGAAAGGCTCTTAGCACATAAACCGTACGTACTAATTTACTTACTCGGGTTTCATATGTGATCGTTTGTGTGCAGGACTTAGTTTTAGGGCTTAAAATGAATCTGAAGAAATCCTGTTTTTCCCTCTCAAAGACTCACAAACTCCTGGCATCCCTGTTAGAAAGAAACCTAAATATTTGAGAGTAAATGGTTGAGAAAATTTAATTAAAAAAATCTGCCAACATTTTAAAATTTTGTCCCTGAAATAAAAAAAAAGGTAAGTGTGGAGAGAGATCTGTCCTTAAATGGACTTTGGCTGATCTGTTTGTTCTGTTAAAGTTTGTTAAAGTTTGATATACTTTGATTTTATATGAAATAGAAAATTTAAAAAAGAAATGATTTAAAACTCATGTAAGTCAAAACATGATGGTGGACTAAAAGTTTACGTCTTTCAGTATTACAAAATTACTGTTATTTAAAAAAACAACTCGCTTTTAATCTGATCGGTTGAGCTAAATTATGGCATAAATGTGATGATGAAATTAAAGAGCTGGCTGGAAAGTCGCCCAGTATTCATGAGAAAGCTCCTCAAGCGGACTGTTGCTTCTTTGGGACAGGGACGATGATGGACTCTTTGAAGCACGTGGGAACCACTGCTTGGGCCAAGGAGAAGTTGAAGATCTCCCAGTGCTAGCTGGTCAAAGCAGGTTCTCAGGACCCGACCCCCTTGCATCTGGTCCTGCTGCCTATAGCGTTCAGTCTCCTGAAAGCTTTCCTGCTCTGTGATGATAAAAGTGCTGTTGTCACTGGTGCACTCTGAGACACAGAACTGTACAGAGGGGTCTGACAGCATGAATGAAGATACTGTCATTCTTTGTGTTGGACTGCCATCTTGTGTTGCAGTTAAGAATTGTTTTTAATCTTTAAATGCACCGTGCATTTTGTGCATGCTAACACAATTAGAGTGATGAAACTCCATAAAAAGATTTGAGACAAGTAATATTAACTGTATTTATCTTGTACTGATGCTTTTTCAGAAACCACATCTACTCCTCGTGCACCGTCACATAGCACATGAAACTTTCTCTTGCACGTAAATCTCTGGATGTTAACTGTCCCTTCTGACTTAGGATAATTGCAGTAACACAATCCAGTATTAATTGTGTGTAAATATTTATTAACAAGGTGAAGTTGAAGATGACACAGGGTGTAGGTGAGGAACTTTACATTATTTACTCCTTGCAGCACGAGTTAAATTAAGGAAAGTGGCAAACTTCACAGTTCATGATCAGAGAGAAATATCTACACATCAACTACACCACCGGGCAAAAGTTTTAGAAACATCGATGGATTTCCACTTATTTATTTATTTATTGCAGTTCAAGTCCAATGACTAGCTTGAAATGGTACAAAGGTGAGTATTGAACTTCCACAACAAAAAAGGTAAGGTTACCCAAAACTGAAAAATAATGTACATTTCAGAATTGTACAAAAGGGCCTTTTTCAAGGAACAAAAAACATGTTAAAATTTAAAGCTGTTCTGCTGTAATGGAGGTCGATCAAGCCGTGAAAGCTGGTGCTACTAACTCCTACAGGTGTTTCAACTTTTATGGATTTCTTCCAACCCTCTGTCTGCATAAAAGTGCTGGAACACACTGTGGTACCACACCCATGAACATCGGTGAACAGTACTGCAGAAAGTAGTGTGCTGCTATAGAAATGGTGAGAAAAGGGCAATTAACAATGGAAGAGAGACAGACCATCATAACACTTGTAGAGTATGTTCATACAGAGAAATTGCCAAGAAGAGCACAGATTAATCACGGTCATAGCAAGCCTCAGTTTCAACTTTGAAGGGAAGACTTTGAGCTGCAGGATTGACAGGATGAGTTGCAGCAGGAAAGCCACATATTAGAATAAGACACTGGATTGCCTGGGCCATGAAACACCACCATTAGACTACTGAAGACTGAAAGAAGGTTTTTGGACTGATGAATCAAAATTGTAAATCTTTGGTTCATGCAGGATCTTTGTACGACGTTGAGAAGATGAACGGATGTTTCCACAGTGTGTGGCATCAACCAGGTGATGGTCTGGGGCTGTTATGTTGGATCCAGGATTGGTGACTTGTATAGAGTGAGACACACAGCAGTGGGAGCCGTTTTGTTTGTTTACTAAAAAAGCTGATCTCTGCATGAGGATCAGTTTGTTTGGTTCACAAGTAAGTTCTTACAAACAGCTGAAGCTGAAGCTCCAACACAAAAACACTCACTGACTCTGAGATTAGAGCTCAGAAATTCATGTGTGTTTGTAACACAGTTTGACTTCAAATTTTTCAGAAGGAATTCGGGAGAAATATCTGTCATCTAAAAAGCTTTAATTGCCTTTGGCAGGTGAAATTACAAGTACACAAGGCTGAACCCCAGTCTGTCTAGAAACATATGAACACAAAAACACACCCTGCATAGCCTTGATTATCTAATGTTATCCTTCAGCTTATTCTAAGGCTCAGTTCAGGACATCTTTATTCTTTAACCAGAGACTTATAGAAAACTATTATCAGTGTATGTGTGAGCATGCAGCAAAGACTCTCAAGCGCTCTGCGTCCACTCTTCAGTACTTCAGCCCAGTCTTAGCACCAGAAGAAGCTCATGATCCTCAAAACACAGAGTGCCAACTCGTTTTTCAAATAATAAAACAGCTTTATTGAATTCTTTTATAAACAATTTATATTTTTTCAACCCTAACAGCCGGAGTCTGAACATTAATCATCAGACATGTTAGACGTCTACAGTCGTCTGCTGGGTGTTCAGGAGAGTCCTGACTCATCATGATATCAGTCACAGACCAGCTCTTGGGGGGAAAGAGGCTGTTCATCCTCTGGATGATTATGAGTGTTAGAATGGCGTCGTTTTCTTTTGTAGATCAAAAATCCAACAACTAAAACAACAGCAGAAACACCGATGATCAGTGCAACAGATCCTCCTGTCGGACCTGCAGGTGAGAAACAGCTGTGAGGTGTCAGGTAGGCGACGAGTGAAGAACAGAATCTCTTTCTTTGTCAAATAGATTAGGTTAAAAAAAAGAAAAAAGGATGAATAAAGAATGACAATTTGGACACTCTGCATTTGAAGTAAAAGAAGTAAAATACCATTTAAATTTCCCCTAGGGTTAGGAGACAGAGACGGATTCATAAATGTCTTTGTTTCTGCTCTAACCAAACAATGCTGCTCTACAACTCTAGACTACCAGCCACAAAGACAACAGCTGGAGAAACATCTGTCTACCTCTGACATCCACCAGCTCATCCATACAACAAACACACATCAACAACCAGGAAGCAGCTTCACCTCTGATCACACACACTCAGCTCTACTCACTCACCTGGACGATCAGTAACTCTCAGACGTACGTAGCTGATATATTTCCATGAGCGTGTTTCTTCCATAAAGACACCACACATGTATGTTCCACTGTCAGCAGGCGTCAGATCGTTCACAATCATAGACATGTTTCCATCCGTCATCTGTATGTCCAGGAGATCCACCCGGTTCTTAAAAGACCGATCCTGGTTGTCTCGTTCAAAATTCCCATTCTGGTACGAAAGAACATGTTCACCTTCCAGACGAGATCCCATCCATTTTACACCTGTGATGGAGTTGTTGTTGTTTGAACTTTGACATGGCAGAGTAACATTTTGTCCAGACTCAGCTTTGATGTTCATTTTCTGACCTGAAAGAGGAAACAACACAGAGCAGAGAGGTTAAAGGTCAAAGTACAATTATGATCAGAATGATTGACTTTAAATATTTTGTTTATTTCCTTTGACATTTGAGTTTTTAGTCATGTTGGATTTAATGAACCTCTGAACATCCAGCAGGTCACCAGTGACCCACTGAGGGGGAATTTTAGCCTCATGCTAAACATGCAAAGTGTCAGAAAGTACAAGATGTTAGCTTCCACAGAACAACAACATGTGCTGATAATAAGTGAACATAATGTGTGGCTCTCATTATAACACATGGTGATGGCCTGGGTGATCTGGCAGCAGAGAGCGGGACAAGAAATGGGCAAATACTTCAAACTGTGAGTGCACTTTATACACATGTATGAAAAGAAGTAATGATTGCCTTTGTGTGTTTGACTGTCTGCTAACCAACTAGTATAGTATTATAGTATTGTAGCACTTTTTTTCTAATATCTCTCTAATACATTTTTCTTCCTGAAGTCTATGTTTCACAAAAACTCTGAGGCATGCTCAGTCATCCAGGTGACTAAGTCCCCAAAAGTTGATTCTGTTCATCTGGATGTTGGTTACCAGAGATTTCGTCACTCACCCGAGACACTTGGATGAGTGACGAAATGTTTCTCCCACTGACAACATCCAGATGAACAGAATCAACTATTTGGGGTGCAACAAAAAGCTTTGTAGCTGCATACTGACTCCTGAAACTACAACACATTACACTTCTTTCTCTCTGTCACAGCTGGATTACAGATGTTAAGGCCACACAGATATGTGTCACCTTCATATGCACAAACATAATCAATATTAAAATTACTCTAAGAAGAGGCTTCAGGGAGACGTTTGCTACGTTGGACTGTAGGACCATCAGAAATGTGTGCAGTAACAAAACAGGCAGCACTGAAAGCAGCTCTAAGTGTTTGTGTTGTTCAATGATTTGTGCACAACAACAACAATGGGACCTCTCTCATCCATTTGTCATCATGTGGACATTTTTCTGACAGACGCCACAACTTTAACACCCACCAGCTCATCCATACAACAACAAACATCAACAAGCAGGAAGCAGCTTCACCTCTGATCACACACACTCAACTCTACTCACTCACCTGGAGGATCAACAATCAGATAGTTGTTAATGAGCAATTTCCATGAGCGCGTTTCCTCCATGAAGACACGGCACATGTATGTTCCACTATCAGCCGTGTTCGCATCCTTCAGAATCAAAGACACGTCTCCATCCTTCATCTGTCTGTCCTGCAAAGTCAGACGGCTCTTAAAAGATGGATGCTGGTTGTCTGGATTTAAATGCCCGTCCTGGTACAAAAGGACATATTTATCTCTAAGGTCAGCCCTGCTCCATTTTACACGTTTACTGTTGTTTGGAGCTCGACATGTCAGAGTGACTTTCTGTCCAGACTCAGCTGGGAGGATTTTGTGTTCTGAAAGAGAAAACAAAACAGAGCAGAGAGATGTTAGTTGTTTATTTATTTTTGCATCTGAGTTTTAGGGCCTTGTGTTGGTATGGTAGTTATCACTTTTGCCTCTCGGAAAAGTCCTTGCTTCAAATCCATGATCTACTCTTTCTGTATTAGCCCTGTAACAGACCAGCATCCTGTCCAGGCTTCACCTGCTACTAACTCAGTATCTGTGATACAGTCCAGGCCCAATAACCTTGGCTTAGTTAAACAGAAGGAGATAGATTGAGTTTTTTTGCCATTTTTTCTTTCATTCATGTAAACCTGCTAGCATCCACCAGATCATCAGTGTAGCCTCATGCTAAACACAACAGCTAGCGGACCTCAGAAATCCACAGCAACTGGGCCTCGCCCACCATAATGGTATGTAAGAAGGATGGGATATACTGTCTCTGCATTGTTGGCTATCCACTGGACCCAGTAGCAGTTTTTGATACAGGCGACATGGGCGGTTGCCCAGGGCGGCATAGTGGTGGGGGCGGCAAAAAAAAAGTTGCTCGGGCTCATGCTGGACTCATGCTGCCCTGACATCATGCCGGCGGATTTTGGGGATGGCATAGGCGCTGATCGGTTTTCTATCGCCCATTTGCTGGGAGTAAGGGCGCCCTCCGTTGGTGAGGTGCGCCTACTGCAGATGCTTTTCTTTCTGAGCTCTGTAGACATCCAAGGTCCAAAACAAAATGCAGCAGGGACCTGTTTTCAGAGTCCAAATTGCACCGGACTGCCTGATGACTAGACGTTGACAAGCTGTGCTTGAAAAAAAGAAGATAGAGCCTGAAGGACAGTTATCTCGGTGGCTGCAGAAGCTAATATACACTGGTCGATTGGTGTATTGCACACTGATGTTTATAGTCTTTCAGAAGACCCTGCCACCAGTCCTGCCCATGCAAACAGCAGGATCCCTCCAGGCACCAAGGGAGTACTAGTCATCAGGCAGTCCGGTGCAATTTGGACTCTGAAAACAGGTCCCTGCTGCATTTTGTTTTGGACCTTGGATGTCTACAGAGCTCAGAAAGAAAAAAAGCATCTGGACTTCTTTAGTTGCTTGAAGATGTTTCACCTCTCATCCAAGAAGATTCTTTAGCTCTAGAGTCAAATGGTGGAGAGTCCCAGATTTAAACCCTGTGAGAGAGTCACAGAAGAGGGAAAGTGGACCACCTAATGATCCTCTACGTAATCACATGAGCCAAGGTGTGAACACAGGTTCATCAGCCAAGGTTTCGGGTGAGCTCAACCTAACGCCACCCTATCATGTGATGCCTTAATGCTCACTCACATCCTGGGCCATCTGACCTCAGGAAATCACATGACAGGGTGGGATTAGATTTGAGCTCACCCGAAACCCTGGCTGATTTTTATCAGCATGTTTTCAGTGAGATTCTCTGCTGGGACTGCTGAATGAAGTTTTCTGAATGATTTACAGAAGTTTACAGTTACCTTGCTCACTCACCTAGAGGAACACTGAGGGTGATGGTGATGTTTTTCCATGAACGTGTTTCTGCTATTTCAAAAAGACACTTGTATGTTCCCGAGTCAGCAGTGGTCACTTTCTTCAGAATCAAAGACGCATCTCCACCCTTCATCTGTCTGTCCCGCAGAGCCACTCGGTTCTTATATGATGGATGCTGGTTGTTTGGAACAAAACGCCCATCCTGGTACAAAAAGACATTTTTCGGTTCCAGGCCAGCTCTGCTCCACTCTACAGCTGAGATCCTATTTGTAATTTGACAGGGCAGAGTGACGTCCTGTCCAGACTCGGCTGTGATGTTCATCTGGTCTTAAAGAGAAAACAAGACAGAGCACAGAGGTTAAAGGTCAACATGCAATTATAAGAAGCATTGTTTACTTTAAATGTTCTTTATTTTCTTTGACATGTTTAGTCCCCATGTTAATGTCTTAAAGTCCAGCAGAGGCCTGTACTATAAAGCAGCTTTGGGTTGAGGGTTAACACTGGGTTTTCTGTTCTAGGAAGGTGGTTCGCGTCTTATAACATCCAGTGCATTGCCATGGTAACTTTCGCTATCTTAAGTAGCTAACTTAAATTATGCTTTGAACCTGCCCCTGATCTGATCTGCTCCTGAACCTGATTAGATCCAGACTGAAACATCAATCAGGTTCCACAGAACAAAAACATGTGGTAATAATAATTGAACATAAAGCAGTCCTCTCATTATAACACACTGTAAGTCTGTGCATTCTGCTCTACAACTCGAGACTTCCCGCCACAAAGACGACAGCTGGTGGTTGTCTGTCGAACCCAGACATCCACCAAAGGCCTTTACTTCATCTCTCAGCAGGGAGAGGCTAATGTTTTCAGTAGCCTCTAAAGTCTTTGTGTTTCCCTAATAAGCATCAGAAGCAAATAATATATATACTGTATATATGTACAACTTTCCCACATTTTGTCACATTACAGCCACAAACATGACTCAATTTTATTGGAATTGCACATGAAAGACCAACACAAAGTGGTGTACACGTGAGAAGTGGAATGAAAATCATACATGAGTCAAAGATAGATAGATAGATAGATAGATAGATAGATAGATAGATAGATAGATAGATAGATAGATAGATAGATAGATAGATAGATAGATAGATAGATAGATAGATAGATAGATAGATGTGTGTATACTTGTTCAAGCCACTGCATGCATACAGAACAGGCCTGTGTTTGAATTCAGTTTTAATATTCAATCTTTATTCGCAAATGAAAAAATGGAAATGGAAGTGTTGCAGGAATTGCATTAACTCATATGTGATGAAAGCTCAGTGGTTTGTGGTGTGTGCGTGAGCGTAGGCAACGTTTTCTTTACAGCATGTTTTCAGTGTCGAATAGATTATCTGCTGGGAGAATACAGAAAGCTGCACCTTAATAAACCAATGAATGAAACACAAACTCCATGCCAGATTTACAGAAAAATCAGAGTTACTCACTCACCTGGAGAAACTTTCAGATTGATGGTGACGTATTTCCATGAGCCTGTTTCTGCTATTTTAACACGACACTTGTATGTTCCAGAGTCAGCAGTGGTCGCTTTCTTCAGAATCAAAGACGCGTCTCCATCCTTCATCCCTCTGAGAGCCACTCGGTTCTTATATGATGGATGCTGGTTGTTTGGAACAAAACGCCCATCCTGGTACAAAAATACGTTTTTCTGTCCCAGGCCAGCTCTGCTCCACTCTACAGCTGTGATGTTATTTGTGACTCGACAGGGCAGAGTGACGTCCTGTCCAGACACAGCTATGATGTTTATCTGGACTAGAAGAGGAAACAACACAGGGCGGGGAGGTTAACGGTCATCATACAATTATGAGCAGAATTATTGACCTTTTGTTTAATTGTTGTTTATTTCTCCCCTGTGAATTGAACACACTCGCATAAGACAAGGACTTTCAGAATAAAACACGAAACTAACAGACAGGGGACCAGACAAAACACTGAACTGAACAGACAGACTCACGAGCAGACACAGTGACACCATGGACAGACAGAGGGAACACAGGCAGGTATAAAACAAAACTCTAACACACAGCACACCTACACACAAGACATAACAGAATAAACAAGAACACAGAATAATATAAAGAGTCCTCAGACTCGGGACCATGACAGAAGGTGGTTTGCCTCTTATAACAGTGCACTGCCATGGTAACTAGTGCTAACGTTTAACTAGCTAACTTAACTTATGCTGTGAACATAATCTTATCATCATAACAACATAATCTGCTTTGGATCAGATTAAGATCCAGATTAGAGATCATCAGGTTTGAAACATCTATGGACCATTCAGTTCTCCAGAAAATAAATAGCATAACTACTCCTGGATGATCCCTCAGTCCTCTCCGTGCAAAGAATGGGAGGGTCTAATTTTGTTTTGTTTGTTTGTAATTGGGTCTAATGTCTTTGTTTCCCTGATGAGCATCAGTAATAAATAATAAATAATGTCAAATTTTAGATTCAACTTTATCCTGTGATTTTCTATTTTTATATTCTGTTAGAGGCAAAGACATTTTAAAACAGTTGTAGTGGTTCTAAAAGTGTTAATATCTGATCGAAAACAAAGTACCTGCACTTTGCTTGTCGAGCTCATATTAAATTTTGACAAAGACAAAGTTTGAATTCAGGTTTTGTATTTAATCTTAAACAGCACAGAGTCAGTATTTAATCAATGTCTTTTTATCCCCTGACTGATTATCCTGACGTCCAATGTCAGTTTGAATAAACTCAGCATACCCTGGATGTTGATATCACTTCCTAGAACAGGGCCCAGGTCACTAAGGACCATCTCTGGGTAAATTTGTGCCTCATGCTATATTCACAAAGTGTCAGAAACTACAACCTGTTAGCTTCCATAGAACAAAATCATGTGCTGTCAACCTCTGACATCCACCAGCTCATCCATACAGCAAACAAACATCAACAACCAGGAAGCAGCTTCACCTCTGATCACACACACACTCAACTCTACTCACTCACCTGGAGGATCAACTCTCAGGTTGATGATGGTGAACTTCCATGAGCCTGTTTCTCTCAAAAAGACACGACACTTGTATGTTCCCGAGTCAGCAGTGGTCGCTTTCTTCAGGATCAAAGACGCGTCTCCATCCTTCATCCCTCTGAGAGCCACTCAGTTCTTATATGATGGATGCTGGTTGTTTGGAACAAAACGCCCATCTTGGTACAAAAATACATTTTTCTGTCCCAGGCCAGCTCTGCTCCACTCTACAGCTGTGATGTTATTTGTGACTCGACATGGCAGAGTGACATCCTGTCCAGACTCGGTTGTGATGTTTATCTGGACTGAAAGAAAAAACAACACAGAGCAGAGAGGTTAAAGGTCAACATACAATTATGAGCAGCATTACTTTAAATATGTTGTTTACTTTAAGTAATTTTAACATCTCAACATCCATCAGTGTCCTGTACTATAAAGCAGCATTTGGGTTCATTGTTAACATTGGGTTTTCAGTGCTAAGAAAGTGGTTCGCATCTAATATGAGTGTATCACCATGGTAACTTATGCTAACTTTTAACTAGCTAGCTTATTGTTACCTCACCAGATCCACGGCCCCGATCCATAGTAAGGAGCGCGCTGTCAAGTGACGCACTTCAAGGACAGTTTCCCGTCTCAAATCTCTGATTTTCTGCATTATTCATTGGCTTATTACCCACCAGTCTACTGTTGTGTACACCGCTCTTGGCCACTGTCTTTTATTTTTAAGGCTATCTGCTATAAAAAGCCAGGCCAGGAAAACCTCATTCATGTTTTTCTGTGTTTTATTCTCAGTTACTTTGACACAAAGGCATCTGCTGTGATGTTCCCACCTCTGATGAAGTCTCACATGTATCAGTGCTGATAAATGATCAGAATTATAATATTTCTGACTGTCTGAGGCAAAAATGATTTGAATCAAAACCTTGTGAATCAGAATCTAATGGATTATAGAAATCAGTGATGATACCCAGTCCAAGTGAGTAGCCTAGGCCTGACAGAAGTGGATGTAGCTGTGGGTAATAAGAAAAGATGAAAAGAACTATTGATAACTTTTTGGTTAAGGCCTGGTCCGTCTAAAATTCATAACCAGTGCTCTGACACAGAGCCACTAACCTCTGAACGCTAGAAAAAGCACAGTGTATCCAGAAAACACACCATAAGCCGTGATAAATGCACTGCCCAAGTGTCCCCTCCCCCCATTGCCTTTCAGCAGCATGCAACAGCAAACAGGTCGTCAGAGGAGTAGTGATGTTTCAGTTGCGAACGAAACAGCTCGTAGAGCCGGATCTTTGAAGTGAACGACGCAAGCCGGGTTTTTTTTTTTTCTCTCACCCTCTCTCTCGCACTTTTTTTCCGCTTCACTCTGCACGCGAGCCTTGTGCTTATGGATTCAGAAAGTTTATTCATGCAGGCCCATATGACAGAGAATATGCATCTTCTTTTTGTTTTCATATTTTAACTTCATATTTAATTGCGTTGTGGTTTGCAGTGTTTTGTGTTGTTTCACTTTAAACTTGTTTAAAAGGAAAAAGCTGAAAATTTATATGAGTGCTTGTGTATAAATACACAAACAACACACATATGCTTTCAATTGTGTAATTTAAGTGGTCTGGGCAGCTCTGTTTTGGAAGTTCAGTTGACGCTAGAAATGCGTTTTGGAGTTTGCACGTGCTTTGTCTATATTTATACATAAACATATATAAATAAAACCACGGTATTTTTTTACATTAGTAATTCCTTTTGTGCATAATTTTATATTGTTGTTAATAATGAATTAATTAAAGCAACAAAACCAACTGAATAGACGGTTGGGAGTCGGAAGAGTCGGCTCTTTTTAGTGAGTCGAGCCGAAAGAGCCAGTTCTCTAAAAAGAGTTGGAAATCCCATCACTACAGAGGAGGCCGATATCATGATTAAGTTTAATATTGTCTACAATATTGCCAAAGAATTTCAAAGCACTTTAAGCACAAAATTGTTAATTAATGATTTACAAGTCAACACTGTCTGTATGGACATCAAATTCCCCCCCAAAGAAGTGCACATGTAAAACTGCGGTGTTTGTGTTTCCTGTTATGCCGTTTTTCTTCGGTAGCTACTCGTAATCCCTTTCCCCCACTCCCTTCCTCTCTCTCTCACACACACACACACACACACACACACACACTCTGACTCACTCACTGGCCTGCACCAGTTACCAGTCACTTTGTGGAGCATTGGACTGCCATTACCTCATAAGACTTTGTTGTTACACTATCTCTTACCGCATACTACTAAATCTCCATTTGCACTATTTGCCTATTTGCACTACTATGCCTCCTTACTTGAATGTTGTATATTGCATAGCTTTTTTTTTTTGCCTAACACACACACACACACACACACACACACACACACGGCGAGGGCGGGCCGTCCCGCACATCCTCCCCACAGCCCGGAATACATTTCCCTTCAAGGGAAGGGCATAACATTGTGAACTGTGAACCTAGCCAACTTCTGCTTCCACAGAACAACAACACGTGCTCGTGAAACGTGAACATGTGTGAGAGAAAGCAGCCTCTCATTATCAGACACTGTGAGTCTCTGCATGCTGCCTTTATGGAGCTACAGCTGTTTGTATACACTGAACAAAAAGTTTTGTAGCTGCATCCTGACTCCTGACACTACAACACACCACACTGACACACACTGTTAAGGTTCAAAAATTGAGGAAGGAGAGTACAAACAACCATTGGTCCAGAAGCTCTTGGTCAAACAATTGATTTTTAATGAATACACATGTGGGAAGAACACTCTGTACGCAGACAGCAAGTGGTCTTCGACTTAATCAAAGCATACACAGATTTTTATACTGTCAGGGCTTAAATTTAATGACACCCCTTTAACATCACAGACAGGATATAGACATACGTCAGATCAAAACCACAAAGACCTTTTAACACAGTTTTTAAAAGAGCCTCGTCTTCCATCTTCATAACAGGTGCATCCTGTCACTGCCGGATGCTCGCTTGTCATCTTGACACCTCAGCAGCAGTTCTGCGACAAACTGCTCTTTTGCAACATCAGCAAAACATAATTAAACTTTCCCCTATAAATGATTCTCTCTAACTGAGTGTATGTGTGTCTGTGTCTGTGTGCTAACCACAATTGCACCCTGTTTCACCTCGGGGACTAGCTCCTGACCTCTAACCAGACAGAGAGACAGATATAAGTGTTTTGTAAGCCTGTATTGCCATTTCCTTCTATGTTCTAGTTTTCCCTCAACATGTATCACCTGAACAGTCGCGTCAGTGAAGCTTCAAACCTTTAAAGAACCTGAACATCAACTCAAATAAGCACAGATATGCAATGTGTACAAAATAGTTGTAACTGCATCTGAAATACAAGGTTAACATCATCATTGTATGCATAAACATCTTAAGGCCTTCTTAAAGCTAGCTGTTACATTGTTAAAGCCTCGTCTTAGCCTGCTGCTCAAAATAACTTCCTGCTTTCACTTCTGCAATTTCTCTGCAAGCCTTGTTTCCTGTCAGCCTGTGACTTTTAGCCTTTCTAAAAGACACACTGTTTAAACCTCTAAATGCAATATAAACTCCAGATTATATTTTTAATGCAATGGTACTGTTGATAATTATTTAACAATAGCAGTAAAATAATTTCCCTGCTCCACAACACATTACACTTCTTAGTTTCTGTCACAGCTGGATTACAGATGTTAACTCAGCCTCGTTTCGTCTTCGTCTACTTTACTTATCGTTTTCTCAGAAGGGCATCATCTAACAGTAAATCTCACCTGCAGAGACGACCACGAAGACGCTGAAAAACAGCAAAGTTGAGCCGAGCGAGACACTGACAGCAGACATTTCTTAACTCCAAATTTCAGAGTCAGAGAGAGAGAAGTGAGAGTGATGTGACGTCAGGTTGGCTGGACCCGAGCCCACCAATGGTCTGAAAATCTCTGGACAAACAAACGTTACGTAGTAATTTACGTCCTCGGGTTGTGATGGTTTGAGCAGCTGTTTGTAACGAATCTGACCAAATCAGTTTTCCCCTTTTAAAGACTCTAAATTATTGGCATATTTGTTACAGAGAAACTTATATTTGGGAGTAAATGTATGCAAAAATTAAATTAAAAAAAAATCTGTTTGTGTTTCCTTATTGGCAGATAAAGTTTGATTTGGAAAAATTAACAAAATATATTTTTTAAATCTTGTAATGCAAAAAAGAAAAATGGTGGTGGACTAAAAGCTTTACGTTTCTTAGTGTTAAATAATGTTACTTTTAAAAAACAGCCACCTTTAATCTGATCAGTTGAGCAACATTATTGCATAAATGTGACGAGGAAATGAAAGTCGCCCAGTTTTCATGAGAAAGCTCTTCTGGCTCAGTTCCAGTGTGAGAGTGTTCACACTCAGCCTGTGAGGGATCAGGGCTGTCACATACAGACATGCTGAGGCCTTTAAGTCTGCATTTATGATGAATTTGTCTAATGAGAATGACCACATTTGTATCATAAACCATGAGGAGACACGTGGTAGTTCAGATATTGAAGAAACTCTCTTTATCTTTATTCAGACCTTTGTTCTGCTCTACACTCTGCTGCTCCTCTTTCTCTGTGTTCATGACATACTTACACCAGAAGCTCGGTGGGAACAAAAACAGGGAAATAAATCTATTTGTAGTGAGGATTGTTAAGAAAAGAGTTGGATGTTTTTCTTTCTTTCTTTTTACAGCCTCACTTCCTGCCTGTGCAGTGTGCAGGTCAGATGGAGTCAAGCAAGCCAACAAATAACATTTTGTGTTGAACGCAGAAAAACTAGAGATCAGAGTTACAGCTGAATATTTTCTACCTGCTTTGTTTTCATGCTCAAAGCCACGGATGCTGTCTGTTGTTGCACTCTCTCTCTGTCTTTCTGCTCTGAGTCAATGGAGCTCACCCAGCAGTCTGAGTAATGACAGTAACCATTAAAATATATTGATGCCATTACACTTTGGATCTCAGCCTTTAAGTGGCTGGATGGACTACACTGATCTTCATTCACAGAAAACATTCACAGTACCTCTCACACAGATAACCATTCTTACACTCTTAAATGCTGTTGATGGAGGAGAAGAAACCGTCCACAGCTTTCAGTCTCCACATTTGAAGCTCTG
Organism: Maylandia zebra; assembly: GCF_041146795.1. NCBI lineage: Eukaryota > Metazoa > Chordata > Actinopteri > Cichliformes > Cichlidae > Maylandia > Maylandia zebra. Next base: position 2,618,257 of record NC_135169.1, on the reverse strand, counting down.
CAGGAAACCCTGACAGCAGCTTTTTAGCTCCAAAGCAGGTTTAGCTCTGGTGCAGAGTGTTGGTGACTCTGCCCGTGGACACAGTTATTTCTGCAGGTGACCTTGTTACAGGTGCATTTGGAGGAGACTCAAAGCTTTGTGGCAGGGAGTTTACTGCAGACTGCAGCATGTTTAATAGCAAGCATGATGTGAGCCTGATGTGGCTGATAGCTGCTTCTAGCAGTCTTCATGTATGTGGAATGAGAGGGGAGATGTTATCAGGACCAGTTGCTGATTGGACGTCTCAAAGCTGTGAGCGCAGCGCTGAAACTTTGTCCTGTAGCTCTTCACTCAGTCCTCACCCTGAGTGTTCAGAGCCCAGCCCCACATATTCCTGCTCCTCAGGAATTCTGGGATTTGGATGAAACACAGCTAAACTGACCTGAAGCTAACACGGAGGTCAAGGGGGAGGAGCCACAATACAAGCTGCATCCAGCACTGTTGCCCCTGAGCCCATGGATGTGCAGAGGGTCACATGTTTAGTCCCATTTGTAGAAATGTGTCCATGATGAAGACAAATGCAGTCACACAGCTCTGCAACAGCACAAATCACTTTGATGGAGTTTGTTTGTGCTGCTCTCAGATCTGTACAACACTGACATGTGTGTCAACATGCTGCAGACTCACACAGATGTGCCGTGTTAGCTTCATGTGTCCATCTATCACAAACATGCTGCTTCTTCTAACAGGAAGGACTCCTCAGCCGTGTCCACAGCAAAGTAGAATCAAGGCTTTAACCAGGCTTTTATTGTGAAACACTGAACATGTGGAAAAGTCAGCCTGAAAGTCAGAGAGAGAGATGGCATCAGTCAGGGAGAGAGTGGGCAACGATCCCACAGGAAAAGAATGAAAGAGAGAAGACACATCCAGGGAGAGATGGAAGCAACATGTAGCAGCTGATGAAGTCAGGCGGGTGGGCTGTGCACACAGAGGACTTTATGATCTGGTTCTCAGCTTCATCTCTCCATCGCTCTCCCCACGGCTACAGTACAGGTGAACTGACACATCCATCAGTGGAGGCTGTGGTGGAGCAGCAGCTGAAGCAGGTTCATTCGTGTTGATGGTTTACAGGTTTCCTTGGTCAAAGGTCACTCAGACCTTTGACCAAGGAAACCTTTGAGATTCAGCTCTGTGATTTCACCTTCTACTGATGGAGTGTAGACCACATCACCTTCACAGAGGACGACCACACAGTCGCCCGTGTGCAGGCCGATGAGTTCAGTAGCCAGCGACTGAAGATGTTAGCGTAGCTTACCAGTGACAGGAGCCAGTGGTTTTTCCCAGCTGATCATGATGGATGCATCTCCCACTTCCTCCACTTCTTGCTCCTTGGGATCATCAGCTTCTATGAAACAAACGTTGATGCATGACACAAACTGTATTTCAGTCTGGCTGCACTTATTTTAAAAATTAAGATGACGAGAAATAAAACCAGAAATGGAGTCAGAACTTAAAGTACGAGTGTTCGCACCTGTTGTTTGTCAAGTAGTAAGAATGAGGTTGTCCTCGCCTCCCTCAGTAACCTCGCAGACATTAACAGTGTACCAGGGAGAAGCTCACTAATGTTCACAGAGGTAGATGTGCAACAAATCTGTGATGAGCAGGAGAAGTTGTAATCAGGCAAGATTTCAACACACAACACTTTTGAACTGAACTTGTAAATGTCTGAATCTGCCCCTGCCAAGAACAACAGGTGCTCAATGAGCCCGTACTCCACTCTGAAACCTGAAACTGTGTCCAAGGCTGCTGGAGGTCATATCGCTCACAGACTACAGGACAAACAGAGAAAGTCAGAGATTCGTTACTCAGGACAGTCTCATACATGCATTCACTGAGGTGACTCAGCCAGCCTCTCTTAACTTACACGATCCATAAGTAGTGGTGAAGTCAAAATTCATAACAGAGATGGTGTAGGAGTTTAGATGGCCAGGAACTGCCACCTCTCTCCTCGGGCTGTGAGATAATTGGCTGAGGGAGAGTTTACAGGCTGAGATTATTACAAATGAAAAAAAGACATTAAGTTTAGCCCAAATCATGGAGGAAGAGGAAACAAATCTAAAAAAACAAACCCTATCAGCTCTCCATTTAAGGATGTACTGGGTGATGATCCACTGAATAGGGAGACTGGTTGGCTTCCTGATTCTGTGATGATCACCTGGACGGGACGGGGACCACCTGAGACAGAGACACAGGAGTAGAGACAGCTGCTTTACCACTGAGGAGAACAGTCACATCGGTTCTCCAGAGTGGGAAATCATTTTGTTAAACCAGTAGCTTTACATAACCCAGTTTAACAGTGAGTGGGTGTGTGGGAGGATTTTCCTGAACAGAGCAGAGAAAAAGTGTTAAAAACCAGCAGGTGAGATCCCAGCACAGTTTCCACCTTAGTTTACGATTTTTCCTGTTTCTCAGAAAGAAGTTAAAAAAAGTGAAAAACACTTTAAAAACTGACACCAGTATAAAGCTTGTAGTTCTCTTACAGTGTAATCTGACATATAAAACTTATTCTTCCACCATGAACAGCTTGTGTTGCTATATAGTCTCTTTTCCATCCAAGAAACATGTTTCACTGCAAAATTAAGCATCAAACTTCACTATATTCACCCAAACAGTGAGACTGCTGTTTGTAGATTACAGCTCAGCGGTGAAACACAACAGTGCTCGGCAGACCGTTCACAAAGCTGAGGGATCGAGGACAAATTAAAGAGAATCAGAAATGTTTAAAGCAGCAGATCAACGGTAAAATACACACCTGCCAAGAACAGGCTGCAAGTGCAAACCTTAATGTGGCAGTGATATCAGACGCAAACATTACCGTGTACATCATTACACGCTGCCTACAAACACTCAGTTTACCTGCACAGCTCCTGTTACAGCTGCACTTTGAATCTCGAGTCAGAATTATTTCAGAATACTTTATTAATCCCTGAGGAGATTATGCGAGGGAAATGGGGTTTGTTCAGAAGGGTTAAAGAAATCTGAGCTGGCAGCAATCACTTCAGAGTGTCGGGTCAGGACACTTGCAAATGTTCAGATGTGAGAGGAACAAACAGGCAGAGTCCAGGAATAAAGTTGTCATTCTTTGTATTTTCAATTGAGAATGTGCCCGCAGCTGGGCGAGATAGAGTGTGTGTGTGTATGTGTGGTTTGGTCTTATGAACGCACACACTGTCCGTTGTTTGGCTGCCGTTTGTCTCTGAACTAAAGTTGCGGACATGCACCCCGATGGTGCATTCAGGGGGCATAGGAAATCCCATACACAACCCTAACCCTTTTGTACAGCCGCCCCCAAATTTGGTGTACAAATTTGACCTTGATGGAATGTCCTCTGCACCTAAGCAGAATCCCGGGGTAGAACAGGCAACCTGATGAGCCGGGCCACCGGGCGAGTGTAAGTTCGGTCCTTTACTCGAACGACTGCAGCTCTGACACGATCATCGGCCCCCGGTAGGATAGTTTTCACAGTTCCTACTTGCCAGAGCGCTCGTGGGGTCTGCTGATCAACAATGAGAACCACAGATCCAACTGCAATGTTGTCTGTGTCCTTGTGCCATTTCTGCCGTGGTTGCAAGGTGGGCATAAAATGCCTTATGAAGTGCTTCCAGAATTGGTCAGCCAGGACTTGAGTGTGTCTCCATCTCTTACGACTGAGCAGCTCGGATTCTGGATAGAACACTTGGGGTAGAGAGCAATCTGGCCGCCCCATCAACAAAGAGTAGGGCGTGATGGGATCTGGGTCTGCGATGTCTGAAGAAACATAACCCAAAGGCCTGGAGTTGAGTATACTCTCCACCTCAAGCAGGACAGTCCTCAGCACTTCCTCTGACACTATCTGCGCTCCCAACGTGGTGCGCAGAGCGGTTTTCACAGATCGCACCTCTCTCTCCCAAGACCCTCCAAAGTGTGGAGCACTAGGGGGATTGAAACAGAATCGGATCTGTTCTGCTGCCAGTTGCTGTCTAAGATCTGGCGTTAGGGCGATGAATGCTTCTTGTAGTTCCTTACTTGCACCTCGAAAGTTAGTACCCTGGTCCGAACGGAGTTCAAACGGCTTCCCTCTACGGGCTATGAACCGTCTGAGTGACATCAAGAAGGAGTCAACATCCATGTTTACCAGCAGATCCAGGTGAACTGCTCGAGTAGTAAGACACTTGAAAAGGATGCCCCACCTCTTTTCTGTGCGCCGACCCACTTTAATGAGCATAGGGCCGAAGCAGTCCATTCCAGTCGAATAGAAAGCAGGTCGGAAGAGCCTCAAACTTGAGGGCGGCAAATCTGCCATTTTCGGGACCTCTGGTTGACCTCTCCACTTCTTGCATTCGGGACAGTAATGCTGATGTCTTCTGACTGCTTCTCTCCCCCTTAAGATCCAGTATTTCCGGCGCAACTCAGCGAAAACACGTTCAGCTCCCGGGTGGTTGAGCTTATTGTCACATCGCTGGATTAGAAGCTTCGTAACTGGGTGAGCAGGCTCTAGAAGTACAGGGTGTAGTACCTCAGGGCTCAGGCCTTCGCATCTGCGGAGTCGACCTCCAACTCTAATCAAGTCAGAAGCCTTGTCATACTCAGGAGTGAGGGTAATTAGCCTGCTACTGGATGGAATCAGCTTCTCTGATTTAAGTAATGTGAATTCTCTCGGGAAGCTCTCCATCTGAGAATGTCTAAGCAGGGCCAGCTCTGCCCTTTTAAAGTCATCAGCATCAGGGTGACTGGTGTCATTAGCCGCCCCGTGCATCACTCGAGCAGTGGCTTTCAGGAGTTCCTCATATGTGCTGAACTGTTTGATGTCAGGTATCGCTGGACTAGCGGATCCAGTAAGCAGACCACAGAACACTGGCTTCTTCAGCTCCTCCACTTCCTCCTTAGCTTCTCCCACCGGTGCTTGTGGCCAAAGGCTGGGTGGCAGCTGAAGAAATGGTGGCCCCCGGCTCCAGCGATTCGCACCAGCAAGCTGAGCCACAGTTTTCCCTCTTGTGATATCGTCTGCTGGATTGGTTCCTGAGTCCACGTACCGCCAAGATGCTGCAGCAGAGAGTTCTTGTACCTCTGCAACTCTGGTTCCCACAAAGACTTTATATCTGCATGAATCTGAATGGAGCCAGTTAAGCACTGTAGTCGAGTCTGTCCAGAACACCACATCTTGGATGTCAAGGGTCAGTTCTTTCTTCAGAACAGAAGCCAGCTGTGCTCCTGTAAGGGCTCCACACAACTCTAGCCTTGGAATTGAGAGTTGCTTCTTGGGTGCAACTCTCGACCTCGCAGCCAAGAAAGCCACCTGGACCTTTCCTTCTCCTTGGTCGGTCCGTAGATATGCCACAGACCCATAGGCACGCTCAGAGGCATCACAGAACACATGAAGGCTTCGATGGCTGTGACTACAATCCGAGCGTGAGTCAGTGTAGCATCTCGGCAGCGTTATCTGTGAGAGCTGGCTGAGTTCACTTTCCCACAAACGCCAGGCGTGGAGCAGATTCTCAGGTAAGTGAGGATCATCCCATCCTCTTTTCTTGTCCCAGAGGTGTTGCACGATGACCTTTGCCCTGGTTGTATATGGAATAAGAAACCCGAGAGGATCATACTGCTGGGCGAGCAGCCGATAAATGTTGCGCATTGTTGGCTCTGAACTGACACTCTGCTGATGCTTGTACCGGAGTGCATCAGTCTTACAGTGCCATACGAGTCCTAGAGTGCGCTCTTGCGGATCGGCTGACTCCTGGGAGAGCCAGAGAACGCTACCCTCTGACTGGGATTCAACTGGTAGGTGGCTGATGACCGTGTGGACATTGCTAGCCCATTGTCGTAGTTCAAATCCACCCTCCAAGAGGAGAGACTGCAGGCGATCCACCAACTCCTTGGCTTGGCCTTCTGATGGGAGGCTCTGCAAACAGTTGTCAACATAGAAATTACGTTCTATGGACAGACGAGCATCCTCTCCTGGCTCAGTGTGTTTCTGGACATGATCTTGAAGTGCAAAGGTGGCGCAGCACGGACTGCATGTAGTCCCAAAGGGAAGCACCTGCCATTGGTAGATGGTGGGTTTTTCGTCTACCTTCATGTCTCGCCACAGGAAACAGAGAAAGGGTTTGTCCTCATCTAGCAGACGGACCTGATGGAACATCCCCTTTATGTCACTGCTGAAGGCGACTGGGTGTTCCCTGAACCTGAGAAGAACTCCCAACAGGCTAGCTCCCAGTGTAGGCCCTGGAAGAAGGCAGTCGTTCAGGCTCTGACCCTTGTAGGTGAAGGAACAGTTGAACACTATCCTGTCCTTCCCGTTGTGGTGCACCATGTGATGGGGGATAAACCACGAACAGTTACTCACTGCGGCCTCTTCCGGTGCAACAGCTGTGACGAAGCCAGCCTGCAGCAGTTTTTGGATTTCCCGAGAGTAGGCAGCTGCCTTCTGTGGTTCTCTGGCAAGTCGTTTCTCTGTACCACGAAGCTGGGCCAAAACTGCCTCTGGTGTAGCACGAAGAGGGGGAAGATTCTTCTTCCACAGTAGTGGGGTGGCATAGCGATTTACTCCATCAATTGTTACTCGCATTGTCCTTTCCTCAAGTCTCTGAATGGCCTCAGCGTCTTGTCGGGACCTAGTAATGAGCCGCTCACTCCGGTATGGCAAGGTATCCATCTTCCAGAGTCTCTCCACATGGCTGAAGAGCTCAGCTTCTGGTGAGGCCCCAGAGGTGAAGAGACACTGCTGTGGGGTTAGCCGCTGACGTAGGAATCTCGATGGACCCTGTAAAGTCCATCCAAGTCGGGTGGCACAGCTGCAGGTCCACCTGGAGGACCTAGACGTACTGGCTCCACAGGAGTGAGAAGATGTGGATTATCTGACCCAATAAGCAGAAGGGGCTGTACTTCCTTTATGTCTGGCAGTGGCAGGTGCTTAAGGTGACGGTACCGCTCCTGTAATGCTCTTATCGGGTAACTATGGCGTGCTAGGCCAAGTTCCTTTGCTGTGAAGGCTCGGTGGATCTGGAAGGACTTGTTCGGCTGTGAGGCAGGAGAAATGGAGAATGACACAGCAGCACCATGGATGGTACAGCTATCTTGACGGACAGTGCGGAGTGCTAGGTCCTCTGCTTCCCCGTGCAGCCCCAAGCAATCAGCCGCTTCGTGCAGAAGTATGGTACGCTCTGATCCATCATCCAGTATAGCATAGGTTTCAACCATCTTTGTACTGCTCCTAATGATGACACGACTTAGCTTGAGTAACACCTGACTGCTATTGGTTTGCCGGTCTACGTACAGTGTCTCAGAGGTGGAACTTACTAAGCATGTGCTTTCCTCTGGTGCACTGGTTGAATCAGAGGCTGTAGCATCTGGGCTGGTATTGACATCATGAAGAACTTCAAGATGTCGGCGCCCACATGGTTTACACTTGGCTTTGAGGTTACACTTAGCTGCTTGATGATCACGGGCGCATCGCCAGCACCTCTTATTCACCTTGATCCACTCTGTCTTCTGCTCCTTCGACAAGAGTTTGAAGTTACTGCACTGATTCAGGTAATGCTGCACTGTATTACAGAATGGACAGTACTTCTTGGGCCTTTCTTGTGCCGCTGACATGTCACCTTCCATCTTTCTCCTGGGCTCACTACCATGGAGAATGGTGGCAACCTTCTGAAACTTATGCTCAGGACGTCTTTCCTTTCGTGAAACTTGCCTCTCCCTGTCAGAGTGGCCGCAATATTGGTCTCCAATTACCTGGACACGCACCTCATACTCAAGCCATTCAGCAAGATGAAGCAGTGTTGGTATAGGAGTGTTGATGGGATTGACAAATCTCTGGAAATTTGCTCTTAGGTCATAAGGTAGCTTAGCTAAGAGGCGAGATACGTGTGAGCCACACCTCAACTCTGTCCGACCTTGTTCTCCCAACTGGTGTAACATACCGACTAGCGCACGGACTTGTAGTGCAAAAGACTTGAAGGCTCTGATGTCACCACTCCTAATGTTGGGTCCATCCATCAGTTTGGTAATCCTTTTTAAGGCCAGATGTTGAGGTTGCCCATACATTTCTGTAAGTGCTCTCATGGTGTCAGCAAATGGGAATGGACTGTTACTGTATGAGTCAGCTACAAGTAGTGCATCTTCACACTTAAGGTGATCTGTCAAGATTTGGAACTTGAAGTGTTCAGGAGCATCAAGTGGAAGTATGTTATCTAGAGCTAGCTTTAATCTTGCAAACTCACGTGGGTCCTCGTGCACAAGGTCGGGGATCGTTGGTTGAGGTCCACGATAAGTCTCTATCGGTTGGGCTCTGCTGAGAGAGAGTGGTGTCTGAGGGCACCCACCTGGTTGCAGGCGATCGGTTGGACACTGTCGGCGGTCATCTGGATAGTTACCACAGCGCCTGTATGGATAACTCGAATCCTGATACCCATATCCATAAGGAGAACGATAGTGACTGTCAGGGCAGCTTGGGTGACCAGGGGTAGGATGCCTGTCATCTTGTCTGTAGTATGGATCATCTTCATAGCAGGCCCCTAGCCTTGGCAATCTAGGAGGAGTGGCAGGCTGACTGCAGTTCCTGTGGCGACGAGCATACACCTCGTCAACCCTTCTTTGGCCTGCATGATACGGTGATCGTCCCCTTGCTGCTGACGCTGGAAGTGGAGAGGGCCTCTCACCTGGTGTCATTGGTGAAAGAAAATCTTGAGATTCAGGGCATGAGTCGACTGAAGGTGATGGTGACTGTGCGCTGCGCTCCCTGTCAAGATCTGCGTCATTTAGACTGTGGGTGAGCTCCTCAATCAGGCCATGCTGGCTGTCCTTTGGATGGTGAGACTCATCCCCAAATGGCACCTGTGGAGCACTTTCAGGCTGATGTGGGCTCTTCTGACCTTTGATTGGCACCAGCTTACTAGTGTGGGCAGGTGTGGTTGACGTCCCATCCTCAGACCGTGATGTGGCATGCTGTGGAGCTAGTACAGGTGAGCTAGAGATCAATTCTGTCAGGCGTTGCACATCTAGTCGGAGTTGATTGTGTTCCTCTTTCATATGATGAATATATTGGAGAATTTCAGGATGAGTAGAATGCTTGCCCTGATCATCATGTGAGAGTCGGTTCTTAGTGAGGTCATCCACTTCATAGTTCTGGAGGTATGATGGCAGCTTGCTATGTCTGTGCGGACGGTCAGATTCTCTGTATGGGTATCGGCCTTCCATTCTGAACATATAAGGCTGAAGCAGTTGCTCACATCCGGCTCGAAGGACCAAATGTTCAGAAGGGTTAAAGAAATCTGAGCTGGCAGCAATCACTTCAGAGTGTCGGGTCAGGACACTTGCAAATGTTCAGATGTGAGAGGAACAAACAGGCAGAGTCCAGGAATAAAGTTGTCATTCTTTGTATTTTCAATTGAGAATGTGCCCGCAGCTGGGCGAGATAGAGTGTGTGTGTGTATGTGTGGTTTGGTCTTATGAACGCACACACTGTCCGTTGTTTGGCTGCCGTTTGTCTCTGAACTAAAGTTGCGGACATGCACCCCGATGGTGCATTCAGGGGGCATAGGAAATCCCATACACAACCCTAACCCTTTTGTACAGGGTTAAAGGGGGAGACTGCTGCAGACTTTGGAAGAGCAGCAATAGCTGTAGCTTGTTTGATGTACTACAGCACCACCATGTGTTAGAAATGAGTCATGGCAAAAAGCAGACTTCAAGGTTGTCTGAGGTGCAGTTTGACCTGAACTTTACAAACAGAGAACGAGTTCACACAAATCTCTGAATCTCCTGATCAGACACGGTGCAGGCTTCACCTTCAGGTGTACAGTCTGTGTAGGACGGGGCTCCACGAGTTACAACAACAAAGGATGTACCACTAAAAGCATGCACTGTGTATCCATGTATCTTCAGTAGGGTGGATTTCATATCAACACTGTGTGCACACCTCACTTTGTAGTTCTTCTAGTGTGAATTTATGAATAAAAGTGGAAAAAGTTCAACAAACGCAGTCAGATTTACCTCCAGCCTGCATCTGCACCCCGGGGGTCATGTGGATGAACTCTGGCCTCTCTGTGAGCTTGGAGCCACAGATGAACCCCATCACAGAGTCCGAGTGCTCCTCTGCCATTTGCACCTGTGAAACACAAAACAGCTGTAAGCTGAAAAGAACACAAAGCACATGTAAACAAACTGAGAACAAGTCCCACACAGTTGTGCTCACCGCAGCCTTTGTGTATTCACCAGCAGCCAGGGTTCCCTGGGAGCTCATCTGAGCTATGAGCAAACAGCCTCGGCCCAGAGGCTTTCCTACAGCGCTCAGACCTTTCACCACTCCCCGCCCCGGCACTGCGTGGGCATTCACTATGTGGGACCAGGAGGAAATCTGGTACAAACCACCTGGAGAAAAGACAGAAGATCACAGCGTTCAAATACTTTGGATATAAACAAAATGATTTTTAAGTTATCCTGAATTTACACGACAAAAAGAAAGTGTGAAATCGTCTCACCATCATACTGACGCTTGACTGTGTTCCCGATGTCAGCAAACTTGCGATCTTCAAAGATGAGGAAGTTGTGTTTCTCTGCTAAGGCTTGCATGTTCTGAATGAAGGCTGATGTGTAGTCCTGTAACACATATGGAAAAAACCATCAGCTTGTTTGTTACATGTACAGACTCAAGGTTTGAGTTGACCTGCCATCTTCAGAAGTTTTCTGATGACTCTGCGGTGGTTGGATGCATCAGCAGGGATGATGAGACAGAGTACCGGGCTGTGGTCGACTCCTTTGTCACGTGGTGTGAGCAGAATCATCTGCAGCTCAACGTGGCAAAGACCAAGGAACTGATCGTGGACTTCAGGAAGACCAGGAAACACTTGACCCCTGTTTCAATCCAGGGGGTCAGTGTTGACATTGTGGAGGACTATAAATACCTTGGAGTACACATTGACAATAAACTGGACTGGGCTAAAAACACCACAGCACTTTACAGGAAGGGCCAGAGTCGTCTCTATTTTTTGAGGCGACTGAGGTCCTTCAACATCTGCCAGAAAATGCTGAGGATTTTCTATGAGTCTGTGGTGGCCAGTGCGATCCTCTATGCTGTTGCATGCTGGGGGAGCAGGCTGAGGGTCGCAGATGCCAACAGACTTAATAAACTGATCCGTAAGGCCAGCAATGTTGTGGGGATGGAGCTGGACTCCCTCAAGGTGGTGTCGGAGAGGCGGATGCTGTCCAAGATAAAGACAATGTTGGATAAAACCTCCCACCCACTCCATGACATGCTGGTCAGTCACAGGAGCTCGTTCAGTGAGAGACTGAGATTACCCATAATGCACCACTGAACGACACAGGAAATCTTTCTTGCCTGTGGCCATCTCCCTGTACAACGCATCCACTTAACACACTGTTTGCTGCTACAGCTACACATGTTTCTTTTCCAGCTATTTATTTATAAGTGACTTATGTATGTATGTATATGTATATATTGTACTATTCTTAGTTAGCGTATTGTCTGTCTTGTCTTAATGTTGGTTTATAATGGAGCACTGTAACAAAAAATAATTTCCCCCAGGGATCAATAAAGTATTCTGATTCTGATCCTGCTGTACCTCCAGGATGTCTGCATGGGTCTTCAGCATGCAGATCTTTGGACCGAGCGACTCGGCCAGCTGCAGCAGCTCCTCGCTGTTGGTTACATCAGCAGACACACAAAGGTTGGACTGCTTCTCCTCCATAATCTTCAGCAGCTTTGATGCTAGAAGGTAAATGTCTGCAGATAAAAGAAGGAACAAATGAAGAAGGAACAGAAAATGAGAAACCAAAGAAAACACCACCAGTCTCTGTTTGAACTTTAAATAATTAAATTAGGACAGATGGTTTGAAAGAGGAGTGAAAGAAGCCATCTATGTCCACTGTGAGCGACCATCTTTGAACAGAGGCGGGGGTTTACGACACCAACTCTCTGCCATCTGTAATCCAGTTTTGAGATCCCTTCCCAGACGCCTTAACACCCACTCACATCCTGGGCCATCTGACCTCAGGAATTCGCATAATAAGGTGGGGCCAGGTTTCACAATGAACTCACCCAAAACTCTGGCTGATTGGGACCCACACCCAGTTTCACACCTTGGCTCAGGCGATTAGAGGATCATCAGGGGGTCCTTTTGTCCCTCTGTGGGGGGTCACTCCCACTAGGTTTATATCTGGGACTCTCCACCATTTGACCTTAGAACTGAAGAAGCTTCTCGGATGAGAGGTGAAACGTCTTCAAGTAACTTAAAGAAGTCCAGACGCTTTTCTTTGCAAGCTCCTTTGGCTACGATGACCTGGATGACTGAGAACCTTCACAGACTTTAAATAATTAAAGTTTTAAAACTACATACTTCCTAACTCGGCTCTTTCTGAATAACTAAGCTCCAGCTTCTTACTGGCAGGAGAGTCGCTGCCATTCTTGGGGCTGAGAGAGAGTGAAGGTGACAGAGTTACTGTACTGATTTTTTGTTCCTGGATTGTGAAGCAACACAAATAAACACATGAGCCTTATCTTATCCTGAGTGACCTGAAGAGGAGCTGCAGAAAGCTGCTGATTCATATAAACATCATTGAGGCTTGAGTGAGTGATTAGCTGCTGACAGGTCCAGTCCGATCTGTTTGAACTGCCTTACGCTGTGTGAAAGGAGGAGTTCCCTGAAACTCAACCATTAAGTCTGCTAAATTACTGTAAAACAAACCGCGAGTATTAATGTTACACAGGAGCTGACGAGTGCCTACACAGACACATTTGCCTTCAGAAAGTGCATCCAGCAGACGTTTCCTGTGTCCGGTATCGCTTTCAGCTGTTCTGAAGTCAGTATGCTGTGCAGTCATGAAGGCAGCACGTGGTTACCTGGTGCGTGAGCGCGGGGTGGGACACGAGCACCCTCAGGTGGATATAAATGGGTGCCAGCAGGCCGCTCTTCAGCTTGTATTCTCCGAACTTCACTCCGTTCACGTCGTGGAGCTTCAGGATTAAACTGTCAGTGGAAGCGCTACCTGGAAGCCTTGCGCCAAATGTTTCAGAATAAAAGCGTCAATGTATGTTTTGAGAGCATTTAATGTTTACAGATAAAACGTCGCGTAGGTCAGTGAGCATGTGTGATGAAGCCTGGTAGAAAGAGTCGTTGTTTGTGAAAGTTAAAATAACCTGATGGCAGACATGTTTCATTAACACCTCAACATAAAGAAGTGCTGAAGGGTGTTGGCAATGAATGTGAGACAGAGATCAGTGGATGAAACCATCAGAAGCTCATGTTCTGCAAAAAGAGAATACGTTTTTGTTTTCTGAAGCTATTCTGGACATTTTTAAAGTCTTCAGCATGAAGTTGTCGTTCATCGTACTGTGAGGTTACAGGCTAGACTGCTTAATAATGGCCTCCAAGTTTAACCTGACACTTTTATTCATATTTACTTCATATTTGTATTCTGTGTCTCCAAAGTCAGAATACAGTTACATTTTAGTGTCGCTGATTTGCAAAACAAAAGCTAAACTCGGTTCAGACGTGAGTTACAAGTTACAAAACAAAGATCTCAAACTAAAACCCACGTTCTCAGTCTGTCCCAATAAGTAAACACAGTGAAGCCCTGCTGTAAGTCTTTCTGACTGAATAAAGTCATACAAAGACAAACTTGCATTATGCAGCATTTTATTCAGATTGCAACTAATCCATGTTCAGATGTTTTTACGTCTGTTCTACTGTATTCTACTGGTTACACTTTTATTTTTCTTGATAAAAACTGATTTATGCTGAGGTACATCCTTATACTATTCAATGTGGAACAACGATATAACTCACTGATTTTCCATGTTGTTGTTGTAAACAACAGGAGGAGATTCATTGTCTGTGTTTTTGCCATGAGCGGCTGAGTCTTTGTGTGAATGCATGTATGCATCTTTTCAAGGAGCGTCAACAGCAGAGGGCCTCCTTCTTTGTTTTTTGGACCTTATTGTCTCTATTTTCTCTCCTCTGCCTCAGGCCAACAGCCAGGTGTTGAAAATACCTGCAGTTAACAGACACATGTGACTCCTGAGACGGCATTTCAGATAGAAACACTGCTGAGCCTGAAGTGTTTCTGTCTACAATCACCAGATTTCACAAGATACAGACACAGAAAGCTGTGTGTGCATCAATAAGAAGGCGTTACACAAAATAATAAATCTTCACCTTTATCATTTACAGCTTTCAGACTAAAATATAACTCTTTAAGTAACGGTGCACTCACTTCGTGGAACGCACTAAATTACTTTTATTTTGTTGTGGGTTAAACATAACCTAAGGTTTTTAACCAAGGTCCTAACACGATTTACAGTCCACAAGTAGAAGTCTGTGTAACTGTGTAAACAGTACACAATACAAGTAATGCAAGTAAACACTGACAGCTGTACCACAGTTATGTCTAGTTGTAGAATGCAGCTTCCATATTTAACAAAGCCCCAATATTTCTTCTTATACTCCTTATAATATTTCTTCAGAGTAAAAGATCTCTCAGCAGAATTATGCAACATTTTAGGCACACTATTGCCCCTATCAACTCAGTGAGCTGGGAGTGTTTATTCTAAACATGAACTACTGTTAAAGCAACACACATGGACTACTGGAGCCCCACACGACAACATCTATACTGTCCAGTCTCTCCTGGTGGACATGGCATCACGTTATTCATGGTTACAAACAATTTTAGACTGATGTGGGCCAAGCCCAGCACCTACTTGCCAACATTGAGACCTCAGGTGGAAGCTGCGCCCACCTGAGGACCCGCCCTTCGCGGTCTGAGTGGGCGGGTCATACGAAAGCCGGTTTGGCCGGAAGTGAGCGACTGTGACGATCCAGCCTTCAGAATTACGTCACGAGCTCTCTCGGTGGAGTGACACTGCCGTCTGCTCCTTTTTTATCTAAAATATAACCGGACACTGGCGTAAATTCGCGACCGTCTCGTTCTTCGAGAATTTACGCCAGTGTCCGGTTATATTTATGTTTAATCAGTTTTCTGTTTGACGTTTATTCAGCTGTGTGAAAACCCCGGAGGAACCTCCCGAGGGATTAATAAAGTTTTATTTAATCTAATAACTTTAATCTCAGCCAAACCGATTTACTCACGAACAAATAAAACACTGAAAAAGGCCAAACAATAACATGTTTAAGTTATTTAAGTAACTTTAGCGAAAGACCGCGAGGGTTTGCTGCTCTCGCCGGAGCTCAGATATTTGAAGTTTACACAGCTACATTCTCGCCTGAAAAGACGCTAAAAGTTTATTTTGCGACCCAGAAAGAGAAATAAGAGCAATATTAAAACTAAGTAGCTGTAGTAATAGTAGCCATTGTTGGAAACTGGAATTGGCTGGGCCAATCTGGGATATGGTTTTTCAATTTTGTTGTCCAGGTGGGAAATCGGGAGATATGGGGAGAATGGTGGCTCCTGGAGAGGCACTGAAATTCGGGATTCCCACAGAAAAATCGGGAGTGTTGGCATGTATGGCCTAGCATAGCCTGTAACGTTATTATGACGGACACATTTTATGAGTGAACTTGACTTTAAGTGACTTACAGGTTTCTTTGAAAACTACTTTCTTATATCCAGGTTCTTCCTTTTTGCTGTCGTCCTCGCAGCGCAGGCTTGCCGCTGCTAAAACTAAACAGAGCTTCCTGAAAGGCACAGCCAATCACATTTGCCATATTTGTCACATGACGTAGGACTCCAGTAGAGGACGTAATTTAACTCTTTCTGCACCGCTGGGTGAATGAGACGCTGACAGATCGGGTTTTTTTCTTTCTATCGGGTTAGTTTTTCTTTACTCGAAGACATCAAATTATTGGTGGGGACATGTCCCTTCCGTCCATGCCAAATCTACGCCTTTGTTCAGCAGGAAATACTTCAACCAACAGATTTTCCTCATCATCATTTCCCCATAACCCTTTAATGACTCTTGAGTACTTTTGAGATTTAATTTACAACAAAATAACACAATAAAAAACAATAAAACTGTCAATCGTGCATTGAAATTACTTTCCTGCACCGGATTGTATTTTCACATGAACCTCTATGAGGTCAGATGTAGAAGGGTTTAGGGCTACAGTGCAAATGTAAGATTGTTTGTTTCTGGGCGGGATTAAAGACAGAGAACAGAATCAGCATTGAAAATAGCTGCAAAATGTCATATTGGTGGGTTTTGTGTGGGTGTTTTGTTTTACTTAACTTTGCTAATTAATAATCTAATTATGGGACTTGGACATGAGGTCAAGGACACTCTAAACCCAGGCACAATGTACATTTCAAATTCCTTTCATTTTAAATATGTTTATATTGTCTATCCTGTAAAATAGTCAGATGTCTTATTAATGTACAGAATTCACCTGCTTGCTGCTACTGCTGCACATTTACCCAATGTATATACTACATATATATATATAATGTTCTTCCTCCAACCCCCCCACACCCCCTCCCATTTTTGCACATGTCGAGGAGCGTGTCAGGTTACATTTCACTGTGTGTTATACTTGTATAACTATGCATGTGACAAATAAAGAACCTTGAACCTTGAAGTTCTTTCTCTACTGGTGACCTGCTTTATTGTAGAGCTGTTTGCAGTAAAAGGTGAGCGGCAGCTAGTTATTTTGTTAATCCCTTGGATAACAGAGACAAAAAGGATACAGCAAATGGATGATAGTGGAAGATGGATGCAGATTGTTTTTTCTCTGTGAGGACACATTTGAGAATCCCAGAGTTACTAAAACTGATTTAGAGCCACTTCAGTTTTCACAACAGTCAAAAACGTTTTCATCATTTCTCTGCAAAAGCTGCATTTAACCAAATCAAAAACAAAACCCACAATTTCATTGTGTGTAAAGAAAAACAAAACATGAGAATGTAGAACAATGAGAGCGACGTGTTTAAGATGCAAGATCCAGCTCTTTCACTACTTTTAAGGAGAGGTTTACACTTTTTACTGAATTTATATTGATTTCTGCGTGTGTTGTTGCTGACTGTGTCTATATGTGTCATTTTTTCTAACTGTGAGATACTTGCTGCAGGTCTTCCTTGAAAAATGTTTTTAATCTCAGTGGGATCTTCCTGGTTAAATATAGATTTAATAAATAATAAAGAGACAGATGATTGAAGCCTGTAAGTATTTCTGTGCGTTTCTTTAAGGCACACAGAGCTTTTGGATCGTAGCAGAAAAAGTGGAATCAAAACATGTAAACAGTTTGTTCACAGTGGCTCACAGCACAGACACGTGGACATGAAGTCGTGTCATCGAGTCAGCTTTCTTTTCTGACTCGATGCAATAAAACATTTAAATACTTGTATTCATGAATCTCGTGATAATTTGGGGGTTTTCATGATTTCTTTGAACTTTTGCTTTTCCAGGGTGTTATTATTGCACTTCATACGTCTTCAGTAAAGTATTTTCCACAGCAAACTGTGAATTGCTTGGAAATGGCAATGTAGCCTTTCCACTTATTATGAGCCTCTACGATCTTCTTTCTGATTTCCTTTGTCTTTGGCGAGTAACAGTCGTCCCTGTCATGTGTTCGAGTGCCCTGTTCCTTGGAGTCTTTTTTATGCTGATTGGATGTTGTTAGGAAGCCAACTGATTTAAATTGAGGTGTGTTTTTAAAGGTGATTCATTACTGTAGGTGTGTTTTGAAAGCAAACATTCACATGGGGCTTTTTACTACATTTGGTACAAAGCAAGCCTACAAATGTATTTTATATTACAAAATGTACCAGAAGCTACTAAATAGCACCAGTGACTCTGATTATATCAAGTTTCATCAATACTGCATAAAATTGGGAAGAAGTTTAGGAAATTGTTCCATGTTTCCTGGGGGGCTAATAATTTTGGCCTCAACAGGATATTATGTGTCTGACAACTCTTTTAAAAAATAACAGTGTAAATTGTCATGTATTAGTGGGAAATGTGTTTTTGCATGAATGATTTTCTTTTCTTCTCTGCATGAAACAGTAACGGTCGCCTTGAGGCAAATCAAAACTGGTTTAACGAGGGCCAAATGGAGCAGAAACAAAATTCACCCGAAAACAAAAAAGCAGATTTGCTTCCCTGCTGTGAGGCTGCCATATATGGAGAGTCTTCTTGCTGCAGTTTCAGCCATTACCAAGCTGCTTCTCAGATTACACTTAGTCCCGCCCCCTCAGCACACAGCTTAAGCCACTGGTGAGGCAGCTTTTCAGCATGAAGGCGTTGCTTTCAGGCTTAACTGCCTGGTTTCCTAGGGAACCGTGCAGCAGACAGGCTGGGCGGAAAAGCGTTTCCGGGTCGGTTCAAACTTGGAGAGAGGAGCAGAGAGACAAAGAGGAGGTGATAGTGAGGTGGGGGAGGGAGAAGGCTCCGTGGAGAGGCAGTGGGGGGAGGCTGAGGTGCTGGCTCTACTCTCAGTGTGGGACCAGGGTGGACATCAGCACGTGGTAGAGAACAGAAGCACATTTGAGGGGATTTCAGAGCGTCTGAGGAGGCTCAGTGTTGTGCGCAGCTGGAAGGAGTCTCAGCTAATTCAGAAGCATGAGACTTCAGAGCAAGAGGCCTGATGCAGGCACGTCAGTGAACTACAGCCCAGGAGTGGAAGAAAGGCCACGGGAGGAAGGTGTGGATAATCAAAGAAGAATCTACCCAGTCCAGCAAGGTAACTGTGTTCAACACCAACTGTACTAACGACGATAACAACATGACTTTGTTCACTTGGGGGAAAAACAAAAACTAGCATCAAAGGATAAAGCTTGATTGTGCTACAAACTCAGACAATTACATTAACCTCCTAAGACCTGAACTCTTCCATGGCATGCGTTCTTAATTTCTCTTTGATGTTTGGGCTGATTGGGACCTGTTGAATGTAAAAACAAAGAATTATCAGAATTGTTTTTTTCACCTGATTTTTGTTTCTAAGAAAAACGAGATCCACATATGGGGAGAAGAGTAGCAGTATAATGTCCTCGGAGGTGGATATCAGGCCCTTGTAGAGCAAAATTGAGTTTTGGTCTAAATGTGATGTCTCTATATGTGGATCCTAGGAGGTTAAAGTTTCTTTTATTTAAAAAAAAAATCACCATTTAGCCAAAAATGACAATGTCTTCATGTTTGCACAGGAATAAAGATTCAATTTCATTCAGCTGTTTCTGACTCTACGAATGTGGCTGAAGAGGGAATCCGCAACTGGACAGATGATGAAGTAAAAGCGCTGCTGTGCGTCTGGGCCGACCGCAACATTCAGGAACGTTTGAAAAGCACGCTGCGCAACAAATCCATATTCCAAGAGATGGCTCGGCAGATGCAAAGAAAATATGGGGTGATACGCGACTGGAGACAATGCCGTACAAAATACAAGAATTTGAAATATGACTATAAGATTGCTAAAAGTGCACACGCTGCAGGAGGCAGCAGTGCAGGAAGCCTGGGGAAGTACATGAAGTTTTTTGATGAAGTGGAAGCTATTTTACTGGACAAAGGACTGGAAAATGGGAGCATGGAGATGCAGAAGAGACTGTATGATGGTGAACTGAAAGCAGGGAGGCTACAAACGCCAGCAGGCCACACAGGGCAGATAACAGGCTCTGAGAGTGAGGTGGTCATCGACATGGATGATGGTAAGCATCACGTTTGCAAGCAGTTGTTTTAGATTCAAGACTCCATGAAAATAATTTTCTTATTTTTCCTTATTTAAGATGACAACAGTGATGATTGCAACATGGACGGAGAAATGGAAATAAAGAGAGAGAGAAGTACAGGTATGCCAACAAAGAAAAGAAAATCTGCTACCTGTGGAGTTTAGCTGCATATGTAAGCTTTTCCTTCCATATCTGTTCTTTTATTCCAGATGCCCATCGAGCACACACAGACTTCTGCTCTGACCAAGTGGTCATGGTGTCGGACGCTGGTCGCAACTGGAGCGACCAAGAGGTGCGAGCCCTGATCCAAGTCTGGGCCGATGAGCGCATATGCAGGAAGCTGGAGAGCTCAACCAGAAAGAGGGACATCTTTGTCCAGATCTCGAGGAGGTTACTGCAGCAAGGCATCGATCGTGACTGGAAACAGTGCCACACTAAGTACAGGAACCTCAAGTATCTCTACAGGTCCCTTCAAAGGGGCAAGACTGATGAAGCTGACCCGAGATGCCTCATGAGGTTCTACGAAGAAGTGGACTCCATTATGAATCGCGCGACTAACGACTACACAGAAGAAGATTCGGACAGACTTACAATATCTGACAACTGTGATGAGAAAAATAACGTGGACGGCAATTTGGCAAACACGAGGAGAGCTGTGGAGGACAAAACCTGCACCTCTGATTCTGACTTAACCATCGAGGCATCAAACACGTATGAGTCAGAGCGGCATAAAATCAAGGAGCATCGTTTGGATCAAGAACACACGTTGATGAGTGAGCTGATCATTTAATCATCATTATCATCAGTATGAATTAGATGAAAAGGTTACACAATGCATTCAGTGGTCAGTTACCATGAGTAAGATAATCAAGCAGGAACAGCACGGACAGCCAAAAACAAAGGTTTTGGCTGTTTTTGTCCTTAAAATATTTCTCAAAATCTTATATCAACACAACACATTAGTTAGTATTTCAACTAAAACCATAAAATCTGCAGAGAAATTGTGATTCAGTAAACTGACCCTTTAACACTGAATAGACTTGAAGGTAGAGGGAAATAAATATTATTTTCAAACTACAAACTTTCCGGTTAGTAAACAACTTGGTCCAACTTGAGCTGCAGCCACCCAGGAAGTGGTTTTGAGATGTGTTTTATTTAAAATGAGTCTCGTGGTGGTCGTAAGCCAGTCTTACTTTGTTTAATACCAAGACAAATCTTTTCTTTTGCAGCAAAGAACCATGTCTATATCTGTGTTTTAACTGCCTTAAATATATTTTTGCAGGTGCTTCTGAGAGTGAGGTCGATAAAGAGAATACTACTGCATCAAACAGAAGACTGAAGAGGAAAGCTGTGGATGAAGGTCTGAAATGTGTCTCCTTCTGAAATAATTAAATATGGATAAGAACACGGCTGTGAGCTAAAACAATGCACAACTCATGAAACCCTGTTAGGAGCTGACATGTTACACTAGTCGTACGTTAACCTTTGTCCTTCTTATTTCCAGACCCTGGACTGCACACATCACTGAAAAAGCTGAACCCTCTCGGCCCTGTTGCTGCTGACAGACTGCACACCCAGTGTAAAGAAGAGCAGGACCACATCCCCATATTAAAGATCAACTCAGTCTGTTCAGTGGCCTCCCCTGCTCCATCGCCACAGGTAACGTACACTGATCTCACGTGACCATTACAAAACTGACGTATTCTCCGACATAATAAACGCTGGTGTGGGTTCTTTTAAAACTACCCCAACTACTTGATTAATCGAGTGACAGATTATTATATAATTATTTTTCAAATAAAAATGTCCCACATTAAAATTACATTTGTCAACTTTAACATGTTTAGGTTTCAGATTGTTTCAGATTGCAAAAACAAAGATGAATTGATTCATGCAAATATTGTAAAGCCTAAAGCTGCAGCTCTATGATGTATGTTGGGCTGACGTTTGTTAATCAAACCTGAGGAAAAGTTATGTCTTCAGTGTTATTCACTCATCCATGTTAGAAAGTTCCAGAGTTGGTTTTGTTCACCTGGTCACAGGATTTTAAATGGGAGAAATATTTCACTGCTTATCCAGGTGACTCCTTCAGTATCAGCTGACCACAACCTTAACAGTGCAGTACTTAAGCAGAACAGCTGCATAACAACTGAAACCAGCACCACTGACTAACAATGAGCCACCGATTCAGTTTCAGGATCGTCAGTATGCAAACTGGTACCACGAGTACCAATCGCATCACTGTGAGATGATGAGCAATCGTTCAGAGGTGTCATCGCCTTTTCACGTAACGGCTCCCCACTCAAACCATGATGTGCACACCGTCACTGTGAGAGTTGCCACTGGCCTGTAGGTGTAAACAGACCACCGCGTCTCAGCCTGATGAGCTAGCTCTTCTGCGCTGTGCAATCTGCTAACCTGTGGTTGTCTGGTTGACTTTCTGAATTCAATGTAATTGGAAAATAAAGAAAAATACATTAAACTGCAAGCTAGTTGAAGGAAACCAGGGTTTTGGTTCATGAAGACATTTCACCTCTCATGCACGATGGATCGTTGACCTGCCCGGTTTCTATGCAGGTCGTTAAGGGTCCCATCAGTTGAGCTGACGTGTGACTCAATGCATGGGTTATGTGGGTCACATGACCTGTGGTGTGATTCCTATGTGGGACAGCTTCATGAACCAAAAACAAAGTCTAGCTGCCGTCAATTTAATAACTTCAAACTAGCCTGGTCTCAACACCTGTATCTTATGTTTCATCAGAAATAAGAACGTGGCAATCATGTGACATCCTTACAGACAAGCTGCATGATAACATGTCGCTAACAACAGTGACACTTGAAAAGGCGATTTGTGTTTCCACTATTTTCTTCTTTAAAAAAGAAACAAGTGCTGCCTGCTAGGAAATCAAATCCGGCTTTTATGGGCGTAGACTAAAATGAAGCAATTCTTCTGTAAGTTCACTGGCGTGTTGTGTGATTTGTCTTTCAGGCCTGCTCAGGATCCACGAGCGCCATGGCCCCCGCCCCAGGTACTGCACGAGCCTTAATCCGCACTTTAGCGCTTCAGTTAGATGTGCATGGTTTAATTCTTTCCTTGTTTTCAGAGTTGAAAATCGGCCAGAAGCTCAATGAGGGCAAGACTAAACAGATTTTCGAGCTCGTGGACCAGCCGGGACTGGTTCTAGTCCAGTCTAAAGACCAGATCACTGCTGGGAACGCCGTGACCAAAGATCAGATGGAGGGCAAAGCTGCCGTTGCCAACAAAACCACGAGCTGCGTGTTCCAGCTGCTGCAGGAGTCTGGTGAGGTTTTTATTTCTGCACAAGGTTTTGGGAACAACAGATTTCATCAAAGGTTGATTCAGTGACAGGAAACAAACAGCCTAAATCTCGTGCATGAACAGAAATGATAATCATGCAGTAATACTTCATGTATACAAATTCAATAAAATGTAGTTTTTAATCTCAGATGTTGTCATTTGTCCGTGAGTTTGAGGTTGCTCTGATATCCACCCTTCTCTCCTCAGGCATTAAGACGGCCTTTGTTAAGCAGCACTCGGACACGGCGTTCATCGCTGCGCGCTGCGAGATGATACCCGTTGAGTGGGTGTGTCGCAGGGTGGCGACTGGATCTTTCCTCAAGAGGAATCCAGGAGTCAAAGAGGGCTACCGCTTTTCTCCTCTAAAGATGGAGATGTTCTTTAAAGTGAGTCTTGCTGCGTGCGGCGATTCTCTCCGTGTGTTTTCAGTCTGAGTGTTGTCGCAAACTCATCACTGATTGTGTTTTTAGGATGATGCCAACAATGATCCTCAGTGGTCAGAGGAGCAGCTGCTGGAGGCCAAACTGTGTCTGGCTGGGCTCACTATTGGTCAGTGTGAGGTGGACATAATGAGCCGCAGCACTCTGGCCATTTTTGAGATAGTGGAGAAGGCCTGGGCCACTCAGAACTGCTCCCTGGTGGACATGAAGGTAGGCTGTGCAGCAGCGCCCCCTGCTGGTTGAAGTCACATCTTGGTGCGATCACTTCTCTCCTGTAGCTGCAGCAGAACTACAACTAAGGACTTTTTCTTTGCTTCTAGATTGAATTTGGCGTCAGTGTGAAAAGTCGAGAGATTGTGCTCGCTGACGTGATTGACAACGATTCGTGGAGGCTTTGGCCAGCTGGAGATCGGAGCCAGCAAACAGACAAACAGGTGATGGACTGACTTTGATTTATTTTCATGCTGATATGAAAAAGAAACAAGCCTCAAACTTTTCTTTTCCCCTTTGTAGGTGTACAGAGAGCTGAAGGAAGTGACCCCAGAGGCAATGCAGATGGTGAAGAGGAGTTTTGAGTGGGTCTCTGAAAGGGTCAAGGTACAGCAAACAGATGCCTCTAATCTATTCTTGATCTTGTAGGAGTGTTTAGCTCTTTCTTTGCTTTGAACATCCAAACCAACAAACACTGTTTAACATCACAGAAGCCTGCAGCTGCTTTTGATGTAATTCAGGAAAAAACCAGCACAGCTGTACGATTTTTCTTTTGAGCAGGTAAAACTGACATAAAGTGATGATTCAATGGTTTCTGTGTGTCTACAGTTGCTGCTGGAGCCCCAGGCAAGCAGCAGGGTGGTGCTTTTAATGGGCTCCACCTCAGACGTGGCCCATTGTGAAAAGATAAGAAAGGCGTGCGCCTCCTACGGGATCCCCTGTGTCCTCAGAGTCACCTCGGCACACAAGGGTCCAGATGAGACGCTCCGCATTAAAGCTGAATATGAAGGTGAGCTTTAATGTTGACGTAACTGCGTCTTTATACTGATGTGGGACTCTTTCTAATCGGATCGTTTCTTTATGCTGTGCTGCAGGTGATGGCATACCCACTGTGTTCGTGGCTGTGGCTGGGAGGAGTAACGGCCTCGGCCCAGTGATGTCTGGTAACACGGCTTACCCTGTGATCAGCTGCCCTCCTCTCACTCCAGACTGGGGACCACAAGATGTCTGGTCATCCCTCCGCATGCCAAGTGGTGAGCAGAGCTCTTTACTGTAGCGTGCAGCGTTAATCGTTCGTGCTGTTTTTGGATTTATTTATTTTTGTCCTGCAGGTCTTGGCTGCTCCACCGTGTTGTCTCCTGAAGCTTGTGCTCAGTTTGCAGCGCAGATCTTGGGGTTGAGGGACCACCTGGTGTGGTGCAAACTGAGGGCATCCATGCTCAACACCTGGGTGTCTCTCAAGCTGGCTGACAAGAAGTTACAGGCCTGCAGCCTCTGAAGAGCCCAGCGTGCATCACACTCAACAAAAGAGCTTTGGTCCATTTAGCACCCTTGAAGCGAACTGCAGGACTGAAAACGACACAATTCATTTATTGAGACCAAGTTTATAACATGGAACAGTTTCTAACAGATTTGTTATAGTTACTCATTTTAATGGAATTTTATAGAACTTTTTAATTTGTTTATTTATTTTTGCATGCATGTTGTTGCTGCCTGTGTTTCATTGTATCATTTTTGTAACTAGCTGCTGCCTATCGTCAGGTCTCCCTAAAAAAAGGTTTTTGTTTCAGTGGGATCTACCTGGCTGAAAAAAAGTTCAATTACAAACATTGTTTACTATGAAAACCCATTAACTGTAGATGTTTGTCACACATATGATTGAAGCCTGTATGTATTTGTATGCTTCTTAAGACACAGCTTTTGGATCACAGCAGAAAAAGTGGAATCAAAACATGTAAACAGTTTGTTCACGGTGGCTCACAGCACAGACACGTGGACAGGAAGTTGTGTCATGGAGCTTTCTTTTCTGACTCGATGCAATAAAACATTTAAATACTCGTATTCATGAATCTCGTGATAATTTGGGGGTTTCCGTGATTTCTTGAATCTCACTCAGTGCACGTACTCATGAATACAGTCAAAACATCCTGTAAATATTAGTCTCAGACTGGAAGAGAGGTTGCTGAGAGATGTGAGGGAAAGAGAGATGGGAACATAGATTTCTTAAATTATGAATAAAATCAGTTTAATATCGCTCACGTTTATACACTGTTCTTTTTTTTTTTTTTTTTTTTTTTTTTTTTAAATCTTTTGATGCTCCCCTGATCTGCCTGGAAACAGTCACACTGAGTACAAGAACCTGAAGTTTCTCTACAGGTCCCCTCAAAGGGCAGGACTGACGAAGCTGACCTGACTCATGAAGTGGACTCCATGATGAATCACATGACTAACGACTCTGCCAGACACCGTTACAATATCAGTGATGATGTGTCTTTAAAATCAAATCTGTCTTTTATGTCTGATAAATATTATAAATATGTGTTTAACACTGTGTATCTAAACTAATTCAGCACCACAGAGCTAATTACAGAAACGTTACTACTTCAAACAAACTCCCTGATTGTCCCCCACTGTGCTCCATCTGGGTGTTTGTGTGCGAGTCATGCTGTGTTTGCCACATACACAGCATCTTTATCTTTAAGTGATTATATGACAGACCGGGTGGCCGAGAGGCTTTGTGTGGTGAGGAGAGAATAGCTCTGTGAAAAATTGTTTGTTGCTTAATTTGTTTATGCTGCTCTAAGAATAAAATAACGCGTCTTTGACAAAGTCGTTCTAACTACTATGATTGATGCTTTGACAAAAGCTAATTTACTTTTTTGCTTTACTTGGGAATGAAAATTCATTTTTTGAGCTACAAAGTCCCAGAAATGTTATTACACCAAATAAATAATGCATCTTAAACTATAGTGGGCAGAAATCCAAGGCTGGATTAAAAGCTGCTTGGCAAGATGGCTGCGTCTACATCGGCTCACTTCTCACCCTGTTTGTCATGTGCTTCATGGTGTTGTGATGTGAAGCTGTGCAGACGAGTCTTTTGTTTTCTGTTCTCATGCTGACCTCCCACAAGCAGCCCAGTATGAGCAGGGGGCCTCTTTCCCCCTCCTCCAGTTGCCCATTGAGCTGTGCATATCTTCCAGTTACTACCTGTCTCCCATGTGGTGTCTGTGCTGTGTATGTGTGGTCGGGGCTTGCAAACTTGCATGTGACAAATGAAGGTTTCATTAAAAGTTTTAGGTCTAATCTTAAAGGTAGAGACAGTGTCTGTCTCCTGAATCCCAGCTGGTTCCACAGAAGATGGAACTGGAAGTACTGTGTTGTGACAATAAAGCACTATGAGATCTTTTAGCAGGTATTTATCCATCTGACCTGCAGCCGTACTGGCTTTATTTAAGGAACACTGATTATTTACATTTTTACAAAAATGACACCATTAAAACACAGGCAGCAACAACATGCATGCAAAAATAAATAAACAAATTAAAAAGTTCTATAAAATTCCATTAAAATGAGTAACTATAACAAATCTGTTAGAAACTGTTCCATGTTATAAACTTGGTCTCAATAAATGAATTGTGTCGTTTTCAGTCCTGTAGTTCGCTTCAAGGGTGCTAAATGGACCAAAGCTCTTTTGTTGAGTGTGATGCACGCTGGGCTCTTCAGAGGCTGCAGGCCTGTAACTTCTTGTCAGCCAGCTTGAGAGACACCCAGGTGTTGAGCATGGATGCCCTCAGTTTGCACCACACCAGGTGGTCCCTCAACCCCAAGATCTGCGCTGCAAACTGAGCACAAGCTTCAGGAGACAACACGGTGGAGCAGCCAAGACCTGCAGGACAAAAATAAATAAATCCAAAAACAGCACGAACGATTAACGCTGCACGCTACAGTAAAGAGCTCTGCTCACCACTTGGCGTGCGGAGGGATGACCAGACATCTTGTGGTCCCCAGTCTGGAGTGAGAGGAGGGCAGCTGATCACAGGGTAAGCCGTGTTACCAGACATCACTGGGCCGAGGCCGTTACTCCTCCCAGCCACAGCCACGAACACAGTGGGTATGCCATCACCTGCAGCACAGCATAAAGAAACGATCCGATTAGAAAGAGTCCCACATCAGTACAAAGACGCAGTTACGTCAACATTAAAGCTCACCTTCATATTCAGCTTTAATGCGGAGCGTCTCATCTGGACCCTTGTGTGCCGAGGTGACTCTGAGGACACAGGGGATCCCGTAGGAGGCGCACGCCTTTCTTATCTTTTCACAATGGGCCACGTCTGAGATGGAGCCCATTAAAAGCACCACCCTGCTGCTTGCCTGGGGCTCCAGCAGCAACTGTAGACACACAGAAACCATTGAATCATCACTTTATGTCAGTTTTACCTGCTCAAAAGAAAAATCGTGCAGCTGTGCTGGTTTTTTCCTGAATTACATCAAAAGCAGCTGCAGGCTTCTGTGATGTTAAACAGTGTTTGTTGGTTTGGATGTTCAAAGCAAAGAAAGAGCTAAACACTCCTACAAGATCAAGAATAGATTAGAGGCATCTGTTTGCTGTACCTTGACCCTTTCAGAGACCCACTCAAAACTCCTCTTCACCATCTGCATTGCCTCTGGGGTCACTTCCTTCAGCTCTCTGTACACCTACAAAGGGGAAAAGAAAAGTTTGAGGCTTGTTTCGTTTTCATATCAGCATGAAAATAAATCAAAGTCAGTCCATCACCTGTTTGTCTGTTTGCTGGCTCCGATCTCCAGCTGGCCAAAGCCTCCACGAATCGTTGTCAATCACGTCAGCGAGCACAATCTCTCGACTTTTCACACTGACGCCAAATTCAATCTAGAAGCAAAGAAAAAGTCCTTAGTTGTAGTTCTGCTGCAGCTACAGGAGAGAAGTGATCGCACCAAGATGTGACTTTAACCAGCTGGGGGCGCTGCTGCACAGCCTACCTTCATGTCCACCAGGGAGCAGTTCTGAGTGGCCCAGGCCTTCTCCACCATCTCAAAAATGGCCAGAGTGCTGCGGCTCATTATGTCCACCTCACACTGACCAATAGTGAGCCCAGCCAGACACAGTTTGGCCTCCAGCAGCTGCTCCTCTGACCACTGAGGATCATTGTTGGCATCATCCTAAAAACACAATCAGTGATGAGTTTGCGGCAACATTCAGACTGAAAACACACGGAGAGAATCGCCGCACGCAGCAAGACTCACTTTAAAGAACATCTCCATCTTTAGAGGAGAAAAGCGGTAGCCCTCTTTGACTCCTGGATTCCTCTTGAGGAAAGATCCAGTCGCCACCCTGCGACACACCCACTCAACGGGTATCATCTCGCAGAAGGTGTGCAGGCAGCCGAGGAGGGGAAATGGGCGTGTCTTACCTGTGCCGGGAGCCAATCGCGGTCCTCAGCTCATCTAACCAGCCAATCACAGCCGGGCATTGATTTCCACGTGAGGAGAAGACGCTCAAACATCAAGAGAAGACGTTTAATTAGGTACAAATAAAAAATAAAAACCTTTGGAGCTTCTTTCGCAAAAGTTAATCGTTTTACTCTTTGATAAGAAGTGATGGCCAAATGAAGCTTTCTGAAGCTTGTGCTGAAAAACGGTTCATTACTTCAAGCTCTTCAACACAGTCCTGTCTGGTGACACCTGGTGGCCAAAAATATGAAGAGCAGCTTGAGTCTACAAATTAACGTGTACTGCTTCATCATGACTACCCACTCTACAGAGTGATTCACTTCCCTATAATCCACTGACTCAGATATTGAAGCAGTTACGTTCTAAAGGAAGCTTCAGTCGTCACTGATCATGTGATGTTTTTTGACACACACGTCGGAGCGTCAGCTTCAAGCTGGCCATCACTAATAAGAAGCTTGTCTTATCAAAAGCTCCAACAGGTCAAAACAGTGTGTTTTTGATCGAATCGATTAGTTTGAGAAACTGAGCTGTTTGCACGTTATCTGTGGAGGAATGTTATCAAAGTAAACAACATCATCTCATGACAGCAGTGGGTAAAGGCTTTGTTTATTTTGTGGAAAAGTCCTTTCATTCATCCTCATCATTGTGTATGTGGTGTGTTGCAGTGATGGACTGTAACAACATGACAGCTCAACCAAAGCAGGGCAGCAATGAAACCCACACAAATGGACGATTGAAACTATCAGCAACACCGACTCGTGATCTAGAGCTGGTGTCACCCAGAGTTTTGTTTTTAGAGATGTGTAACAGAACCAGGCACAATGGATCCTCTTACATCAGGTCTTAGCTGAAAGAAAAAAGGACAAATAGGAGCAAAGAGGCAACAAGGCTAAATGAATACAGGAAGCATAGATAATAACTGGAGTTAACATTCTAGACAGCAGCTACTGATGTTGTTGAATGTGATGTGTTGTTTTTACTTGTATTGGTCTGTAATGCAGTAATAAAACGCTAAACTCAGTGATCACACTGCAATAATGTTTCCCATTACAAACCACCAAACATGCCTTTGTCTCCTGTGCAGCGTGAGCTACAATCACCTGATTTCAGTTCATGCAGAGGAAGAAAAAGGTGGAATCATCTTACAACCTTTGAGGAGTGAAGATATGGACATTTCTTTGTTTTTAATTATTGGATTATTTTGAGCAGTATCACTGTGGTTGTGACTGTGTGGAACTTTTAACCTCCTAGGACCTGGCGTCCACATATGTGGACATCACATTTTGGGTTATTTAGACCAAAGTACTCGATTTTGCTCTACAAGGGCCTGATATCCACTTACGAGGACATTATACTGCTACTGTTCTATCAACGTTTTAAACGAATATTCTCATATGTGTCTCTTATTTAAAAAACAAACAAAAATAAGGTAAAAAAAAAATCTGGTAATTCTTTGTTTTTGCATTCATCAGGCCCCAATATGCCCAAATATCAAAGAGACATTAAAAATGCATGGTGTGGAAGAGTTCAGGTCTTAGGAGGTAAAGGCCCCAAACTACCAAAACTGTCTCTGTGTGGTAGTAAATCATTTTATTTAATATGAATATAACTGTAGAACCAATTGGAAATGTTGACAAATGACCATGGACAAGTCAAATCTGTTAAATGTGAGGTGAGCAGTGAAAAATCATGTGACTGACATAAACTTGGGGGTGACGGCCTGGAAGGTAAAATGAGCTTTTTAATCTCTCTGAGACAAACTGTAAAGAACAAGAACAGATTCAGTGCGGCTCTTCGTGTGAGCACGTCTCTCTAAATCCTGTCACACAATCAGACGATGAGATAAGCTTTGATTACAAAAGTTACTGAGCTGTTGTGCTCGATCAGTCAACACCTTGCATCACTGCTGCACTGGAACGCTGACTCTGAAACAGCCCATCACACTGAATAATGTTCGGTGTCCACAAACATGTCCAGTTGTTCTGCAAACATACACTGTACAGGATCGGCAGCGTTTTAGAGTGATTTTTTTATTCTGTTTCCTGGGACTTAAGACCATGAATGAAACATTTAAGACAGAATGAGACACAGGGGTCAAATGTCACATTTTGCAGAGCCTCTGATCCTCCCACAGGCTACAGCAATGTAAAGGTTTTAAATTTGACTTTTTAAAAGCATTTATGATTTTACTTGAGTGATTCCTGGTTTATCTTTTACCTCATTGTTCCAGTGAGCGATTAAAGGAAATCTGTCTCACATGCACGTTCAATTTAGGCTCACCAGTTTACCAAACGAGCGTGTGTTTGGATTGTGGAGGAAAGCTGGAGTACTTGGAGGACTGCAGGTAGGTAGAGAGCAAACAATCTCCTCATAATAGGTGTTCAAACCAGTAACCACCTTACTGTGCAGCTGAGTTTAACAAGCACTATCATGAGGCAGTTATTCCTCTGCTGTCATGAGACTGCATCGTGCCCCCAACAAAGAAGTCCAACTGCATGAAAACAATAGCAAAGGAAAATCATCATCTCGATTCCTCTTGTTCTGTGTCAGTATACAAATCGCTTATCAGTACACTAAGCTAAAGTTGTAACTAAAGAAATATAGTGATTATAATTGATGATGTAACCAGAAACCTCTCTGATTGACTCTGATGACCTTTAAAGTTATGGTGTAGAGTTTAGAGGGGTTTCCTGTTACACTATAAGTTATGGTGTGATTTAACATGTAGATTTCCAGCTGAGGCATCAAAGCTTAGTGTTTGTGTCCATTTCTGTAATGATACTGAATGACAAGATCTAGTTACTTTGTACAGATTCCGGTTTGAAAATGTCATTATGCACAACACAGGCGACTTTTTCAGCTTTTTTATTGAATGACTTTGAAGCTGAAATTGAGGCCCTGTTTCATTATGCTACTCTATAAAACATTTACTGCAACCCAGTAACCCAGGGGGCAGCTTTTCATTTTTCCCTTGTCAGTGTCCAGCAGTACTTCCAGATAGCAACTCCGTTCTATCCTCTTGTGGTGTTCATTCAGTTATATACCTTAATCTTAACTGTATCTCCTCCTCTAACTTCATATTTTCTCTCTCCTCCTCCTCCTTCTCCTTTCCCTCTCTCTGCTCTCTCCATGGCTGCCACCCTCAGATCGCCTGTCCAATCTTTGCTGGCCTTCTGCATTTCTTCTTCTTGGCTGCCTTCTCCTGGATGTGTCTGGAGGGTGTGCAGCTCTATCTCATGCTGGTGGAGGTCTTTGAGAGTGAGTACTCACACTGGTGGTGGGCATGTCTGCAGCCATAGACTACAGGAGCTATAGGACCAAGAAAGCGTACGTGTGAGTACAGGCCTTTTGCACCTGCAGATTGAGAAGTAGGATTGTGCTATTCCCCCAGATGGAAATGTAATGTCAACCTCTTTCCGGTTGAGTGAACGCTGGCGCGACTGGCGGCCGCTACTCACCGGCCGCCACTCACCACTATCGCTAACGTTAACGCTACTGGACTCTGGACTTTTGGACTTCTGTCCTACTCCTGTTTCTAAGGCCCACCGGTGTCCCTGCCTGGCTGTTCCTGTCCATGATGTGGCCTTTCAGGATCTATGTACTCTCAGTGTGGGTCTGGATCCTTATGTCATCGACCTACCGACTCGGCACTGGACTTCATCAATATACAACTGATGAGCTCCTCCGGCTCCGCTTCTCTTTAGCTGCTCCGCCGTTGGCTGCTCTTCATTTCCACACGGACATTGCCTTCCTCCCTCGCCGAAAGTACGTACATCGAGGCTCCCGTCGGTATTTCCATCAGGATAATTCCAAACCAATTCAGTCCTTCTGGTCCACCTCTGGTCGCTCTCAACGGAACCCCTGCAGGTCTATTGACCACAATGTTCTGACTGGTCTGCCTAGGTCGGCTAACACTCTCATCCAGTCCGACAGTATTCCTGTCAACTTTGGCCTGCTTAATATCCGTTCGCTTACGAACAAAGGACATCTCATCCAGGATCTCCTAACAGACCGTAAGTTTGACTTTTTCTGCTTGACTGAGACATGGCAACAGCCCAATGACTTTTCGCAACTCAACGACTCCACCCCCCCGGGGTCCGGCCGTGGTGGTGGCCTCGCGATAATCTATCGCGAGAACTGGAAAGTCTCGCCGCTGTCCGCCCCTACGTACAGCTCCTTTGAATCTGTTGTTTGTCAACTTTCAGGACCTACCCCAACTGTAATAGCTGTCATCTACCGCCCCCCAAAATTTAATTCTGTTTTTATCAGTGACTTTGCCGATCTGCTGACCAATCTAGCTACTGTCTCCCCTAATATAATATTGCTGGGTGACTTTAACGTTCACGTGGATAATTGCGACCATCCTCTTACCAAGGACCTTCTATCCTGCCTTGACAGCTTCAGCCTTAAACAATACATAAACTTCCCTACCCACATTAAGGGCCACACTTTGGACTTAGTCTGCTGCTCTGGACTTACCCCCTCCATCTGTACAGCTGACGAACTGCCAATTTCGGACCATCTGCTTCTCTCCTTTAATGTTCACATGACCCTCTCTGTAATTAACAACCCCCGTATTATCTCTTTCCGGAATATCAAGAATATAAATCTTGATATCCTTTCCTCTGCTTTTTCTAGCTGCTTGTCTTCTAACAATTTAGCTATTCAAGAGGACCTGGTACTTTTTTATAATCATAGCCTTAGTAGTATTTTAAATTCCCTGGCTCCACAAAAAACCAGAACTGTACTTTTTTCTCGCTCTGCACCCTGGTACACCCCTGAACTCCGGCTACTGAAAGCTAAAGGCCGACAGCTTGAACGTCTCTATAAGAAAACTGGCCTTACTATTCATAAGGATATGTTTAATAACCACGTTCTGTTTTACCAGGAATGTATTAGTCAAACCAAATCTGCTTACTACTCTGCTATTGTCTGCTCAAGTGAGAACTCTACCAAGACCCTTTTCTCACTATTCAATTCTTTTAACAGGCCACCTGATTCTCTCCCTGCTCATCTCTATTCATCTAACTTCTGTGATGCTCTAATGCTATTCTTTATTGATAAAATTCATAAAATACACTTAGACCTGGACCCTAATGCTCAATGTAGCTTCTCTGTCCTAACTCCCCCCCCTTCTCACTTCCTCTCTGTTTTTCAACTTCCATCCTTAGCTGATATTGCTGATCTCATCCATAAATCAAAGCCTTCTACCTGCCAGCTCGATCCTATCCCCACTGTCCTCGTCAAAGCCTGCTTACTCCCTCTCCTTCCCCTCATATCTGCTATTATTCACTCTTCACTCACCACTGGAACTGTTCCTGCTTCCTTCAAAGTTGCTGCTATTACCCCAATCCTGAAAAAAACTGGTCTAGATCCCAACAACTTTAATAACTTTCGTCCTATCTCCAATCTACCATTTCTCTCAAAAATCCTTGAAAAAATAGTTGCTTCACAAGTCCATCTTCACCTAACTGATAATAACCTCTACGAACAGTTCCAGTCCGGCTTTCGTCCTTTACATAGCACTGAAACTGCTCTTATAAAAATAACAAACGACCTTCTTATAGCAGCTGATTCTGGTCTCCTCTCTATCCTTATTCTTCTTGATCTGAGTGCAGCTTTTGACACCATCTCTCATCCCATTCTCCTTAGCAGATTAGCTTCTATTGGTCTCTCTCACACTCCACTAGCCTGGTTTAAATCATATCTATCTGATCGCACTCAGTTCATTCAATTAAAATCCTTCACTTCTCAACTTTCTCCTTTATCCACTGGCGTGCCCCAGGGATCTGTCCTCGGGCCCCTTCTCTTCATCATCTACCTTCTTCCACTCGGATATATTTTTCGTAAATATAATATTCAGTTCCACTGCTACGCCGATGACACCCAGCTCTATCTCTCTACCAAACCTGACTCTACTCTTCCTCCACCCTCCCTTATCCTCTGTCTAGCTGAACTCAATTCTTGGTTCTCCTCCAACTTTCTTAAACTCAACAGCAATAAATCGGAACTTCTTCTGGTTGGCACCAAACGACTGCTATCCAGAATTAACAATTTCTCTCTCACCATCAATAACTCGCTGGTCCCTATCTCTCCTTCTGTGAAAAGCTTGGGTGTCATTCTCGATAGCACATTATCCTTTAACTCGCATATCAATAATATTACACGTGCAGCATATTTCCAACTCCGTAACATTAATCG
This sequence comes from Maylandia zebra, assembly GCF_041146795.1. Taxonomy (NCBI): domain Eukaryota; kingdom Metazoa; phylum Chordata; class Actinopteri; order Cichliformes; family Cichlidae; genus Maylandia; species Maylandia zebra. The sequence goes on along the minus strand of NC_135169.1, from coordinate 2,583,193 downwards.
CCTCCGCCCCTTCCTCACACCTTACGCCACTGCCATTCTCATCCATAATCTTGTTATCTCTAGAATTGACTACTGCAACTCATTATTATTTGGCCTCACACAAAAATCTATCAACAAGCTCCAACGTGTCCAGAACTCTGCTGCCCGTATTATTACTAGGACTTCTTCTACCCACCACATCTCCCCAATCCTGAAGCAACTTCACTGGCTCCCGGTCAAATTTCGCATCCATTTTAAAATAATTCTGTATACATTCAAGGCTATTCACTCTCTCTCTCCACCGTACCTCTCTGACTTATTACAGATGAAGCTCCCATCCCGCTGCCTCAGATCTTCATCTTCTCTTTCTCTCTCTGTTCCCTCTGCTCGTCTGATCACAATGGGAGGGAGGGCCTTTAGTTGCTCTGCCCCTCGACTTTGGAATCCCCTACCCCCGGACCTCAGAAATATTAGCTCATTCTCTCTTTTTAAGTCCACCCTTAAAACTCATTTGTTTAAAATTGCCTATTCTTAAATTTCTGTATGTTTTAACTTTTATCTTCTATTCTTATCATTGTGTATATTTCCAGTTTTTATCTGTTGTACAGTGTCCTTGGGTGCTTTGAAAGGCGCTATTTAAATAAAATGTATTATTATTATTATTATTAATATGCAGTGCCATGTGAAGGGCTCTTGCGCCTCCCCACAGACTGGGTTCTCTGAACAAAGCCTGATGATTAGCCTTCATAAGATCATCCGCTGAGACAGAGAAATAGTGTGTGTATTCATGTGCATGAGCTCAGTGTGAGTGTACAGTTGTTTGTTGGTTTAGTTGTGCATAACTCACTCGTCTCCTCTGTGCCACTCAAGATGCTGGCTGTGAGTGGATAACTACTTCATCTGGAGCTTCATTGGACCTGTTTCATTTGTTATTATGGTATTAGCTTTACTGTCAAGCTGTATTATTAGCCTCCATATTTCGATATCCCGCAGTCAGAAGTATTTCACCAGCATGCAATTTTCCAATGTTATTAACAATATGAAATCAGTAATTTTGGACTAGAGTGCTCACTGCGCATTTTTTTTATTTCTTCCTATCGTCTTTCCTTAGCTCAACCTCATTTTCCTCATGATCACTTTGTACAAGATGATACGCAACTCTTTGGCACTTAAACCTGACTCCAGCCACCCGATAATATTAAGTGAGTTTAAATTATTCAGTGAGACTCACACATTTTCCTTTTTGAAGAAAAAAGAAATTTCAAATTGTCTTAGTATATCTGTGCATTAACTCAGTGTTAGTGAATGCCTCGTTCTCCGCTTCGATCAGGTCCTGGGCACTAGGGCCCATCACTCTGCTCTTCCTACTTGGCTTGACATGGGCCTTTGGCCTCCTCTTCATTAACGAGAATACAGTCATCGTGGCCTACCTTTTCAGCACCTTCAACGCCTTCCAGGGCATGTTCATCTTTATCTTCCACTGTGCCCTGCAGAAGAAGGTAACAATTCCAAACTACATCTTAAACAAACTTTATATAAATTGAATTAATTACGACTAAGCATCTGAAATGTTGTGTAGATGAACAAATGGATGGATGTGCCAGTCTAACTGAAATTCAGTAGACGTGCTCAGAAATATTGGATTTTGTTTCACTTCGCTGTGGCTGTGCGATAAAAGGCTCTGTTGCTCCACATTCAGTTTATATATATATATATATGTATATATGTATATATATATATATATATATATATATATATATATATATATATATATATATATATATATATATATATATATATATGACCAGTTCTGGGTCCCCAGGCCCCCAATAGAACCGGTCAGTATCTGGTGTGACCACCATTTGCCTCATGCAGTGCAACACATCGTCGCATGGAGTCTATCAGATTGTCAATTGTGGCCTGTGGAATGTTGGTCCACTCCACTTCAATGGCTGTGCGAGGTTGTTGGATATTCGTGGGAACTGGTACACGCTGTCGTATACGCCGGTCAAGCACATCCCGAACATGCTCAATGGGTGACATGTCCGGTGAGTATGCTGGCCATGCAAGAACTGGGACATTCTCAGCTGCCATCTGCCCTGAACAATGTGAACCATGATTCATCCGTGAAGCGCACACCTCTCCAACGTGCCAGATGCCATCGAATGTGAGCATTTGCCCACACAAGTCTGTTACGGCGACGAGCTGGAGTCAGGTCAAGACCCCGATGAGGACGACGGGCATGCAGTTGAGCGTCCCTGAGACGGTTTCTGACAGTTTGTGCAGAAATTGTTTGGTTGTGCAAACCAATTGTTCCAGCAGCTGTCTGGGTGGCTGGTCTCAGACGATCTTGGAGGTGAACCTGCTGGATGTGGAGGTCCTGGGCTGGTGTGGTTACACGAGGTCTGCGGTTGTGAGGCCGGTTGGATGTGCTGCCATATTCTCTGAAACGCCTGTGGAGACGGCTTATGGTTGAGAAATGAACATTCAATGCACGGGCGACAGATCTGGTTGACATTCCTGCTGTCAGCATGCCAATTGCACGCTCCCTCATTGCTTGTGGCATCTGTGGCATTTTGCTGTGAGACAAAACTGCACATTCCAGGGTGGCCTTTTGTTGTGGGCAGTCTGAGGTACACCTGTGCACTACTCATGATGTCAGATCAGCATCCTGATGTGGCACACCTGTGAGGTGGGATGGATTATCTCAATATAGCAGATGTGCCCACTACCACACATTTGGACTGATTTGTGACCACTGTTTGGGAGGGATGGTTATATTGTGTATCTGGAATGAATTTTAGGTCTCTACGTCCATCCCATGGGGAATGGGAGCAGTAACAAAGGTGTTGCGTTTATATTTTTGTTGAGTGTATATATATATATATATAGGTGCGGCTGCAGCAATAGGAGTGACTCAGACATTTACTGTACTCCTTATGGACCTGTAAAGAAAATAACACCACCGGCACAGTGGGCAGGTTTGAGAGTCACTCATAAACACAAACACTTTCGTTTCTATAGGCTAAACTGAATGGCAAATGGCCTGTATTTATATAGCGCTTTGTATATATGTTTATGGACAGGTAGTGTAGTGACAAGGATTGACAAGAACTAATACTGCATAATACTGCACATAAAAACTACTACTAATATGGTGTATTGTAGGCTGCAGGTACTTTGTTGTTGAGTCTGACAACGATTGGAAGGAAAGACCTTCTCCTGGTTCTCTCCTGTCTCCTGAATCTCTCCTGGTTGGGGGTTTGGGGGAGGGTATGTTTGCACAGCAAAAGCAGGAGAACAATGGAGCTTAAGGCCTCTCAGCGGGGTGCTAGGAGGTGTTAGGTTCAGGGGAATTTGCGCAAATTTGAGCAGGGCTAGTAAATGTAGTAGTAGGGACTTGCACCAGGAAAAAAAAGGGGTCAGTAATTCTAGTGTTAAACGCGTCGCTCTCATTGTTCTACATTCTTATGTTTTGTTTTTCTTTACACACACTGAAATTGTGGACTTTGTTTTTGAAAATCTTCAATCCATCTTCCACTATCCTCTATTTGCTGTATCCTTTTTGTCTCTGTTATCTGTTATCACCTTTCACTGCAAACAGCTCTACAATAAAGCAGGTCACCAGTAGAGAAAGAACTTGACCTCATGTCCAAGTCCAATAACTAAAAGTATTAATTTGCTCACAGATTTTGTTTTTCAAGAAAAAAAAAAGCAAAGTTAAGTAAAACTTAACTTAAAATAAAATTTGAATTTTGAATTTGAAAACAAAACACCCACAAATAACCCACCACTCTGACATTTTGCAGCTGTTTTCAATGCTGATTCTGTTCTCTGTCTTTAATCCTGCCCAGAAACAAACAATCTTACATTTGCACTGTAGCCCTAAACCCTTCTACATCTCATAGAGGTTCATATGAAAATATAATCCAACTTTAACCTGCCATCCCCATAGTACAGTATCTATGCTACTGAATTAGCAGATAGCAGTGTGGTGAACAAGTGTGTGTGTTTGTGTGATGTATTTCCAGTAGTCTGAACACATGTGAGGGACTGTTTCTTGCTGTGTTTATACATACGGGAAAGATCAACTGATCAAATGTCCCAACTTGTCCAAAGGTCACATGTGAATGTGTAACGGAGCGGAAAGGCTGAGTTTTATCTTTCTCTTATCTTCTTTCCACAGGTGATTTGTGTTTTTTAAAAGGAAGGAAACCTTCCTCCAAACGGACAGAGCAGTGGAGCCGCCAAGGGAAAGCACACGATTAAAAACTGTATAATTAAAATATAATTTATTATATTTAAATAGTTAAAAATGCAAAATGAATTAAAACAACCTTGGCCAAGGGATAACACAATAAAAATCAATAAAACACAACATTAAAAGTCCAGTGGGATCCACCACAGCATAAAAGTCCCAGGGAGTTAAGAAATCCAGCGAAGTAAAAGGGAAACCCAGCGGAGTCCTCTCCTTCCTTTCCGCATTCGCGTCTTGATATGCTAGAGAAAGGGAGGAGCGGCAGTCACTATTCTTCCGGCAGTTTTTATTCAATAAAAGGGGATAAGTCGAAGACTTACCCCGGGTGGGCAGAGCTCTCAACTCCGCCCGCCGCTTCTTTAAAACTGCAAAGCCACACAGCCGTCCCGAGCCTTCCGCTGGTGCTGTCTCCGCTCTCCCCGCTGGTACTGTCACTCTCTGCACTGGTGCCCTGTGCGCTGGTGCCCTGTGCGCTGGTGCTGTCCGTCCTGTCCTAACGCCCAGCTCCACCAGCCCCTTCGGCTTGCAGGCGCTGCCGCCTGGCACCACTTACTCCTGACCGTCTCTCAAGCCTCTCGGTCGAACCCCTTCCTTTGGTCTGCCAGGCCCTCTTATTGGCCACTCTGGGATCTCTCGCAGGTGTGATCAGTTTATTATCAGGTAGGGGCGGAGTCTTTCCAGGACAATTTGACAGTATAACGAAAACATGCAACAACATAACCACTGCACAAAACATGACCAATACATGCAATATAAAAACCAAGTAAATACACTTCCTATTAAAATATTAAAAAGGTAAAACAACAAAACATGCAAAACTTAAATAACTTGTCCTTTTCCACCCCGTGACAAATGTCCACAGTTTACTCCGTCAACCGTGCATAGAAATTACTCCTCTGCACAGTCTTATTCCTGTCTTATGATAAAATGTTAATTTATCATGTGTATAGAGATTGACAGACCACGTGACTTTCGCGCATTGCTTTGTGGGTACCCGTGGCAACAAAATCAAAACACTGCATCAACCGCTAGCATTTCCAACACCGGTAATCATTAATTCTGCGGTTTTAATCCCTACTTACATTTTATTTGCCCCAAAAACAGTGATGTACAAAACGACGGAGAACACGGCAGGTCCGTACAAAGACAGACTTGATGAAAAGGCAAAAAAAAGGACGAGGAAAAAAATCAAAGGATTGAAAGGGTCAGACCCATACGAACATACAGAGTGGAGTAAGGACGTTAGCGTGCTGCCCAACTTTCATAACGCACATATTTATTATTATATGGTCCTAAGTGTGAGTGCATACACTCACAAAATGTTTAGTAACTTCACATCCCTGCAACAAGCCCAGGTCCAGTTTACTTTGGTGATTTGGACTATTCCACTTCACAGCTGTTGTTCCTTTTTTCTTTTATCTCCTGTACAGGCAAACGCATCTATTTGTCGTTTCAGGTTGTAGTATTACACAACATTTTCAGATCTAATAGAAATAGAATGAGTGTTTTGTAATTCATTCAATGTATTGTCTTTATTTATAACTGGCATTATTGTTTCATTCTATTATAGAGTCTTACAAGAAAGAGGCAAAATTGTATTTGATTATGCTTTATCAGCTGCTTTGGTGAAAGACAAATCAACAATGCAACAAAAAAAAAAACATTGCAAAACAACATACTGGAAAACAGTTATTCATCACTTGATTGCTTCAGTACAACACTTGGGCACATATATGTGGGACTTTTCGTGGCTGTTTTGATATCGCTCTCTCTCTTAACCGATCAAATCTCGCTGTTGTAGCAGCTTTAAACTCGGTATGACCCAGGTTGATAGAGGGGGCCCAGTCTGGATCGCATTCCAGCATTTTGTAGGCTGGTTTTCCTACAAAACTCAACAAACTTTAGCCCGCAAAGCCACAGTGAACAAAGCAGCACAGCGCAATGAATTCAATTCAAATTAAGACTTATTTATAACCTACATCAACAATTATGTTATGATAAATTACGTAATAACTACAACAGAAGACTTACCTTTGTGGAAATGCTTGGAGCAGACTAACATGTGAGCTGGAGTGTTCTGAGACGTTATATTTGGTCTTTGAATGGCTGCAATTGAGGCCATTGAGGCTATTTGTTATTTTGGAAACATGGCTTAAACCAGGGGTGTCAAACTCAAATACACAGTGGGCCAAAATTCAAAACTGGAACAAAGTCGCGGGCTAACGTTAATATTTATTGAAATATATTTATTCCTCCAGATATAAGAATGAATCTTTTCTTATGGACTCAAACACGTTTTGCTGAAAAACTGGATATGGAACAAGCAAAGCTTAATACTAAACAATATATATATTAGCCGTATAATACCAGTAGGCCAGCTCTAATAATAATTTGGTATGGCTTCGCGGGCCAAATGTAATTAGGCTGCGGGCCAAATTTGGCCCGCGGGCCAGAGTTTGACACCTATGGCTTAAACAATTTCTCTTCCACGACGGAATCCGATAACAATCTCTTTACCCGTCGGCTTCCCATGGCTGTCATGTGACTATTGCAGTTAATAATACAACAGCTTCTTGCCATTTTTTGTGTTTCTTTTTATCGCTGTGTGACTGTTTTCACGTGAAAGCCTGCGTGCTCTAGTACCGCTTGCCACTTGTACCTACAATTCTTTGTAGTTTTACCCCTGAATGACGTCACATTTTCAATCTCTACAGGCCACTGAACAGAGCATCTGTGGTAGGATGATGGAGTGTTGCCATGGTAATGCACGGGGGGGGGGGGGGGGGGGGGGGGGGGGGCGTCAAACAAAGCACTAAAGGTGGACTTTGTGTGGATGCATATATGCATTCATGTATGCCGAGAGGCCGGGGGCACCCCACCTCCGAAGTGGCCCGAGCGAGCCCCAGGCTCCAGGCCCCGATAAGCGGCCGCCAAGGAGTGAGCCGGCGTGTACCTGGACGCCCATCCCCAGACACAAAGAACCACCAACGCACCGATGTCTGAGGGAGTCCGCCACTGGCAGGGGAAGTGGTGGTGGGGGGAGATAGGCCTCCAAACCTTGGAGGGCCTGAGATGTCCCCAGAGAGGTGGCGTCTGATACCCAACCTGACATATGGACACAGACATACAGGCACACACAGATACAAACATCCATTCCCCCCCTCATGCTCTCATATGCACTTACTCCACACTCAACCAACGTGGAGACAGACATAAAGAGACGCTGTATACACGATCACACTCCCCAAGCGTACTCTACGAACCGGGTCTAGGCACCCTTGCCCCTGGAGGGGGGAACTGCACCCAGACCCAGGTGGTGTTACCCTTTTCCCTGCGGTGGGGAGAGGCAGACTGCCCCGCTGGAAGTCTTTCCAAACACAGGAAACAGATCAGGGAGCAGAGACCCACGTGGTTCACGCTGATCTCAGCTACAATCCAGGAGAGGGTGTGCAGATCGATGCAGACATCGATCCAAACGTTGGTAGTGGTATATGTTCCTGTAAGTTCACTACTTTACTCCCGTTTCATGAAAAAGCAGCTCTCTCTGCTCAATTCTCCTCTCCTGCACAGACACTTTGCGCCGCCTCCTTTTCCGGCTCTGCTGTGATTTGTTGCTGCGAGGTCACGTGACTCAGCGTCACAAGGTAACCACGTGGGGTGTTATTTCAAAAGTAGCGCCTATCTCCTTTTCCTAAACTCTTTTCCTTGGCCTCGATGAAAACTTCATCGTGGGAAGGATATTTGCTAAGGACTCAGGGAAAGAGAGGAGCGATGTGACACCGGATGTCCGCCTGTTGAAACTACATTGTGCAGAAGATGGACTACAAAACAAACATCTTACTTCGTCACAATGTGTTCTAACCCTGTTGTTTTATGGAGGTCATATAAACGAGAACAGCCTGTTAAAAATATCCTTTCATTACAAAGTTTTGAAGAAAATTTTAAAGAAGAAGGAACCTTTAGGGTCAGATTTACTAACATCTGCAGCAGCTCAAAGACATCTTTTGATGTTAAAAAGCTGCTGGATTTACTGAAGAGACTCAGTGTCAGTTTGTGACTCAAAGTTATGACAAATGTGTTTGTAAGAGTTTCACTTCCAAGAGAAGAAGATTTAAATGAGTGACACAAATGTAAATTACAAAGTCTGTGGCGCACAATTTACTACAAATTGCACAAAATCTACCACAGAATCCTGTCTTGTTCCTGCTGTGGTTGTGATAGTGAGGACAGTTTATTGTTTTAGGGGGAGATGTTATCAAAACAAGTCTCTGATCCGCTCAAAGTTGTTATTTCAGTTCCAACAGTTTGGCTCTGGCCTAAAACTCTCCAGTCAGATCTTATACTGATAGTTTTGAGGTGAGCCCCACTTATTGTTCCTTAATAATACAGTTTATGTGAAACCAAGCAGAAATGAATTACGCTTCTTAATTTTTTATAGTGCACACAGCTAACTCTTTCTGCTGAATATGTAAAAAATAAAAGTGTTACTGTGTTACATGCCTGAATGTTGCTCATGGTCTGATGGGAAATAATGTTTTCTGTTCTTTAGCACATCGAACAGTCAACTGTTCACAGAGTTTAGGTTTAAAGGATGAAACAGTTTGCACTGATGCATCTCTCCTCTCCTATCTGAAGAGTATGTAAATATCTGGTTTCAACTGTATATTTGATGATGTTGGTGTTTGGCTTGATTGTCAGAACAAAGAGGGAGAAAGAGGAACAGCGAGAGAGAGAGAGAAACAGAGAGGGAGAGTGTACTTTGGTAGAATTAAAAAAAAGGTGCAGTGCAGGTCTATGATGATTTTTAGTGCTACTATCATCTAGTTCTGATTCTGGTTCTGTCTTGGTTAAATCCTAAGTAGTCCTGATTTTAAACTGTTGTAGTCCTGTTTTAATTCCAGATCAGTTCTGGGTCTGGTTGAATTGGGGTTTAGTCCTCGTGTCTTGATACAGCCCCGACTTTGACCCGAGCAGCACCAATTAGTAGCTGAACGACAGAGTTGTCTATGAAGACTATGAGTGTCTTCATAGTTTTATTTTTGATATTCACCAATTTTTATATACTGCAAAAAAAAAAAAACAACGAAAATAAGTATTATAATGCAAATTTGCAAAAATAAACAGCATATGCATCAAAATAAACTATTTCCAGCAGTGCAATATGTATCCTAAGCATCCCAGAAACGACACAGAAAGTCATAAAGTCAAACATAACTTTTAAAAACACCAGTATAGGCTTACAAGGCCCTGATGGTAAAGAACTAAATTTCTGTGAAAATGACGTCACTTCCGGTTTTGGGCAGGTCATGGCGCATATGTGATAGTTCGCGCTGATGGACGTAGGAAGTGTTACGAAAAGCTGATTGGATCGGCAAAGCCTGTTTCTGGAATATTATGTTTTTGTTGCTGCAAGTGCTTTTTATGCAATTTTTGCAAAGCTTTATGTGGAAGGAAACTGTGACCGAGGACAAGCTGATGGCATAAGATGTAAGTACAACTCCTCCGGTTTCATATGCAAAAAAAATTATTGCGCTAACTTTCATGGTTCCAGTGCTACTGGGATTTAAAAATAGTTATGCAAAAGGGAGCGTGCCCGCTCCGACCGGCTTTAAAGGGTTAAGGGAGACTGTTGATCGTTTTAAGCCTTCAGGGTCTCCAAATGATGCTGTCCCTCCTCGACTCTTATAAGAGGTGTTACCTACAGTTGGACCTTTGGTTCTCAAGCTGGTAAACCATAGTTTGATGTCAGGTGTAGTCCCTAAAGATTGTAAACATGCTGTAGTCAAACTCCTGATTAAAAACCTGTTCTTGATCCTACGAATCTTGCAAATTACAGGCCTATCTTTTAACTACCTTTTCTTTCCAAAATTCTTGAAAAGAGAGTTCACAGTCAATGAATGACCTTCCTGGAAAAGCAAAATGTTTTACAGGTTTTCCAATCTATTTTTAAACCCTTTCATAGCACTGAATCAGCCCTTTTAAAAGTGTTTACTGACATATTGCAGTAATGACACCTGGTTACGCCAATCGGAGGTCACTAAAATCAATATTGAATCGGTATGTAACTTTGCCAAAACAATGTTGGACTCTGTAGTTTTCTCTGGTCCCCTCCCCAGTCAGACCAGGAATGACATGTTTAGCCGCATGTTCTCCTTAAATTGCTGGCTGTCTGAGTGGTGTCCCAGAAACGATGTGGTCTTCATAGATAATTGGCAAACCTTCTGGAGGAAACCTGGTCTTGTTAGGAGAGACGGCATCCGTCCCACTTTGGATGGAGCAGCTCTCATTTCTAGAAATATGGACAAATTTATTAAATCCCCCAAAATATGACTATCCAGAGTTGGGACCAGGAAGCAGAGTTGCAGTCTTACACACCTCTGCAGCTTCTCTGTTCCTGCTACCCCCCCCAACCCCCCCCCGTCTCCATAGAGACTGTGTCAGCTCCCAAAAAGACAAAAAACAAACTAAAACCAGCAACAAACAACTTAAACATAAACAATCACAAAGAAAGAACAATACAGTATCCACGTCTGAACCAAACAGTAAAACAGTGAAATGTGGATTATTAAATATTAGGTCTCTCTCCTCCAAGTCTCTGTTAGTAGATGACTGTGGCGGAGGTGTGGTCCCGGGCGCGGCTGCAGGGGAGGAGTGGTGCAGTGGGCTCAACGGGGCGGTGCTGGAGATGCCGGTGAGAACAGCTGACGGCGATTTGGACTGATAATGGTTTCCTTCCCTTTTTATAGTGAGACGGAGAGGAGCGGAGGGAGAGGGAAATCAGCTGGGACCGACAGCTGTCAGACTGTGTTCAGTCATAACCTCGGAAAACTGTAAATAAATGTGGAACCTGGTGATAAAGACCTGTGTGTGTGAGTACCTGTGTATAGTGCATTTCACAATGACTTAATAATTGATCAACAAATTGATTTACTCTGCCTTACAGAAACCTGGTTGCAGCAGGATGATTATGCTAGTTTAAATGAATCAACACCCCCGAGTCATTCTAACTACCAGAAATCTCGAAGCACAGGCCGAGGGGGCGGTGTGGCAGCAATTTTTCACACCAGCCTATTAATTAATGAAAGACCAAGACAGACTTTTAATTCATTTGAAAGCCTGATGCTTAACATTGTCCACCCCAGCTGTGAAACTCAGAAACCAGTCTTGCTTGTTATCATCTATCGTCCACCTGGGCCTTACGTAGAGTTTCTGTCTGATTTCTCAGACTTTATATCTAATTTAGTTCTGAGCTCAGATAAAATAATTATTGTGGGTGATTTTAACATCCATGTAGATGCTAAAAATGACAGCCTCAACATGGCATTTAATCTGTTATTAGACTCAATTTGCTTCTCTCAAAATGTAAAAGAACCCACCCACCACTTTAATCACACTCTAGATCTTGTTTTAACATATAGCATAGAAACTGAACATTTAACAGTGTTTCCTGAAAACCCTCTCCTGTCTGATCATTTCCTGATAACATTTACAATAATTGATTACACAGCAGAGGAGAGTAGATTTTATCACAGTAGATGTCTTTCTGAAAGTTTAAGAATATAATCCACCCACTGTTATCATCTCCAATGCCCTGTACCAACATAGAGCAGAGCAGCTATCTGAATACGACTCCAACAGAGGTCGATTATCTTGTTAATAATTTCACCTCCTCACTACGTACAACTCTGGATACTGTAGCTCCGGTGAAAACTAAGGTTTCTAATCAGAAGTACCTGACTCTGTGGTATAATTCTCAAACACGTACCCTAAAGCAGATGACTTGTAAGCTGGAGAGGAAATGGCGTGTCACAAATTTAGAGGATCATCATTTAGCCTGGAGAAATAGTTTGCTGCTTTATAAGAAAGCCCTCCGCAAAGCCAGAACATCTTACTATTCATCACTGATTGAAGAAAATAAAAACAACCCCAGGTTTCTCTTCAGCACTGCAGCCAGGCTTACAAAAAGTCAGAGCTCTGTTGAGCCAACCATCCCTTTAACGTTAACTAGTAATGACTTCATGAACTTCACAAATAAAATTTTTATCATTAGAGAAAAAATGACCAATAACCATCCCACAGATGTAATATTATCTACAGCTACTCTTAATACCATTGATATTAAGTTTGACTGTTTTTCTCCAATTGATCTTTCTGAGTTAACTTCAATAATTACTTCCTCCAAACCATCAATGTGTCTTTTAGACCCCATTCCTACAAAACTGCTCAAAGAAGTCCTGCCATTAATTAATTCTTCGATCTTAAATATGATCAACCTATCTCTAATAATCAGCTATGTACCACAGGCCTTCAAGCTGGTTGTAGTTAAACCTTTACTTAAAAAGCATCTCTAGACCCAGCAATCTTAGCTAATTATAGGCCAATCTCCAACCTTCCTTTCATATCAAAAATCCTTGAAAGAGTAGTTGTCAAACAGCTAACAGATCATCTGCAGAGGAATGGTTTATTTGAAGAGTTTCAGTCAGGTTTCAGAGCTCAGCACAGCACAGAAACAGCTTTAGTGAAGGTTACAAATGATTTTCTTATAGCCTCTGACAGTGGACTCTTCTCTGTGCTTGTCCTGCTAGACCTTAGCGCAGCGTTCGATGCTGTTGACCATAATATCCTATCAGAACGATTAGAACATGCTGTAGGTATTACAAGTACTGCGCTGCAGTGGTTTGTATCATATCTATCTAATAGACTCCAATTTGTACATGTAAATGGAGAGTCCTCTTCACACACTGAGGTTAATTATGGTGTTCCACAGGGTTCAGTGCTAGGACCAATTCTGTTTACATTATACATGCTTCCCTTAGGCAGTTTCATTAGAAGACATAGCATACCAAATTTCCCCTTGAGGATTATTCTATTCTATATATTTTCACTGGTATGCAGATGACACCCAGCTCTGTCTATCTATGGAGCTAGATAACACATACCAATTACTTAAACTGCAGGAATGTCTTAAAGACATAAAGACCTGGATGGCCGCTGTTGGGGGAAAACTCTGCAAAAGACCCAGGAGAAATAAAGACACAATGAGACAAGATTACTTTTGATGCTTTAACGTGCGCACGGGTAAGCTGTTAAAACAACTCACACCCATGAACAGAGGCTTGGCATTTTTATAGGCACAAATCACAGAGACAGTGAGAACAGGATAAGAAAATAATAAACCGATAAAATAAACAACTCCATATGTGGCGCTAGTCTCGTCAGCAGAGAGCTGGGAGAAAGCTGTGAGAGATAAAACAATCTAAAACAATATGTCCCAAAACAATATGTCTTTGTTGAGAAAGTCTAAAAGGATAATTCTAAACTAATCTAACCATAGGCAAAGGGCAGACAAAGGGCATCTTTGTACATTTAAAAGAAGGTAAAGAAACATAGAATCATTTTCCACTAACAGCTGCTAACTTTCTGCTTCTTAATTCAGATAAAACTGAGGTTATTGTACTCAGCCCTGAAAATCTTAGAACTATGGTATCTAACCAGATTCTTACGCTGGATGGCATTACCTTGGCCTCCAGTAACATTGTGATGAACCTTGGAGTCACTTTTGACCAGGACATGTCCTTCAACGCACATATTAAATAAATATGTAAGACTGCGTTCTTCCATTTGCGCAACATCTCTAAAATTAGAAATATCCTGTCTCAGAGTGATGCTGAAAAGCTAGTTCATGCATTTATTACTTCCAGGCTGGACTACTATAATTCATTATTATCAGGATGTCCAAAAAACTTGCTGAAAAGCCTTCAACTAATCCAAAATGCTGCAGCAAGAGTCCTGACAGGGACTAGAAAGAGAGAGATTTCTTCTGTTTTGGCTTCCCTTCATTGCCTTCCTGTTAAATCCAGAATTGAATTCAAAATCCTGCTCCTCACATACAAGGTCTTAAATAATCAGGCCCCATCTTATCTTAATGACCTTGTAGTACCATATCACCCTGTCGAAAAGGAGTTTTTCCTTCCCACTGTCGCCAAAGTGCTTGCTCATAGGGGGTCATATGATTGTTGGGTTTTTCTCTGTATCTATGAAGCGCCCACGTCTCTCAGATCAGCTGATCAGCTGTTCCTGAATGTACCCAGGACTGAGCATAAACTTAGAGGAGATCGTGCTTTTTCTGCAGCAGCTCCATTTATTCATTCAGTCATTTATTCTATGTATTTTGCCAGAAACGCCAGGCGCTCACAAAACTATTACAATGACCACCAAACAAACAATAAATGAGAGCAAGTGAACAGATTCCACACAAAGACATGAACACAAAGCGCGGACCCGATGCATCAGTGACATGTCGTGTTTCTCACCCGGCGACATGAACACGGACACGCCGTCGGGGCAGAAAGTCAACATCTAACTGATTCTGAGCTGCAGCTTTTGTTCCTCTCTGGCCAAAAGAAAGCTAAATTTTTTCTGCTTAATACATTTTTTCTTTAAATTATGCCAAATTGAAAAATGCTTAGCTTGCTGTTGTTTTGTGTTTTATCCTCAGTTACTTTGAAACACTTACTGAGTCAAAATTGAATTTAATCAAATCAATTATAGAAATCAGTGATGATACCCAGCCCTAGTGAGTAGCCTAAGCCCAACAGAAGTGGAGGCAGCTGTGGGTAATGAGAAAAGATGAAAAGGTTGATAACACATTATATGCAGTAAATACACTGCCCAGGTGTCCCCTCTCCCCACTGCCTGTCAATAAAGAACTTTGTGTTGACAAGATTGTTAGCTAATCATTTACAAATCTATAATATCTGCATGGACAGCGTTAACTGATGAGGTTGAAAAATTCAATACTCAAAAGTTTACTCTTCAGCCACCATGCTTCTGCCATCTGCCTTTTTTTTTATTAGCCACAGTAAAGGCTGCGCTATGAATTCTGGGATATGTTGCGCCACGAATGAATAGAATAGAATTCAACTTTATTGTCATTGCACATGCACAGGTACAGGGCAACGAAATGCAGTTTGCATCCATCCAGAAGTGCTTTAGTGATATAGATATATTACAATATATATTAGCAATAATATAGATATGTGAGTATATTACAGAAATGGGTCTATTATGTTATAATGTACATGGTATGAAGTATGTTGTGAATATTCTATAACTATAAGTATGTACAGGCTGTAGTGAGTACAAGCTATGTACAGGCTATGAACAGGATAAAAATATGAAAAACTATACAGAATATGAAATAAACAACTTTACAGAAATCTGAGATATACAGCTATACAGAAATGGGAACTATGCAAGCTGCAAACAGTTGCAGGGTTAAAAATTATCGAATGTACAGAATGATTATTTACACAGAGCTATACAGTAGTGCAGTTAAGATAAGTGAGATATAATTCCTACAGAGGCTATATAAAGTGCTAGTGGTTGTGAGTGGTGGTTCAGTCCATGTTATTATTGTGTGTTTGAGGGTACAGTTGTCCATTGTGGGTGCGTGTATGTTCAGTCCATGAGTTTAACGTGGGTCAGATGTCAGGAGGCAGAGTTCAGGAGTCTGACAGCTGTGGGGAAGAAGCTGTTCCGGTACCTGGTGGTCTTAGTCCGGAGGCTCCTGTGGCGCCTCCCAGAGGGCAGGAGGGTGAAGAGTCCATGTGATGGGTGACTGGGGTCTTTGATGATTTTCCCAGCCCTTTTCAGACACCGCTTCCTGTAGATGTCTTTTATGGCAGGAAGTGGTGCTCCGGCGATGCGCTGGGCAGTTTTCACGACCCTCTGCAACGCCTTCCGGTCCGAGGCAGAGCAGTTCCCGTACCAGACTGTTATACAGTTGGTCAGGATGCTCTCGATGGTGCAGCGATAGAAGTTCACCAGGATGTCTGAGGACAGGTGGTTCTTCCTCAGAGTCCTCAAGAAGACGAGGCGTTGGTGAGCCTTCTTGACCAGCTTGGAGCAGTTGGTCGTCCAGGTGAGATCCTCGGAGATGTGGACTCCCAGGAACTTGAAGCTGCTCACACGCTCCACAGCTGTCCCCTTAATGTGGATGGGTGGATGTGGGTCAGCATTCCTCCTGTAGTCCACGAATGATACACCTGACTCCTTCAAGTCCGGGGAAATGAAGTGCGCATTTCCGGCCGCATTTGGAATTGGGACAGCCTTCATCACGTCGCTGTGGTGTAATCAGCCTACAAATGGGGTCTCAAAATTGTACCAAAAAACTCTGTACCTCCCTCCAACCACACACTTCTTCGGGTTTGCCATCAGCACTGCCTGCCTCAGGGAATCCAGGACTGTGACCAACCACTGCACATGCTCCACTGAGGTATCACTATGAATGATGACATCATCCAGGTAAGAAACAGCATATGCAGTGTGAGGACACAGCTATCGCTACAGGAAGTGCTGAAAACTGGCCGGGGCTTCAAACAAGCCAAACGGAAGTGTGACGAATTGGTACGAACCACACAGAGTGGAGGAGGCCGTTTTTATCTTTGGACTCTGCAGACAAGGGAATCTGCCAATCAGCTGTGTTTCAAAGTGGTGCTCCATGAGAGTCGTGCACATGGGCAAGGGGGAGAACACATCTGCAAAGCGCTGTTGCAATGCAGGAACATCTGCTTTATTGGAATGTGTGAGATGTTAATCACAATGCATCTTAAACACACGCTCTAAAAGCGTCATGCCCACAGCACGTTTTTGAGAAAAATCAAATATTTTGGTCCTTGAAGATCATTTCAGAGTGTTTAATTAGCTGCAGGAACCCTGTTCTGTGTGAGTGGAGAACAGCCAAGTCGCCTCCTCTGATAAACCTCCACATGTACCACTGAAAACAGTTAAATTAGTTTGAATCTGAAATCATGGCTCAAACTACTTGTTCTGAGACAATTTCTTCATTTTCACACCAAACTGTTTAATAACACAAACTTTACACAGAGTTCATCAAATATAACTAACACTTTAATATTATCAGGATTTCATAATACAAACGTCAAATCAACAGGGAAACAGCTGCAGAACATGTGGATCAAAATGAAGTCATTAAAAAAACAACATGTGGACTTCAAGGATACAGTAAATACACTAAAGTGAAAGGAGAAGCCAAAATTTGAAGGAATTTGAATTAAGTAAAAGTAGTCACCTTATGATCTTTAAATTGGTCCTGATGTGTGCTGCTGTTTATAACTTTCAACATTTCTTTGCTGCCACTGTGAATATGAATGTGGTCTTTGCCTAATTAAATAAAGGTTACACTGACTCACTGCTTCATCTTCAGGTACAAACTGGTATTATATGGAAATACAGCCCAAAACCAGTTTAGCTTGAGTTTCTTTTTTCTGGACATAAAGTCACAGCAGGTGTTGTTTCAAAGCTGGTGGACAGATTTAGTTCATTTTGGAGGTTTTAAGAGCAACTGCTGTGAAAACATTTGTAGTTTTGGGAGAAAATTACTTAAGAGAAGATTTTACAACAGCAAAAGATTAAATATGAAGGAAGGATTGAAATTTAACTTAGGTAACACATAAAATGAATACAACTACTAAACACTACTGTGTCCTAATAAACAAAGAATAAAATGTAACAGCGATAACATTTTAGAGAATTAAAATCCCTCAAAGGAAAAAAAAATAAAATTGATATGCATATCTATACATGCAGCTTCCTAAATGTAACATTCAGGATTATTCACTGCAGCTCCAGAAATCAGAGCTACCTCATCAGATCCAAGTGTGACATCAGCTGACACTCTTTACAGGAGATTCCATCTGAACTCTGTGGAGCCTGATCTCAAGGTTTTTAAGTCTGAGCCTGAAACCAGAAGAGGATCTTTCTCTCTCTTCAGATTCATTGTGATCCAGTGATTTCAGTCCTGCATAATCAGGCTGATGTTTGCACAGAGCAGATAATGAAGTGAAGGTTTTTGCACATTGGTAACAGTGAAACAGTTTATTTACAGCGTGGGATCGTTTGTGTTCGGAGTATGAACTGAGATTCCTGAAGCTCTTGTCACACTGGTCACAGCTGAAGTTCACCTCCATGTGTGTACGTTCATGTTTGTTACGATGACCTGATTGTGACCAGCTTTTGTCACAGTGTCTGCACTTGTATGGTGTCTCTCCTGTGTGGATTCCCTTATGCTTTTTCATTGAGCTTATTTCCAGTGGTGAAGGATGACCCACACTGGTCACAGATGTGCTTTTTGACCCCACTGTGGAAGAGTTCATGTATTTTAATGTATTTGGTGTGTGGAAGCCTCTCCCACATTCTTTGCAGTAGTTCATTTTGTCTCCAGTGTGGCTACGTTGATGTGGTTTTTGGTCCCGTTGATGATTGGAAGTTTTTCCACAAAGATCACAGAGAAACTCTTTCCCACCACCACAGTGACGACAGGGTTGAGAAATGGATCCATGTGCGTCGCTCCACTTCTAAACAAAGACATTGTAAGTCAGGGAATTCCTTCAACGTTTTTATCCTGAACGTCGCCTGAAACAAAGAGCATCTCTGCCAACGTCCAATTACATTTTACTGTTTACATTATAACACTCAGCTTACTGAGTGAAAATGAGTCTTCATTTTTCAAAACAGTTCATTCAGTATAACTCCATAAGTTTACTGATCAGACTTGTTCCAAGCAATCAGGTTACAATTACAAGATAAAACTAAATACATACCTCACAGTAACTGCACTTGTAGAGTTACTTCCTTGTGTGGATCTGTTGGTGTTTATTCAGCTGATGTGGAAATTTAAAAGACTTTCCACACAAGTCACAGCTGTAGGCTTTAACTTCACTGTGGATGATTTGGTGGTTTTTTAAGTGTCCAGCATGGGTAAAAGACTTTCCACACAGGTCACAGTTGTACGCTTTAACTCCACTGTGGATGAGTTTGTGTGTTTTTAAGTTTCCAGCCTGGGTAAAAGACTTTCCACACAAGTCACAGTTGTAAGGTTTAAATCCACTGTGGATGAGTTGGTGTGTTTTTAAGCTTCCAGCATGGGTAAAAGACTTTCCACACAGGTCACAGTTGTACGCTTTAACTCCACTGTGGATGAGTTTGTGTGTTTTTAAGTTTCCAGCCTGGGTAAAAGACTTTCCACACAAGTCACAGATGTAAGGTTTAACTCCACTGTGGATGACTTGGTGTTTTTTTAGGCTTAGAGCCCAGGTAAAATCCTTCCCACACAAGTCACAGCTGTAAGGTTTAACTCCAGTGTGGATGAGTTGGTGTGCTTTTAAGTTTCCAGCCTGGGTAAAAGACTTTCCACACAAGTCACAGCTGTATGGTTTAACTCCACTGTGGATGAGTTGGTGTTTTTTTAGGGTTAGAGCCCAGGTAAAATCCTTCCCACACAAGTCACAGTTGTAAGGTTTAACTCCAGTGTGGATGAGTTGGTGTGTTTTTAAGTGTCCAGCCTGGGTAAAAGACTTTCCACACAAGTCACATTTGTAAGGTTTAACTCCAGTGTGGATGAGTTGGTGTTTTTTTAAGTGTCCAGCCTGGGTAAAAGACTTTCCACACAAGTCACAGCTGTGAGGTTTAACTTCACTGTGGATGAGTTGGTGTTTTTTTAAGTGTC
Source organism: Maylandia zebra (assembly GCF_041146795.1). Lineage (NCBI taxonomy): Eukaryota > Metazoa > Chordata > Actinopteri > Cichliformes > Cichlidae > Maylandia > Maylandia zebra. Next base: position 2,563,427 of record NC_135169.1, on the reverse strand, counting down.
CAGTCTGGGTAAAAGACTTTCCACACAAGTTGCAGCTGTAAGGTTTAAATCCACTGTGGATGAGTTGGTGTTTTTTTAAGTTTCCAGCGTGGGTAAAAGACTTTCCACACAAGTCACAGCTGTAAGGTTTAACTCCACTGTGGATGACTTGGTGTCTTTTTAAGTGTCCAGTCTGGGTAAAAGACTTTCCACACAAGTCGCAGCTGTAAGGTTTAAATCCACTGTGGATGAGTTGGTGTTTTTTTAAATTTCCAGCGTGGGTAAAAGACTTTCCACACAAGTCACAGCTGTAAGGTTTAACTCCACTGTGGATGACTTGGTGTCTTTTTAAGTCTCCAGCCCGGGTAAAATCCTTCCCGCACTCATCACAGCTGTAGGTTTTCTCTCCCTTTCTTCTGTGAGGTTTGTCGGCCTCCTGAGAGCGCTGACTTCTCGCTCCATGTTGGTCCTGCAGTGACAGAGATACAAACACAGGCAGTGTGTGAAATGCAGTCGTGGAACAAACTGAAACTCCCTCCATTGGTGGAATCAGACATGTCAAAAAAACACATTGTTGGTGTGTTACCACCACCTTCTGGTAATACTATCACATTACAATGATGTGCTACAAAGAGAGTTGTAATGAAAATGACATTATTGAAGAAATATTGATCATCAAAGAAACTCTTTTACTTCAAAAAAAATTCTGAGTTCGACTGATGATATTGTGGTTTCAATGTGTGTAGAGAAAATAAGATCTTTGTATTTTCTTGCAACTTCTGTGGTTTTTGGTTGTGAATGTAGATTCTGTATATATGGAGGAGCCCAGGATGGAAAAGATAAAGCTGCTGTTAACAGGTTTTTAAAAACCAACCAGCTGTGCACGCAGTTTCAATAACAGTGTAACTGTGATGTTTTTCTTACCTTTTGTGTTGAAGACATTGTTTCCTCTGTAGTGGCTGAGCTGAGTCCAAATGGCTGAAATTGTTCCTCTGCTGCACCACCAGACTCTTCTCCTCCTGTTACTCAGCTGGGACACAAAAAGTATATATATGTGTATTTTATCCCTGACAAAAAGAAGCAGAGCAAATAAACATGACTAAACTCCTCAGTGACAACAATACCTATGAAGCTTCAAGGTGAAACCCCAGAAGCAACTACAAAAAGAAAGTCATCAGTTGCCTACAAGAACTTGAAAGGGAAAAACCACTGACCCCCCCTGCACATCACCACCTTTACCCAGGGGATGCTACACCCTGTCTATATGGACTTCCATAGATCCACAAAGATGGAGTCCCGATCAGTCTCAATGGTAGCAGTATAAACTCAGCCACCTACAACATTTCAAGCACCTCATTACCATCCTAGCTCCCCTAGGATGGTAATGAGGACTTTAAAAAACATTTCGAAACTCACTATGTTAATGTGGAATTATTTTACAAATGGATAATTTATTCTACAATTCATTATTTAAGCACAGAATTCTTTATTTTGATGTGCGTGGCTCTTGTTGTCCTCCATATAGGGGTGTCAAAAATCATAGAGGAAGTGGCATGAGGAGGTACATGTTTAAGGTGTTAACAACACACGGTGTGGTTTGCTAGGTTAACTCACAAGCAGAATTTAGCTGTGCTTGACTACAATAGAGACTTTCCTCTTTAGGTGTTTCTGAAACAAGAAGGTGTAGTAAACAGATTTGTTTCAGAAAAAGGCGACAGTAATTAAAATGACATACATAAGCACTAGGGCTGGCACAAATGATTATTTTGATAGTCGACTAGTCACCAATATTTTTTGCGATTAGTCGACTAATCAGATCATGCATCCATTGGACGTAAAACATACAGCTTATTGCACCAGCATGCATCTGCTCTTATATAACTATCATTAGCTTACAGCTTTAAGTGTTTAAAGTATGTGCTAAGTAAAAATAAAGACAAGATGATAGTTTATTACATTTTAATGAAATTTGCAGATTGTTTCGGTGAAGTTTAATAAACTCCTTGCTATCTAAAATATAACGGGACACCGGAGTATATTCTCGAGCATCTCATGCTTCTGATAATCAGCTGTCTGCTTGACGTTTATTCAGCTGTGTAAAAACTATAACTTTAATCTCAGCCAAACCGATTTACTCAGGAACAAATAAAATACTAAAAAAAAGCCAAACAATAACATTTGTAAGTTATCTAAGTGACTTATATATGTTTAACCTGAGTAGTGAAAGACAGCGGTGGGTTTGACAACGATTTGCCGGGAGTCCGGTGCTCTCATGGGCTCTAGTGAGCCTTGAACCCCGGCTAGCTATCGAGCTAGTGGGCAACAGACGTCTCCGAAAATGTCGGAGCGCTTTTGAAAATATGTGGTGTCTTGGTAAACTGAGCAGATACATTCAGTTACATTCTGAAAATATGTTAAACGTTTATTTTGTGACACAGAAAGAATAATAAGAGTAATATTACAACTAGCTGCCACCATTGTTGAAAACTGAGCTGGGCTGCGCTATGAATTCTGGGACAGAGCTACTTCTTCTTCGGGGTTTAACGGCAGCTAGCATCCTTGTGCATGCAGTGCTGCCATCTTCTGTTTCAGTCCATTATTACACTCTTAAATCCTACTACTTATTCCTGCGTCTTTTGTGATCTTACAAAGCTTCAAACGATGCGTCGACTATTAAATCAGTCGTCGACGCTTTTGATAGTCGACGTAATCGTGGCAGCCCTAATAAGCACAGAATGTTTTAATCCTACTAACACATACACACACATGCAATGCAATGAATACCAGATGGTATTTTAAGCCTGTGTTTCTGATTTTATCATCTTGTTCAGCTCACTTAGTAAGATGAGAAGTTTTTAGGAATAATTTTTGATTTACGTCTTAAATTGGACAAGTATGTAAAGAAGATTGCTAAGACGGTCAAGGCTAATCTGAATTGTTTTGAGTTAATTCAGCACTATATACCTGCTTCAGCAGCTCAGTTATTTATGCATTTGTCACGTTCCTGGGTCTTTTGAACCAGTGTTTTGAGTTCTATGTTTAAGTTCTTTAGGTCAGCGAAGTTCATTTGGTTATTAGATTTCTCTTTTATTTTCTTCCCCTGTATTTAAGTTTCCTCACCCTTTGTGTTTCATGCCGAGTGTCTTATGTTATCAAGTTTGTATTGTCATGTCTGTGTCTCATGTTTCCTGTTTTATTTTGAAGGTCTGTCTCCTATGTCAAATCTGTCCGATGGCATCATTTAGGGCTGCACAATTAAATGTTAGAAAATCGCGATCTCAATTCATACTTATGTGCAATCTCATTTCCAAATGACAATGATGTAAGAAAAGAAAAAAAAAGATGACGATTGTACCGCGTTTTGCTCCGGGACATAATCTGCATGAAAACAAGCGCTCACTCTTCATGCTCAACAAATGACAAGGGCAGAGCCTTATACCACGTGATACAGAAGCCAGCTGGAAGGGGAAAAAACAACGAAGAGCACGTGAGAGAAACTGCCGGAGGGGAGAAACCACAATGAGTGCAGAGGAAAAGCTCTGATGGTGGTGAGAATGACAACCCCACTGTAACATTAATTCCAAGAAAAGGTTCTCGTTCCTCCATGTGGAAGGTTTTTGGTTTCAAAGAAGATGAGAGTCAAAAAGATATCATTTGCAAGCTGTGTTTTGCCATAGTAGCAGCACCGCAAGCTAACACTACGAATTTGTATAACCACCTTAAACGTCACCATAAAGTGCAATATGACGAAGCTGTAAAGGCCAAGAAAGTGACAGGAGAAAATCAGTCCCCGTCAACCACCCAAACATCAATAACGGGAACCTTATACAGCACTTCCCCATACCCGTCAAACTCCCCCAGGCACAAAGAAATTACGGAGTAAGTGCAATAAATATTTATATTGGAAAAGAAAATCGTGAGAGAATCGTGATCTCAATTCTAAGCAAAAAAATTGTGATTCTCATTTTATGCAAAATGGTGCAGCCCTGGCATCATTGTCACATTTTAGAGAAACATAATCTACTTAGTTTTAGGAGTTTTAATCATTTGTGTTTGTAGCAAGGGGAATTGCATTTACCTGTGTGTTCCGCCCGGAGTCTTGAGAGTGTAACACCCGAAGGTGAGAAGCAGAGACTCATGACTGTTTATTAAGAGTTTAATAAAAGTTTACCTTGGAGGAGGGAAAGTTCAACCGAGCATCTTGTGAAGTTTAGAGAGAACAAGATGAAACATGGTGGCAGCTGAGGCAAGGGTAACAGTAAGTGAGCTGATGAGAAAAATCGATGAACACTGTAATCCCAAAGTTAATGAGACTGTCGAGAGATACAGATTTTTTGCATGCAATCAGGCTCCAGGAGAAAATATTGATAAATATGTTACGGACCTGAGAATGCTGGCGAGCACCTGCAACTTTGGACAATTAAAAGACTCACTGATCAGAGACAGGATCGTCTGTGGCACGAACAGCTCCAGTTGGAGGGAAAGGTTGCTCAGAGAAGAGAACCTCACATTAGACAGATGTCTAGATATTTGTAGAGCAATGGAGATTTCAAGAGAATACAACAAAACAATAGCGGGACAGGCTGTAGAGGAACTGCATGCAGTAAAACAAAAAGAGAGAGAAAGACTGGATAAAGAGATATCATGCAGATTTTGTGGAAGAGCACATGAAAGACTCAAATCAAAATGCCCAGCATATGGAAAAAAATGCAAAAAATGTGGCAAAGAAAATCATTTTGCATGCAGGAGTAAAAGCAGACAGAGTGAAAATGGAAAAAAGGTCCACACAGTGACGGAGCAGGACTCTGATTCCTGTGAGGACATAATGACTGTCACAGCTATGACACAGACTGCAGTAGAAGTGAACCAGATCAGAGAATCAGACATGAAAAAACGAGAGCAGCTGTTTGCAGGCATGATGATTGGCAACAGCCTGGTCAAGTTTCAAGTTGACTGCAGTGCAACCTGCAACGTTATTCCCATCAACTTGTTGAACCCGAACATCAAAATGGAGCACACAGACAAGGTTCTTGTGATGTACAATAAGTCAAGGCTGTGTCCATTAGGAAAGTGTAAGGTCAAGCTGACAAACCCAAGAAAAAACAAATAGTACAGAGTCGAGTTCCAAGTGGTAGAGGAGGATTGTAAAACACCTCTACTTGGGAGAACAGCTAGTGAAGCGATGAAGCTAATACAAGTTAAATATGATAACATCTGTGCTTTGGACAGCTCAGTGACAACAGCTCCATCAGAGAAAAACGCATGGTTGTTGGAAGAGATAAAGCCTGAGTTTCAGGATGTGTTTACAGGAGATGGATGTTTGCAAAGTGAATATGAGCTGGAAATCGACACAACAGCGCAGCCCGTCAAACTGCCAAAACGCACAGTCCCAGTGTCGATGATGAAACCACTGAAAGAGGAACTGATGAGCCTTGCAGACAGACAAATAATAGCACCGGTGGATTGTAGGACTGATTGGATCAGTGGGATGGTGACAGTGCAGAAGCCAAATGGCAAACCCAGGATATGTATTGACCCAAGACCACTCAACAAAGCTTTGAAGCGTAGTCACTTCCCGTTACCAACAATAGATGACATCTTGCCAGATGTGTCAAAAGCGAAATTTTTCACAGTTTGTGATGTGAAACATGGCTTTTGGCATGTGAAGCTTACAGAAGAGTCAAGCCATCTCACGACATTCGCAACACCATTTGGTCGCTTTCGTTGGCTGAGAATGCCGATGCGGATCAGCCCAGCACCAGAGGTCTTTCAGCGCAAACTGATGCAAGCGTTAGAGAACCTGCCAGGCACATACATCATTGCTGATGACATCCTGATCACTGGAAAAGGAGAGACGACTGAGTTGGCAGAAATGGATCATGACAGAAACCTGAGACTTTTCCTGGAACGCTGCAGAGAGAGAAACATCAAATTAAATGTGGAAAAACTCAAGCTTAGAAGACAGGAAGTACCATACATCGGACATCTACTCACAGCAGAAGGGCTGAGAGCTGACCCAGAGAAGGTACGGGCCATCACAGAGATGCCAGCACCAACTGATATAAAAGGGGTGCAGAGACTAGTTGGAATGGTCAACTATTTATCAAAGTTTTACAAGCATCTGTCAGACAACTGTGAGCCTCTCAGACAACTGACGCACAGAGACAGCCTATGGGAGTGGACAGACGTGCAGGAAGATGCATTTAAAAGACTGAAAGAAAGACTAACACAAGTCCCAGTTTTGAAATATTACAGCCCTGAAGAAGAGCTGACGCTGCAGTGTGATGCCGGCGAGACAGGACTGGGAGCAGCTCTGACTCAACATGGAAAACCAGTGGCATTTGCAAGTTGTGCATTGACGCTCACTGAACGAGGTTATGCACAAATTGAAAAGGAATGCTTAGCTATTGTGTTTGGGATGGAGAAATTCCACCAATATACATATGGTCGTCTTGTGAGAGTGCAATCAGACCACAAGCCACTCGAGAACATTATTAAAAAGCCACTGTTACATGCACCTAAGAGACTGCAAAGGATGTTATTAAGGCTGCAAAAATATGATATAACCATAACATATGTTCCAGGCCGCGACATGCTACTTCCTGATACGCTGAGTAGGGCCTACCTGCAGGATAGCATCAAAAGCCAGACGGAGTTGGAGACAGAATGTGTCAACATGGTGGACTATGTACCTGTTTCAACAGAAAGCATGGACAGAATACGGGCAGGGACAAGAACCGACCACACACTACAAACACTGATAAAAACAATACAAAAGGGGTGGCCGGCCCGTAAGAAAGATGTACCTGTTGAAATAACCCAGTTCCAATCTTTGCAGGATGAACTGAGCTCAAAGGATGGATTGGTCTTCAAGGGAGAGAGAATGGTGATTCCAGAAGCACTGCAGGCAGATATAACACAGGGAATTCACTCAACACACATCGGCACAGAAGGGTGCCTCAGGAGAGCTAGAGACTGTGTCTACTGGCACGGTATGAACGACCACATCAAAAAGTACATCGCTACACGTGACATATGTCGGTCTGTGGATGTAAAACAACAGAAAGAGACACTAAAACCACACGAGCCGACCACTAGACCATGGACCAAAGTTGGGACAGATTTATTCAACTTTGAGGGTAGGGACTACCTAATAACTGTTGATTATTACTCCAACTTTTGGGAGATAGATTATCTACCTGATACCAAGTCGAGTACTGTGATTAGGAAACTAAAGGCTCATTTCGCACGTCAGGGAATCCCAAATATTGTTTTTTCTGACAACGGGCCCCAGTACAGCTCAACAGAGTTTGCCAACTTCAGCTGGAAATGGGAATTTCGACACCATACCTCATCACCTGGCTATCCGCAGAGCAACGGCAAAGGTGAGTCTGCCGTTAAAACTGCCAAACGACTCATGAAAAAGGCAAAATTGGCTGGACAGGATCCATATTTGGCCTTATTGGACCACAGAAACACCCCAACACAAGGTTTAACTACCAGCCCTGCACAGAGACTGTTAAGCAGGAGGACGAGGACACTCCTCCCAATAGGAGACAGATTGTTGCAACCCAAAGTGACTGACAACAAGTTAGCACTGATGAAAAACAGAGAGAGACAAACAAAGTACTACAACAAAACAGCGAAGGACATGGACACATTAAACCCAGGAGACTTGGTGCGAGTCCAACCTTTTGAACCACACAACTTATGGACCAAAGCTAGAGTGTGTAACACTCTGGGAAACAGATCCTATGATGTGGAGTTGGACAACGGCAGAGTCCTCAGAAGAAATCGTCGCCATCTGAGGCGAGCTGTGGAGGTCAAAAAAGACATGTCAGCACATCTCCAGCCTGAGGGACAGAACATTACTGTGCCGACACAGAGCAAAGAGAACACACAAAACAGCACTACCAGGTCAGGACGGGTAGTACAACAACCTGGATATCTGAAGGACTATGTATGCAGTGTGTGAGTTATATGTTGTGATTTGTTTACTGGTCAGAGGAAAGACAAAAGAAAAAAAAACCCATCTGTGAGGACATTTTGAGTTATATGTTGTGATTTGTTTACTGGTTAGAGAACAGAGCAAAACATCTGCGATAATATTTTGAGTTATGGCTTTGTGATCTATTTACTTGTTTGGAAGGAAAGAAAAAAATAATAAGGAAAAGAGAAAAAAAATGGAAAAAATGAATAAAAGTAACACTAAAAAAAAGTAAGTGGAAGGCAGAATTTTCATTTTTGAAGAAAATGGTGTCCAACAAACAAATGTCATGTCTAAGTTTTGTTCCAGTTGCAAACTGAGTTCTCAACTTATGAATAGTTCATTGTCTTTGTAAAAGAAAAGGGATGTAGCAAGCGGAATTGCTGTGTGTTCCGCCCGGAGTCTTGAGAGTGTAACACCGGAAGGTGAGAAGCAGAGACTCATGACTGTTTATTAAGAGTTTAATAAAAGTTTACCTCAGAGGAGGGAAAGTTCAACCAAGCATCTTGTGAAGTTTATAGAGAGAACAAGATGAAACAGTGTTTTCTTAAATTGAACGCATTTTCCATAGAGGCTTGCAATCTGTGGAACCCACTTCCAACCAAAATCAAATTGATTACAGACATCAGATCCTTTCTATTGAAGGTTAAAGTTTGGTTAAAGGAAAATCAGAGATGTAGTCATTTTATTAATGATTTTATTTTTATTTATTGTCTATTAATTGTAGTTGTATTTACGATGTATTTTTGCTTTATGAAAATGTATGTTTTATGGTAAAATGTATTTATTTTGATTGTAAGCCCAACAAGGGACAATTGTTGAAAATTTGCAATAGCTATAAACTTATGTCCGTTACATCAGTTTCATGTTTTGTACTTGGACTATGTCAAACTGCACTGTCCCTTTTAAATAAATACATTCAAATTCAAATGTGTGAGGGATGCTTTACCATGACATACACCTGGTTACATGGGAATAAACTTATTATCTAATAGGACATTAGGGTTGTGTGAAATGTGTGTGACTGGTGGATGAATGTTTTGGGGATTTATTTGGCGGCTACATTTTTCTTTTACCAAGTGGAACCTGTCAAGACGTTTTGGTTTGATTTATCAGTTTAAGGAGATGAGTATGCTTTGGCAAGTCCTAAAACTAAGACTTTCATATTTTTATATTTTGTAGTATTTTCTTTTTTTTTCCTTTTCATGTTTGAGGAGTGCACTGAGAGTTTTGTTTGAGAGTCTGCTGTCCGTTAAGCAGGCCTGCATGATTGGAACTAAAAGTGCTATACAATAGTGTTGCTGGAAAATGATCGTAAAGTGAGCTTCTCCACATCGCAATGGGGACTTACTGGACTGATAATGGGGACAAATGGTTCACTGACTTGACACTGATACGCAGATTGCACCTACTCCAAGCAGACAAGGAAAGGGTAGATGTATGTATGTTTTTCCAGGAGCAGGAAGATGACAGCAACATCCTAGGGTCGCATGAGCTTGTGGGCCATGCAGACTTAATCTTGTAGTTGTTAATTTCTGTGTGTATTTACCAGCGCTGTTATGCATGTTGCAGTGGCACATTTCCTTTCCTATAAATCATATCACATTAGTAATAGTAATATTATTTCCTCACTTTAGTGTTCACCAGTTGTATGCATGCATGTAGAATGTTATCACCAGTGGGCCCCATGTTATTGCACCCTCACAGTGGACCCATCGTAGACTGGAAGAGCTCCAGACATCCTGCTCTAAGGGAGGTGACGGGTGGTCATAACGTTTCTTAGTGTGGGAGAAGGTCATGGATGAGCTGGACTGAACCTTTAGGTATGCATGATGTGCTGTGGAATGTTCTTTGTTTGAGAGTGTCTGTGATGGTGTATATAAGATATAAGGGTGGTGGCCGAATTTCCGAGATGATCCTTGTGTTGGCTGGCATGTTTCCATTCAAATTGTAAAGTGTTTATTAAACCCACTTCAAATCCAGCTCACAAGGTGTGTTGCAGCTAATTTTGAAATGTTCTATAAGAATGTGGCGTTGTCAAGCAGGATTCCTCAGGTGAGTTTTGCTAAATCACCAGCACGCGATGCCTGGTCATCCTAAGGGAAAATTGCCTCAGTCCGGTGCATTTCAAGGTCCTGTAACCATCCGTCGGTAAACCGTACCTGGGCTTGTTGCAGTGGCCTGAAGTTACTAAACTTCATGAGTGTATGCACTCATGAAGTTTATTAACTTCAGGTCACATTGTTCTCCTTTGTTTTGTACATACCTTTTTTGGGGGGCAAAGAAAAAGAAAGAATTTATTGGAACCGGAGAATGAACGTTTTGCGGTGCTACAAATGCTTGCATTTGATGCGGTACTTGGAATGTTTTGCCATGAGTTCCCGGCATGCAATGCGCAAAAGAAGAGCTGGGCGATAGAACGATAACGATATCTATCGCGATATAACTTTTACTCGATAGAGAAATTAAACTATCGCGATAGACCTCGCCGCTCTTGTCCTCTTTAAAAAAAAAAAAAAAAAAAAAAAAAGAGGTCAGCCAATCCAAATTAAGTAGCGCAGAGCCGAACCAATCACAGCCGCAGCGTCACGTCGCGTGACTTGTTACATACAGCACAAGTGCCAAGCCGTACATTTGTATTTGTTTGGGAAGCAGCCAGCGACCGTAACGCCCGGGTAATGGAGGAAATGAGTGTGCCAACTAGAAAAATCAACCGAGCGTGACCGAAGGTTACCGAAGAGAAAACAGATGATGGTTCCAATGCCGGAGAGATTGTCGAACGGAAGAGCCATAGAAGTTCCGTAGTGTGAAGGTATTTCGGCTATTTCAAGTCTGACAAAAAACAGAGTAGCGTGCACTGTAAATTGTGCCGGAAGCAAGTCTGGAAATACAATAAACTGGTGCATGCGTCACACTGTGCCACGTTATTGTTTCGGTGAAATGAATTTCTACAATACTGTTACTGTTAATTCTACTCGCTGCAGTGTTTAAATGCTTATATATACACACAGTTACTGTCCCTCCACACATACGACTCGGTTCTGCTTCTATGCCCCAGCTTTGTTTACTTTTTCCCACCGAGGCTTCTAGACTTCTGATTGGCCAACATTTCTGCACGATTAGGAATCTAGCTCCACCTGCTGCTTTGGCAAGTTCATAGCAGCGTTTTCCTTCATTTCTACCTTTATGTGTGGACGGGATTATTTTTTAAAACGAAAACGGAAAATCTCCGTTTTCAAAAATACCCGTGTACGTGTGGACGTAACCTCAGTCTCTGACTGGAAGCGCTAATTCGTCATTCGGCTTTTGTCAGACTAAAGTAACTGTTAAAACTTTTTGAAAAGCTCAGCTATACAACAAGGAGAGATTGAGAATTTCCTTTTAGTTCTCAGTTTATTTGATATTGACAAAAGTTAGTCAGTTTTGTCTGTTCTTCTGTAAAACAAACTAAGATTTATTTTTAGAATTAATATTTTGTTTCTAAGTGGAATTGACAATTTAGTAGTCTGTTTCGTTTGTTCTATTTTGAAACTTAAACGCTTTAGCGGCTGCCTTTTGTGTAGTTTGCAATATTTGCCTTTATTTATCTGAAAAAGTCTCATGTTCCTTAAGTACATCTACCCTGTTGAACTTCATCCATCCATTCGCGTCCGCTTAATGGATGAACTTATGGGAAATAAATATATAAATAAAAACAAGCTGCTGATTATTTCACATTTTACTTGTGAGCAATGGCACATTTAAATCTTACAAATATAGTTATTTGGCTTATATCGTGATGGATATCGTTATCGCCTGAAATGAAAAAAACATGTCATGATATGAAAAAATCTTATATCGCCCAGCTCTACGCGAAAGTCACGTGGTCTGTTAATCTTTATTATTCACCCTGGGGTTGCCCTCCCCCAGGCTTGTACCTGTGGCTTCCTGTCCTAGGGGTGGGGGTAGACTGTTCTCCTGCCCTGCAGCCCATCCTTTTGTTCATATACCAAGGCTAATTTTCTATATATATTCTTACCCCCTAGCAACCACCATTTCATAATGTTGCAAGCAATCACAAACTCTACAGTCTGTCTAACTCCAGTGTATACCAAGCAATCTATTATCCTCAACAGAGCTAAACTCAACATAAACGGAACCCACATTAAAGTTAGCTCGGTGCTTACCTTTAGATGAGCCCACAAACCGAGAGAAACAGGAAACAGATCAGTGAGCAGAGACCCACGTGGTTCACGCTGATCTCAGCTACAATCCAGGAGACAAGGGTGTGCAGATCGATGCAGATATCGATCCAAACTTTGGTAGTGGTATATGTTCCAGTAAGTTCACTACTTTACTCCCGTTTCATGAAAAAGCAGCTCTCTCTGCTCGACTCCTCTCCTGCACAGACACTTTGCTCCGCCCCCTTTTCCCGGCTCTGCTGTGATTTGTTGCTGTGCGGTCACGTGACTCAGCTTCACAACGTAACCACGTGAGAGAGTTATTTCAAAAGTAGCGCCTTTCCAGTCCTTTCCTTTCCAGTGATGGTAAATTAGATTCTTTTTACTGAATCGAGATTGAATGAGTCACTCACCAAAGCGAATCGAATTTGAGTAATTTGATTCACTGAGTCAGTTGACCAGAGATTGCAAAATGTATATTTTCACTCAAATTTAATTTGTTTCTCTTTTCATGTAAATCCTACTGCTAAGATGAGTGATTCTAAAAGAAATAAACTCTTTTATAGAGCAAGAATGAGCAAAAACATTTTTAAAATAAAGCAAGTTCCTACCAAAATGTCTTAATAAACATTTATTTTGTTTATTTTTATTTATTTATTTATTTTCTTAAATGTGTCAAATATATATTTTCTCATCTAAATGTCCACTGAGCTGTGAGCCAGGGGGTGGTAATGCGCCTTAACATTGGTTGCCAACCAAGAAGAAGAAAAAGCTGTGAGCCAGGAAGGAGGGGGTGAGTGGCTGTGTTGGCAGAGGTATGAAAATGCGCAGTGAAATCTAACGCACATGGCAAACTTCGCCGACGATATTCTAGGGAGGAAAAAATACACATCAGCCATCGGCCATTTTGATGAACGCATACGCCCCCTAGAGCACGCTAACTTTATTAACAGCCACACAAATGCAAAGCACACATCAAACATAAATAGACTATTTGACTGTCTCCATAATTGAGAGCATTTTCTCTTCTTATTTCAACACCCCCACTTGCTCTCATATTATGATGCTCTTAAGCAAACAAAAAACAACAAACAAAAGGTTTCTTCCTCAGTACTGTATACATGTCCGTATACCATGTTAATGCCCGAACATAAACTTCTCAAACTTGAACAACTTAACTTTTGTTGCAGGCTTTGTCATTACATCTGCAACCATCTCTTCTGTTGAACAATAATCCAGAGTTATTTTTCCTGCACTCACAGTTGACCTCACAAAGTGGTACTTTATGTCAACATGTTTACATCTCTGTCTCGTCACAGGATTCTTCGCCAACGCAATTGCACCCTGATTATCTTCATGAACTTTTGGCGGTGCATATTTTTGTCCATCAATACCTTGTAACAGTTGCATTAGGTACAAAACTTCTTGTAGGGTTGTAGCTAAAGCCATGTACTCCGCTTCACAGGTAGATAATGCAACAGTAGGTTGTCTTTTGGTTTTCCATGAGATTAAAGGACCATCTACAGACAAGCTTATGCAATAACCAGTTGTACTCCGTCTGTCTGTTACATCAGCTGCCCAATCAGCATCGCTGTATGCCCACAACCTCAGTTCTTTGTTGTCACATTTCCTGTAACACAGTTCTTTCTCGGTTGTCCCTTTCAGATACCTCAGTACATGTTTTACTGTAGTCCATTGGTCTTCAGTTGGCTCAGTAAAGTACTGTGAAAGTTTACTGACTATAAAACTCAAGTCTGGTCTTGTGCATGTAGCCAAATAGATCAGACTACCAACTGCCTCTCTGTACCTTTTGACATCACTCATCATTTCTGCATCATCAGCATAGTTCAGTTTTTGCTCACAAGGTGTCTGTCTTTCTTTACAATCCTGCATGTTGAATCTTTCAAGTATTTTTTCCACATATTGTTTTTGTGACATTTTTACACAGTTATCACTCTGGTCAAAATCTATACCAATGAAATGTCTCAGTTTACCCAAATCCTTCATTTTGAATTTTGCTGCAAGCATTTTCTTCACAACAGTTAGTTCACTTTCATCACTAGCAGCAATGATCAGGTCATCCACCCATACTATCAGAATCACCTTCTTATTTTCTGTCATTTTTGTGTAAACACAATGGTCAGCGGGGTTCTGCACAAAGTTGTTCTCACTCAGATATTCATGCAACAACTTGTTCCAATTTCGGCCTGATTGTTTTAGCCCATATAGCGACTTTTTCAACTTGCATACCAGTTTTTCATTTGTGTCGGATTTTACCTCATAACCCTCAGGTTGTTCCATGAATACCTCACAATCTATTGGTGCGTGAAGATAGGCAGCTTTAACATCCATCTGATGTAAAAGCATGTTTTCTTGTGCTGCCTTTTGCATCAACACTCTGATACTAGTCAGGTTAGCAGTAGGGGAAAATGTTTCTTCATAATCCACACCTATCCTCTGACTATATCCTTTAGCAACATAACGTGCCTTGTACTTCTCAGATCCATCAACATTGTTTTTGACTGCGTACACCCATCTACCCCCCACTGTCTTCTTACCCTCAGGCAAAGTGGTTAAGGTAAATGTGTCATTTTTACTTAGTTATTGCATCTCTTCATCCATTGCACTGACCCATTTCTCTGAGTTAGATGAAGTTATTGCTTCCTTGAATGTTTGGGGAATGTTACACATTGCTCTGTAACAATAATCCATGTTTGTAAGTACTTGATCACAATCCTCCTTATCAGTAACATATTCACTTAAATACCCAGGCCTTTTTCTCACTCTGGAAGGATACCTTGCAGCCTCGCAGTCGAGTTCATTCTCCTGTGACTGGCTGCTCATCTCAGACATGCTTACTGGGATCTGTTCCTGAGTATCTGTGTGTTCTGTACTCACATCAGTCTGTTCTCTGGTCTTGGTGGACCTGTTTGGTGTCTCAAAGTCACCCTCATCATCTGGCACCTTGTCAGTCTGTGTTTGTCTCTCTACTCTTGTTTTAGTCTCAAACTTCACCAGTCTATGCTTCTGTACTTTCCCACTGTCTGGGTAGTAGACCATATAAGCTGGACTGTTCTTGTCATAGCCAACAAAAATTCCTTTCTCACACCTTGAGTCTAGTTTTCTCTTGTTCTGCCTGTAGGCATAACACACTGACCCAAATGTCTGCATCCTGGAAAGGTTTGGCCTTCTTCCTGTCAGCATCAAATATGGTGTCTATTCTGTGCGTCTGTTAAAACATCTATTCCTCACTACAGCTGCTGCTTGCACTGCGTAAGTCCACAACTCTTTAGGTAACTGCTTCTCTATTAACATACACCTGGCCATATCAAAAAGAGTGCGCCAATTGCGTTCTGCAGTACCATTTTGGTGTGGTGAGTATGGTGCTGAGGTCTCATGCCTGATTCCATTTTTGCTAAGGAGTGCCTGATACTCATTTCCCATAAACTCTGTTCCATTGTCAGACCTGATACATTTAACTTGCCCATACGGGGCTGTATCAGCCAAAAACTTCTGTGTCGCTTTTGCTGTGTCACTCTTGTTTTTCAGAAAATACACAAACACTGCACTGGAATAGTCATCAGTGAATGATAGTGCAAATCTATATCCATCTCTGGACTCTGGGTCTACTGGACCAGCTAGGTCTGTGTGTACCAGCTCTAAGGCGGTTTTGGCTCGTGCATCAGGGTCCCTGTTTCTAGTTTGAACAAACTTTCCCTGTGTGCACACTTCACAATGCAAGACAGATTTGTCTGTTTTTCCTTTGATTGCCATACCATCAACAACCCCCTGTAATTTCTGAATGTCATCATAATTACAGTGACCGAGAATTTCATGCCATGTTTGCATGTCATAGCAACCCTTACACTGGTCTTTACCTTCAGTGTTTACTGTTTGTAGGTAGTACAGTCTGTTGTACTCATGTATTGGGAACCTTGTACCGTCTTTGTGTCGCAGGGTGTCTTTTCCTTGCTTGAAGATCATAGTTGCCCCATTTGTGGCACTGCCCCCTGCTGTCCATCAAGCAAAACTCTGCCTCCCCTCTTTGCTCTGCAACTCCAGTGCACTTGGTGCCGTCAGCCAACTCTACGTAGTGTGACTTGGGCTGGAAACTGTCGTCAAATCTCCTGAACTTCGTTATATCTGTGACAATATGCGAAGTTGCCCCTGTGTCCACCATCAGACCCTTTTTGTTGATGCCATGCTCTGACTGGAACGCTGCATCCTCGCTGCTTACCCGGAATGCGTAGTCTTTGCTACCCGACTCCTCAGAAACTTTCCGTGCGTTGTCTTGCCGCCGTTTCCGTCTGCATGTTGAGTCCCGATGGGTGGTGCTTTTACACTCGCTGCACCACTGCTTGCGCTGACACGTCCTGGCTTTGTGTCCTTTTAGTCCGCATCTGAAACACACTATGTCTGCGTTGCCGGCCCCACGGTCATTCGATTTTTCAAACGTGGAATTGTCGCTCGGTCTTGCACGTGCTTTCATGATGTTGTCATCTGACGCTGCGGCGCGCATTTTCTCTGTGTCTTCAAAGCTTCGCAGTTTAGTTTTAAATTCAGCAAAAGTCACTTCAACTTCACTTTGTGTGACATGGATAGCAAACGGTTTGAACGATTCTGGCAGTCCCTTCAAAACCATACCAATAGCCCATCACTCAATGTTTCACCAGCATTCCTCAGGGCTGTGATTATTGTCTCTGCTCGTATCACATACTCAGTCACACTCTCACTGCTGGGCTTTTGGAGCGAAGTGAGTTCTGTATACAGGCTAATTATACGAGGTTTTCCTTTACCTGCATAATAGTTTCTTAGAATCCCCAGCGCCTTCCGTCCATCGTCCGCTGCTTCTCGCATAACAAGAGACAAACTTTTGTCATCCAGAAACTGGATCAGCTCCGCGTAGGCCTCTGCATTCTTTGCTCCGTCTTCTTCTCCCTCCACGTCGGTAGGCTGCCTCAAAATAATGTCTCTTAAACCCTGCAAACGAAGGTGGCCCAAAAATTTCGTCTCCCATAGTTCGTAATTCTTTTCGTCTCCATCAAAAACTAGCCGAGCCCAACGGCTATTTGACTCAGCGGCTCGTCGGCTCATGGCGCTAGCATGGTATGCTAATCCTCACCGAGTGCACAGTACGTCGCGGCGTTTCTCTCGGTGGCAAAAAACAGATGGACGCTTTAGGAAAACTTCTTAGCTTCCTGGGCCCATAACCTGTTGGCAGAGGTATGAAAATGCGCAGTGAAATCTAACGCACATGGCAAACTTCGCCGACGATATTCTAGGGAGGAAAAAATACACATCAGCCATCGGCCATTTTGATGAACGCATACGCCCCCTAGAGCACGCTAACTTTATTAACAGCCACACAAATGCAAAGCACACATCAAACATAAATAGACTATTTGACTGTCTCCATAATTGAGAGCATTTTCTCTTCTTATTTCAACAGGCTGTGTCCCAATTCAGGGGCTGTGTCCCAATTCAGGGGCTGCACGCTTGAAGTACGCATTTTAAGTGCGGTTACGTCACCGCCATGCGACCACGGCTGTCCCAATTCGAAGTGTACTTCAAATGCATACTACAAATGCACCGTTGATTTCCCCAAATATCATGCGTGGTCTGTTGTACGTTTCGTGGTCCCATATATCCCACAATTCATAGCGCGGCAGTGGGTGTGGAGAATTTTGCCGCAAAATACGGCAGAAGGGAGCGGCCGAAGAGGTTTTTGTTTTTTTTCGAAACGTTATGGAAATCATAAAGCGAAGAGTCAGACATTCCAGTTCAGTTTGTACAGTAGACATACAAGGCAAATAAGAGTAACAATATACAGTACAATGAAATAAGAAGGATAAATAAATAAAGGATAAAAAAAGAAAAAAGAAAAAAAGGTGGGGGGATGTGACAGACTTCATAACAACTTTGTACTTGAAAGTTGTGACAGCTCATTCGTTAAACATTTCTGAATGAATTTCAATCAATGATAAACCTCTTTTATTGGAAGTTAATTTAAGAGAGTTTAAGTAATATTCAATATATATATATATATATATATATATATATATATATATATATATATATATATATATATATATATATATATATATCCCTGCAAACATTCAGATTAGTGCAGCATAAATTCATTCATGAGGGGAAATTACAGTGAGAACATGTGGAGGCTGTTAGGTGGATAACATGGTGAGTTCAGTGCATTGATGTGACATTGTCCTGAAGGATTTAGTTATTCTTTATGGTCAAGGTCAGGTGTTCGTCAGCCCCCTATCAGAGCCTATATGGATGACCTCACCATTACAACATCATCAGTTCCCGGGTGTAGGTGGATCTTGCAAGGTCTTGAGAGACTCATCTCATGGGCAAGGATGAGTTTTAAACCTTCCAAGTCAAGATCGATGGTACTGAAGAAGGGCAAGGTGACGGACAAGTTCCGGTTCTCAATTTCAGGAACCATTATTCCATCCATAACGGAACAACCAGTTAAGAGCTTGGGGAAACTCTTTGACTCCAGCCTGAAAGACTCTACTGCTATCCAGAAGGCAAATGAGGAGCTGGGAGCGTGGCTTAAGGTGGATAAGTCCGGCTTGCCTGGAAGATTTAAAGCCTGGATCTACCAGCATTCCATCCTGCCCCGAATCCTGTGGCCCTTGCTTGTCTATACAGTTCCAATAACTACTGTGGAATCCCTTGAAAGAAAGATCAGTGGCTTTCTTCGTAAGTGGCTGGGACTTCCCCGCAGTCTCACCAGCGCTGCCTTGTATGGGACAAGCAACAGCGTGCAGTTACCCTTCAGTGGTCTCACAGAAGAGTTCAAGGTGGCTCGCACACGAGAAGCCCTACAGTACAGAGATTCTAACAACTGCAAGGTGGCATCAGCAGGCATTGAGGTAAGGACAGGAAGAAAGTGGAAGGCTGAGAAGGCAGTTGAGGTGGCGGAGTCACGCCTAAGGCAGAAAACACTAATGGGGGTCTTAGCAACAGGGGGAGCAGGCTTGGGGTACGTCCCAAAGGCCCAGGTCAGCAGGGCACAGGGAAAGGAGAGACACCAGCTACTCCAGGAAGAGGTCCGAGCAGGTGTGGAGGAGGAGCGAGTAAGCAGAGCTGTAGGCCTTAAGCGGCAGGGAGCATGGACAAGGTGGGAGAGCACCTTGCAGCGCAAGGTCACCTGGGCAAACATCATGCAGGCAGACTTCCACCGGATCCGATTCCTAGTGCAGGCAGTATACGACACTCTGCCAAGCCCAGCAAACCTCCATCTGTGGGGAAAGACCGAGACACCTGCCTGTCCCCTGTGCTCTGGAAGAGGGACCCTAGAACACCTCCTTAGCAGCTGCCCAAGGGCCCTGGCCGATGGTCGGTATCGTTGGCGGCACGACCAGGTGCTCAGAGTAGTTGCTGAAAAGATTGCCTCAGCAATCAGCACCAGCAAGCATCATCATGCTCCGAGGAAGGCAATCTCTTTTATTAAGGCTGGAGAGAAACCCCAGGTGCGCCCACATTTGACAACTGGCCTTCTCAACACAGCCTCTGATTGGCAGCTACAGGCTGACCTGGGTAAACAACTAAAGTTCCCTCAGAACATTGCAAAAACATCACTCCGGTCAAACTTGATAATTATTTCTGAGGCCTCAAAACAGCTGATCATGCTGGAACTCACAGTGCCCTGGGAAGAGCGGATTGAGGAGGCTAATGAAAGGAAACGAGGAAAATACCAGGAACTAGTGCAAGAGTGCAGGGAAAGGGGCTGGAAGACTTTCTATGAGCCCATAGAAGTGGGTTGTAGGGGCTTTGCAGGACGATCACTCTGCAAAGTCCTAGGCCGGCTGGGCGTGGCTGGGGCAGCCAAGAAGAGGGCCATCCAGGCTGTGAGTGAAGCGGCAGAGAAAGCCACAAGGTGGCTGTGGATTAAGAGGGCTGATCCGTGGGTAGCTACTGGTACGCAAGTTGGGGCCTGATCACCCCCGGCTGGGTCGCCTGGGCGAGGGTGTATGATGTTGTGAGACCCAAAACACCTGATGACCCTAGGATACATCACTGAAGATGCGTACCAGTGCATCCAGGAGATGTGTCTTTATAGTATAGTGAGTTCAGTGCATTGATGTGACATTGTCCTGAAGGATTTAGTTATTCTTTATGATTAAAGAAATTGCACTAATTTATACATATTTATTATAAATAATCCTAATTACACATCTTGCTTCCATGTTTGTATCCTGTGTCACTAATACATTTTATTTTAGTTTTATACTTTGATCAATGACCTGCAGAATCTCCTTATCATATTTACGAACCATGGCTGTTGTGTGTGCCTTCGCTCCCTTTTCACTTGCGCTAGACCCCCAAAATGGCGGATCGGGCCAAAATCCTTTCCACGCCCACACCCGTGACATCACGCTCCAAAGCCCTATACCTTGGCCCAGTATGTTAAGCCAACTGTCACAAACCTGCTGGTCAAAGTGGACTGTGATCTGAAACTTGACAATTAGATCAAAGCAGTGGTAAAAGCTTCTTTCAGCTCAGGCAGCGAGCTAAAATAAAGCCAATTCTTTCACAAAGGCACGTTGACACAGTAATCAATGCCTTTGTTAGCACTCGGTTGGATTACTGTAATGCACTTTATATAGGGGTCAGTGCTTCAAACATCTACAGAGCGTCCAATATCCTGCAGCTTGAAAGTTTGAGCACATTTCCCCTATTTTAGCTTCACTTCACCTGCTGCCCATTTCTTTTTAGGATTCCTTTTAAATTATTTTATTTGCTTTTAAAGCCCTCCATGGCCTAGTCCAATCTTATTTCTCTGAGCTGCTACAGCCGTATATACCCGCCTTTCTCAAGTCAGCTGATCAGCTGTTCCTGAATGTACCCAGGACTGAGCGTAAACGCTTTTTCTGTAGCAGCTCCAAAACTGTGGAACAACATGCCTTTTGAGATAAGACCGACCTCTTCTGTGTTTTTTTTATTTATTCTATGCTGTTTTAATTTTGATGTATTATGTGTTTTATTTTTTTACTGTTTTGTTTTATTCTATCGTTCTTAACCTATTTGCCAACACCCTTAATGACTTTTACTGCCGTTTTGACGAGCCATCAGGCAGCTTTCACGCCTCCAACGGCCCCAACAATAGAGACACTTTGGAGACATTCCCCCACCTCTCCCCCATCACGACCATCAAACACTTCACCTGCAACACCCTCCTCCTCACCCCACACAAAGGAGGATTTCACACCACCTCCTCCCACCAAACTCTTCATATTCATGAAGCAGATGTGAGGAAGCAGTTTAAGAGTCTGAATGCTCGAAAAGCTCCCGGCCCAGACGGTGTGTCTCCTGCCACCCTCAGACACTGTGTAAACGAGCTGGCCCCAGTGTTTTCTGGCATTTTCAACTCCTCACTGCAGGCATGTCATGTGCCTTCAATATTGATTCAATCAATATTGAATCGGTGTGCAACTTTGCCAAAACAATGTCGGACTCTGTAGTTTTCTCTGGTCCCCTCCCCAATCAGACCAGGAGTGACATGTTTAGCCGCACGTTATCCTTAAATTGCTGGCTGTCTGAGTGTTGTCCCAGAAACGATGTGGGCTTCATAGATAATTGGCAAACCTTCTGGAGGAAACCTGGTCTTGTTAGGAGAGATGGCATCCGTCCCACTTTAGATGGAGCAGCTCTCATTTCTAGAAATATGGACAAATTTATTAAACCCCCAAAATATGACTACCCAGAGTTGGGACCAGGAAGCAGAGTTGCAGTCTTACACGCCTCTCTGCAGCTTCTCTCCTCCTGCTACCCACCCAAAAACCCATCTCCATAGAGACTGTGTCAGCTTCCAAAAAGACAAAAAACAAACTAAAAACCAGCAACAAACAACTTAAACATAAACAATTACAAAGAAAGAACAATACAGTATCCACATCTGAACCAAAGAGTAAAACAGTGAAATGTGGATTATTAAATATTAGGTCTCTCTCCTCCAAGTCTCTGTTAGTAGATGACTGTGGCGGAGGTGTGGTCCCGGGCGCGTTAGTACATGACTTAATAATTGATCAACAAATTGATTTACTCTGCCTTACAGAAACCTGGTTGCAGCAGGATGATTATGTTAGTTTAAATGAATCAACACCCCCGAGTCATTCTAACTACCAGAAATCTCGAAGCACAGGCCGAGGGGGCGGTGTGGCAGCAATTTTTCACACCAGCCTATTAATTAATGAAAGACCAAGACAGACTTTTAATTCATTCGAAAGCCTGATGCTTAACATTGTCCACCCCAGCTGTGAAACTCAGAAACCAGTCTTACTTGTTATCATCTATCGTCCACCTGGGCCTTACACAGAGTTTCTGTCTGATTTCTCAGACTTTATATCTGGTTTAGTTCTGAGCTCAGATAAAATAATTATTGTGGGTGATTTTAACATCCATGTAGATGCTAAAAATGACAGCCTCAACATGGCATTTAGTCTGTTATTAGACTCAATTGGTTTCTCTCAAAATGTAAAAGAACCCACCCACCACTTTAATCACACTCTAGATCTTGTTTTAACATATGGCATCGAACCTGAACATTTAACAGTGTTTCCTGAAAACCCTCTCCTGTCTGATCATTTCCTGATAACATTTACATTTACAATAATTGATTACACAGCAGAGGAGAGTAGACTTTATCAAAGTAGATGTCTTTCTGAAAGCACTGTAACTAAGTTTAAGAATATAATCCACCCACTGTTATCATCTCCAATGCCCTGTACCAACACAGAGCAGAGCAGCTATCTGAACGCTAGCCCAACAGAGGTCGATTATCTTGTTAATAATTTCACCTCCTCACTACGTACGACTCTGGATACTGTAGCTCCTGTGAAAACTAAGGCCTCAAATCAGAAGTACCTGACTCCGTGGTATAATTCTCAAACACGTACCCTAAAGCAGATGACTCATAATCTGGAGAGGAAATGGCGTGTCACAAATCTAGAGGATCATCATTTAGCCTGGAGAAATAGTTTGCTGCTTTATAAGAAAGCTGTCCGCAGAGCCAGAACATCTTACTATTCATCACTGATTGAAGAAAATAAGAACAACCCCAGGTTTCTCTTCAGCACTGTAGCCAGGCTGACAAAAAGTCAGAGCTCTTTTGAGCCAACCATCCCTTTAACGTTAACTAGTAATGACTTCATGAACTTCTTCACAAATAAAATTTTTTTCATTAGAGAAAAAATTACCAATAATCATCCCACAGATGTAATATTATCTACAGTTACTCTTAGTACCATTGATGTTAAGTTTGACTCTTTCTCCAATTGATCTTTCTGAGTTAACTTCAATAATTACTTCCTCCAAACCATCAACGTGTCTTTTAGACCCCATTCCTACAAAACTGCTCAAAGAAGTCCTGCCATTAATTAATTCTTCGATCTTAAATATGATCAACCTATCTCTAATAATCGGCTATGTACCACAGGCCTTCAAGCTGGCTGTAGTTAAACCTTTACTCAAAAAGCCATCTCTAGACCCAGCAATCTTAGCTAATTATAGGTCAATCTCCAACCTTCCTTTCATATCAAAAATCCTTGAAAGAGTAGTTGTCAAACAGCTAACAGATCATCTGGTGAGGAATGGTTTATTTGAAGAGTTTCAGTCAGGTTTCAGAGCTCAGCACAGCACACAAACAGCTTTAGTGAAGGTTACAAATGATCTTCTTATTGCCTCTGACAGTGGACTCATCTCTGTGCTTGTCCTGCTAGACCTCAGTGCAGCGTTCGATACTGTTGACTATAATATCTTATTAGAGCGATTAGAACATGCTGTAGGTATTACAAGTACTGCGCTGCAGTGGTTTGTATCATATCTATCTAATAGACTCCAATTCGTGCATGTAAATGGAGAGTCCTCTTCACACACTGAGGTTAATTATGGAGTTCCACAGGGTTCAGTGCTAGGACCAATTCTGTTTACATTATACATGCTTCCCTTAGGCAGTATCATTAGAAGACATAGCATACATTTTCACTGCTATGCAGATGACACCCAGCTCTATCTGTCCATGAAGCCAGATGACACACACCAATTAGTTAAACTGCAGGAATGTCTTAAAGACATAAAGACCTGGATGGCCGCTAACTTTCTGCTTCTTAATTCAGATAAAACTGAGGTTATTGTACTCGGCCCTGAAAATCTTAGAAATATGGTATCTAACCAGATTCTTAGTCTGGATGGCATTACCTTGGAGGAACCTTGGAGTCATTTTTGACCAGGACATGTCCTTCAACGCACATATTAAACAAATATGTAAGACTGCGTTCTTCCATTTGCGCAACATCTCTTAAATTAGAAATATCCTGTCTCAGAGTGACGCTGAAAAACTAGTTCATGCATTTATTACTTCCAGGCTGGACTACTGTAATTCATTATTATCAGGATGTCCAAAAAACTCCCTGAAAAGCCTTCAGCTAATCCAAAATGCTGCAGCAAGAGTCCTGACAGGGACTAGAAAGAGAGAGCATATTTCTCCTGTTTTGGCTTCCCTTCATTGGCTTCCTGTTAAATCCAGAATTGAATTCAAAATCCTGCTCCTCACATACAAGGTCTTAAATAATCAGGCCCCATCTTATCTTAATGACCTTGTAGTACCTGTTGAAATCTCCCAATTCTTTGAATCTTTGGGCTGAAGGAAGGACAGTACTCGGTGTATAAATGCTCAATCAACAATCATTTGTACTTTCAACAATACAGAGCATTTGAAACGTCCGGACGGGAGAGATGCCTTGCAGAGGGTCAGGAGCATGTCTCAAAATGGTAGAAACTTTCACAGACTTTTATAGCTAGTAACAGCCCCCCTCCTTGTCATAAAAGCTGCATCTTCACAGGTTTTTCTAATTCTTAGCGAGACTGGCTCCTGACCTTGCCTCCCTGTCTTTCTGTGTGAAAGTAGGAAGGGGGGTAAGGAATGTGGTTTTAATCTCCTCTCCCCAGACACCAAGTCTCCTGCTTACAACCTTCTTCATATGATTCAGCAATAAAACATTTCAAGAAAACAGTGTAAGACATTCACAGCCGATCAAGGATACAGAGTGATGCACACTTTATCTAATGAACTAAGAAATGATTATGTTTCTTTTATTCAAGAGTATAATAAAGACTAAACTACATACATAGCACACCATCAGAACTAGAGGATAATATATGGCCTACAGCTGTTAACCTAATTCACTACATTGACTACTGGTCATAAAATGGCATATGTTTAACTACTAGTCTCAACATACCATATCACCCTATTAGAGCGCTCCGCTCTCGCTCTGCAGGCCTACTTGTTGTTCCTAGAGTATTTAAAAGTAGAATGGGAGGGAGAGCCTTCAGTTTTCCGGCCCCTCTTCTGTGGAACCAGCTTCCAGTTTGGATTCAGGAGACAGACACTATCTCTACTTTTAAGATTAGGCTTAAAACTTTCCTTTTTGCTAAAGCATATAGTTAGGGCTGGACCAGGTGACCCTGGATCCTCCCTTAGTTATGCTGCAATAGATGTAGGCTGCCGGGGGATTCCCATGATGCATTGAGTTTTTCCTTTCCAGTCACCTTTCTCACTCACTATGTATTAATAGACCTCTCTGCATTGAATCATATCTGTTATTAACCTCTGTCTCTCTTCCACAGCATGTCTTTATCCTGTCTTCCTTCTCTCACCCCAACCGGTTGCAGCAGATGGCCGCCCTTCCCTGAGCCTGGTTCTGCCGGAGGTTTCTTCCTGTTAAAAGGGAGTTTTTCCTTCCCACTGTTGCCAAAGTGCTTGCTCATAGGGGGTCATATGATTGTTGGGTTTTTCTCTGTATCTATGAAGCGCCTTGAGGCGACTTTTGTTGTGATTTGGCGCTATATAAATAAAATTGAATTGAATTGAATTGAATTGAATTGAATTGAATTGCTTCAGTCCTCTACCATAATCCCTGTGCCCAAGAAACCTAGGATCACTGGACTAAATGACTACAGACCCGTGGCTCTGACATCTGTGGTCATGAAGTCATTTGAGCGCCCGGTTCTCTCCTATCTCAAGACCCTCACGGCCCCCCTCCTGGACCCCCTGCAGTTTGCATACAGAGCCAACAGGTCTGTAGATGACGCCATCAACATGGCCCTACACTTCATCCTGCAGCATCTGGACTCCCCAGGAACCTACGCCAGGATCCTGTTTGTGAACTTCAGCTCTGCCTTCAACACCATCCTTCCAGACCATCTCCGAGGCAAGCTTTCCCAGATGAATGTGCCTGATCCCATCTGCCGGTGGATCAGGTTAAGTGCGCATGCGCCAACCAGCGTGCAGCCTGTTACAGTCGCTCCTGCTTTTATCTTAGTTTAGCTCTTTTTTCTTACGTATTCTTTTTTTTTTCTGACTTGTATTTTCCTCCGTTTTCTATCTCTTACTCAATCATGTGGATTGAGAGAGTTTTTGTTCTTCTGGTGGCCGTGGAACTGTTACTTTTATCATGGAACGGGACCGCGGCACATCTCCTACACGCACGGACTGTTTACTCCAGAGATCAGCTGATCGCCCTGATGCCGGCCGGCTCGCTGGCCAGGCCCGCAGAAGTACCAGCTGAAATTTGGAGGAAAACACATCGGGGATGCAGAGGTCAAGGACAGAAGAGAAGAAAAAAGGTGACGGTGAGACAGCGGAGGCTCGAAGCGAGGAGGAGGTTTAAACCGTGTCTGCTGTCTATCGTGATGGGAAATGTGCGATCGTTGGCAAGTAAAATCGACGAGCTCTCAGCACTGGTACGGAGTCAGAGGGAATACCGAGAGTGTAGCCTGATGTGTTTCACCGAATCATGGCTGCACCAGGTCATTCCCGATGAGAATGCTTCCGTGGAAGGCTTCCACACTGTTCGGGCGGACAGGGACAGCATCGCTAGCGGTAAGCGTAAAGGAGGTGGGCTTGCTGTTTTAGTTAACAACCGGTGGTGTAACCCTGCCAACATAACAATCAAAGAAAGGATTTGTTGCCCGGACACTGAACTGTGTGCTGTTGGACTCAGGCCGTATTATTTACCCAGGGAATTCTCTCACGTCATCTTGGTGGCTGTTTATGTTCCCCCCTCTGCTAACCCCACAGCTGCATGTGACACTATCCACTCTGCCATAGCTCGGCTACAGACTCAGCACCCGAGTGCCTTTATTGTGATCTCGGGTGACTTCAACCATGTATCACTGGACAATACACTACCAACATTCAAACAATATGTGGACTGTCCCACCAGGGGAGAGAAAACTTTAGACTTACTGTATGCTAACGTCAAGGATGCATACAGCTCCTCCTCCCTCCCCCCACTTGGTAGGTCAGATCATAACCTGATTCACCTCACCCCCCGCTATGTGCCAATTGTGAGGAGGGAACCTGTGACCACCAGGACTGTTAGGAGGTGGTCAGAGGAGGCAATAGCGGAACTACAGGGCTGTTTCGAGGTGACCGACTGGGAAACACTCTGTGAGCCTCACGCCGAGGACATCAATGGGCTTACTGAGTGTATCACAGACTACATAACTTTCTGCACCGACTCCATTGTTCCAGCTCAGACTGTTCATTGTTACCCAAATAACAAGCCGTGGGTGACTAAGGACATCAAAGCCCTCCTCAACAACAAGAAGAGGGCTTTCAGAGGGGGCAACAAAGAGGAGGTGAGGAAGGTCCAGGTGTTACTAAAGGACAAGATCAGAGAGGCTAAGGACAATTACAGGAGGAAGCTGGAGTGGAAACTCCAGCAGAACAGCATGAGAGAGGTGTGGAGGGGCATGAAGACCATCACTGGATTCAGGCCAACCAACAGCAGGGGAGCTGAGGGAGGTGAGAATAGAGCCGACGAGTTGAATCTGTTTTTCAATAGATTCGACACCACAGTGTCTGCTCCCACCCCCACAACCTCACCTGCAGTCAGCCTGGAATCCAGAGCCACACCACTGTGCCAGCCTCTCTCTTCACATGTTGCCTCCTGTGAGATTCCTGACACCCCTCCCCCACCCATCACCTTCA
This sequence comes from Maylandia zebra, assembly GCF_041146795.1. Lineage (NCBI taxonomy): Eukaryota > Metazoa > Chordata > Actinopteri > Cichliformes > Cichlidae > Maylandia > Maylandia zebra. Next base: position 2,535,277 of record NC_135169.1, on the reverse strand, counting down.
CTCAATACCAGGTTGAGATGCAAATGAGGAGACTTCACTCAGGCAAGGCTGCTGGACCAGACGGAGTGAGTCCCCTTGTCCTCAAGGCCTGTGCCCCCCAGCTGTGTGGAGTCTTTCATAAACTGTTTATGCTGAGTCTGAGTCTGCAGAGGGTCCCGGTGATGTGGAAGACATCATGCCTCGTCCCTGTACCAAAGACGCCTCGTCCCAGTGGCCCCCAGGATTACAGGCCCGTGGCACTGACCTCCCACATCATGAAGACCCTGGAAAGGCTCATCCTGGACCAGCTGCGACCCATAGTAAGACCACATCTGGATCCCCTTCAGTTCGCTTATCAGCCTCGTCTCGGAACAGAGGACGCCATCATCTACCTGCTCAATCGTGTCTACACCCATCTGGACCAGCCGGCGAGCACTGTGAGGGTCATGTTTTTTGACTTTTCCAGTGCTTTCAACACCATCAGGCCGACCCTCCTGGGTGATAAGTTAGCAGCGATGCAGGTGGATGCTTCTCTGGTGTCCTGGATTGTTGATTACCTGACAGGAAGACCACAATATGTACGTCTCCCACAGTGTGTGTCTGACAAGGTGATTAGCAACACAGGGGCACCACAGGGGACTGTCCTCTCCCCCTTCCTCTTCACCCTCTACACCACAGACTTCAGCCACTGCACAGAGACCTGCCATCTTCAGAAGTTTTCTGATGACTCTGCGGTGGTTGGATGCATCAGCAGGGATGATGAGACAGAGTACCGGGCTGTGGTCGACTCCTTTGTCACGTGGTGTGAGCAGAATCATCTGCAGCTCAACGTGGCAAAGACCAAGGAACTGATCGTGGACTTCAGGAAGACCAGGAAACACTTGACCCCTGTTTCAATCCAGGGGGTCAGTGTTGACATTGTGGAGGACTATAAATACCTTGGAGTACACATTGACAATAAACTGGACTGGGCTAAAAACACCACAGCACTTTACAGGAAGGGCCAGAGTCGTCTCTATTTTTTGAGGCGACTGAGGTCCTTCAACATCTGCCAGAAAATGCTGAGGATTTTCTATGAGTCTGTGGTGGCCAGTGCGATCCTCTATGCTGTTGCATGCTGGGGGAGCAGGCTGAGGGTCGCAGATGCCAACAGACTTAATAAACTGATCCGTAAGGCCAGCAATGTTGTGGGGATGGAGCTGGACTCCCTCAAGGTGGTGTCGGAGAGGCGGATGCTGTCCAAGATAAAGACAATGTTGGATAACACCTCCCACCCACTCCATGACATGCTGGTCAGTCACAGGAGCTCGTTCAGTGAGAGACTGAGATTACCGAAAAGCACCACTGAACGACACAGGAAATCATTCCTGCCTGTGGCCATCTCCCTGTACAACGCATCCACTTAACACACTGTTTGCTGCTACAACTACACATGTTTCTTTTCCAAATATTTATTTATAAGTGACTTATGTATGTATGTATGTATATATATGTATATATTGTACTATTCTTAGTTAGCGTATTGTCTGTCTTGTCTTAATGTTGGTTTAAAATGGAGCACTGTAACAAAAAATAATTTCCCCCAGGGATCAATAAAGTATTCTGATTCTGATTCTGATTCTGATTCTGATGACTACTGAAACCCTGAACCTTCCTTCCTCCAAAACATGGTCCTCCGAGCCGGAGTAGCGTTAGCGTCATGGATTCACAGCAGCCATTGACTGAAGATTTGAGACGTTCCGGTCATGATAGTCGACCTCCTGCCCACCTGCAGCAGTATGACGTTCAGTATCCTGGAAGTAGAAGTGCTCGATGTGATACAGAGAGTCAAACAGAATGCCAGCATAGTGACACAGACACACATGGGCTGCAGGATCCTGATGGGGAGTCAGGAAGACAACCAGAGACATCGCCTACTCCTTTACCCACCAATCAAGATGAGGTGATGAGGGAACTCCTGATGACAATGAGGGAGATTAGGCAACTCATGATTCAGTTATCTCCTCCCCATTCTCGCAGTTCCTCCAGATCTTCAATTCACATTGTCTCTGATGAAAGCAAATCCTCTGTTTGCAGTTTACAAGCCATTCCCCAAACACATCAGCAACATGAGCAGTTCCCAGTGATTGATCCAGCAACATGTCAATCACCCTCTCAGCCCCCCCCCCAGGTTAGCCGTCACTCTGGTGCAGTTCTGGCTGCTAGCCCTCCTTTCCCTAATTCAACAATATTAGATGCTGCAGTTCCTTCAAGTGGTTTGCCTAGACCAGTTTTTCCTACACCAGATGAGACTCCTTTTAATTTCCTGGCCACGCCACTGCAAGGTCCCCACCAGATTTCATGTGTTCAACCTGCTGTTCCTCTAGATGAAGACCCCACTCAACCTCTCGTTTGCATTCCAGAACCAAGGCAGCACCCTCCTTTAAAGCAGCAACCAGCTACATTTGATGGTTTGCATGCACAAAAACCTTCGGTACCCATTACTGCTAGTTCTAGTCACCCTGTTAGCACTAGAACACATGTGTATAAACTTGAGGGTCCTTCTTTCCCAGACCTTACCAGAGAAGATGAAATCCAGTATAGGCTGTTACGATTGGCCCTTACTAACCTGCTTGACCCTCATGAGACAGAGCATTTCAAATATCATGTCCTTCTTGATCACCTGAAAGTAGACAAAGCTAAACGGTTAGCTATTTCCTTTTCCTATGCTCCTGACCCATACACTCAAGCCATCAAAGCTCTTGATGAGCGTTATGGGCAACCAAGAGAGCTAGCATTGAAAGAGCTACGGAATATACTTGAGCTTCCTCCTATCAGAGCAGGTGATGGTCGGACTCTGGATTACTTTGCTCTTCGTGTGCAAGCTTTGGTTGGTTTGCTTAGCACTATGGGTGATCAAGGACGGACAGAAGTAAATTGTGGCTCCCATGTCGATCGCCTACTTGAAAAGTTGCCCGCAGAGCATTCCAGTCGCTTCAAACGGCACATTTACAGGGAACAAGGAGATATGATGTATGACTTACCTTTGTTCTCATCCTGGTTGCAAATGGAATGCAAGTGTCAACCAAGAAAGGACAGTCCTGTTTCATCCTTTAACCAGCCACGACCTGCCCATAAGTACACCTCTCCACTCACAACAATATTACATGGGACAAATGCATCCGATCCTGTACAGGCAGCACAACCCATCATAATGACTAAGGCAAGATGTGCATATTGCTGCTCACCTGAACACCACATTAGCAAGTGCCCTGAGTTCATTAACAAGACAAAGGATGAGAAAATAAACTGGATAAAGAGAAACAAACGGTGTTGGCGTTGTGCTAGGACTCATCAGGCCGCAAAGTGTGACCTGAGGAAAGCATGTGCCACCTGTATGGGACTACATCTACAGATCCTATGTGAGGTGAATCAGAGACCTAGAACTGAAACTAATCCTGTAGTGAGGACACTGTACTTTGATAGACCTAGCGATTGTCCCAGTGTACTATTAAAGCTTGTGAAAGTGCTCCTGCGTAATGGCAAAAGAACCCTGGAAACATATGCAATACTTGATGATGGCTCCCAACGTACCATGCTTCTGACATCTGCAGCTAAGCATCTCCACCTAACTGGGAAAGCTGAAAAATTATCACTCAGAACTGTCCATCAAGAAGTTGAAACTATTCAAGGGTCTTGTGTAAGTTTCCAGATTTCTCCCATCGCACATCCAGAGAAAACTTACACAATAATAATAATGCCTTCGCTACAAGTCACTTAGCACTTTCAGACCACACCTACCCCGTATCCTCTCTTCAACGGAGATACAAGCATCTTCAAGGTATCCCATTAACCTTCATTAACAAAGCAGCTCCACTACTGCTCATAGGCTCTGATCATACCCACCTTATTACGCCTATTGCACCAGTTAGACATGGACCATTTGGATCTCCTGCAGCAGTCAAAACCCGCTTAGGATGGACACTCCAAGGTCCAATCACAGACTTCCAACCCCAGAGCAGTTCCACACATGCCCAATGTTTGTTCACATCTTCCAGTTCAGGTTCAGGAGAACCGCTCCAGCACATCCTTGTGTCCGCTGATGGCTCGGCTCTGAATTCATTCAGCCACCTCATACTCTACCATCAGCATTACCTATGTCGTCACCGGCAGTGCCACTATCACCAGTTCCACCGCCTGTGGCTGCCATTCCGCCAGTGGTCAGGGCGCTGCCTGCTCCTGCATCACCTGGTCCTGCCTCTGCCAAGCCCCGTACATTGCCCCCAGCACCTGCAAAACTGCCCAACGGTCTGCAGGTCTGGGCCTGCCGCTGCATCCCACGCGGTTGGCATTTGGACCTGCTTTGCCGCCACCGCTGGCTACATGGTCGGCCCCCTGAACTGTCTGGCCTGCATTGTCGACCTCTAGGTCGACCCCCTGAACCTATATTAGACCTGTAGCATGTCTGATTCCTCTGCCCCCGCTTTGTGAACATATTTCTCAGTAGAAATATGGGGGCGGCTGTTGTAAAGGCTCACCTTCTAGCACATTCACTTCACCAGATGCACCTTGTTTCTTTTCCTCACCTTTGATTGGGTGTGGTGCTTCGCCTTAATCGCACTCACCTGTCACTCATTATATAAGGACTGCAACCAGAGACATCGCCTACTCCTTTACCCACCAATCAAGATGAGGTGCGTGTTGTGCGCTCTGCTGAGAAGGTGATTGGCTGCAGACTCCCATCTCTGCAGGACCTGTACACCTCCAGGACACTGCGGCGTGCAGCTCGGATCTCAGCTGACCCTTCTCACCCTGGACACAGTATGTTTGATCTGCTCCCCTCAGGCAGGAGGCTCCGGTCCATTCGCACCAGAACCTCTCGCCATAAGAACAGTTTCTTCCCCTCTGCTGTTGGACACATGAACAATAACCGTATGACTGTTCCCACCACTAACACATGACCCTACGCTGTGTTCACTGCATCATTCCATGTTTGGCACTGATCACCACCTGCAGTCATGTATATATCTATCTACTTAGCACTTTTAATTCTTATTCTTGTTTTTTTTCTCATGTCTATTTAAGCGTTATTTATGACAGTATGTTTGCACTAAGCACCGCAGCAATTTCCTTTTTTTTTTTTTTGAATTCAACATTTTTATTTTGCAAATCTTCTCCTTTTCCCCCCTTTACACCAATGAACCTCAAAATGAGACTTCTCCACAATCAAAAATCCAAGGCATATTTTAAAACGTGAACTGATGACAGTCATGATCACATTTTAGTCTCCGCTACAATGAAAACAATGAACGGTGAGAATACACAAGAGGCTGTAGTCACTGTGACCTTTGTAATCCTGAGTGGTCACTTTGATATTGTGAATATTTATTTTTCTGCAATTCACTCACTCTAAACAAATTCCCTGATTCCTTCTTATTATTTTTGGCAAAATACCTATTGCCATGTTCTAACAAAAATGACAAATCAGCAAATGCACAAAAAGAAATGTGTATGGACACCGAAGATGAAGTACAAAAAACAAGGAACAGTTATTTACAAATGTAACAAGTTAACTGAGTACATAAAGTGTAAAACTGCAAAGCCTTCATATTTATACCCTTACATTTCAACTATATTTGTTTGATGCAAAAAAAACATTCATAAAACCATTCTTATGAGCTTCTGAAAAACTGTTATTGCTCCATTTCAAAAGTGCACAGCTTCAGTTTTGAAAATAAAATACAGACTTTTTTGTTCAGGTACAATTAATATTTTGCTGAAATGTTAGCTTTAACAGAAATTTTTCATGATGACCAAGAGCACGTCAGTTAGAGAGGTAATTTAACTGCAAGTGCCAAAAAGGAAAAAGTTATGCAAATAGTAATAACAACAACAACAACAACAACGCCACAATAAATAGCAGTAATACTTGGAAAGTCAAAGTGATAGAAAACTACTATGAACTAAAGACACCAACTAGTGTAGAAAGAGTGCTACCACAATATCAACAAAAATATAAACTTCTGTTTTTCCACCTTTTTAAGAAGTTATTCCTGAGATGTGTTCAAAAAAATAAAAATAAAAATATAGATTCTGTATAATATCACATTTTCAATCGAACATGCTACACAATTTATATGACAAAGAGCACCCTTTTCAGTAAAAAAAACAAAAAACAACAACAATAGAACATATGGAAATACAATGGGCACAGACCTAAACTGTGGAAGATGAATGGCAGTTTTGACTGGCAGTCAGCTTTAGGTTGAGCGCCACTCCAGGTCCGGGAGTCATGATCTGACTCCACATGTAATTTAAAGAAGGAAATAGGAACTGTGTATTTGCTACTTTGACTGGTCACAAGGTCAGAGGTCAAAGATACTCACAGTGGTCAGCATTTTGTAAACATATTCACATCACCACAGAGCCTTTATCAGAACGCACAAAGAACAGGAAACCTCTCCCCTTCCAAAACAAGGTGTCACACACACAGCATAACACACAGTTTATTCTTTCCAATGATGCTTCCAAAAGTATCAATAAGTTTCATACACATTGCAACACAGTTTTACTTGGGGCATGTTGTTGCTTGTCTGCACACTCAAATGACCCATTCACTCCAAGCACCAATAAGTTTAGACTCTGTTATACTGAGTGCAGAGGCAGCAATTTCCTAATGTTGTAAACCTGCTCAACATTTGGCAATAAAACCCTTTCTGATTCCGATTTACTGTATAGCACTTTGGTCCTGTGCTGGGTATTTTAAAGTGCTTTATAAATAAAGATGGTTTGGATTGGATAAAATTAAATACATCTTGTTCTCTTAGACTTTATTATTGTGATCCAGTGGAACTCTTTTCCTGCTCCCTGTTATGGATCTCTGTGACTACAATAAAATTCCCTCCATCCATCACTGAACTGCACTGAAGTAAAACGTCATCCTAAACACTGCAGTACACCAAAGGACACCACTAATAAACACTGATTACACTCTGTTCTTCTTGCAGCAACAATTTTTTCTGCAGGTAACAATTTCCCATGTCACCCACAGCTGTAACTCAGCAGTAAGAATGTATTTGTCTCTATTCAAATGATGATTCAGTGAATTTGAATTATCCTGCAGCAGGAGAATGACCCCAAGCATACAGTCAAAGTCATTAAGAACTATCTTCAGTGTAGAGAAGAACAAGAAGTACTGGAAGTGATAGTACAGCCCACCACAGAACCCTGAACATCATCGAGTGTGTCTGGGTTTACATGAAGAGAGAGAAGGATGTGAGGAAGCTGGTAGGAACAACCTACCTTCAAAAACTGTGTGCAAGTGCACCTAGAAGAATTGATGCTGTTTTGAAGGCAAAAGGTGTTTACACCACTTATTGATTTATCTTTTGTTCATTCACTGCATTTTGTTGATTGATGAAAATATGGTGACTTTCAGCTCACAGGGCTCAAATAAGAGAACCAATCAGTCATATTTGTAGGTTATTGTTACGCCCCATTCTAGGGGTACAGAAACATAACATAAGGGTTGGAAAGGAAGTGACCCCACCCTGGTTCCAAAAACCATAGTCAGAAGCCAATCTTTGAAGTGAGCGGTGGTTCATTTGTATCTACACTGAAAAACTTTACTCTGGGATGAACAAAGCCCGAAATAACAAGCCCCCCCCCAAAAAAAAAGCAACAACAAAACAAGCTAAGTCAGGAAAGGAGGTGCTGTCTAAACCCTATGTGAAACATAAACCAAACAAAGGACACATGCTACACCTAACTCCCTAACTGAAATAAACAGGAGAATATTAAGGCAGCTCTCCTCTTCTGCTTCAGTGCTTATTTACAGTTTACTCTTTACAAGTGAAAATGTGTCTACATACTATGTCCAAAGCTCTGTAGGTCTTAAGGATCACACACACGAATGTCACAAAGTTTGGAGGCCAAGGATGGGTCTGCTGCTGCTGTCACCTGCTGCCGCCAACAACTGCTGGTGAGGGATGTTTTAAAAACAGCCACATGATGAGGGGACCAATAACCCACCGCCAGCTCTCCTATCAGGAAGGACCTGTAGATACTTAAAGACATAGCACAGAAACAAACTCTAGACGGCCAGGGCCGTAACAGCTATTGCCAATAACCTTCAACTATTAAAATACATTTTGCTAAAGTGACTTTAATGTCCCCTGTATTAGATCAAAATAAGAGAAAACCACTGTTGTGATACCCTTTATCTCTCACCTGGGTTTGTTGGTTTTGTCAAGTCAATTAATACAAAGAAGGACTGGCTTTGTTGAGCTGCCTCAGTTAAATCACTAACACAGGTACACACTTAGCCTGTATTTTTGTAGGAACATTACATTCTGGCAACTTAAGCTCACCATCTGTAAACTTAACATGTGAAGCTCAAGATTACAGAAAACAAACTGAAGCAAAATTAAGAGAAACTCTATATTTGTTTCTTTATCAGTACCTGTGAGAAGACTGTTCATACTGTGTTGTTCTCTCTGCAAAGTTTTCTATCAGTAAATCTCAGAGAGACAAAGTAAACATTTACCGTCAGGTCCCAAGCTACTGCTAAAGATACTGTTACTGTGCCACGTGCATATCTTTGGAAATAATGAATTAGGTGGCAAAATCTGAGAATTAAAATCAGTTAATTAACTAAAAAGATAGAAAACAAGTAGAAAACCAAATTGAAAGGAAATATGTGTCGGTGTGTCTCCTCCTGTGATAAAGCTCCACATGTACCACTGAAAACAGTTAAATTAGTTTGAATCAGAAATCAGGGCTCAAACTACTTGTTCTGAGACCATTTCTTCATTTTTCACACCAAACTGTTTGTAGCTGTCGCATTGAAATGTAATTATTATGTAATTGCAATGTTCAACATTTGGTGTTTAATCTGGATTCATGTTGTGTTGTCGCCACCTACTGGTGGGCCTGAGTGTGACGCTTTGTGGTGCGCGTGCTTTGGGGTGATGCTCAATTAAACGCACATGTCACCAGAGACTGAAGGCTCGAGCCAGAAAGAGAATGCTGGCTTGTGTAAAAGGTGGAAATATTGAAGATATGGACTACAATTGCTCATGGATGTTCAGTAGAAAGGCGCAAACAGTGTGTTGGTGCGTTTACTTTGTGTGCATGTTTTATTTGAGTTGTAATTTTTGTTCTCCTGATGTAATATCCGTGTTTTTCATTGATCATTTCACCATAGTTTTTCACGGTGTTTGCTGGTGAAAAGAAGATTAAAATACTGGCTGAACATCAGTTGGAGCATGGCCCTTCATTCTACTTCGAACATGAAAAACCTTCAGGAGCAGTTACACTGTTTAATAAGACAAACGTTACAGAGTTCATCAAATATAACTAACGCTTTAACATGATCAGGATTTCATAATACAAACTCCAACAGGAAAACAGCTGCAGAACATGTGGATCAAAATGAATTCATTAAAAAAACAACATGTGGACTTCAAGGACTAAATACACTAAAGTGAAAGGAGGAGCAAAAATTAGAGGTTTAACAGAATTTGAATTAAGTAAAAGTAGTCACCTGTGATCTTTAAAATGGTCCTGATGTGTGCTGCTGTTTATAACTTTCAACATTTCTTTGCTGCCACTGTGAATATGAATGTGGTCTTTGCCTAATTAAATAAATGTTACACTGACTCACTGCTTCATGTTCTGGTACAAACTGGCATTATATGAAAGTACAGCCCAAAACCAGTTTAGCTTGAGTTTCTTTTTTCTGGACATAAAGTCACAGCAGGTGTTGTTTCAAAGCTGGTGGACAGATTTAGTTCATTTTGGAGGTTTTAAGAGCAACTGCTGTGAAAATATTTGTAGTTTTGGAAGAAAATGATTTATGATGAATGAAGGATTGAAATTTAACTTAGGTAACACTAGAGCTGGGCGATAGAACGATAACGATATGTATCGCGATATAACTTTTACTCGATAGAGAAATTAAGCTATCGCGATAGACCTCGCCGCTCTTGTCCTCAAAAAAAAAAAAAAAAAAAAAAAAAAAAAAGGTCAGCCAATCCAAATTAAGTAGCGCAGAGCCGAACCAATCACAGCCGCAGCGTCACGTCGCGTGACTTGTTACGTACAGCACAAGTGCCAAGCCGCACGTGTGTTTGTTTGGGAAGCAGCCAGCGGGTAATGGAGGAAATGAGTGTGCCGACTAGAAAAATCAACCGAGCGTGACCGAAGAGAAAACAGATGATGGTTCCAATGCCGGAGAGATTGTCGAACGGAAGAGCCATAGAAGTTCCGTAGTGTGAAGGTATTTCGGCTATTTCAAGTCTGACAAAAAACAGAGTAGCGTGCACTGTAAATGTGCCGAAAGCAAGTCTGGAAATACAATAAACCGGTGCATGCGTCACACTGTGCGCCACGTTATTGTTTCGGTGAAATGGATTTCTACAATACTGTTATTGTTAATTCTACTCTCTGCAGTGTTTAAATGCTTACATATACACACAGTTACTGTCCCTCCACACATACGACTCGGTTCTGCTTCTATGCCCCAGCTTTGTTTACTTTTTCCCACCGAGGCTTCTAGACTTCTGATTGGCCAATATTTCTGCACGGTTAGGAATCTAGCGCCACCTGCTGCTTTGGCATGTTCATAGCAGCGTTTTCCTTCATTTCTGCCTTTATGTGTGGACGGGATTATTTTTTAAAACGAAAACGGAAAATCTCCGTTTTCAAAAATACCCGTGTACGTGTGGACGTAGCCTCAGTCTCTGACTGGAAGCGCTAATTCGTCATTCGGCTTTTGTCAGACTAAAGTAACTGTTAAAACTGTTTGAAAAGCTCAGCTATACAACAAGGAGACATTGAGAATTTCCTTTTAGTTCTCAGTTTATTTGATATTGACAAAAGTTAGTCAGTTTTGTCTGTTCTTCTGTAAAACAAACTAAGATTTATTTTTAGAATTAATATTTTGTTTCTAAGTGGAATTGACAATTTAGTCTGTTTCGTTTGTTCTATTTTGAAACTTAAACGCTTTAGCGGCTGCCTTTTGTGTAGTTTGCAATATTTGCCTTTATTTATCTGAAAAGGTCTCATGTTCCTTAAGTACATCTACCCTGTTGAACTTATTATGGGAAATAAATATTTAAATAAAAACAAGCTGCTGATTATTTCACATTTTACTTGTGAGCAACGGCACATTTAAATCTTACAAATATAGTTATTTGGCTTATATCGTGATAGATATCGTTATCGCCTGAAATGAAAAAAACATATCGTGATATGAAAAAATCTCATATCGCCCAGCTCTAGGTAACACATAAAATGAATACAACTACTAAACACTACTGTGTCCTAAGGAAACAAAGACTAAAATGTAACAGGGATAACATTTTAGAGAATTAAAATCCCTCAAAGGAAAAATAATAAACTTGATATGCATATCTATACATGCAGCTTCCTAAATGTAACATTCAGGATTATTCACTGCAGGTCCAGAAATCAGAGCTCCCTCATCAGATCCAAGTTTGGCATCAGCTGACACTCTTTACAGGAGATTCCATCTGAACTCTGTGGAGCCTGATCTCAAGGTTTTTAAGTCTGAGCCTGAAACCAGAAGAGGATCTTTCTCTCTCTTCAGATTCATTGTGATCCAGTGTTAAGAAATATACTCTAAAACACTTCTTCAGTAAAGACTCAGAGAAGAGAAACACACAGAACTTCTTGCTAGCAAGGGCAGTCTCCAGAACTGAGACTCGCACTGAGAAACTGCCCTGGTCTTTATTTATACTTCAGGGAGCGTTTGTTCCTTACATTGGAATGTGGAGGTGTGTGTGTGTGTGTGTGGGGGGGGGGGGGGGGGGGGGGGGGGGGGGGTTCAGAGTGTGGCCCCATAAACGACTTCCCTTAACCTGCTGGTCTGGAAAATCCAACAGTTCATCTATATGTAAAAAAGCATTTAAACTGACATAGCTACGTTAATCCTACCGTAAAACAATAAGACAAGGTACGACCTCTCCCATGCTCCTAGGATGTGGGGGTGAACACCCTAGAATGTTACAGAACTCCTAGGATGAGACATTCTTTCAATATGCCACCAACTATATACTTCTACACACAAATGATTACATGCAGCATTCTACCATATGCAAACTTATATCATTGAAAGACTATACTGACTACCAAGCACAATTTTCCTATTAACATCCAGTGATTTCAGTCCTGCATGATCAGGCTGATGTTTGCACAGAGCAGATAATGAAGTGAATGTTTTTGCACATTGGTAACAGTGAAACAGTTTATTTACAGCGTGGGATCGTTTGTGTTCGGAGTATGAACTGACATTCCTGAAACTCTTGTCACACTTGTCACAGCTGAAGTTCACTTCCATGTGTGTACGTTCATCTTTGTTACCTGATTGTGACAAGCTTTTGTCACAGTGTCTGCACTTGTATGGTGTCTCTCCTGTGTGGATTCCCTTATGCTTTTTCATTGAGCTCACGTCCAGTGGTGAAGGATGACCCACACTGGTCACAGATGTGCTTTTTGACCCCACTGTGGAAGAGGTCATGTATTTTAATGTACTTGGTGTGTGGAAGCCTCTCCCACATTCTTTGCAGTAGTTCATTTTGTCTCCAGTGTGGCTACGTTGATGTGGTTTTTGGTCCCGTTGATGATTAGAAGTTTTTCCACAAAGATCACAGAGAAACTCTTTCCCACCACCACAGTGACGACAGGGTTGAGAAATGGATCCATGTGCGTCGCTCCACTTCTAAACAAAGACATTGTAAGTCAGGGAATTCCTTCAACGTTTTTATTCTGAACGTCGCCTGAAATAAAAAGCATCTCTGCCAACGTCCAATTACATTTTACTGTTTACATTACAACACTCAGCTTACTGAAAGAAAATGAGTCTTCATTTTTCCAAAGAGTTCATTCAGTATAACTCCATAAATTTACTGATCAGACTTGTTCCAAACAATCAGGTTAAAATTACAAGATAAAAAACTACACTCAACAAAAATATAAATGCAACACCTTTGTTTCTGCTCCGATTTGACATGGGATGGACATAAAGACCTAAAAGTCACTCAGATACACAATATTACCATCTTCATCTTTGTTACTATGACCTGATTGTGACCAGCTTTTGTCACAGTGTCTGCACTTGTATGGTGTCTCTCCTGTGTGGATTCCCTTATGACTGCTCTCTGGGGGGGTTTAAGTGTTAAATCCACTGTGAATGATTTGGTGTCTTTTTAAGTTTCCAGCCTTGGTAAAAGCCTTTCCACACAACTCACAGCTGTAAGGTTTAACTCCAATGTGGATGACTTGGTGTGTTCTTAAGGTTTGTGCCAGGGTAAAAGACTTTCCACACAAGTCACAGCTATAAGGTTTAAATCCACTGTGGATGATTTGGTGTCTTTTTAAGTCTCCAGCCTGGGTAAAAGACTTTCCACACAAGTCACAGCTATAAGGTTTAAATCCACTGTGGATGATTTGGTGTCTTTTTAAGTCTCCAGCCTGGGTAAAAGACTTTCCACACAAGTCACAACTGTACGCTTTAACTCCACTGTGGATGAGTTGGTGAGTTTTTAAGCCCCCAGCCTGGGTAAAAGACTTTCCACACAACTCACAGCTGTAAGGTTTAACTCCACTGTGGATGACTTGGTGAGTTTTTAAGCCCCCAGCCTGGGTAAAAGACTTTCCACAAAACTCACAGCTGTAAGGTTTAAATCCACTGTGGATGAGTTGGTGTGTTTCTAAGTGTCCAGCCAAGGTAAAAGACTTTCCACACAACTCACAGCTGTAAGGTTTAACTCCACTGTGGATGATTTGGTGTCTTTTTAAGTCTCCAGCCTGTGTAAAAGACTTTCCACACAAGTCACAACTGTACGCTTTAACTCCACTGTGGATGAGTTGGTGAGTTTTTAAGCCCCCAGCCTGGGTAAAAGACTTTCCACACAACTCACAGCTGTAAGGTTTAACTCCACTGTGGATGAGTTGGTGAGTTTTTAAGCCCCCAGCCTGGGTAAAAGACTTTCCACAAAACTCACAGCTGTAAGGTTTAAATCCACTGTGGATGAGTTGGTGTGTTTTTAAGTGTCCAGCCAAGGTAAAAGACTTTCCACAAAACTCACAGCTGTAAGGTTTAACTCCACTGTGAGTGAGTTGGTGTGTTTTTAAGGTTTGAGCCAGTGTAAAAGACTTTCCACACAAGTCACAACTGTACGCTTTAACTCCACTGTGGATGATTTGGTGTTGTTTTAAGTGTCCAGCCAGGGTAAATTCCTTCCCACACTCATCACAGCTGTAGGTTTTCTCTCCCTTTCTTCTGTGAGGTTTGTCAGCCTCCTGAGAGCGCTGACTTCTCGCTCCATGTTGGTCCTGCAGTGACAGAGATACAAACACAGGCAGTGAGTGAAATGCAGTCGTGGAACAAACTGAAATTGGTGGAATCAAACATGTCAAAAAAACACATTGTTGGTGTGTTACCACCACCTTCTGGTGATAGTATCACATTACAATGATGTCCTACAATGAGAGTTGTACAAAATGACAATATTGAAGAAATATTGATCATCAAAGAATCTATATAACTTCAGAAAATTTTTTCAGTTCAACTGATGATATTGTGGTTTCAATGTGTGTAGAGAAAATAAGATCTTTGTATTTTCTTGCAACTTCTGTGGTTTTTGGTTGTGAATGTAGATTCTGTATATATGGAGGAGCCCAGGATGGAAAAGATAAAGCTGCTGTTAACAGGTTTTTAAAAACCGACCAGCTGTACACACAGTTTCAATAACAGTGTAACTATGATGTTCTTCTCACCTTTTGTGTTGAAGACATTGTTTCCTCTGTAGTGGCTGAGCTGAGTCCAAATGGCTGAAATTGTTCCTCTGCTGCACCACCAGACTCTTCTCCTCCTGTTACTCAGCTGGGACACAAAAAGTATATATATGTGTATTTTATCCCTGACAAAAAGAAGCAGATCAAATAAACATGACTAAACTCCTCAGTGACAACAATACCTTTGAAGCTTCAAGGTGAAACCCCAGAAGCAACTACAAAAAGAAAGTCATCAGTTGCCTACAAGAACTTGAAAGGGAAAAACCCCTGACCCCCCTGCAGATCACCACCTTTACCCAGGGGATGCTACACCCTGTATATATGGACTTCCATAGATCCACAAAGACGGAGTCCCGATCAGTCTCAATGGTAGCAGTATAAACTCAGCCACCTACAACATTTCAAGCACCTCATTACCATCCTAGCGCCCCTAGGATGGTAATGGTTGAAATGTAATGAGGTTTTTAAAAAACATTTCGAAACTCACTTTGTTAATGTGGAATTCTAAAATTATTTTACAAATGGAGAATTTATTTATTTATCAAAATTTATCAAAATTATTATTTTGATTTACTCATGAAAGTGGCCACTTTCATGAGTAAATCATATAAGTTTTTACTATTTCTTTTCCATATGGGTTGTATCTGCTTGACACATGAGGGGGCATCATAAATAATACCGTGATGCTATAAAAACAACTGCTTGTGTATTATTGGGCGGAGATTGACGCTGAGTGTGTGACAGTGTTCATCCCCCCACACGTGTGTTTATTAAAATCATCGTTTGTCCCAACCCTCCTGGACAAGTGTTGTGATTTTGAATCCCTCCTGTATTCCTCCTCAATATTTGAACGCTTAACAGTGTCCACGTCACACAGCTCCATGGATTTTGGATTATCTTCTCTGCTCAAGGGGAGGAGGTGGAGAAAGAATCTATTCGGGTCCTGCTATGTCGGATTATTGCTGCCAACCTGTTTTTTGTGGAGCGCTTATCGGAGCAGCACAAAGACTTTTTTTGGCTACAACTGGAGGAGTTTCCCATTCACTGCCAAAGCAGCAAGTCCCTCAGCATGCAGACCGAATCACTCCAGCCCCTGTGTGACGCAGCTCTCCCTACACCAGATACAGGAATTAAAGTTGGCGTGTTGAGCCTCCCGCCTGTCTCCAGGTCCATGTCGATGCAGCAGCAGACAAGTGCTGCATTTTCCTGGACACAACCAGTGGCTGCTTCTAGCACCACATTCACCTCAGCCATGGCAGCGCCAGCTTCCACAACCGTGGCTTCCAGGAGGAGGCGGTGTCCACGTCATCACCCCGGCTTACAGCAGCATGAGGTGGGTGACTGTGTTCCGCGTGTTTTTTCTAAGGAGGAAGCTAAAATCAACACAGATTTGCTAGTTCATTGGCCCGGTTATGAAGAGACTGTTCATGTTCATGAAAGGACTAAGACTGACAAGTTACTGCCCAAGTCTTCCACAGAACATCTTATCCCTTTGCACAATTATCTAGCATCTCTGTGTATTGATCATGCCACGACCCATGCTTCTAAGAAGTCAGGCTTCGAGACTGTTTTCACTGGAGATGCTAGCCGTGAGGCTCAGCAAAGCCCCTGTGGGACTGAGACCCAGGCCAGGTTGGATCCAGAGGCTGATTTGGAGGACTAACTTTGCTCCGGACCTCCCGAAGAGCCTGTTTCTGCTTCCATGGGGGTCACTGAGCAGTTTGTGTAGACTCTTCTAGTGTCTGCTGGGGGTTCAGGCGAACCACCCCAGCACTCCACAGCTCCCGCTCCGCCATCAGTTCCTGCTGAGTGCTCTGGAGAGCCCGCCCTGCCGTCTGTGGTTGCCATGCCGTCACCTGCCATGCCTCAGCCAGAGGTTTTCGCACCTGCTCGCCCTGCCACGCCAGCTGGATGTTCAGCCGAGCCCATCCAGCATCCTGCCATTGTAGCAGATGTGAAATGGTCGACTGCGTTGTGACAACAGACACGGACTGGCTGGAAACAGGGTTTATTCCTATAAAACAGAGTGCAGCAGCAAAATCAGTGTCACACAGCGGCAGCAGGCTTCTCCTCACCCAGTGTGGAGTCCGTACAGCTCTGCTTGCATCATATAAAAGAAAATACAACTTATCAAAATAATAATTTTCACAACCGCCACTTCAAAATCAAATATTACAGTGGGGTAAAACAGAGACAATTATGGAATCACTAACAATAACGTATAACATTCAAATTCCCATTAAAATAGGTCAATTGCATAATACATATTCAAACAACTTTTTAACTCTTCCCAACATGGCTGAAGATACTGCTCAGAGCACAGCCTCGGGACATGAGCTCATTATACACATAAAACAAAAACTACACATTTACACATACCTATAAAACAGAGTGCAGCAGCAAAATCAGTGTCACACAGCGGCAGCAGGCTTCTCCTCACCCTGTTTAACACAAGTCAGTTCCACACAAACGGATGATACAACAGATAAAGCGCAGTTCCAAATATCATTTTTCTCACTCAAAGCGATTGAAAACACTTTGAGAGCTTTTAACCCTAGGAGCCAATACTTAACAAAGACAAATACACCGAATTTTTATGGATAATTTAGTACAGGGAGAAGAGCTACAGAAAGCGTGCCTCACCAGTGTGGAGTCCGTACAGCTCTGGCTAGGAAACCCCACACCCGCAATGTGGCCGCAGGTGGCGTTACACTGATTAATGTCCCACTTCAACAATAACACACGGAACCTTAGTTCCACAAAAATAAAGTTCACACAATAAAAAAGTATAACCTATGTACAATACAGTTTTGAGAATGTTCACAATTCGTACATTATATCTCAGCTACACCATGACAGCTAGAGGTTCAGCTGAGCCCGTCCAGCATCCCGCAGCTTCCACGTCTGGTTCTGTCTTGTTACTGATCAAAAAATCGTAAAGTGAGCTTCTCCACATTACAGTGGGCACTGGAGAACATCATCTATGTGGGACACGATTAGATAGTAAGTCCTAAGTCCCTTGTCTAAAAGGATTCAGCAAGGTAATCCATTCTAAATTCTTCTTGATGCATGCTCAATCATTCAGGTAAGTAAATCTCGAAAAGTTGATTCTGTTCATCTGGACGTAGCGTTTTCAGTGGGAGAAACGTTTTGTCACTCATCCAAGTGACTTCTTCAGTCTCAGCTGACTGCAGGTTTCCCCAATCTTATAAACAGTAACTAGAACCACTGAAGGAACAATGGGCTGGTAGGTCAGTTCCTTCATCATAATTATGTAAATTCTCATGACCACTGATCAATGGCCATGAGTACCATTCACAGAGAGTTGGAGAATGGCTGTAATCACAGCATTGTAAGATGGCAAAAGATGTCCCCTTAGTCCCCCTCCGCGATTCAGGGATGGTCTTTCCCTTCTCATGTAGATGGCCTCATTGACGCCACGCTCAAACTGGCGTTCCTCCCTGTCCAGGATGTGTACATCCTCATCAGTGAAAGAGTGTCCACTGGCCTGTAGGTGTTGTGGAGGCAGATTTTTCTTCTCATGTATTAATCACATATTTAATCATATCACATTAGTTATAGAAATATCACTCTCACTTTACTATAGTAAGAGCACTGAGCTCAGCAGTACAGCCGGGATCCAGGTTTTGATTGCATGATTTTTTTTTCCTCTTTCAGAAATATGGAACAGAAAACATGGAGTATGAAGTGTGTAGAAACTGAGGAATGCAGTAAAGAGAAGTGTGTTTGTGTGTGTCTGTAAGAAGTGATGGAAAGAGATGTGTTAAAATGTGGATAGAAGAATAAGAGAGGGAAAGTGTTATTGAGCAGTGATGAAAATGATATTATAAGTGTCTCAGTCTGTTATTACAGGTGACTACGGAACTGGATCAATGTCCACCACGGCACAGCAGCCAGAACAAAATATATATTAACAATGCTTGGTGCATGAACTCCACTACTACTGAGAGTCACTGCTCACCTAATGCAGAGTTTTTAATGGTCAAATGCAGACCTTATTATCTCCCCAGAGAACTCACTTCGATCATACTCACTGCCGTGTATATACCCCCCGACGCTAATGCTAGGTTGGCCATGAAAGAACTTTCTGCAGCCATTAACAAACACCAGAATAAACACCCCAAGGCTGCTTTTATTGTTGCTGGCGACTTCAACCACACCAACTTAAAGACAGTCCTCCCCAGATTCCACCAACATGTCTCCTGCCACACCAGAGGAGACAAGACTTTAGACCATGTGTATTCCAACCTGGCTGGAGCCTACAAAGCCACACCCCTCCCCCACATTGGACAATCGGACCATCTCTCCTTGTTCCTCACACCTAGGTATTCACCACTCATCCAACGTGTGAAACCTGCTGTGAGGACAATTAAAGTGTGGCCAGAGGGGACAGAGGCAGTGCTCCAGGACAGATTTAAAAACACAGACTGGAATATGTTCACCCACACAGACCTGGACCAGTACGCCTCATCTGTACTGGATTACATCTCCGAAACCACAGACAGTGTCACCACCCAGAAACGGATCACCATGTACCCCAACCAGAAGCCTTGGATGAACCGGGATGTTCGTCTCCTCCTGAAGGCCCGCAACCCCGCCTTTAGGTCAGCAGATGCACACGCCTACAGCACAGCCAGGGCTAATCTAAAGAAGGGCATCAAAAAAGCCAAACACCATTACAAAAAGAAGGTAGAAGAACACTTCTCCAACTCCAACCCCCGATGCATGTGGCAAGGACTCCAGACCATTACAGACTACAGGACCACCAAACCCTCCCCCGCATCCTCTGATGTCTCCTTTCTCAACGAATTCAACAACTTTTATGCTCGTTTTGAGCGAGGGAACCCCACAACCACAACCAAAGCAGACATGACGCCAGACCACCAACCTCTGACTCTCTCCCCCACCGATGTAGGAGCGGTGCTGAGCAGGATCAATGTCCACAAGGCTGCAGGTCCTGATGACATCCCCGGGCGTGTTCTCAGAGCGTGTTCTGGGGAGCTTGCAGGAGTGCTCACAGACATATTCAATCTGTCCTTGGCCCACGCTGTGGTACCGGCCTGCTTCAAATCCACCTCCATCGTCCCGATACCCAAAAACTCCAACCCATCTTGCCTCAATGACTAGTAGCACTCACCCCCATCATCACTAAGTGCTTAGAGCAGCTGGTCCTAGCACACTTCAAATTCTGTCTCCCCCACACCCTGGACCACCACCAATTCGCATACCGCCAGAACAGGAGCACAGAGGATGCAGTCTCCATCGCACTGCACTCTGTCCTCTCACACCTGGACAACAACAACACCTACGCCAGAATGCTGTTTATAGACTTCAGTTCAGCATTCAATACAATCCACCCCTCACAACTCATCAGGAAACTGACAGATCTGGGCATCAGTTCCCTCATCTGCAAATGGTTACTGGACTTCCTGACCAACCGCCCCCAACATGTCCGGCTGGATAACCACTGCTCATCTACCATCACAATGACCACAAGGCTGTGTGATGAGCCCTTTCTCACCTGGACGACCAACTGCTCCAAGCTGGTCAAGAAGGCTCACCAGCGCCTCTTCTTCTTGAGGACTCTGAGGAAGAACCACCTGTCCTCAGTAGGGATGGGTATCGAAAACCGGTTCTTGTTGAGAACCGGTTCCCACTGTTTCAATTCCTTGGAACCGTTTGCCATTTTTGCAAACGATTCCCTTATCGATTCCAGTCGCCCCGAATGACGTCACCACGTTGCGGAGCGTCATTTACCTGGCAGGAAACACGGCGCCTAAGCGGCTCAAATGCTCAAAAGTTTGATTATACTTTATGAGAACCGATGACAACAGGGCAACTTGCAAAGTAGATATTTCATTTAAGGGAGGAAACACTACGAATATGCAAAAGCATTTGCTCACAAAACACGCGATGACACGCGTTTTTAATTCCGCTCCGGACTCGTGACTCTCAACCCAGCAGCAGCGCTAACGTTTGCACGTCCTCTCCCGTTAATGCGGCAGGTAAATAATCAACGAACAGTGCATATTATGTTAGCGCAATCTGCCTTATTACAAGACCTGCCATTACTGTACATGTAGGTGACCATGATGAGAGAGACAGACAGAGTCTGGCTGGCGCTCGCTGGCAGTTCTCGCTGCAGTCTACCGGTAGCGTCTCCTTTCAGGCCAGGATAGACGAATGTCACCGAGCAGTGACTAAGTTTGTGGTCAAAGGCTTGAACCCATTTGCCACAGCAGATGCCCCGATTTTAGGTAAGTGAATGTGTTTAATTGTGGGCAGGGACATTACTGGATATTCTTGTGTAATTGCCACAGAACAATTTATGTTATACTTTGTTATTGCTACAGAAGAATATTTATTTTATTATTTTACATTTACAATTTTTTTTCCTGGGGACCCTGTGACACCCCATTGAAGAGCCGTAGGCTGGATCTCTTAAGATCTCACTGTTGGGTTTGTAAGGCCATGTTACTCCTAAATTTCTATCTTGTTCAAAGAGAAGATATAAAACAAAAAGTTCTAAGTGTTCTCCTTTAAAAAAAAAAAAAAAAAAGAATCGATAAGAGAATCGATAAAGAATCGAATCGTTAAACAGAATCGAAAATGGAATCGGAATCGTTAAAATCTTATCAATACCCATCCCTAGTCCTCAGACATCCTGGTGAACTTCTATCGTTGCACCATCGAGAGCATCCTGACCAACTGTATAACAGTCTGGTACGGGAACTGCTCTGCCTCGGACCGGAAGGCGTTGCAGAGGGTCGTGAAAACTGCCCAGCGCACCGCCGGAGCACCACTTCCTGCCATAAAAGACATCTACAGGAAGCGGTGTCTGAAAAGGGCTGGGAAAATCATCAAAGACCCCAGTCACCCATCACATGGACTCTTCACCCTCCTGCCCTCTGGGAGGCGCCACAGGAGCCTCCGGACTAAGACCACCAGATACCGGAACAGCTTCTTCCCCACAGCTGTCAGACCCCTGAACTCTGCCTCCTGACATCTGACCCACGTTAAACTCATGGACTGAACATACACACACACAATGGACAACTGTACCCTCAAACACACAATAATAACATGGAGTGAACCACTACTCACAACCACTAGCACTTTATATAGCCTCTGTAGAAATTATATCTCACTTATCTTAACTGCACTACTGTATAGCTCTGTGTAAATAATCATTCTGTACATTCGATAATTTTTAACCCTACAACTGTTTGCAGCTTGCATAGTTCCCATTTCTGTATAGCTGTATATCTCAGATTTCTGTAAAGTTATTTATTTCATATTCTGTATAGTTTTTCATATTTATATCCTGTTCATAGCCTGTACATAGCTTGTACTCACTACAGCCTGTACATACTTAGTTATAGAATATTCACAACATACTTCATAATGTGTACATTATAACATACCACAATAGACCCATTTCTGTAATATACTTACATATCTATACTATTGCTAATATATATTGTAATATACCTATATCACTAAAGCACTTCTGGATGGATGCAAACTGCATTTCGTTGCCCTGTACCTGTGCATGTGCAATGACAATAAAGTTGAATTCTATTCTATTCTATTCTAAAATGATAGATTAACATAATTGGAACCACACCGAGCCTGTGTTTTGGTTGAATATTATTCAGCTTCATCCCCATGTATATCTTACACTAAAGAACAAGCTTCGAGGACAATCAATGTATCCCAGAAGACAAATGCAGTTCGAGAGCAAAGGTGTCGGTTTCAAGAGTCAACAAGGTGAACAGACAGCAGCACTGCCCTAAATCTTAAACCTTAAAGTGTTCAGCAGCACGTACAAATGTCATCGTAGACGGGAGCGTACGCTCCCAATCACAAGCCGAGAGGTTCACCAAATTCAAATCAAATTCAAATTTTATTTGTCACATACACAGTCATACACGGTACGATATGCAGTGAAATGCTTAGACAACTGCTCGTAACCTAAAGAAAAAAAGACTATGAAGACTTTTCCAGCTTTGTGTGTCTGTTAAAATGCTTTTTACAAATCCTGCTGGAATATGTCTGGTTACATCTGCAGTCAAAGTAAGATGGAAATAATTGAACAAGCGAGCAAACCATCAACTTCTCCCAGCATGCTGAGCTAATGATTAGTTGGTGTTTTTTTCCAAACACCCTCTCAACCTTCTCTCAACGTGATCACAATAAACTGTGAACAGACACCGAGGAGAGCAGCCGAAGACTTCATTCAGGAGCTGTTGAAGTACGCCGACTTCGGGGGCGCTACCTAGCCGACAATGGAGTTAGGCATGTTGAACTGGGCTCACGCCTGTCTAGCTTATATTTTAACAATTCCAAGCCCCTTTTAAAGGATAATTTAAACGAACTATCACTCCCCCTAACACCTGTGACCGACGGGGAAAAACGGACCAGTGGTTACAACCGGAAGGGCATCTAAACCCGAGGGGCCGGCATACTTATACTTAAGCAAGTGGGAGCTCGTCGCCTAGCTTGTCGCCTAGCTCGCAGTCAGGAAACGCAATGGAGTATGAAGGTCTGAAATCGGACATCCTCTCCTCTCTGAAAGATGATATCTCCACGATTATCAGGTGAGTACTGACAAGTCCGCTTGCAGAGGATTTCAACTACCTCAAGTACAAACTAAGAGAAGTTAAGACGGAGATTGCTAACAACACAGCAGCAGTCCGCTCAGAAATTAACAATGTCAAGTCCGCTACTAGCCACCTGAAAGAGGGTTTATCATTATGGTCGGACAAGGTTGTCAGCCTCCAAGAGACGGCTGCAGGATTACAGACTGAGCTTGCTTGCTTAAAAGAAAAGAATGGAGATATGGAGTCAAGAATGCGGAGGTGCAATATTCATATTGTGGGTGTTGCGGAGGATGCCAGTTCCAGCTCGACCAGCTCAGTTTCTACTCTATTGAAAGATGTTCTGCAACTGGATGAAGAAATCCTGGTGGACTGCTCACATAGAGACCTTGCTCCCAGAAGATCTAACGGGAAACCTCAAGTTATCATCGCCAAACTCCATTACCAAGACTGCGTCAATGTGCTACGGCAGGCCCGGGAGCGGGGTCAGTTGCAACACAAGGGGAACCCTGTGGCCATCTTTCCTGATTACACCGCGAGCATTGCCATAGCTTGCTCTGCTTTTAAGGACGTGAGGAACCTGCTTCGAGGGCGTCAAGATGTCCGCTACGGAATGTTTCCAGAGAGACTGCGTATATCTTTTAGGGGCGAGAGTAAGGAGTTTCTGGATCCAGAGAAGGCAATGGTGTACGTGAAAAACGTCATCTTACCAAGTGAAACTGCCGGGTGAAGTTCCCCTCCTGACTGACTTGTTTCTAGCCAGTCGCAGATGATGGGCTTCGCAAGACACATGGTTTGGTGGACAGTAGAGCTGGGCGATATAAGATTTTTTTCATATCACGATATGTTTTTTTCATTCCAGGCGATAACGATATATATCACGATATAAGCCAAATAACTATATTTGTAAGATTTAAATGTGCCGTTGCTCACAAGTAAAATGTGAAATAATCAGCAGCTTGTTTTTATTTAAATATTTATTTCCCATAATAAGTTCATCCATTAAGCGGATGAGAATGGATGGATGAAGTTCAACAGGGTAGATGTACTTAAGGAACATGAGACTTTTTCAGATAAATAAAGGCAAATATTGCAAACTACACAAAAGGCAGCCGCTAAAGCGTTTAAGTTTCAAAATAGAACAAACGAAACAGACTACTAAATTGTCAATTCCACTTAGAAACAAAATATTAATTCTAAAGTCTTAGTTTGTTTTACAGAAGAACAGACAAAACTGACTAACTTTTGTCAATATCAAATAAACTGAGAACTAAAAGGAAATTATCAATCTCTCCTTGTTGTATAGCTGAGCTTTTCAAACAGTTTTAACAGTTACTTTAGTCTGACAAAAGCTGAATGACGAATTAGCGCTTCCAGTCAGAGACTGAGGCTATGTCCACACGTACACGGGTATTTTTGAAAACGGAAATTTTCCGTTTTAAAAAATAATCCCGTCCACACATAAAGGCAGAAATGAAGGAAAACGCTGCTATGAACATGCCAAAGCAGCAGGTGGAGCTAGATTCCTAATCGTGCAGAAATGTTGGCCAATCAGAAGTCTAGAAGCCTCGGTGGGAAAAAGTAAACAAAGCTGGGGCATAGAAGCAGAACTGAGTCGTATGTGTGGAGGGACAGTAACTGTGTGTATATGTAAGCATTTAAACACTGCAGCGAGTAGAATTAACAGTAACAGTATTGTAGAAATTTATTTCACCGAAACAATAACGTGGCGCACAGTGTGACGCATGCACCAGTTTATTGTATTTCCAGACTTGCTTTCGGCACAATTTACAGTGCACGCTACTCTGTTTTTTGTCAGACTTGAAATAGCCGAAATACCTTCACACTACGGAACTTCTATGGCTCTTCCGTTCGACAATCTCTCCGGCATTGGAACCATCATCTGTTTTCTCTTCGGTAACCTTCGGACACGCTCGGTTGATTTTTCTAGTCGGCACACTCATTTCCTCCATTACGGTCGCTGGCTGCTTCCCAAACAAATACACAATGTGCGGCTTGGCACTTGTGCTGTAGGTAACAAGTCACACGACGTGACGCTGTGGCTGTGATTGGTTCGGCTCTGCGCTACTTAATTTGGATTGGCTGACCTTTTTTTTTTTTTTTTTTTTTTTTTCTCTATCGAGTAAAAGTTATATCGCGATAGATATCGTTATCGTTCTATCACCCAGCTCTAGTGGACAGCGTAATTACTTCGTTAATACCACATCATGTTAAGGCTGGATAAATGACGTTTGCACTACTTAAGGTGTTTATTAAGGTGCTATGTTATTTCATTCGGAGTGATAGCCAGGCGGCTGCCAGTTTTGTTTCTTGTCTTTTGTTTTTTTCTTGGTCCTAGTGTTTCCCCAATGCCAGCATTCCAATGTGTGGTCTTGTTCAGATGGGGATTCAGGGTCACCGGGTTCTACATGGTGACAGGGTTTGGGATACTGCCAGAATTTTTTCTATTTTCTTTCTTTCTTCTTTTTTTCTCCTTTCGGAGTCTGGGGGTGCATATTCATGCATAATGTTGTTCTCTGATTAGATAACTCTATGGCTGCTGTCAACAAACACGCGAAGCGTACTGGTTATTCAGCCAACTTTGTAAGCTGGGATGTTAAGTCTATGAATCACCCTGTTAAGCGCAAAAAGGTGCTTATACACCTCAAAAATCTCAACGCTGACATATCTTTTCTGCAGGAGAATCACCTTTGTATAGCAGACCAACATAGACTGAAGAATAGTTGGGTTGGCCAAACATTCCATTCCAACTTTAACTCTGAAGAGGATTGGATATCCTTATTGGTAAAAGCATCCCTTTTGCTGTATCAAGCATTTTATTTGATCCCATGGGCCGTTATATTATTGTTGCTGGCCAACTTTATGGACTCAGACTAATTTTAGCCAGCATTTATGCTCCGAACTGGGATGATGAAAACTTCTTTGTCAATTTACTCTCAAAAATTACAGATACAGTGGGGCAAAAAAGTATTTAGTCAGCCACCAATTGTGCAAGTTCCCCCACCTAAAATGATGACAGAGGTCAGTAATTTGCACCAGAGGTACACTTCAACTGTGAGAGACAGAATGTGAAAAAAAAAAAAATCCATGAATTCACATGGTAGGATTTGTAAAGAATTTATTTGTAAATCAGGGTGGAAAATAAGTATTTGGTCAATAACAAAAATACAACTCAATACTTTGTAACATAACCTTTGTTGGCAATAACAGAGGTCAAACGTTTACTATAGGTCTTTACCAGGTTTGCACACACAGTAGCTGGTATTTTGGCCTATTCCTCCATGCAGATCTTCTCGAGAGCAGTGATGTTTTGGGGCTGTCGCCGAGCAACACGGACTTTCAACTCCCGCCACAGATTTTCTATGGGGTTGAGGTCTGGAGACTGGCTAGGCCACTCCAGGGCTTTCAAATGCTTCTTACGGAGCCACTCCTTTGTTGCCCGGGCGGTGTGTTTTGGATCATTGTCATGTTGGAAGACCCAGCCTCGTTTCATCTTCAAAGTTCTCACTGATGGATGGAGGTTTTGGCTCAAAATCTCACGATACATGGCCCCATTCATTCTGTCCTTAACACGGATCAGTCATCCTGTCCCCTTGGCAGAAAAACAGCCCCATAGCATGATGTTTCCACCCCCATGCTTCACAGTAGGTATGGTGTTCTTGGGATGCAACTCAGTATTCTTCGTCCTCCAAACACGACGAGTTGAGTTTATACCAAAAAGTTCTACTTTGGTTTCATCTGACCACATGACATTCTCCCAATCCTCTGCTGTATCATCCATGTGCTCTCTGGCAAACTTCAGACGGGCCTGGACATGCACTGGCTTCAGCAGCGGAACACGTCTGGCACTGCGGGATTTGATTCCCTGCCGTTGTAGTGTGTTACTGATGGTGACCTTTGTTACTTTGGTCCCAGCTCTCTGCAGGTCATTCACCAGGTCCCCCCGTGTGATTCTGTGATCTTTGCTCACCGTTCTCATGATCATTTTGACCCCACGGGATGAGATCTTGCGTGGAGCCCCAGATCGTGGGACATTATCAGTGGTCTTGTATGCCTTCCATTTTCTGATGATTGCTCCCACAGTTGATTTTTTCACACCAAGCTGCTTGCCTATTGTAGATTCACTCTTCCCAGTCTGGTGCAGGTCTACAATACTTTTCCTGGTGTCCTTCGAAAGCTCTTTGGTCTTGGCCATGGCGGAGTTTGGAGTCTGACTGTTTGAGGCTGTGGACAGGTGTCTTTTATACAGATGATGAGTTCAAACAGGTGCCATTCATACAGGTAACGAGTGGGGGACAGAAAAGCGTCTTACAGAAGACGTTACAGGTCTGTGAGAGCCAGAGATTTTCCATGTTTGAGGTGACCAAATACTTATTTTCCACCCTGATTTAGGAATAAATTCTTTACAAATCCTACCATGTGAATTCATGGATTTTTTTTCACATTCTGTCTCTCACAGTTGAAGTGTACCTCTGGTGCAAATTACTGACCTCTGTCATCATTTTAGGTGGGGGAACTTGCACAATCCACAATCGGTGGCTGACTAAATACTTTTTTGCCCCACTGTATGATAACATACAATCTCATCTTAGCTGTGCTTTCTAGCCTAGACCAATGATCTAATAAGGATACTCCTAAATCAAAACCCACAGAAATTATTACATGCTTTTTCCAATCCCACGGCGTTGTTGCCTTTTGGCGTTTTCATAACCTTTCATCAAGGGCATACTGCTACTACTCTCCTGTCCACAAAACATTCTCTCGGATAGATTTTTTTCTTTTATTGATAAACGTGCTCTTCCACTGGTTGAAACTTGCAATTATCAATCTATTGTTATTTCAGACCATGCTCCCCTAGTGATGAGAATGCACATCCCTGGTGCCAATCGCATATACTGCCCCTGGAGTTTTAATCCTCTTTTACTCTCTAATGAAGCATTCATGAATTTTAGAAAATCTGAGATTAGAGACTTTCTTGAACCAAACCAGACCCCTGGGATGTCTTTTTCAGTCATATGGGAGTCACTGAAAGCCTATCTTCGGGGTCAAATTATCTCATTTTCAGCAGCAAGAAAAGAAGCTGACACTGAGCACTTGAAACAGCTATTATATGATATTTTGCGGTTAGATATAAACTACAGTCACTCACCATCGGAAAGCACCCTTAAAGAACGTCAGACCCTCAAAATGAAATTTGATCTTTTTTCAACAAAGCAAGTGGAGCAACCTATCCTAAAGTCTAGACGTACTTTCTATGAGGAGGGAATTGGCAGTGTCTTAGCACATCAAATACGTCAAAAGTCATCCAAACAGTTCATCTCTGAAATAGCTGATGAACAGGGCCTAAAGCATACAGACCACGCAGAAATCAACTCCTGCTTCCAACAATTTTACTCTTATTTATATACCGCAGAATCACGCCAAGATGAGTCTGCTATGGACAGTTTCCTTAGTTACCTCAGTATAACCACAGTTGACCCAAAACTGGTTACTGAACTCGAAAGGGACCTCTCTATCCAGGAGGTCATGATGGCGATTGGTGGAATGCAAAGTGGCAAGTCCCCTGGACCAGATGGATTTTTAAAGACATTTTCTAACGAACTTGCACCACTTCTGCTGTCAGTCTTTTTGGAGTCCTATTCATCTGGCACTCTCCCTCCAACTATGAGAGAAGGGTTTTTTTCACTCATTCTTAAAAAGAACAAAGACCCTCTCCAATGTAGCTCATACTGGACGATTTCACTGCTAAACACCAATGCAAAAATTCTTGCAAAGATTTTTTCACAGCGCTTAGAGGTCGTGTTACTAACAATCATCTCCACAGACCAAACCGGCTTTATCAAGGGCAGACACTCTTTCTTCAACATTAGACGCATCTTAAGCATAATTCATGACCTTCCCTCAAAGGATTACACCTGAAGCCCTACTGTCACTTGATGCTGAGAAGGCCATTCCACCGGGTGGAGTGGGACTACCTTTTATATAGTTTGAGCAAATTTGCCGTCCCGGGCTGCTCTGTCACTAATTATCGTTACTGTACTTTCATTACAAGTGTTATACTGTAAAAGCAACAGGCTGCACTCTGATTCAGCTCCTGCGCAGAGCTGATTATTAAATATGTGCATTCAGTCTCCACATGTGTAAAGACAGTAACACCAACTTTATTTTATTTTTTTAAGCTTGTACCTCAGTAACTCCTCATTAATCTGTAACTATGGATTAAACTGTAGAACTGAAAAAATGTAAGAGAAGAACTTCAGATCCTGAGCGTGTGAGGAGAGAAGGATCAGCTTTATTTCAGATTTAAGAGATAGACTTTATAATTCAGTTTGCGTTGGTTCTGTTCTCTTTGCGATTACAGGAGCTGCCCTCAGGTTCAGACCTCAGCACCAGTCAATGACAGCAGACAGATCATCCAACATGTTCACATGTTAACTGCAAAATTAACTGATGAAAACAGTACAAAGGTTAAAGTACCACATGTGCTGTCAGTGAAAGCTGCAGCTGTTTTATTGATGAAGTCAAAGACAAAAAGTCAAAAGGATTAATCACCCATGTAACTGTGTCACTATATATCAGCATTAACATAGCCCTGTTTGGTGTTTCAAAGAGCTGCTGATCTGTAAATGTCCGGAGACTCTGGAGAGTATCCGAGTATTTATGACGTTACACGTTACACAAACCAAAAGTCTCCATCACAGTGTTCATGAAGATGAGGAGTACTGAAGATTTCCCAGTGAGGGAGCTGCTGGTGAAGATGATGAGTTCCGCTTGATCAATGCCATGAGCTTCAGTCTTCCTGGTGTTTCTTGAATGAAGCCTCTATGGGCAGAAATCTGTGCCATCAGAACCTGAATATGAATAAGTTAAATTTGAATTTGAATTGCTCAGATTGAATCTGAATTGTAACTTGAATAAATGCTTTAAAATACTGAACATGAATTATCCTAATTTGAAATTCAATTTATTGGTTTGAAAATGATCATCACTAAATTGAAATTTAATTTTATATTTTGAAAACGAATTAATTTTCTTTGAAACCGCATTTTATCCTTTAAAAATTCAGCTTTCGAATAATTTCAGATTCACTTCTCACCATTCAGTTTCAGTTCTACAATTCAATTTCAGTTCCAAAATTCAGTTTTTTGGGACTTAAATCCGGTTCCGGTTCAAGAGTAGTCGAGTGCAGATTAATAGAACTACGTTTTGCTAGCAGACCTACAGCATCTTGAGCTGAATTAAGACTTCAGAAGTCATTTGTCATGTCGAATGACCAGCGGATAAACTCTCAGGTTACTAATAAATGTATTACATGTATAGGAACAAGCGTCATGTTAACAAATGATAGCCATACAGTACCTTTAATCTTATTGTAGGTGTTAGCTAAAAATGCTAATTTAGCGTAGTTTGCCCTGAATTCAGCTTTGACAAACAAATATGATCGACTGTTTCTAGTAGAATTCCAAAGTTGTCATCTTGTACCCTCTCAGAGTATGCTTGCAGAGACCCCTACAGTAGGGAAACATGCAAACCGGTAGGGATGGGTATTGATAAGATTTTCACGATTCTGATTCCATTTTCGATTCTGTTTAACGATTCGATTCTTTATCGATTCTCTTATCGATTCTTTTTTAAAAAGGAGAACACTAAGCTTAGAACTTTGTTTTATATCTTCTCTTTGAACAAGATAGAAATTTACAAGTAACATGGCCTTACAAACCCAGCAGTGAGATCTTAAGAGATCCAGCCTACGGCTCTTCAATGGGGTGTCACAGGGTCCCCAGGAAAAAAAATTGTAAATGTAAAATAATAAAATAAATATTCTTCTGTAGCAATAACAAAGTATAACATAAATTATTCTGTAGCAATTACACAAGAATATCCAGTAATGTCCCTGCCTACAATTAAACACATTCACTTACCGAAAATCGGGGGCATCTGCTGTGGCAGCCTTTTACCACAAACTTAGTCTCTGCTCGGTGACATTAGTCTATCCTGGCCTGAAAGGAGACGCTACCGGTAGACTGCAGCAAGAACTGCCAGCATCTGAGCCAGACAGACTCTGTCTCTCTCATCATGATCACCTAAATGCACAGTAATGTCAGGTTTTGTAATAAGACAGATCGCGCTAACATACACTCAACAAATATATAAACGCAACACCTTTGTTACTGCTCCCATTCCCCATGGGATGGACGTAGAGACCTAAAATTCATTCCAGATACACAATATAACCATCCCCCCCAAACAGTGGTCACAAATCAATCCAAATGTGTGGTAGTGGGCACATCTGCTATATTGAGATAATCCATCCCACCTCACAGGTGTGCCACATCAGGATGCTGATCTGACATCATGAGTAGTGCACAGGTGTACCTCAGACTGCCCACAACAAAAGGCCACCCTGGAATGTGCAGTTTTTTGCGCTATTGGGGGTCTGGGGACCCAGAACCGGTCAGTATCTGGTGTGACCACCATTTGCCTCATGCAGTGCAACACATCGTCGCATGGAGTCTATCAGATTGTCAATTGTGGAATGTTGGTCCACTCCACTTCAATGGCTGTGCGAGGTTGTTGGATATTCGTGGGAACTGGTACACGCTGTCGTATACGCCGGTCAAGCACATCCCGAACATGCTCAATGGGTGACATGTCCGGTGAGTATGCTGGCCATGCAAGAACTGGGACATTCTCAGCTGCTATCTGCCCTGAACAATGTGAACCATGATTCATCCGTGAAGCGCACACCTCTCCAACGTGCCAGACGCCATCGAATGTGAGCATTTGCCCACACAAGTCTGTTACGGTGACGAGCTGGAGTCAGGTCAAGACCCCGATGAGGACAACGGGCATGCAGTTGAGCGTCCCTGAGACGGTTTCTGACAGTTTGTGCAGAAATTGTTTGGTTGTGCAAACCAATTGTTCCAGCAGCTGTCTGGGTGGCTGGTCGCAGACGATCTTGGAGGTGAACCTGCTGAATGTGGAGGTCCTGGGCTGGTGTGGTTACACGAGGTCTGCGGTTGTGAGGCCGGTTAGATGTGCTGCCATATTCTCTGAAACGCCTGTGGAGACGGCTTATGGTTGAGAAATGAACATTCAATGCACGGGCGACAGATCTGGTTGACATTCCTGCTGTCAGCATGCCAATTGCACGCTCCCTCATTGCTTGTGGCATCTGTGGCATTTTGCTGTGAGACAAAACTGCACATTCCAGGGTGGCCTTTTGTTGTGGGCAGTCTGAGGTACACCTGTGCACTACTCATGATGTCAGATCAGCATCCTGATGTGGCACACCTGTGAGGTGGGATGGATTATCTCAATATAGCAGATGTGCCCACTACCACACATTTGGACTGATTTGTGACCACTGTTTGGGAGGGATGGTTATATTGTGTATCTGGAATGAATTTTAGGTCTCTATGTCCATCCCATGGGGAATGGGAGCAGTAACAAAGGTGTTGCGTTTATATTTTTGTTGAGTGTAATATGCACTGTTAGTTGATTATTTACCTGCCGCATTAACGGAAGAGGACGTGCAAACGTTACTGCTGCTGCTGGGTTGAGATTCACGAGTCCGGAGCGGAATTAAAAACACGACATTCATTTAAGGTCATCGCGTGTTTTGTGAGCAAATGCTTTTGCATATTTGCAGTGTTTCCTCCCTTAAATGAAATATCTACTTTTCAAGTACTGCAAGTTTCCCTGTTGTCATCTGTTCTCATAAAGTATAACCAAACTTTTGAGCGTTTGAGCCGCTTACGCGCCGTGTTTCCTGCCAGGTAAATGACGCTCCGCAACGTGGTGACGTCATTCGGGGCGACTGGAATCGATAAGGGAATCGTTTGCAAAAATGGCAAACAATTCCAAGGAATTGAAACAGTGGGAACCCGGTTCTCAACAAGAACTGGTTTTCGATACCCATCCCTACAAACCGGTGTCCAAACCTTTGTATTTTAGCTTTATTTATGTCTTTAGCTTTATTATTTATTTATGTCACACAATATTCGAAGCACATAGCCCACACTGTGGGAATTTACGACTGTGCATAAATCCTCCTAATATTGGTACGATCTGAGCTCAGACACTAAGCGACTAAGCGAGGGGGCGGGGGGAGCTGCAGCCTGTGATGTGAGTGAGCTGATGGAGAAACGCAGCCAACCAGACAGAGGAGAACTAAAGTTCAACCAGGTACCAAAGCAAATCATTCGTACTGTACAAATAATGTAAATATGACGGTGTATCACGAAAGATTGATATCAAACTGATCGCTTGACCCATATTACGTTACTTGCTCTTCAAGTGAATCAACAAATGGCGAAATGAAAAGACGATCAACAACAATGCTGTTTCTTTAGAGAGTCTTAGCTTACATGTGTGTTTATTTCATTTTTTCAGTTGTTACCCTCCATGGCTAAATAAATCGGTTTCAGTTATGTACTGAAATATAAGAATGGATATAAGGGGCTTCTTTCAAAGAAAAAACTCTGGTAGATGTTATTTTATATATTATGCTTTGTATGTTGTTCAGTATATCTATGCAAAACAAGAGGAACTTCAATACACAGCAGTATATTCACAGTTTAAACCAGATATTTACATACACTTTGTGGAAAACAGAAGAACATTTTTTTACTGTACAACATCAATTTAGAGTAAACTTGTTTTGTTTTGGATAAATAAATATTGAAATATATTTTGAATTAATTAAATGTCAGAATAAAGAGAGACAGAGCTTCTATTTTTATCACTTTCATCAAATTTAGGAGTACATATACACTAAGTTTATTGTTAATTAATAAGAAAACTGCAGACGATTCCATTCTGAGCTGAAGAAGCTTCTGATAGGTTAGTAGAGTCCATGTGAGTAAATTGGTGGCACAGCTGTGGATGCATATAAGGCAAAACACAGAGCCTGTTTCTTTGACATGGGAAAATCAAGAGATGTCAACCAAAACACCAGGAAAAGGATTGTGGAGCTCCATAAGTGTGGCTCAATTTTGAATACAATTTGGTGCCATTTGCAATTAAGAAATACAGATAGTTTCTGTCTTTACTCTTAAAGTTAACAAATGTGTTTTTTTTATATTCATCAATCTAAAGAAATTTAGTCTGATTTGATGTTACAATTAAAAAGTGTATCTGTTTTTATCTGAAGAATACATAAATATCTGGTTCTTATCAGACTGAACTTATCAGTCTTTGCTCGATCACAGCGGGTGGTCATCCCCTTGTCATCAAAGCGTAGGTGTTGCATCATATCTTGGAAGCGGCTTCGTGCCATAGTTCCAATTATCTGTGTGTTTCCCAGGTTTGCTGACCAGCAGTCATTTACAGATGGAACCCTGTAAACCCCCCGCAAGATGACAATTGCAATAAATGCCATTAGTTCAGGGAGGTCCATGAACCAATGAACATGCTCCGTTTGTTGTGCATGTTGAATAGTCCATTCTTGATGATTGAGAATGCTTCAAGATGAAACACAAAAGGAAGTTCACAGCTTTTAGCAGCTCCCCCACCCCCTCATTCACACACACCCACTCCCCTCCCTCCAGAATTCCTAGGTAACAACCTAATTTACATATCGTTAGCTTCATAGCATAAGTGCCTAAGTCATTGACTTAGTCAAATGACTTAGGCAATTATGCTATGAAGCTAACGATATGAATGACTAGCCAATTTAGCTTCCACTTGGCTGAAGCTAAAGCTTAGCTTTTAAAGGTAGAACGGTAGAAGCCTGGGAGTCCTAGTAATCACATGTTAGAATTGTATATACAGGTGCTTCCAGATGCCTATAGCACCTGCTGCTTATTGCATTTGTGTATAATACGTAATAAACATTAAGACTAAACAGTGTCTTTATTTTATCAGACGTCTTTATTTGCGCTGGAAGACAATAAAATACAGATGCATCTGGAGATTATCCTATGAAATCCTATTCTAACGGCTGATTTCCCTCCCCCAGGCTTGTAACTGTGGCTTCCTGTCCTGGGGTTGGCTGTTCTCCTGCCCTGCACTCCATCCTTTTGTTCATACTCCAAGACTATTTTTCTATATCGTTAGCTTCATAGCATAATTGCCTAAGTCATTTGACTAAGTCAATGACTTAGGCACTTATGCTATGAAGCTAACGATATGTATTCTTACCCCCTAGCAACCGCCATTTCATAATGTTGCAAGCAATCACAAACTCTACAGTCTGTCTAACTCCAGTGTATCCCAAGCAATCTATTATTCTGAAAAGAGCTAAACTCAACATAAACTGAACCCGCATTAAAGTTAGCTCGGTGCTTACCTTTAGATGAGCCCACAAACCGAGAGAAACTC
This sequence comes from Maylandia zebra, assembly GCF_041146795.1. Lineage (NCBI taxonomy): Eukaryota > Metazoa > Chordata > Actinopteri > Cichliformes > Cichlidae > Maylandia > Maylandia zebra. The sequence continues at coordinate 2,499,533 of NC_135169.1, read as the reverse complement.
CGTGATGAAGCTGGAACTCTTTCCAAACACAGGAAACAGATCAGGGAGCAGAGACCCACGTGGTTCCCGTTGATTACAGCTACAATCCAGGACACAAGGGTGTGCAGATCGATGCAGACATCGATCCAAACGTTGGTAGTGGTATATGTTCCTGTAAGTTCACTACTTTACTCCCGTTTCATAAAAAAGCAGCTCTCTCTGCTCGACTCCTCTCCTGCACAGACACTTTGCTCCGTCCCCTTTTCCGGCTCTGCTGTGATTTGTTGCTGCGAGGTCACGTGACTCAGCGTCACAAGGTAACCACGTGGGGTGTTATTTCAAAAGTAGCGCCTATCTCCTTTTCCTAAATTCTTTTCCTTGGCCTCGATGAAAATCGTGGGAAGGAGATTTGCTAAGGACTCAGGGAAAGAGAGGAGCGATGTGACACCGGATGTCCGCCCGTTGAAACTACATTGTGCAGAAGATGGACTACAAAACAAACTCTTACTTCGTCACAATGTGTTTTAACCCCGAGAACAGCCTGTTAAAAATATCCTTTCATTACAAAGTTTTGAAGAAAATTTTAAAGAAGAAGGAACCTTTAGGGTCAGATTTACTAACATCTGCAGCAGCTCAAAGACATCTTTTGATGTTAAAAAGCTGCTGGATTTACTGAAGAGACTCAGTGTCAGTTTGTGACTGAAGTTATGACAAATGTGTTTGTAAGAGTTTCACTTTCAGGAGAAGAAGATTTAAATGAGTGACACAAATGTAAATTACAAAGTCTGTGGTGCACAATTTACTACAAATTGCACAAAATCTACCACAGAATCCTGTCTTGTTCATGCTGTGGTTGTGATAGTGAGGACAGTTTATTGTTTTAGGGGGAGATGTTATCAAAACAAGTCTCTGATCCGCTCAAAGTTGTTATTTCAGTTCCAACAGTTTGGCTCTGGCCTAAAACTCTCCAGTCAGATCTTATACTGATTATTTTGAGGTGAGCCCCACTTATTGTTCCTTAATAATACAGTTTATGTGAAACCAAGCAGAAATGAATTACGCTTCTTAAATTTTTATAGTGCACACAGCTAACTCTTTCTACTGAATATGTAAAAAATAAAAGTGTTACTGTGTTACATGCCTGAATGTTGCTCATGGTCTGATGGGAAATAATGTTTTCTGTTCTTTAGCACATCGAACAGTCAACTGTTCACAGAGTTTAGGTTTAAAGGATGAAACAGTTTGTACTGATGCATCTCTCCTCTCCTATCTGAAGAGTATGTAAATATCTGGTTTCAACTGTATATTTGATGATGTTGGTGTTTGGCTTGATTGTCAGAACAAAGAGGGAGAGAGAGGAACAGCGAGAGAGAGAGAGAAACAGAGAGGGAGAGAGATGAACAAGAGCAGGTGAGACACACATGGTAGTCACATGGTTGTTTACCAAAAGTATCACCGTATCATAGGTACTCATGTATCTCATACCTAGTGTTTCTTTTTAGGTTTGTTATTTTTCAAATTCTATATTTATTACGTTCTGCAGGCTTGTTTGCACAACAAGGCTAAATAATTATATAAACTTTTCTCAATCTAAATAGTGGACTTTGGTAGAATTAAAAAAAAGGTGCAGTGCAGGTCTATGATGATTTTTAGTGCTACTATCATCTAGTTCTGATTCTGGTTCTGTCTTGGTTAAATCCTAAGTAGTCCTGATTTTAAACTGTTGCAGTCCAGTTTTAATTCCAGATCAGTTCTGGGTCTGGTTGAATTGGGGTTTAGTCCTCGTGTCTTGATACAGCCCCGACTTTGACCCGAGCAGCACCAATTAGTGGCTGAACGACAGAGTTGTCTATGAAGACTATGAGTGTCTTCATAGTTTTATTTTTGATATTCACCAATTTTTATATACTGCAAAAAAAACCCCCAAAAAACCGAAAATAAGTATTATAATGCAAATTTGCAAAAATAAATAGCATATGAATCAAAATAAACTATTTCCAGCAGTGCAATATGTATCCTAAGCATCCCAGAAACGACACAGAAAGTCATAAAGTCAAACATAACTTTTAAAAACACCAGTATAGGCTTACAAGGCCCTGATGGTAAAGAACTAAATTTCTGTGAAAATGACGTCACTTCCGGTTTTAGGCAGGTCATGGCGCATATGTGATAGTTCGCGCTGATGGACGTAGGAAGTGTTACGAAAAGCTGATCGGATCGGCAAAGCCTGTTTCTGGAATATTATGTTTTTGTTGCTGCAAGTGCTTTTTATGCAATTTTTGCAAAGCTTTATGTGGAAGGAAACTGTGACCGAGGACAAGCTGATGGCATAAGATGTAAGTACAACTCCTCCGGTTTCATATGCAAAAAAAATTATTGCGCTAGCTTTCATGGTTCCAGTGCTACCGAGATTTAAAAATAGTTATGCAAAACGGAGCGTGCCCGCTCCGACCGGCTTTAAACGGTTAAAGGAAACTGTTGATCGTTTTAAGCCTGCAGGGTCTCCAAATGATGCTGTCCCTCCTCGACTCTTATAGGAGGTGTTACCTACAGTTGGACCTTTGGTTCTCCAGCTGGTAAATTAATTATTTGATCTTAAATATGATCAACCTATCTCTAATAATCAGCTATGTACCACAGGCCTTCAAGCTGGCTGTAGTTAAACCTTTACTCAAAAAGCCATCTCTAGACCCAGCAATCTTAGCTAATTATAGGCCAATCTCCAACCTTCCTTTCATATCAAAAATCCTTGAAAGAGTAGTTGTCAAACAGCTAACAGATCATCTGGTGAGGAATGGTTTATTTGAAGAGTTTCAGTCAGGTTTCAGAGCTCATCACAGCACAGAAACAGCTTTAGTGAAGGTTACAAATGATCTTCTTATAGCCTCTGACAGTGGACTCATCTCTGTGCTTGTCCTGCTAGACCTCAGTGTAGCGTTCGATACTGTTGACCATAATATCCTATCAGAGCGATTAGAACATGCTGTAGGTATTACAGGTACTGTGCTGCAGTGGTTTGTATCATATCTATCTAATAGACTCCAATTTGTACATGTAAATGGAGAGTCCTCTTCACACACTGAGGTTAATTATGGTGTTCCACAGAGTTCAGTGCTAGGACCAATTCTGTTTACATTATACATGCTTCCCTTAGGCAGTTTCATTAGAAGACATAGCATATCAAATTTCCCCTTGTGGGACAATTAAAGGATTATTCTATTCTATACATTTTCACTGGTATGCAGATGACACCCAGCTCTGTCTATCTATGAAGCCAGATAACACATACCAATTAGTTAAACTGCAGGAATGTCTTAAAGACATAAAGACCTGGATGGCCGCTAACTTTCTGCTTCTTAATTCAGATAAAACTGAGGTTATTGTACTCAGCCCTGAAAATCTTAGAAATATGGTATCTAACCAGATTGTCGTGGCCTTTTACTTTCCAAACAAAAAAAATCCAAGGAAAGGCCGTGGGTGGCAACGGGAGGTTTGTTTTGGAACGCACTTCTGACTCATTGTTTAAAAATCATATGCCGTTTATTTCAGGAAAAAAAAAATACAAACAGAAATCAGCCAAATAACTTCTTAAAACTTAAACGAAGGTTAACTTAATTTTCTTTAACAATTCAAAAGTGGTCAAAAAATCATTTTTTAACCCTCCCGTCCTCCCATCTGACATTTGGCAAACAAAACAAAAACCTCTTTACCACACCCATCCCGGGTGCTCTTAATCTCTTAATTAATGGGAGGGTCCATAAACTAATAAACCAATCACTTTCCAAAAGCATTCAACAAAAATGGCCACAACATTCCGGCCCCTAATTCCTGTGTAACATGAATTAATTCTTTCTAAGTGGCCATCACCAAATGCAATACCAACAATTTTCTTCAGCAGTCCATCCGTATAGGTCTTCTTAAAAAACAAACAAAAGGAAAGGTCAATGTTCTATGATTTCAAGTCTCTGATGTTCATGTGTTTGCTTTGTGTGTATTCAAAAAAGGTGTATGTTGTATAATGGAGTGTAGGGCAAAGTGAGTGTCAGTGTAAATGTAGAGCCAGAGGTTCCAGAACTTGGCTCAGTTGGAGGCAAACATTCATTGTTTCCTCTAGATGGCCTCCACCAGGAGACATATTTTGTTGATTGGCCTCTCCAGCTCATTTGTTCGTGTCTTAACTCTAACACGGCGAACTACTCCGTGTGCATCGGCCATGGTTTCAGTGATGCGGCCAATGGGCCAAGAATTTCTTGGTGCAGCTCCATCAACAACAAGCACAACATCACCAATGCAAAAGTTCCTATGAATCTTGTTCCATTTCTGTCGTTCCTGCAACATAGGAAGGTATTCTTTCACCCACCTTTTCCAGAATAGATCCGCAATATACTGGGCTTGTTTCCATCGTCTTCGCAGATACAGATCCTCTTTTTTAAATAAACCTGGTGGCAGCACAGGTTTGCCTTTTAACTGGAGCAAGTGATTTGGAGTAAGAGCTTCTACATCATTGGGATCGTCAGAAGAAGGTGTGATTGGGCGGTCATTCAGTATAGCCTCCACTTCACAAAAAACTGTATGCAAGGTTTCATCATCTAGTACTTGCTGGTTTGTGATAGAGTATAATATTCTCTTTATTTCTTGCACCAAGCGCTCCCATACGCCACCATGATGGGCCCCATAGGGCGGGTTAAAGGTCCACTTTATGCCATCCTGTGCTAAACCTTTTTGGATTTTACTTTGGTTTAGCTCTAACATAGCTTGTTTTAACTCACGATTTGAGCTGACAAAGTTGGTTCCATTGTCTGACCGGATTTCTTTGACCTGTCCTCTGCGGCAGATGAATCTCCTGATGGCATTAATGCAGGAGCCTGTATCAAGAGAATGTGCCACCTCAAGGTGGACTGCACGACAGGTTAGGCATGTGAAGAGAACTCCATATCTCTTAACAAGACTCCTGCCTCTCTTTACTTCTATTGGTCCAAAATAATCAACACCAACATAAGTAAATGGTGGAAGATCAGCTGAGATTCTGTCAATAGGAAGATCAGACATTTTCTGCTCACCTGGCTTTTGCCGTCGTCTTTGACACACTATGCAATCTCTGATTATTTTTCTAGCTGCTGAATTAGCATGAGGGATCCAGTATTGACGGCGAAGGGTTGAAAGCATGTGATTTCTTCCTCTGTGACCAATCTTTTCGTGAATATGCTGAAGAATAAGCTTTGAAACATTGTTTTCTTTTGGCAAAATTGCAGGATGTCTTGTTTCCTCAGGTAAATCCGCTTTGCTCAGTCTTCCACCCACTCTCAAGACACCATTAGCAACTACAGGATCAAGCTTATACAGATGACTTGACTTACTTACAGTGCCAGAGTTTAGGGCAGTCATTTCATCAGCAAAATGTTTTCTCTGCACAAAGCTCACTATAGCTTCCTCAGCCTTGGACAAATCCTCAGTTTTGAGCAGAGTGTTCCATTTATCCTCTTGCTTAACACATATTTGACTTCCACAGTGCGTGCCCAGCAACTTCTGTCTTTTCCTTGTTTGCAGTTTAAGTCTTTCTTTTACTTTCAGGATCCATGCCACACACCTTTTTAATTTTGTCCAGCTGGAGAAGTACAACAGCAGCTTAGTAGTGGGACACACATCTTCTTTCAGCACAGCTGCACACATCAGGCCCTCCCCTTTTATTTCTGGGTCAGCTTCCAAATGGACAGATACACAATTCATGCCTACAGGCCAGTGACCAACAGGTTTACTGAGAAATTCTGGACCACTGATCCAGGTGGACGATTTCAGGAAACAGCCAACTGTCATTCCTCTTGTGGCTGCATCGGCTGGATTCAGCTTTGAACTGATGTACCTCCACTGCTCAACTTTTGTCAAAGCATGAATGGTGGAAACTCTATTAGCTACATACGTTTTGAACCGTATGGTTGTGTTTGCAATGTACTGTAGCACAGTTGTGCTGTCAGACCAAAAGACTGACTCACTCAGATTAAGATTAAGTTCAACTGATAGCATTTTGTCTAAGCGCACAGCTAAAACTGCAGCAGCCAGCTCAAGACGTGGGATGGTGACTTGTTTTAACGGCGCCACCCTTGCTTTACCAATAATAAAGGAAACACACACTTCCTGCTTGCCATTAGATAGCCTAAGATATGATACGGCACCATATCCAGTTTCACTGGCATCGCAAAAGTGATGCAGCTGTGCACTTTCTATCTCCCCAAATCCTTTGGGTGTGACACATCTACCAATACTAAACTTGTTAAGAAGAACTAAATCCTCAACCCATTTTTGCCAGGTTTGTGCCATTTCTGCTGGTATTGTCTCATCCCAGCCAACCTCAGTTTACATAGATGTTGCAGAATTTGTTTTGCAGGCAGAATGACTGGAGCTAAGAAACCCAAAGGGTCATAAATGGAGCTGACATTGGACAGAATACCACGTCTTGTAAGTGGTTTGTTCTTGTTCACAATACTGAATGTGAAAACATCACGTTCAATATCCCATTGCACACCGAGAGCTCTTTCTGTGGGTAGCTGATCCCGACTAAGGTCCAGCATCTTTACACCTGTGGCTCTATTTTCCTCCGGGATCTGACAGAGGACAGAGCGATCACTACATACCCACTTATTGAGCTTAAATCCCCCCTTGGCACACACCTCAGTAAGCTGCTGATAAAGTGAGATGGCCTGCTCAACAGACTGAGCAGATTTAAGACAGTCATCTACATAAAAACTATGCCTGATTGTATGTATAACCTCCTCTGGGTACAGATGTTGGTTGTCATCAGCAGTCTTTAGTAGTGCATAGGTGGCACAGCTGGGGGAGGATACTGCACCAAAAATGTGGACCAGCATTCTATGTTCCACCAGCTGTTTTGTGATGTCACCATCGGGCCACCAGAGAAAACGTAAAAAGTTTACGTGTTCCTCAGCTACTCTGACCTGATGAAACATCCCTTTAATGTCTGTCATAAGTGCTATTGGACCCTGCCGAAAGCGAATCAGCACACCTAATAAAGTGCTAGTCAGATCTGGGCCTTGTAATAGCTCTTTGTTCAGTGATGTTCCAGAAAATGTTGAAGCACAATCATACACAACACGCAGTGTTTTCTTGCGGGGGTGGTAGACCCCATGATGAGGTATATACCACACCTTTCCTTCCTCATTCTTCAACTGTTCTTGTGGTATGATTTCTGAATGTCCCTCCATACTAACATTGTGCATGAATTCTTTGTATTCTTCAAAGAATAACTGATCCTTCTGAAACCGTTTTAGCAGATATTGCGCCCTCTGCTGAGCCACCTGCTTGTTGTTTGGCATTCTTACTTCAGGTTTACGAAAGGGTAATTTCAAGTAATAATGGCCATCCTTAAGTACAGCTGACTCTGACATTATGTTCATGAACTGTTTATCTTCTACAGACATTTCTGCACGCTCATTACACTGGTTCTCCACAAAATCTTGATTATACTGCTTAACCAGCATTTCCTCTAAACTACTTATAGAAATGCGGTTTACCTGGACAAAACTAGCATCATGCTCATCCCTTTCACTACCCTGACTGAGTGGCCCATTGACAACCCAACCGAGACGAGTTAGCACAGCATAGGGTCCATTACCCTCACTGTTAATGATTCTCCAAGGTTCCAGCGCTTTGGGAGAATTCACACCAATAAGCAGCCCAATGCCAGCATTTATCGGTGTCAACTCAACCTCCTTTAAGTAAGGCCATTTTCTTAAGTTTTCTTCTTTAGGGATATTTTCTTTAGTGACAGGAATAAACTTTTGAGTGTACACATCAGGCAACCTCAAATACTCATTCTGTTTCAAAGCAGCTACTTCCATACCAAAAAGTTTATAGCTACTCACTGGCCTTTCCTGACCCATAGTCTTTAACATGATTTCCACTTTTTTTCCAGATGTATTTAACTGCATCATCAACGCCTCAGTGCAAAACGTTGCAGAGCTGCCGGGATCAAGAAAGGCGTACGTCTCCACAACCTTCGTCCCATTTTCCAACTTCACTTTTACTGGAACAACTGACAAGGCACATTCATTAGCCCCGGCCCCAGTATAGCTACCAAAGTTCAAAGAAACAAGAGCATTTGAGACTGATGATTCCTTACATTCAGCTTTAGCTGCTTGCCACTGCCGTTCATTTGAGTCTATGTGGAGAACAGTAGGGTGATTTTTGTTACAGGTGTGGCACGTCAAACGATGTGGACAAGCTTTACTCATGTGGCCTCTCTGTAAGCAACCAAAGCATAAACCTTTACTCTTAAGGAATGTCACCTTTTCTTTGTTGGCCTTTAGTTTGAATAAGTCACATACGTCCAAAAAATGAGTTTGGTCACAAAACAAGCACCGAGTTTGATCTAACCCTTTATCTTCATGGCTTATCTGAATCCGTTCCGGTTTGAGTTTGTCATTGATCTGTTCTGAAACTACAGCTACAGAAGTAGCAAAGCTACTGCTTTTAGTTTTAAGCGGTGTCTTTGATGGTTTTGAAGCTATCTTTTCTTTTGTGTTTTGACTCTCTCCAAAAACAGGATCTAATGCAGCTCTTGTTTGCTTTTCAAGAAAATCAAGAAGATCTTTAAACCCTGCTCTGCGATCGCACTTTTCTGTTATATCAACGATTATTAGTCGCCATTTATCACGAAGTCTAAAAGGCAACTTTGAAACAAGAATCCTCATATTGGTTGAATTTTCCAGCTCATCAAGAAACCCAGCTTCATCCATTGTGTTGAAGCAGCTTCTTAGAAAGAATGTGTAAGCACGTAATGCTGAAGCATCATCAGACTTTAAAACTGACCAGTTAAGAGCCTTGTCTATAAATGCAGACGTTATCTTTGCTCTGTTACCAAAGTTCCACTCAAGCTGCCTTTTTGCCTCAACATAAGCTGTCTGTGGACTCATGTGCATACAACTTCTCACTAAAATTCTGGGCTGTCCTGTAGTAAACTGTTCTAAATAATAAAGCCTATCCTGCATATTATCAGTTTTAGTCTCTATTTCTTGTTCAAAAGCCTTAAGAAAGGATCTAAAACGCAAAGGATCACCACCAAAAACAGGAATGTCTATAGCTGGAAGCAGTGACAACCTCTGTTGGTTTACAAGCATCTGAGTAATTTCATTTTGCTTTGTCATAATCTCTATTAGGGCACTGCTGTGAACATCAACCTGTGAAGAGATTGGCCTTGGGCTCTCCCCTTCTGGTTTGACCCCAGCAGGCACATGTGTCTCTAGGGGCATTGGCAAAGGAGAATGAACTAAAGGGGTTTTCTTTGGTCTTGGAGCCTTTCGAGCTGTAGCAGCAGGTATGAACTCTGTAGATGTTCCAGAAGGCGCTGTAATCCCGCCTTCTGATTCAACCTCAGCCCTGGATGCAAGGCTCTGCCGATCCTGAGCAGAGGTGAGAATTTGCCTTTTTGCATCAGCCTTAATCAACTTAGTTCTTAGAGCCAATGCTTCTTTTCTTGCTTTTAATTGAACTTCTTCCAGTTCGAGTGCATGTTTTTCTTGCAGTGCGTCCACCTCCGCTTTTAAAGCGGCTCTTTCCACTTCAGCTCCCATCAGCGCAATTGAAGCCGCACGCGAGCTTTTACTCCTTAAACTTAAGGCTGCTGTAACATTACTGGGCGCTTTACTAGAGCCCTTGCTGCCAGGTTTAGCAACTCGTTCAGAAATCATGTCGCTCGCTTCTTGCGCTACTTGTGAGACACTATCATGCGGCGCAATGTCACTGTCATGAGATGCTACCTTTGATTCAACATTAGAGGCTGCAACTTCATCCTTTTGTGGATCAGGGTCTGCAGTTCACCAAGTGTCGATTTCATGCAGAAAGTCTTTAAAACTGATCAGCTTAGGTTCATACCAATCGCTGTGATCTGTTTCTTTTTCGTCATCGTTCAGCAATTTTTGAACTGAAGTCTGTGAGTCCATAAACTCTCCCAAATAATCATTAAATGTTCTCATGTGTTCATCTATGGAGGCTTTTGATTCTCCAGCATCAATGAGAGCATTAATGTCATTTCGTTTTCTTGTCAGAACGCCAAGCTTCGCTCTGCGTTTTTTAATTAAATGAAAAAGCTCTCTTTCTTGTTCCTCCATTTTAACCAGAAAATTCGTTTCACAAGGTCCAAAAGATAATTGTTTAATACAAATGTTTCATGTTGCAGCTCAGCAACGGGAGGTTTGTTTTGGAACGCACTTCTGACTCATTGTTTAAAAATCATATGCCGTTTATTTCAGGAAAAAAAATACAAACAGAAATCAGCCAAATAACTTCTTAAAACTTAAACGAAAGTTAACTTAATTTTCTTTAACAATTCAAAAGTGGTCAAAAAATCATTTTTTAACTCTCCCGTCCTCCCATCTGACATTTGGCAAACAAAACAAAAACCTCTTTACCACACCCATCCCGGGTGCTCTTAATCTCTTAATTAATGGGAGGGTCCATAAACTAATAAACCAATCACTTTCCAAAAGCATTCAACAAAAATGGCCACAACACAGATTCTTACGCTGGATGGCATTACCTTGGCCTCCAGTAACATTGTGATGAACCTTGGAGTCACTTTTGACCAGGACATGTCCTTCAACGCACATATTAAACAAATATGTAAGACTGCTTTCTTCCATTTGCGCAACATCTCTAAAATTAGAAATATCCTGTCTCAGAGTGATGCTGAAAAACTAGTTCATGCATTTATTACTTCCAGGCTGGACTACTAGAATTCATTATTATAAGGATGTCCAAAAAACTCACTGAAAAGCCTTCAACTAATCCAAAATGCTGCAGCAAGAGTCCTGACAGGGACTAGAAAGAGAGAGATTTCTCCTGTTTTGGCTTCCCTTCATTGCCTTCCTGTTAAATCCAGAATTGAATTCAAAATCCTGCTCCTCACATACAAGGTCTTAAATAATCAGGCCCCATCTTATCTTAATGACCTTGTAGTACCATATCACCCTATTAGAGCACTTCGCTCTCGCTCTGCAGAACTACTTGTTTTTCCTAGAGTATTTAAAAGTAGAATGGTAAATGGCCTGTATTTATATAGCGCTTTACTAGTCCCTAAGGACCCCAAAGCACTTTACATATCCAGTCATCCACCCATTCACACACACATTCACACACTGGTGGGAGGCAGAGCCTTCAGTGTTCAGGCCTCTCTTCTGTGGAACCAGCTTCCAGTTTGGATTTGGGAGACAGACACTATCTCTACTTTTAAGATTAGGCTTAAAACTTTCCTTTTTGCTAAAGCATATAGTTAGGGCTGGACCAGGTGACCCTGAATCCTCCCTTAGTTATGCTTCAATAGATGTACGCTGCCGGGGATTCCCATGATGATGAGTTTTTCCTTTCCAGTCACCTTTCTCACTCACTATGTGTTAATAGACCTCTCTGCATTGAATCATATCTGTTAACCTCTGTCTCTCTTCCACAGCATGTCTTTTATCCTGCCTTCCGTCTCTCACCCCAACCGGTCGCAGCAGATGGCCCCGCCCCTCCCTGAGCCTGGTTCTGCCGGAGGTTTCTTCCTGTCGAAAAGGAGTTTTTCCTTCCCACTGTCGCCAAAGTGCTTGCTCATAGGGGGTCATATGATTGTTGGGTTTTTCTCTGTATCTATGAAGCGCCCACGTCTCTCAGATCAGCTGATCAGCTGTTCCTGAATGTACCCAGGACTGAGCATAAACTTAGAGGAGATCGTGCTTTTTCTGCAGCAGCTCCATTTATTCATTCAGTCATTTATTCTATGTATTTTGCCAGAAACGCCAGGCACTCTCAAAACTATTACAATGACCACCAAACAAACAATAAATGAGAGCAGGTGAACAGATTCCACACAAAGACATGAACACAAAGCGCGGACCCGATGCACCTGGACCAGCTGCGACCCATAGTAAGACCACATCTGGATCCCCTTCAGTTCGCTTATCAGCCTCGTCTCGGAACAGAGGACGCCATCATCTACCTGCTCAATCGTGTCTACACCCATCTGGACCAGCCGGTGAGCACTGTGAGGGTCATGTTTTTTGACTTTTCCAGTGCTTTCAACACCATCAGGCCGACCCTCCTGGGTGATAAGTTAGCAGCGATGCAGGTGGATGCTTCTCTGGTGTCCTGGATTGTTGATTACCTGACAGGAAGACCACAATATGTACGTCTCCCACAGTGTGTGTCTGACAAGGTGATTAGCAACACAGGGGCACCACAGGGGACTGTCCTCTCCCCCTTCCTCTTCACCCTCTACACCACAGACTTCAGCCACTGCACAGAGACCTGCCATCTTCAGAAGTTTTCTGATGACTCTGCGGTGGTTGGATGCATCAGCAGGGATGATGAGACAGAGTACCGGGCTGTGGTCGACTCCTTTGTCACGTGGTGTGAGCAGAATCATCTGCAGCTCAACGTGGCAAAGACCAAGGAACTGATCGTGGACTTCAGGAAGACCAGGAAACACTTGACCCCTGTTTCAATCCAGGGGGTCAGTGTTGACATTGTGGAGGACTATAAATACCTTGGAGTACACATTGACAATAAACTGGACTGGGCTAAAAACACCACAGCACTTTACAGGAAGGGCCAGAGTCGTCTCTATTTTTTGAGGCGACTGAGGTCCTTCAACATCTGCCAGAAAATGCTGAGGATTTTCTATGAGTCTGTGGTGGCCAGTGCGATCCTCTATGCTGTTGCATGCTGGGGGAGCAGGCTGAGGGTCGCAGATGCCAACAGACTTAATAAACTGATCCGTAAGGCCAGCAATGTTGTGGGGATGGAGCTGGACTCCCTCAAGGTGGTGTCGGAGAGGCGGATGCTGTCCAAGATAAAGACAATGTTGGATAACACCTCCCACCCACTCCATGACATGTTGGTCAGTCACAGGAGCTCGTTCAGTGAGAGACTGAGATTACCGAAAAGCACCACTGAACGACACAGGAAATCATTCCTGCCTGTGGCCATCTCCCTGTACAACGCATCCACTTAACACACTGTTTGCTGCTACAACTACACATGTTTCTTTTCCAAATATTTATTTATAAGTGACTTATGTATGTATGTATGTATATATATGTATATATTGTACTATTCTTAGTTAGCGTATTGTCTGTCTTGTCTTAATGTTGGTTTAAAATGGAGCACTGTAACAAAAAATAATTTCCCCCAGGGATCAATAAAGTATTCTGATTCTGATTCTGATTCTGATCAGTGACATGTCGTGTTTCTCACCCGGCGACATGAACACGGACACGCCGTCGGGGCAGAAAGTCAACATCTAACTGATTCTGAGCTGCAGCTTTTGTTCCTCTCCGGCCTAAAGAAAGCTAAATTTTTTCTGCTTAATACTTTTTTTTTTTAAAATTATGCCAAATTGAAAAATGCTTAGCTTGCTGTTGTTTTGTGTTTTATCCTCAGTTACTTTGAAACACTTACTGAGTCAAAATTGAATTTAATCAAATCAATTATAGAAATCATTGATGATACCCAGCCCTAGTGAGTAGCCTAAGCCCAACAGAAGTGGAGGCAGCTGTGGGTAATGAGAAAAGATGAAAAGGTTGATAACACATTATATGCAGTAAATACACTGCCCAGGTGTCCCCTCTCCCCACTGCCTGTCAATAAAGAACTTTGTGTTGACAAGATTGTTAGCTAATCATTTACAAATCTATAATATCTGCATGGACAGCGTTAACTGATGAGGTTGAAAAATTCAATACTCAAAAGTTTACTCTTCAGCCACCACTCTTCTGCCATCTGCCTTTTTTTTATTAGCCACAGTAAAGGCTGCGCTATGAATTCTGGGATATGTTGCGCCACGAATGAATAGAATTCAACTTTATAGATATGTGAGTATATTACAGAAATGGGTCTATTATGGTATGTTATAATGTACACGGTATGAAGTATATTGTGAATATTCTATAACTATAAGTATGTACAGGCTGTAGTGAGTACAAGCTATGTACAGGCTATGAACAGGATATAAATATGAAAAACTATACAGAATATGAAATAAACAACTTTACAGAAATCTGAGATATACAGCTATACAGAAATGGGAACTATGCAAGCTGCAAACAGTTGTAGGATTAAAAATTATCGAATGTACAGAATGATTATTTACACAGAGCTATACAGTAGTGCAGTTAAGATAAGTGAGATATAATTCCTACAGAGGCTATATAAAGTGCTAGTGGTTGTGAGTAGTGGTTCACTCCATGTTATTATTGTGTGTTTGAGGGTACAGTTGTCCATTGTGTGTGTGTATGTTCAGTTCATGTGTTAACGTGGGTCAGATGTCAGGAGGCAGAGTTCAGGAGTCTGACAGCTGTGGGGAAGAAGCTGTTCCGGTACCTGGTGGTCTTAGTCCGGAGGCTCCTGTAGCGCCTCCCAGAGGGCAGGAGGGTGAAGAGTCCATGTGATGGGTGACTGGGGTCTTTGATGATTTTCCCAGCCCTTTTCAGACACCGCTTCCTGTAGATGTCTTTTATGGCAGGAAGTGGTGCTCCGGCGATGCGCTGGGCAGTTTTCACGACCCTCTGCAACGCCTTCCGGTCTGAGGCAGAGCAGTTCCCGTACCAGACTGTTATACAGTTGGTCAGGATGCTCTCGATGGTGCAGCGATAGAAGTTCACCAGGATGTCTGAGGACAGGTGGTTCTTCCTCAGAGTCCTCAAGAAGACGAGGCGCCTGTGAGCCTTCTTGACCAGCTTGGAGCAGTTGGTCGTCCAGGTGAGATCCTCGGAGATGTGGACTCCCAGGAACTTGAAGCTGCTCACACGCTCCACAGCTGTAAGGGGACAGCTGTGGATGGGTGGATGTGGGTCAGCATTCCTCCTGTAGTCCACGAATGATACACCTGACTCCTTCAAGTCCGGGGAAATGAAGTGCGCATTTCCGGCCGCATTTGGAATTGGGACAGCCTTCATCACGTCGCTGTGGTGTAATCAGCCTACAAATGGGGTCTCAAAATTGTACCAAAAAACTCTGTACCTCCCTCTAACCACACACTTCTTCGGGTTTGCCATCAGCCCTGCCTGCCTCAGGGAATCCAGGACCGTGACCAACCACTGCACACTGAGGTATCACTATGAATGATGACATCATCCAGGTAAGAAACAGCATATGCAGTGTGAGGACACAGCTATCGCTACAGGAAGTGCTGAAAACTGGCCGGGGCTTCAAACAAGCCAAACGGAAGTGTGACGAATTGGTACGAACCACACAGAGTGGAGGAGGCCGTTTTTGTCTTTGGACTCTGCAGACAAGGGAATCTGCCAATCAGCTGTGTTTCAAAGTGGTGCTCCATGAGAGTCGTGCACACGGGCAGGGGGGAGAACACATCTGTAAAGCGCTGTTGCAATGCAGGAACATCTGCTTTATTGGAATGTGTGAGATGTTAATCACAATGCATCTTAAACACACACTCTAAAAGCGTCATGCCCACAGCACGTTTTTGAGAAAAATCAAATATTTTAGTCCTTGAAGATCATTTTAGAGTTTTTAATGAGCTGCAGGAACCCTGTTCTGTGTGAGTGGAGAACAGCCAAGTCGCCTCCTCTGATAAACCTCCACATGTACCACTGAAAACAGTTAAATTAGTTTGAATCTGAAATCATGGCTCAAACTACTTGTTCTGAGACCATTTCTTCATTTTCACAACAAACTGTTTAATAAGACAAACTTTACACAGAGTTCATCAAATAATACTAATGCTTTAACATTATCAAGATTTCATAATACAAACTTCAAATCAACAGGAAAACAGCTGCAGAACATGTGGATCAAAATGAATTCATTAAAAAACAACATGTGGACTTCAAGGATACAGTAAATACACTAAAGTGAAAGGAGGAGCCAAAATTTGAAGGAATTTGAATTAAGTAAAAGTAGTCACCTTATGATCTTTAAATTGGTCCTGATGTGTGCTGCTGTTTTTAACTTTCAACATTTCTTTGCTGCCACTGTGAATATGAATGTGGTCTTTGCCTAATTGAATAAAGGTTACACTGACTCACTGCTTCATCTTCTGGTACAAACTGGCATTACATTGAAGTACAGCCCAAAACCAGTTTAGCTTGAGTTTCTTTTTTTCTGGACATAAAGTCACAGCAGGTGTTTTTTCAAAGCTGGTGGACAGATTTAGTTCATTTTGGAGGTTTTAAGAGCAACTGCTGTGAAAACATTTGCAGTTTGGGGAGAAAATGATTTAAGAGAAGATTTTACCACAGCAAAAGATTAAATATGAAGGAAGGATTGAAATTTAACTGAGGTAACACATAAAATGAATACAACTACTAAACACTACTGTGTCCTAAGGAAACAAGGACTAAAATGTAACAGGGGTAACATTTTAGAGAATTAAATCCCTCAAAGGAAAAATAATAAACTTGATATGCATATCTATACATGCAGCTTCCTAAATGTAACATTCAGGATTATTCACTGCAGGTCCAGAAATCAGAGCTACCTCATCAGATCCAAGTGTGGTATCAGCTGACACTCTTTACAGGAGATTCCATCTGAACTCTGTGGAGCCTGATCTCAAGGTTTTTAAGTCTGAGCCTGAAACCAGAAGAGGATCTTTCTCTCTCTTCAGATTCATTGTGATCCAGTGATTTCAGTCCTGCATGATCAGGCTGATGTTTGCACGGAGCAGATAATGAAGTGAAGGTTTTTCCACATTGGTAATGTTGGGTCTAAACTCAGACCCCGCTGTATCCAGAACTTATTCCCATGAAAGAAAAGCAAGGCAACAATGTTCGATCGATTTCTTGCGCAAGGGAAGCCCTCATCTGTGTCCAGCATGACAATGAACCCCAAATGGTGGCCTCCTCTCGCTGCCTTTTATTGACAAACTTCAAACAATAGTTTACAAAACACCTCCCCTTGCAACCCCCCTTTGGTTACAAAGACAAGGCACTGTATGTAAATGTATACACTGAGTGTGTGTGTGTGTGTGTTATGTGAGAATTTGTGTGTGTGTTATGTGAGAATGTGTGTGTGTGTGTGTGTGTGTGTGTGTTATGTGAGAATGTGAGTGTGTGTGTGTGTGTGTGTGTGTGTGTGTGTGTGTGTGTGTGTGTGAGAGTCCTCCTGCTGACCAAAGGGTCATAAACCCCAGGAAGCTTTCATCAAAAGAAACAGATCTTTCAGATAGGATGTATCTACAATAAAACCTCCCCGGCACAGAGTGGCTGGAGAGGTGGTCAGGATCAAAGAGATGGCTTTGATCCTACTGCTTAAACTAAGACTGTACAAATTTAAGAAACACAATGGCAACATTCAACAATTAGACTTAACAGGTAACAGTGAAACAGTTTATTTACAGTGTGGGATCGTTTGTGTTCGGAGTATGAACTGAGATTCCTGAAGCTCTTGTCACACTGGTCACAGCTGAAGTTCACTTCCATGTGTGTACGTTCATCTTTGTTACCTGATTGTGAGAAGCTTTTGTCACAGTGTCTGCACTTGTATGGTGTCTCTCCTGTGTGGAATCCCTTATGCTTTTTCATTGAGCTCATGTCCAGTGGTGAAGGATGACCCACACTGGTCACAGATGTGCTTTTTGACCCCACTGTGGAACAGTTCATGTATTTTTAATGTACTTGGTGTGTGGAAGCCTCTCCCACATTCTTTGCAGTAGTTCATTTTGTCTCCACAAAGATCACAGAGAAACTCTTTCCCACCACCACAGTGATGAGTCTTCATTTTTCCAAACAGTTCATTCAGTATAACTCCATAAGTTTACTGATCATATTTATTCCAAACAATCAGGTTGAAAATACAGGATAAAAAGGTAAATACATCCTCACAGTAACTGCACTTGTAGAGTTACTTTCTGGTGTGGATCTGTTGGTGTTTTTTCAGCTGATGAGGATATTTAAAAGACTTTCCACACAAGTGACAGTTGTACGCTTTAACTCCACCGTGGATGACTTGGTGTGTTTTTAAGCTTCCAGCCTGGGTAAAAGATTTTCCACACAACTCACAGCTGTAAGATTTAACTCCACTGTGGATGAGTTTGTGTGTTTTTAAGGTTCCAGCCTGGGTAAAAGACTTTCCACACAACTCACAGCTGTAAGGTTTAACTCCACTGTGAAAGAGTTTGTGTGTTTTTAAGTCCCCAGCCAGGGTAAAAGACTTTCCACACAAGTTACATCTGTACGCTTTAACTCCACTGTGGATGAGTTGGTGAGTTTTTAAGTTTCCAGCCTGGGTAAAAGACTTTCCACACTCATCACAGCTGTAAGGTTTAACTCCACTGTGGATGAGTTGGTGTCTTTTTAAGACTCCAGCCTGGGTAAAAGACTTTCCACACTCATCACAGCTGTAAGGTTTAACTCCACTGTGAATGAGTTGGTGTGTTTTTAGGCTTTGAGCATGGGTAAAAGACTTTCCACACAAGTCACAGGTGTAAATTTTAACTCCACTGTGGATGATTTGGTGTCTTTTTAAGACTCCAGCCTGGGTAAAAGACTTTCCACACAACTCACAGCTGTATGCTTTAACTCCACTGTGGATGACTTGGTGTGTTTTTAGGCTTCCAGCCAGGGTAAAATCCTTCCCACACTCATCACAGCTGTAGGTTTTCTTTCCTTTTCTTCTGTGAGGTTTGTCGGCCTCCTGAGAGCGCTGACTTCTCGCTCCATGTTGGTCCTGCAGTGACAGAGATACAAACACAGGCAGTGAGTGAAATGCAGTCGTGGAACAAACTGTAACTCCCTCCATTGGTGGAATCAAACATGTCAACAAACACATTGTTGGTGTGTTTCCACCGCCTTCTGGTAATAGTATTACATTACAATGATCTGCTACAATGAGAGTTGTAATGAAAATGACATTATTGAAAAAATATCAATCAGCAGAGAAACTCTTTTACTTCAGAAAAAATTAAAGTGATGATATTGTTGTTTCAATGTGTGTAGAGAAAATATGATCTTTGTATTTTCTTGTAACTTCTGTGGTCTTTGGTTGTGAATGTAGATTCTGTATATATTGAGGAGTCCAGGATGGAAAAGATAAAGCTGCTGTTAACAGCAGTAGATTCTGTACAGGGAGTGCAGAATTATTAGGCAAGTTGTATTTTTGTATTGTGACTTGTTCAGTGGTGGTCGTCTTTCAGCCTTTCTCACCTTGGCCATGTCTCTGAGTATTGCACACCTTGTGCTTTTGGGCACTCCAGTGATGTTGCAGCTCTGAAATATGGCCAAACTGGTGGCAAGTGGCATCTTGGCAGCTGCACGCTTGACTTTTCTCAGTTCATGGGCAGTTATTTTGCGCCTTGGTTTTTCCACACGCTTCTTGCGACCCTGTTGACTATTTTGAATGAAACGCTTGATTGTTCGATGATCACGCTTCAGAAGCTTTGCAATTTTGAGACTGCTGCATCTCTCTGCAAGATATCTCACTATTTTTGACTTTTCTGAGCCTGTCAAGTCCTTCTTTTGACCCATTTTGCCAAAGGAAAGGACGTTGCCTAATAACTATGCACACCTGATATAGGGTGTTGATGTCATTAGACCACACCCCTTCTCATTACAGTGATGCACATCACCTGATATGCTTAATTGGTAGTAGGCTTTCGAGCCTGTACAGCTTGGAGTAAGACAACATGCATGAAGAGGTTGATGTGGACAAAATACTCATTTGCCTAATAATTCTGCACTCCCTGTATATATGGAGGAGCCCAGGATGGAAAAGATAAAGCTGCTGTTAACAGGTTTTTAAAAACAGACCAGCTGTGCACACAGTTTCAATAACAGTGTAATTGTGATGTTTTTCTCACCTTTTGTGTTGAAGTCATTGTTTCCTCTGTAGTGGCTGAGCTGAGTCCAAATGGCTGAAATTGTTCCTCTGCTGCACCACCAGACTCTTCTCCTCCTGTTACTCAGCTGGGACACAAAAAGTATATATTTGTATTTTATCCCTGACAAAAAGAGGCAGAGCAAATAAACATGACTAAACTCCTCAGTGACAACAATACCTATGAAGCTTCAAGGTGAAACCCCAGAAGCAACTACAAAAAGAAAGTCATCAGTTGCCTACAAGAACTTGAAAGGGAAAAACCCCTGACCCCCTGCATATCACCACCTTTACCCAGGGGATGCTACACCCTGTATATATGGACTTCCATAGATCCACAAAGACGGAGTCCCGATCAGTCTCATTGGTAGCAGTATAAACTCAGCCACCTACAACATTTCAAGCACCTCATTACCATCCTAGCTCCCCTAGGATGGTAATTTCAAAACATTTTGAAACTCACTTTGTTAATGTGGAATTCTAAATTTATTTTACAAATGGAGAATTTATTCTACAATTTATCATCTAAGCATCTAAGAATTCTGTATTTCGATGTGTGTGTGGCTATTGTGGTTCTCCATATGGTGGTACAAATAGAGGACATAGATGAAGTGGCACACATCACGAGGGGGTACATTTACAATCACACACAGTGTGGTTGGCTAGGTTAACTCACAAGCAGAATTTAGCTGTGCCTGACTACAATAGAGACTTTCTTCTTTAGATGTTTCTGAAACAAGAAGGTGTAGTAAACAGATTTGTTTCAGAAAAAGGGGAAAGTAATTAAAACGACATACATAAGCACAGAATATTTTAATCCCACTAACACATACACACACATGCAATGAAGCTCATGAATACCAGATGGTATTTTAAACCTGTGTTTCTGATTTTATCATCTTGTTCGGTTCACTTACTAAGATGAGAAGCGATATATGAACTATCCATCCATCCATCCATCCATTTGCTGCCGCTTATCCTTTTCAGGGTCGCGGGGGGCACTGGAGCCTATCCCAGCTGTCATAGGGCGAGAGGCGGGGTACACCCTGGACAGGTTGCCAGTCTGTCGGAGGGAACCCACACAAACACGGGGAGAACATGCAAACTCCACACAGAAAGACCCCGGCCTGATGTTGGAATTGAACTCAGGACTTTCTTGCTGTGCGGCAACAGTGCTAACCACCGTGCCACCATGATATATGAACTAGTGGACTAATATTATATTAGGAAAGATGACTGAATGATAGCAGGGGTGAACAGAATGCAGCAGAGGGTTTAAATGAGTGAGACTAACAGATTCTTAGTTTCTTGTTCCTGATGATCAGATAAATGATGAGTTTAAAATCCAGGTAAGGAACGAAGAAGGCCAAATATTTTGAGTTTTTAGAAATAATTTTTGATTTACGTCTTAAATTGGACAAGCATGTAAAGAAGATTGCTAAGACGGTCAAGGCGAATCTGAATTGTTTTGTGTTAAGTCAGAACTACAGGGAGTGCAGAATTATTAGGCAAGTTGTATTTTTGAGGAATAATTTTATTATTGAACAACAACCATGTTCTCAATGAACCCAAAAAACTCATTAATATCAAAGCTGAATGTTTTTGGAAGTAGTTTTTAGTTTGTTTTCAGTTTTAGCTATTTTAGGGGGATATCTGTGTGTGCAGGTGACTATTACTGTGCATTAATTATTAGGCAACTTAACAAAAAACAAATATATACCCATTTCAATTATTTATTTTTACCAGTGAAACCAATATAATATCTCCACATTCACAAATATAAATTTCTGACATTCAAAAACAAAACAAAAACAAATCAGCGACCAATATAGCCACCTTTCTTTGCAAGGACACTCAAAAGCCTGCCATCCATGGATTCTGTCAGTGTTTTGATCTGTTCACCATCAACATTGCGTGCAGCAGCAACCACAGCCTCCCAGACACTGTTCAGAGATGTGTACTGTTTTCCCTCCTTGTAAATCTCACATTTGATGATGGACCACAGGTTCTCAATGGGGTTCAGATCAGGTGAACAAGAAGGCCATGTCATTAGTTTTTCTTCTTTTATGCCCTTTCTTGCCAGCCACGCTGTGGAGTACTTGGACGCGTGTGATGGAGCATTGTCCTGCATGAAAATCATGTTTTTTCTTGAAGGATGCAGACTTCTTCCTGTACCACTGCTTGAAGAAGGTGTCTTCCAGAAACTGGCAGTAGGACTGGGAGTTGAGCTTGACACCATTCTCAACCCGAAAAGGCCCCACAAGCTCATCTTTGATGATACCAGCCCAAACCAGTACTCCACCTCCACCTTACTGGCGTCTGAGTCGGACTGGATCTCTCTGCCCTTTACCAATCCAGCCACGGGCCCATCCATCTGGCTCATCAAGACTCACTCTCATTTCATCAGTCCATAAAACCTTAGAAAAATCAGTCTTGAGATATTTCTTGGCCCAGTCTTGACGTTTCAGCTTGTGTTAGGGCTGCTCGATTATGGCAAAAATGATAATCACGATTATTTTCACTGAAATTGAGATCACGATTATTTGACGATATTTATTTAACCCTTTAAGACCTAAATGGTAAATGGTAAATGGCCTGTATTTATATAGCGCTTTACTAGTCCCTAAGGACCCCAAAGCGCTTTACATATCCAGTCATCCACCCATTCACACACACATTCACACACTGGTGATGGCAAGCTACATTGTAGCCACAGCCACCCTGGGGCGCACTGACAGAGGCGAGGCTGCCTGACACTGGCGCCACCGGGCCCTCTGACCACCACCAGTAGGCAACGGGTACTATAGAACCAAGTCCACCAGAGCTTATATTATTTTTTTTACATGCTGTAGTGCCATTTGTGGGAGCATTTCAAGTTGCTATACATCAATACAACTGTTATAGCCCATATTTTAATAATATGTATGCATTAAGTCCATAGTAATTACATAAATTGCAAAAAAGTGCAATAAACTACAAAAAATATTGAAAATCGCTTTTGTTTTGTTTACATATATTTCTACTTGGAGAAATTTAAGAGGTTTATCCCTCAAAACTTTAAATACAATAAAGTTGCAAAAAATAGTTTACAACAACAGGAAATTTATTTTGAGTGTCTTCATAGTTTTATTTTGGAGATACAGTTTTTATATACTGCAGGAAAAACAAAAAACAATCCTATGATGCAAATTTGCAAAGAAAACAGCAGGTGCATCATTTCACTGTGGGAAGTGTTACGAACAGCTGATGGATCGGCAAAGCCTGTTTCTGGAGTATTATGTTTTTGTTCCTGCAAGCGCTTTTTATGCAGTTTTTGCAAAGCTATATGTGGAAGGAAACCGTGACCGAGGACAAGCTGATGGCATCAGATGTAAGAACAACTCCTCCAGTTTCATATGCAAAACAAATTATTGCGCTAGCTTACACGGTTCCGGTTCTACAGGGATTTAAAAATAGTTACACAACACGGAGCGTGCTGCTCTGACCGGCTTTAAAGGGTTAACAATGACTTTAAAAAATAATATAAAATAGTGTGCAACACCACTGAAGTTTTTTTTACCTCTCTTTTCAACCAACAGCAGTCACTCTCCTCTCCAAATAACTTCTGCTTAGCTTTCCGAGCTTCCCTCGGGTCCTCTTAATCAGCGGTCTCCAACCTTTTTTGCGCCACGGACGGTTTATGCCCGACAATATTTTCACGGACCGGCCTTTAAGGTGTCGCGGATAAATGAGGGAGGGGCTAATAATCGGCTCAGTCATTTTTAATGATCGTTGAAATTCCAGATCGTAATCGTGATTAAAATTCGATTAATTGAGCAGCCCTAGCTTGTGTGTCTTGTTCAGTGGTGGTCGTCTTTCAGCCTTTCTTACCTTGGCCGTGTCTCTGAGTATTGCACACCTTGTGCTTTTGGGCACTCCAGTGATGTTGCAGCTCTGAAATATGGCCAAACTGGTGGCAAGTGGCATCTTGGCAGCTGCACGCTTGACTTTTCTCAGTTCATGGGCAGTTATTTTGCGCCTTGGTTTTTCCACACGCTTCTTGCGACCCTGTTGACTATTTTGAATGAAACGCTTGATTGTTCGATGATCACGCTTCAGAAGCTTTGCAATTTTGAGACTGCTGAATCCCTCTGCAAGATATCTCACTATTTTTGACTTTTCTGAGCCTGTCAAGTCCTTCTTTTGACCCATTTTGCCAAAGGAAAGGTAGTTGCCTAATAATTATGCACACCTGATTTAGAGTGTTGATGTCATTAGACCACACCCCTTCTCATTACAGAGATGCACATCACCTGATATGCTTAATTGGTAGTAGGCTTTCGAGCCTATACAGCTTGGAGTAAGACAACATGCATGAAGAGGTTGATGTGGACAAAATACTCATTTGCCTAATAATTCTGCACTCCCTGTATATACCTACTTTAGCAGCTCAGTTATTTATGCATTTGTCACGTTCCTGGGTCTTTTGAGCCATTGTTTTTAGTTCTAGTTCATTTTTGATGTTTATCAAATCAAATCAAAATTTATTTATATAGCACATATTAAAACAACAGTGTTGACCATAGTGCTTCACAGTCAGTAAAAGCACGAGACAGTTAAAACAAACAATAGAAGAGGACAACAAACAATAGGTAACAACACAACAAGCTAGACCAGCCAACTAAACAGAATCAAAAGCCAAAGTAAAAAAATAAGTTTTAAGACGTGATTTAAAAGACTGGATAGACTTGGCAGTATGAATATGAACGGGGAGGTTATTCCAGAGTCTAGGTGCCACGGATGCAAAGGCCCGGTCACCTCTCGACTTCATTCGAGTCCTAGGTTGTGCTAGGAGCCTGTGATTGATGATCTAAGTGCTGTGTTGGGATTGTATGAATGGAGTAGTTCAGAAAGATAGCTGGGCGCTAAATTACAATGGTTTATGTTTAAGTTCTTTAGGTCAGTGAAGTTCATTTGGTTATTACACTCAACAAAAATATAAACGCAACACCTTTGTTACTGCTCCCATTCCCCATGGGATGGACGTAGAGACCTAAAATTCATTCCAGATACACAATATAACCATCACTCCCAAACAGTGGTCACAAATCAGTCCAAATGTGTGGTAGTGGGCACATCTGCTATATTGAGATAATCCATCCCACCTCACAGGTGTGCCACATCAGGATGCTGATCTGACATCATGAGTAGTGCACAGGTGTGCCTCAGACTGCCCACAACAAAAGGCCACCCTGGAATGTGCAGTTTTGTCTCACAGCAAAATGCCACAGATGCCACAAGCAATGAGGGAGCGTGCAATTGGCATGCTGACAGCAGGAATGTCAACCAGATCTGTCGCCCGTGCATTGAATGTTCATTTCTCAACCATAAGCCG
Organism: Maylandia zebra; assembly: GCF_041146795.1. Classification (NCBI taxonomy): domain Eukaryota; kingdom Metazoa; phylum Chordata; class Actinopteri; order Cichliformes; family Cichlidae; genus Maylandia; species Maylandia zebra. The sequence continues at coordinate 2,474,362 of NC_135169.1, read as the reverse complement.
TCTCCACAGGCGTTTCAGAGAATATGGCAGCACATCCAACCGGCCTCACAACCGCAGACCTCGTGTAACCACACCAGCCCAGGACCTCCACATCCAGCAGGTTCACCTCCAAGATCGTCTGAGACCAGCCACCCAGACAGCTGCTGGAACAATTGGTTTGCACAACCAAACAATTTCTGCACAAACTGTCAGAAACCGTCTCAGGGACGCTCAACTGCATGCCCGTCGTCCTCATCTGGGTCTTGACCTGACTCCAGCTCGTCGCCGTAACAGACTTGTGTGGGCAAATGCTCACATTCGATGGCGTCTGGCACGTTGGAGAGGTGTGCGCTTCACGGATGAATCATGGTTCACATTGTTCAGGGCAGATGGCAGCTGAGAATGTCCCAGTTCTTGCATGGCCAGCATACTCACCGGACATGTCACCCATTGAGCATGTTCGGGATGTGCTTGACCGGCGTATACGACAGCGTGTACCAGTTCCCACGAATATCCAACAACCTCGCACAACCATTGAAGTGGAGTGGACCAACATTCCACAGGCCACAATTGACAATCTGATAAACTCCATGCGAAGACGATGTGTTGCACTGCATGAGGCAAATGGTGGTCACACCAGATACTGACCGGTTCTGGGTCCCCAGACCCCCAATAGCGCAAAAAACTGCACATTCCAGGGTGGCCTTTTGTTGTGGGCAGTCTGAGGTACACCTGTGCACTACTCATGATGTCAGATCAGCATCCTGATGTGACACACCTGTGAGGTGGGATGGATTATCTCAATATAGCAGATGTGCCCACTACCACACATTTGGACTGATTTGTGACCACTGTTTGGGAGTGATGGTTATATTGTGTATCTGGAATGAATTTTAGGTCTCTACGTCCATCCCATGGGGAATGGGAGCAGTAACAAAGGTGTTGCGTTTATATTTTTGTTGAGTATAGATTTCTCTTTTATTTTCTTCCCCTGTATTTAAGTTTCCCTCACCCTTTGTGTTTCATGCTGCGTGTCTTATGTTATCAAGTTTGTATTGTCATGTCTGCGTCTCATGTCTCCTGTTTCATTTTGAACGTCTGTGTGGTATGTCAAATCTGTTCGATGGCATCATTTAGGGCTGCACAATTAAATGCTAGAAAATCGCAATCTCAATTCATACTTATGTGTGATCTCATATCCAAATGACAACGATTTAAGAAAAAAAAGAAAAAAGGTAAAAAAAAGATGACGATTGTACCGCATTTTGATCCGGGACATAATCTGAATGAAAACAAACGCTCACTCTTCCTGCTCAACAAATGACAAAGGAAGAGCCTTATACCACGTGATACAGAAGCAAGCTTCAGAAGCCAGGTTCTCAAACAAATCTCCTCTATGACCCACAATGAATCGTGGGATATAGAAGGTCCGATTGGCCTCCCTGTTGCTGCGGAGCCTGGGACGGTCTGCTTGCCTCCACCCTGGGGGGAAGGGTAACATCTCTTGGGTCTGGGTTCTGTTTCCCCCTCTGGGGGCGAGGGTACCTGGACCCGGGGTATAGAGTATGTTTGGGGAGTGGGATTATGTGTACATGTCCATTTATGTCAATCCTGACATTGGGTGAGTGCTGAGTGTTTGTATATGTGTGCATGAGGGTGGGAATGCATGTTTGTGTCTGTGTGTGCCTGTTTGTCTGTGTCTATATGTCAATATGTCAGGGCGGGTCTTAGACTCCACCTCTCTGGGAACTCCCAGGCCTATCTCCCCTCACCACACTCCCTGCCGTGACCGATGCCCTCAGGGGTCGGTGCATTGGTGCTTCTTGGTGTCCAGGGCTGGGCGCTTAGGTATGTACCAGCTCACTCCCGGTGGCTACTTGGCGGGGCCTGGTGCCTGTTGCTCGGTCAGGCCTCCTCAGGGGTGCAGGGGGCTCTCAGGCCTCCGGCCTCTGGGCCTGCAGCTTGGTTCACTCTGGCATACCTGGCTGCCGGCAGAGCTGGCGGGCACGCCGGTGCTGCCCCCTCTAGCTTCTGCTCGGTGGCTACTGGGTGACGCCTCGTCTGGGGATCCTCAGCCCTTCCCATGAGGGTGGCACGGATGTCCCTCCGGTGGTCCTCCTTGGGCTCTCACACTCTGGGGCCTGTGGATGTCTGGGGCCTGGATCTCCTCCATGCCTGCTTCATGCCCTGGGGGACAGGGCTATGGGTCTCTACATCCTCTTGCAGACCATTACATGTGGAAACCATTTGAATACAAGCGCGCTGATCCACACAGGTGTGCACACGGGTGTTCACTGTTCGTAGACTTAAATTACACCTTTCTTGGCTGCTACTTTAAAGCACATTGTGCGCTGTCTGACCTGCGTGCTGCACAACAACATTGAATATTTAGTATTTACTGCTGTTTACACTTAGCTAGATTAATGCGATGGTGTTGTGTTTAGTATGTTGATTTGGGTTTTTTTTTGCTTGTTTTCTATTCTTTCTCTCTCAACAGGTGATCCAGGAGATTTTATTATTATTTTTTCCCCTTTCTCACTGTCCCTCTCCCCTTCTGTTTTTCTTTTCCTTCCTCTTTCTTTCTCCCTTTCCTATCCCTCACTCATGTCTGTCCCGTCTGTAACTACTGAAAATAAAATAAAATAAATAATAAAAACAAAGGTCGATCAAATGGACCAATACGGCAATGCCACGATGATCCATTTGGCAAAATAAATCCATTGGGTATCCTTGTTGGTCTTCAGACAACAATTCTGACGGCAATTCTAAATTCTCAAGAACAATTCTAAAGAACCAAATGGGACAGGCAAAAAAAACCAACAAAAAAAAAAACAAATGACAAGGGCAGAGCCTTATACCACGTGATACAGAAGCAAGCTTCAGAAGCCAGGTTCTTAAACAAATCTCCTCTATGACCCGCAATGAATCAGTTATCACCTGGCTAAAGATATGGCTCCCATCAACACTGTGCAAAACGAGGGATTTAGGAAAATGATCAACACCCAAACACTACACAGTTCCGTCCTGCAACTATTTTTCAAATGTTGCACTACCTGCTCTATACACGCAGTGTCGGGCAAGTGTGGAGATCGAATTACAAGCAGTACAACATTTCACGGCAATGACAGACTTATGGTCCAGCCAAACTAAGTGTTATATTTTGGTAATAGTTGTGGTTTACATTTTAAGAAAAATACCTAATACGTACCTCTCTCATCAGCTTACACACGGAAAGAATACTGTTCAAAATGTTATTCTTAAAAGTATTTTAAGGTTTTGTAAGTAAGAGTAGACAATTGAGACATTGTTTTTATGTTCAGTCTCAACTGTTACAAAGTTGATGTGCAGTTAATAAGTGCAATAAATATTTATATTGGAAAAGAAAATCATGAGAGAATCGTGATCTCAATTCTAAGCAAAAAAATCGTGATTCTCATATTATGCAAAATCGTGCAGCCCTGGCATCATTGTCACATTTTAGAGAAATATAATTTACTTAGTTTTAAGAGTTTTAATCATTTGTGTTTTCTTAAATTAGTCTTTAAAGGTATATATAGGATGGCCCCAGAGTGTCTTAATAGATACATCCAGAGACAAGATAGTAATTGTATTACTAGAAGCATGGTGAACGGAAACTGCAAGATATCATATCGCAGATCTAAATTTGGTCAGTCGGCATTTTCCATAAAGGCTTGTAATCTGTGTAACCCACTTCCAACCAAAATCAAATTGATTACAGACATCAGATCCTTTCCATTGAAGGTTAAAGTTTGGTTAAAGGGAAATCAGAGATGTTTTCATTTTAACTAATGTTATTATTTTTATTTATTGTCTATTAATTGTAGTTGTATTTACGATGTATTTTGGCTTTATGAAAATGTATGTTTTATGGTAAAATGTATTTATTTTGATTGTAAGCCCAACAAGTGACAATTGTTGAAAATTTGCAATAGCTATAAACTTATGTCCGTTACATCAGTTTCATGTTTTGTACTTGGACTATGTCAAACTGCACTGTGCCTTTTAAATAAATACATTCAAATTCAAATGTGTGAGGGATGCTTTACCATGACATACACCTGGTTACATGGGAATAAACTTATTAGAGATGGCACGATACCACTTTTTTATGTCCGATACCGATACCATAAATTTGGATATCTGCCGATACCAATATGAATCCGATATAGTGTTTTTTAATCAACAAAACTGTTTTTTAAAATATCTTGCTGCATTTTGCAACTCTGCAAGTTCATACTCAAGTTTAAAACAACAACTACACTAAAGCTATTCTGTTATACCTGTATACAAAAAAAATATTTCATAGTTCAGCAATACTGATCAATCTAATAAACTTAAACCTACACCATCCTCCCTATTCTGGTATTTTAAAGAGTACTTAGCGTAAATATTAAGCAACCTAACTAATAGGGTTCCAACTCCCAGCAACAACAAAAATAAATAAATAAAAAATAGGGAACCACCCCTCACGTGCCACCTCATGATGCTTAATCGACGTAATCAACCTTAATTTGATGCAGTGTGAAAAAAAATGCACAGAAATCAATTATTTTTCAAGAAATATTAAATAGATTCAACATCTTTCTTCAACAAAATTGCAGACTGCACAGATGGTACCTTCCCAAAGTAAAAAGTACTATAGCTTACTAGGGTATACATATTAGACTTAATAGTCACTATATACAGTAATTGACTTCTATTCATTTTACATCAAATTAAAAATTTAGGTGTCAGATAATTATTTATTAAAAGCTCGACATTTTAAATGAGAATAAGAAAGAAAAGTATGTCTTTGTGTCCCCTTTTCCCTGTTCATGCCCTATCGGCCCCCCTGGCTAAACTTTGCTAGATCCGCCCCTGCACAGTTACCAGCATCAGCTACGTAGAAAAAGATCCTGGTGTAGAAAGTAATATTAAATAAATTCTAACAACAGCTTATCAAGCTTAAACGTGCTGCTGTTGTTCAGCCGCTGGTTTCCTCTTTCTGGTGCAAAGTGCGCCAAAAACAAACAAGAGAGACGGACTCGCGACAGAAAAGCCGATCAGCTGATCATTGATCAGTTTCACGATTGAAGTAGCAGCCGGAGAGCGAGAGGCAGTCGCTTGTTAAGCTTAACGTGGGAATGCTTTACAAACATTCAGAGATGGACTTACACACTTGCTTTACTTCTCTCTGGGATAACTTTGTCGGAGATGAAATGCCGGGTTGCTAGCGAAGCTCCACAGGCTATCCAGACCAGGACAGGTCCCGCATGCCACAGCTGCTCTATCACGTGATGCATACTGCTCGACGTGCTAACGTTCTGAGGTGAGTTACGGCGTGTTGCAAGTTTTGTGAGGTGCTTTCGTGATATTTAATGGATCGGATTACATTTTTTATTTTTGCATGATTGGAACTAACTATACAACAATCGTAAAGTGAGCTTCTCCGCATTACAATGGGCACTGGAGAACATCACCTATGTGGGACACGATTAGATAGTAAGTCCTAAGTCCCTTATCTAAAAGGATTCAGCAAGGTAATCCATTCGAAATTCTTCTTGATGCATGCTCAATCATCCAGGTAAGTAAATCTCGAAAAGTTGATTCTGTTCATCAGGACGTAGTGTTTTCAGTGGGAGAAACGTTTCGTCACTCATCCAAGTGACTTCTTCAGTCTCAGCTGACTGCAGGTTTCCCCAATCTTGTAAACAGTAACTAGAACCACTGAAGGAACAATGGGCTGGTAGGTCAGTTCCTTCATCATAATTATGTAAATTCTCATGACCACTGATCAATGGCCATGAGTACCATTCACAGAGAGTTGGAGAATGGCTGCAATCACAGCATTGTAAGATGGCGAAAGATGTCCCCTTAGGCCCCCTGCTCGATTCAGAGATGGTCTTTCCCTTCTCATGTAGATGGCCTCCTCGACTCCACACGCAAACCGGCGTTCCTCCCTGTCCAGGATGTGTACATCCTCATCAGTGAAAGAGTGTCCACTGGCCTGTAGGTGTTGTGGAGGCAGATTTTTCTTCTCATGTATTAATCACATATTTAATCATATCACATTAGTTAAAGTAATATCACTTTCTCACTTTACTATAGTAAGAGCACTCCTGTCACCAGTTTGCATGCATGTGGAATGTTAACACAGTGAGGCCATTGTAATGGGAGACATTGAACACACAGTGGGACTCCTCCTTATCAGGGATGTAAATCCTTAGGTGACGATCAAGCAGAAAACAAGGTCATAATAATTCTCTCTGTGAGGGAGGAGGTATAGGTAAGATTTTGGGTTCGTCACATTTCATTGAGGGATTTTTGATTGGCCTCAAATATGCCTGAAGCACCTAAAGAATGAGGTAGTTCTTCCAGTGTTTAATGTGATTGTTTTGGTTTCCCCAATCACTGATGTGGGCAAAGTAAAGATGATTGTAAATTCCTTTGAGAGGGTTTACACTGTTTAAATGGGTCTATTGCCCTACAATAGTAAAGAGTACAGTACACTGCATAGATAAAGAGGAAAGATCTATCAGTCTGTTGTAAAAATTTAGCTCAGAAGTGTTTGATATATGTTGGCTCTACATGGCCACATCTGGGTTTTACCCCAGACTTTGAAAGCACTAACATTGAAGTTAGTTTATGTTTGTGGTATTCATTTACCTATAAGTTCTAATATAGTCACTGTCCTTTATGGTAAACATCTGGACAGGGCAAAGCAAAAGGCACAAAGGAGTGTGTGTGATGTTTAGAATATTCAGAAACCTAAAGTATGTATCAGCAGCAGAATGGACCTGAAAATAAGTGCCCATGTTTGTTTCAGTTATATGAAGCTTTGAATATTGTGGATTAGTAGTACTGCTGCGTTTGTTGCATCGCATTGCTGTAATTGTTTATATGCTTTATATATTCTGAGGTAAGTTGATCTATAGTGTTACATCATATTCTATAATGATGTTATGTGTTTGTATACTTTTTGCCCAGTTTGACCCATTTAGCAGAAATCAGCCTGTATAAGGCTCTGATATCTATTCTGTATGACTTAAAGCAGTTATGACATGGTCTGATTTTCTCACCCAATAAAGGAATATTTAATATATCAGTCTACTCTTCATTCTATCAGAAACAGTTATCACAGCTCTGACATTTTCTTGTTACACATATGTATAAGAATTGAGACTAATTTAGTAATGCCAACAAAATGAAATAACAATATTTGTATCTTATATATAATACATCTATATATACACTGTCAAAGATAATTGTCTTTGAGTGACGATTTAAGGTGATAGGAAATATAAATAAATGCAACTTGAATCTTTACTGAAGCTCAGTATTTGACAAAGTTCAAATTCACTGCTGCAATAACTAATAATGATTAATATAAAAATAACTTTAATATTTCCCATATTATATTTACATTACCAAAGTGAGATGACTTTAGTCTCATGAAAAACATTAGCTAGTAAATAACCATTAGCTAATCTTAAAATGACTGTTCAGTACAGAAATGAAGCCTGGCAATCATGTTTTTACAGTCCCGTGGTCTCAGCCTCAGATACTCAACAAATCAAACAAAGCTTATATAAAAACAGATGAACAAAAACATTTTCTCCTTCATTTCTGTTTCATACAGCATTAACAATGCCATACGGCAAGAACCAGTATCACAGGAGTCGTTAAAGGAGGCCAAGAATACAAAGTTTCTCTTTACGCAGACGATATATTGCTTTTTATAACTGACCCCACCCTAAACACCTCAAAACTACTAAGCACTCTACAAAGATTCGGTTCAATGTCTGCCTACAAAATAAATCGTCAGAAAAGTGAATTCATCCCAATCAATGCAGCTGCAAAAAATATCCCATTTAATCTAATACCATTCAAAATAAATAATAAAAAGTTTAAATTCCTCGAAATCTGGATCTCCGGCTGTTACAAAGATCTTTATAAAATAAACTACCTGCCAATGTTGAAGAGTCTGAAAAAGGACATCACCTGCTAGAACTTATTATCCCTTTCCCTCAGTGGGAGGATTAATATAATGGCCATGTCAGTCCCCCGACGGGTCCCGATGGCGCGAGCGCACCGCGACCTGTCGACCTACACGCCGAGCCCCCAACCGCGAGCAGTCATGCCTACCACACCAGTTAAGGTACCGAAATACAACGGGCTAACCCCGCTAGAGCCCTACCTCTCACAAGTGCGGCTGGCTGCCAGACATAGTGACTGGAGTGAAGAGGAGACTGCTACACACCTAGTGCTAGCATTAGAGGGAGATGCACTGCAGATACTCCTTGACCTAGCCCCGGCAGAGCAGCATGAGCTCCAGGCCCTCAACGTGCACTCGAAAGGCGATTCGGGCAGCGGCACTCCACTGATCAGAGCAGAGAGCAGCTAACCAACCGGAGCCGTCGATCGGGGGAGAGCCTGGGCACCTTTGCAGCAGACGTGTTGCTGTATGCTCGTCGTGGCTACCCGGAGTTTCCAGCGGCAGCCTGTGAGGAGCTTAGCCTGCATGCTTTTCTGCAAGGACTTTTCCCAGAGCGACTACGCCAACACGTCCGCCTGGCCATGCCTCAGACCCTCCGTGAGGCGCTCCTTGAGGCTGAAAGGGCCGAGCCGAAGCTCACCTCGCGACCTAACCAGCAGGCGCCGCCCCACCAAACTACCCCCAAATCAGAGCCGCAGACTGCGACGGGGAGGGGGGGGGGGTGTCGCCGAGATGTCCCAGCTGCAACCCTCGGTGCCCTGGAGGCGTCCTCGTCGACCGACCGACCGCTGCTACCGGTGCAATGAGTCTGGCCACGTGGCGCGTGACTGCCCAGCACCAGCCCCGAAGACCAGAACTATGCAGCCTCAGGGAAATGAGGAGGGAGCGGTGTAGCGAGGGGACCACCGGTCCAGCTTCCTGTTCCCCTCCAAGGATGATGCACAGTGGTGGCACCTCAAGGGACTCTACCTGAGCTGCTGTGTTGAGGACCAGCTATGCCAGGCCCTGGTGGACACGGGGTCTACCATTTCCCTGATACGACCTGGCGTGCTCCCTGAAACATCCGGGCCACTGGTGAAGGGTTGGTTGCCCACAGACACCCAGCTGATGACAGTGACGGGGGAGAAAACTGTTATGCGGGGGAAGAAACCGTTGCGGATCCGAGTGAAGGATCTAGAGCTGGTGCACGACTTCTGGCTCGCCAACATTCAAGACCAGTGCATCATTGGCCTGGATCTGCTGAGCCGCTGGGGGGCCTGCGTCGACACCGCGAAGCTGGCTATCACTCTTGGCGCAGAGACTTTTGCTCTCCAGCGCGGCCAAAAGCAGGGAGCGGGGACCAGACGAGACAGGCGTCGGGCAGCTGCCGCTCAGCAGATTTCGGATGCCGGTGGCTGTGGGTCATCTCCACTCGCCTCAGCCTCTCAGCCTGACAAACCTCCTTCGACCGAGACCATCGAGGCTGTTGATGACCTTTGGCAGCGCAGCAGCGTAGGCCTCAATGTTGACCAGCGCCAGCGGTTGAGGTGCCTCCTGGACAAGAATGTGGACATCTTTGCCACCAGTGACAAAGTCTGTAGGCAGACGAGTCTGGTCCAGCACACCATCGACACCGGCTCTGCTCAGCCCATCCGTCTGCGCCCACACCGGCTGCCCCTCTCAAAACGGCAGGTAGCAGAAGAGAAGATCCGTGAGATGGCTGCGGCTGGGGTGATCAAGCCATCCAATAGCCCATGGGCGGCACCCGTGGTTCTGGTGGATAAGAAGGATGGCAGCCCGAGGTTCTGCGTGGACTTTCGCCGTCTCAATGCAGTCACCAAGAAGGACTCGTACCCGCTGCTGCGGATCGACGAGGCCCTAGATTATGTTACCGGCTCCAGTTGGTTCAGCTCCCTCGACCTACGCAGCGGTTACTGGCAGGTGGAGCTAGCCCCCGACGCAAGGCCTAAGACTGCATTCACCATTGGACATTGGATTGTCTCACCTGAGCGAGGTCTTGAGTGCCATCCGACGAGCTGGGCTGCAGCTCAACCCCGCGAAATGCCGGCTGTTGGCGGGAGAGACCACGTTCTTGGGCCATGTGATCAGCGCTCGAGGTGTTGCCACTGGCCCCGCAAAAGTGGCTGCGGTCCGGGACTGGCCGACTCCCTCGAACGTCAAAGAACTGCGGAGCTTCCTGGGCATATCCTCCTACTAACGTCGGTTCATCAAGGGGTTCGCGACGATGGCCAACCCCCTCCACCGTCTGACTGACAAGGGACAGCTGTTTGGCTGGGAGGAGGCCTGTGCTGCGGCTTTTGCACAGCTGAAGGAGGCCCTCACCAGAGCCCCAGTCCTGGCCTACCCCGACACCCGGCAACCTTTCATTGTGGACACTGACGCTAGCAGTGTAGGAGTCAGGGTGGTCCTTTCCCAGCAGGACGAGGCTGGAGAACGGGTGGTGGCGTACTTCAGTCGTGCCTTGGGGCGAGCCAAGAGGAACTACGGCGTGACCCGGTGGGAGCTGCTGGCCGTAGTGCTAGCGGTGCAGCACTTCCAGCCATATCTGCACGGCTGCCGGTTCCTCCTGCGCACTGACCATGCATCTCTGACTTGGCTCCTGAACTTCAAACACCCAGAAGGGCAGGTGGCCTGCTGGCTGGAGGTCCTTCAGGGCTATGACTTCGAGATCCAGCATCGGGCAGGTCGACAGCATGGCAACACTGATGCCCTCTCCAGACGGCCCTGCGTAGCCGTGGAGTGCCGCTACTGCCTGCGACAGGAGGAGCGGGCCCAGGAGGTGCTGGGGGTGGCTACTGCTCAGGCCACAGCCGGCGGAGGGGGGTGGCTCCCATTGACAATGCAGCAGCTGAAGCGGGAGCAGGAGGCCGACGCGACGTTGGTTCAGGTGGGGGCCTGGCTCGAGGCGGCGCAATGCCCAGCCTGGACAGGGGTGTCGGGACAGGAGCCCGAGGTGAAGGCCTACTACTCCCAGCACAACAATCTGGAGACGCACGACAGCGTCCTGTACCGGAGATGGCGGGCCCCCGGTCAGGGCAGAGATGTCCTGCAGCTGTTGGTGCCTCGGTCGCTGCGGTCGCAGGTGCTTGAGCTGGTCCACGGCTCGGTGGGGGCAGGACACTATGGGAACGCCAAAACTCTCCGCAGCCTCAGGGGACGGTTCTACTGGCCTGGCTGTCAATGGGATGTGGAACTTCATGTGCACTGCTGTGACACCTGCACGGCACAGAAGGGCCCAACTCAACACTCCACTGCCCCCTTCAGCAGTACCTGGTGGGGGCCCCAATGGAAAGAGTGGGAGTGGAAGTCCTAGGGCCTTTCCCCGTCACCGAGTCAGGGAACCGGTATGTGTTGGTAGCTATGGACTATTTCACGAAGTGACCAGAGGCCTACGCGGTGCCGGACCAGAGCTCAACGACGACGGCCGAGAAGATGGTGGAGGAGATGTTCACCCGTTTTGGGGTCCCAGCTGAGCTCCACAGTGACCAGGGGCATAACTTCGAATTGAAGGTCTTCGGGGAGATCTGCTGGCAACTGGGGGTGGAGAAGACGAGAACCACACCGCTCCACCCACAAAGCGATGGCTTGGTTGAGCGCTTCAACCGCACGCTGGCCACCCAGCTCGCCATTCTCACCAGCGAGATTGTAACCGACATCTGCCCCTGGTCCTTTGGTCGTATCGGATTGCGGTGCAGGAGTCCAGCCAGTGCACACCTGCCGCTCTGATGTTTGGACGGGAGCTCCGGACGCCTGTGGATCTGGTGTTCGCCCCCCCCCTCCCCGAGCTGGAGATTGATGGTGGGCCAGAGATGGACTACTACAGGAGGCTGAGGGAGCGGCTGCAGATGGTTCATGACTACACCCGCCAGGCCCAGGCCAGCGCCGGAGTACGACAGAAAAGAGCCTACGACACCAAGTGCCGAGGGGGGGTTTTCATGCCTGGCGACAAGGTTTGGGTGTATTGCCTGGTTCGCAAGAGAGGAGTGTCCCCCAAACTCTGCAGTCACTGGCAAGGGCCGGCGGAGGTCGTGGAGCAGCTAACAGACGTGGTGTACCGTATCCGCATGCCGGGCCCGGGGCGCATGGTGGTGTTGCACCGGGACAGGCTCTCACCGTACCGACCGCTCGCTCCGCCAGACGCCGGGGCAGGGGATGATGGTGGCACCCCATGTTCTGACCCGAGTGACTTTTCCCCCGCCGTGCCACCTGATAAAATAACACATTGATTCGTGCCATATAAAAAGTGAGACCTGTCAATTCAGATTATTTGTCAAATATACACTAATGAATCAATTTACATCAGCAGCCTAACAATTGTTATGATGATAAATACTAGTTAATCTATAGCACCAAATCATCAGTCAGTCACCCGTGACCTGGCCTCTTCACCTCTGTCCGAGCTACAGCATGGCAGAGCTGCACTGTTACCTGACAATTAGGACATACATGACAATAAGAATAAAACGGGTAGCTGCTTCAGTGTTTCTGTCAATTTGTGCAGATCGTGACTCATCAGTAATGTTTGCAGGGTGAGTGCATTTTTAAAACAATTTGTGCAAACTGCACTACAAGGTGGAATAGTTGCAAAATCATGACTACCTCAAGATATTTGTCTCAAAAATTAACCGTATGAATATGTCAGTGCCATAGGATGAAATTATTGTGTCACCAACATTTTAACGTTAGACATACAATTTTAACAGCCTAAGTAAACTAATATCCTGGCTTGCTCGAAGCTGCCGTTTTCTCTGACAGTTTCAATCAAAATTAGAAATGCTGCTCTGAGACTGAGAGAACTAATAGTGCTGCCTGTTGTGCAGTTAGTTTCCAAAACACGTTATTCGTGGTTACATACAATTTTAGACTGATGCTGGCCAAAGCCTAGCATAGCCTGTAAAGTTATTATGACAGACACATTTTATGAGTGAACTTGGCTTTAAGTGACTTACAGGTTTCTTTGAAAAATACTTTCTTACACTCAACAAAAATATAAACGCAACACCTTTGTTACTGCTCCCATTCCCCATGGGATGGACGTAGAGACCTAAAATTCATTCCAGATACACAATATAACCATCCCTCCCAAACAGTGGTCACAAATCAGTCCAAATGTGTGGTAGTGGGCACATCTGCTATATTGAGATAATCCATCCCACCTCACAGGTGTGCCACATCAGGATACTGATCTGACATCATGAGTAGTGCACAGGTGTACCTCAGACTGCCCACAACAAAAGGCCACCCTGGAATGTGCAGTTTTTTGAGCTATTGGGGGTCTGGGGACCCAGAACCGGTCAGTATCTGGTGTGACCACCATTTGCCTCATGCAGTGCAACACATCGTCTTCGCATGGAGTTTATCAGATTGTCAATTGTGGCCTGTGGAATGTTGGTCCACTCCACTTCAATGGCTGTGCGAGGTTGTTGGATATTCGTGGGAACTGGTACACGCTGTCGTATACGCCGGTCAAGCACATCCCGAACATGCTCAATGGGTGACATGTCCGGTGAGTATGCTGGCCATGCAAGAACTGGGACATTCTCAGCTGCCATCTGCCCTGAACAATGTGAACCATGATTCATCCGTGAAGCGCACACCTCTCCAACGTGCCAGACGCCATCGAATGTGAGCATTTGCCCACACAAGTCTGTTACGGCGACGAGCTGGAGTCAGGTCAAGACCCCGATGAGGACGACGGGCATGCAGTTGAGACGGTTTCTGACAGTTTGTGCAGAAATTGTTTGGTTGTGCAAACCAATTGTTCCAGCAGCTGTCTGGGTGGCTGGTCTCAGACGATCTTGGAGGTGAACCTGCTGGATGTGGAGGTCCTGGGCTGGTGTGGTTACACGAGGTCTGTGGTTGTGAGGCCGGTTGGATGTGCTGCCATATTCTCTGAAACGCCTGTGGAGACGGCTTATGGTTGAGAAATGAACATTCAATGCACGGGCGACAGATCTGATTGACATTCCTGCTGTCAGCATGCCAATTGCACACTCCCTCATTGCTTGTGGCATCTGTGGCATTTTGCTGTGAGACAAAACTGCACATTCCAGGGTGGCCTTTTGTTGTGGGCAGTCTGAGGTGTGCACTACTCATGATGTCAGATCAGCATCCTGATGTGGCACACCTGTGAGGTGGGATGGATTATCTCAATATAGCAGATGTGCCCACTACCACACATTTGGACTGATTTGTGACCACTGTTTGGGAGGGATGGTTATATTGTGTATCTGGAATGAATTTTAGGTCTCTACGTCCATCCCATGGGGAATGGGAGCAGTAACAAAGGTGTTGCGTTTATATTTTTGTTGAGTGTATATCCAGGTTCTTCCTTGTTGCTGCCGTCCTGTCCTTTTTGCAGGTCCTCGCAGCGCAGGCTTGCCGCTGCTAAAACTAAACAGAGCTCCCTGAAAGGCACAGCCAATCGCATTGGCCATATTTGTCACATGAGGTAGGACTCCTGTAACCCACATCAGATTTGTGGGTTGTGCTGCTGCATAAGGTTGGAGGTGTAATTTTCCCTCCCCGCCGCTAGGAGGCGAGTATGCCTTGAGATGACTTTCTGTTAGTCAACATTTCCTATTGTGGAAGCCATTACTCAAGAGGCAACTGCCAAATTAGCTGGAAGATCCTGGTAAGAAAAGCTGAAATAAAAGTTAAATTCGCAATTTATCTTCACATACTAGCTGTTAACAGATGGCTATTTATTAGGATCTGAAATCTGTGAAATACGGTCGTGGGAAGCTGCGTCAGCCGGGCGAGCTATCTCACCACTAGCCCCAGTAAGGGATGCTACATGAATGTAAGCGCCATGAAGACATGTAGTTGACTGCTGTTAATATATTTCCTGTTTAAAAACAACCAATCGGAGTTGTGATATTTATGTTTAAAGTACTGTAACATCACTGATGTACAGATGTTTAATTTTAAGTGCTAAAGAATATATTAAAATGTGCCCAGCTAACCGCTAGTATTAAGCTACTGCTTAGTGATTTCTGTGTATTTCTGTGTTCTAACATTACTGTGATTCAGTTGATTTAGTTAGCTTTCCAAAACGTTGGAGAAGAAGTAATATCGTCATGTAGTGCTTAAATGCACAGCTTTTAGTTTTGTTGACTTAAAAGTTAACTCATTTGATAAAGATGCAAAAAGTTCATAAAATGTGATTATAAAATGTGAGGGATCTCATTACTCTGTTGAACGTATTAATGTTTAAAGAAGTTGATATATTTTTCTGAGAAATAATTCAAGTTGAAATATCTTAAAAAGAAGAACAGTTAAAAGCGAGCTGTTAAAAGGATAAATATGGGAGAGTCTTACAAGTTTATTTATTCTTAAAAATGGTAAATATGAGGTATATTTTCTGTTGCACTAAGACCTTGTGTGATGTAACTCAAGTTATTTCATGATGGTTGAGACGCTGTATAACTAAAATAATTTGTTATACTTGAGCAATACTTGGCTAAAAGATGAGTGATGGAAGAAGCATAGATAAAATAGTAATGTATGCACTCTGAACTGTGTGCATAGATTGGTTTTTGACCAGGACAGGATCATTCGAGATCTGAACCCTGTGGGTTAAGTGGCGAGCCAATCCCAAGAGAGTGACTGTTGACGGACCCGGGTGCGGTGTGGCCAGCCGTGGGATCCATCTTCCGCGAACCTCAGGACTATTACTACATTTCTTGACACAGATAAGACTAACACTTTAAACATCTACCCGGGTAGCGTTAGAACCAATGGACAGAAACACACACACACACACACACACACACACACACACACACACACACACACACACACACACAAGGAACTCTAATTTCTCTTTCCAAAGAGAAGTGCACTGAGCAACAGGAGCAGAAGCTCTTTAATTGAAACTCTTTGGAGAATTTCCTTGAAGAGGATGTTGGTTTTGATTTTATTTTTAAGCCCTTTAATGTGCGTTTGTGCACTGTAGGATGCCGGCTTTAGACAGGCAGGGTTTGTAAACTTTACAACTTTCAATACAGTTTCTATTCAAATCACATCTTATCTATCATTGAGTGGTTCCTTCTCTGCTGATCCTTTCAAGGCTCCATAGTTTTACCCAGTGTTGGTCAAGTTACTTGAAAAAAGTAATCAGTAACTAATTACTGATTACTTCCCCCAAAAAGTAATCCCGTTACTTTACTGATTACTTATTTTCAAAAGTAATTAATTACTTAGTTACTTTTTAAAAACACGATTTACAACCTGAAGAGGTGATAAAGCGATAGATCTTTCAGCCCAATTCTACTTTTTCTACATAATCCTTCATACAAAATGTAATCAAATGGAAAAGTCTCTTTTTTTTAACTTGTTTTATCAGTTTTAATCTTTTAACTTCATGCATCAAGCAAAGATTTAATTATATGCAACATTCTCTGACTTGAATAAATTAGTTTAACATTTAAACCTATTTTCTGCACATTCCAGCACATAAAATAAAATATTTTTTGTGTTTACACTCACTCTTTCAAATAGATGCACGTAAAACACAGCAGAAAATAAATAAAGTCAAAAACTCAGCGGTCCTGTTACTCTATTTTCACCTGTAAAGCAGGACTGCGGTAGGCGGCGGTTTACCCTGGTGCAGGTGTGCTGCGGTCAGTTGAAGAATCCGCGAGTTTCTCTGTGAATTTCCCATTACGTCGTTGCGCACTCGGTGCTTGCTTGGAAGTTTAGGGGTTTTTTTCACTGTAAAAAGAAGTTTTCTTCCCATGCACGATGGACGCTAATTGTAACGCGTTACTGCCCATCTCTGGTCTTACCTGGAACTTTCTGATACTGGTCCAAAGTTGTCAAGACAATAATTTAATGCATATCTCATGTTATTTAATTGTAATACCTGTTACACTCCAGTAGAGAGCATAATTTAACTTTTTCTGCACCGCTGGGTGAATGAGACAATGACAGATCTTTTTTTTTTTTTTTTTTTTCTATCAGGTTTGTTTTTCTTTACTCAAAGAGATCAAATTATTGGTGGGGACAATTCAATAATCGCTGGATATTGGTGGGGACATGTCCCTTCCGTCCATGCCAAATCTATGCCCTTGACAGAGAGAGAGAGAGAGAGAGAGAGAGAGAGCTGTGCATGAAGTGTGATTTTTATCGTGGTGGAAGCAAAACAGCAAATGTCAGAGGGAATTCATGATGACATTTATCAAATGTGAAGTTAGTTTGCTGCTTCTTTTGCTGCTGCCTCGGTCAATTTTGGTTGGAGACGTAAACACAGAGCTGACCCGACGCAGCAGAATCGCTGAGCTCCGACAGTCCGTCTGCCGTGTCAGGTGAGAAAGGCGAGAAAGACAAAGAACTGAAGAAGCTTCTCGGATGAGAGGTGAGACGTCTTCAAGCAACTTATAGGAGTCCAGACGCTTTTCTTTGCAAGCTCCTTTGATCGAAGAGACAAAACTGATTGATGATGCGTCGGGTGTGTGTTTACGTCTTTGTGTGGAATCCGTGTACCTGCTCTCACTTAATGTTTGGTGGATGTTGAAATAGTTTAATCTGAGAATCTGGCGTTTCTCGCAAAACAAAGTTATATTTAAAAGTCAATTCAGGATTTAATGATTCGATATCGCTTTATTCAAACTACTCACCTCCCTCTCTCCACCTGCACTTTCAACTGGACCACGACCAATCAGAGAGGTCCCGCCCCTGACTATCTCTGATTGGTTTAGTCCACGATAGGGGCATAACGTGTGTCTGTTGTTGACCACACGGAGAGTTGCGGAGATTTTTTTTTGTTGTTGTAGTGCGACCAAAGATTTTTTTTAGTCGCACCATTGAAAAATTTGGTCGCATTAGCGACCAATTTGGTCGCACTCTAGAGCCCTGCCTGCAGCCCATCCTTTTGTTCATACTCCAAGACTATTTTTCTATATGTATTCTTACTCCCTGGCAACCGCCATTTCATAATGTTGCAAGCAATCACAAACTCTACAGTCTGTCTAACTCCAGTGTATACCAAACAATCTATTATTCTCAACAGAGCTAAACTCAACATAAACTGAACCCACATTAAAGTTAGCTCGGTGCTTACCTTTAGATGAGCCCACAAACCGAGAGAAACTCCGTGATGAAGCTGGAATTCTTTCCAAACACAGGAAACAGATCAGGGAGCAGAGACCCACGTGGTTCACGCTGATCTCAGCTACGATCCAGGAGACAAGGGTGTGCAGATCGATGCAGACATCGATCCAAACGTTGGTAGTGGTATATGTTCCTGTAAGTTCACTACTTTACTCCCGTTTCATGAAAAAGCAGCTCTCTCTGTTCGACTCTCCTCTCCTGCACAGACACTTTGCTCCGCCTCCTTTTCCGGCTCTGCTGTGATTTGTTGCTGCGCGGTCACGTGACCGAGCTTCACAAGGTAACCACGTGGGGTGTTATTTCAAAAGTAGCGCCTATCTCCTTTTCCTAAACTTTTCCTTGGCCTCGATGAAAACGTCATCGTGGGAAGGAGATTTGATAAGGACTCAGGGAAAGAGAGGAGCGATGCTGAGAATTGGAACAGCCTTACACTCTGTAACAATGTGACACCGGTGTTCTGGGAATTTCTCCTACCCCGTAAACCGTCCTACCCGTTGTTCCTGAGCATGTACGCGCATGCGCACAACACAAAAAGGGAAGCTAAGCGCATCCGGCTGTGATTTCACGCTACTCAATTGTCATATTTGCAGGAGAATAGGTAAGTAGTAAGTATTAGTACTTTTTATAGACGTTGATACTTGATTTTTTAAGCCTTTGTGATTGTTTGTCAATATTAAAGTGAAGTCGCTATCTGCTTTCTGCACAAAACTGTCGAATTTGCAGATTCGGTGAAGTCCGCTGTCAAGTTACTGGACGCGTGGTATTTGCACAACACTTTTGAGTCCGCAGCTTCGGTGTTTTAAGGCTGTTTCGGTAATCTCGTTGTTTAATAAGTTAAATTATTTGCATTGTCAACTGCACATATTGAAGCTCATAAGAAAATGTTTACTGACATTCGTAGATATGGAGAAGAAGTGGGAAGAGATTTACGCGTTCATTTCTGCGGGCTTCTACCCTTCAGGATATGACAAGGCTCAGAGGCAAAACCTCAGAAGATATGCCTCAAAATTCAAACAAAAGGGTCAGTAATTTATTGTTAATACTAACAACTCATATGTGGTTAAATTAATTTCTAAATATATATTGTTTTACTGCAGATGGAGAACTCTTTGTTGGAACCAGAAGAGTAGTAAAAACCATGGATGATGCCAGGAAGATATTTCATGAGTTTCATTCATCTCCAATTGGAGGACACACTGGCACACACAAAACGCTAAATGCAGTGTGTTCCAGATTTTACTGGTTTGGTATGACAGTTGACCATAAAACATGGTTATGTATTAACTGTTTGTACTGTTGTTAAATAGCGTTTAAAATAAGCAAATTTTTTGATATCAGTTAAAAGAGAAACTGTACACTTGCAAAATATATAAATATGGTTAATTAGTGATATTACAGTAACAACCTGTAGGCCTGGCAGAGATTTGAAGACACACACACAAACTATTGTTGCTAAATAGTTTGTTCGTTAGAGAATATGTCATTAAGTGTTTTTGTTTTTTACAAATGAGAATGTTGAACATTTACGTGAACTCCATAAATATTTTTACCTTAAAGATTCAGGAATGTGACCAGTGTCAAAAAGTTGGGAAACCACTGACTGCTGTGCAACCGTTGCAGTGTATTCAGGTAAATATTATGCCCCGTTTACCCATCAAACTATGCTTGTAGCTCATTTTTATTTTAGGTAGTCAAAATCTCCTCACAATCTGTACTGCTGTTAGACCCTCTTGGAAATGAAGGTTGTTATGAAAGGAAAGTTATGCGTAACTGGAGGTATTCATCATTCATTAATTATCTGTTTTAGGTTGTTTGGTTTGTGGGTTTTTTTTTTCTTTTTATTTAGAGCAAAATGCTGGCTACATTTTAAAAACTTGTTTTGTTTTTATTAGGAATTTTCTGAAGATGAAAGGAAAGGAAGAGTCCTGAGTGGATTGGAAAATGGAGACTCTGCCACATAACAAGCAGATGGACTCCAGCAGTTGTGGAGTTTTAGTGTTGAAGGTATTTAATAAGCAATTGTATTTAACGTATTTAACTAGAATTAAGTTAATCAATTGCAATTACTGTAACATATTTTACAGTTTGCCAAACACTACCTTCTGAGTGGAGAGGTTACTAGGGTGCTGTCCACTCCAGAAGCCATTGGGCTGCACCGCACTGAAATTGCTTGCGAACTGCTAGAACATCAAAGTAAGTTGAGTCATGTGCTTTTGTATTGCAATAGCACTTTCAGTTTTGTTTAAAACTGTTAGGTTTAATGTCAGTGTGTTTCTAGGTAATGCTGATGACTACTGTGTGGTTTGTTCCATGCTGGAAGCCGATCCTGAGTCCAGTATGATTTAAATGGTAAAACAAATAAACCACAAATGCAATATACAGTGGCTTGCAATAGTATTCGGCCCCCTTGAACTTTTCCACATTTTGTCACATTACAGCCACAAACACAAATCAATTTTAATTGGAATTCCACGTGAAAGACCAATACAAAGTGGTGTACACGTGAGAAGTGGAACAACAATCATACATGATTCCAAACAATTTTTACAAATGAATAACTGAAAAGTGGGGTGTGCGTAATTATTCAGCCCCCTGAGTCAATACTTTGTAGAACCACCTTTATCTGCAATTACAGCTGCCAGTCTTTTAGGGTCTGTCTCTACCAGCTAGAGACTGGTAGAGACATTGGTCTTTCACGTGGAATTCCAATAAAATTGATTCATGTTTGTGAATGCAATCTGACAAAATGTGGAAAAGTTCACGGGGGCCGAAACTTTTGCAAGCCACTGTAGTAATTATTTTCTCATCAAATTCATAATGTTGGTTAACACACTTACACCCCCCCCCCCCCCCCCCCCCCCTTCTCCCTCTTCAGGTGCAGTGCGAGTTTTGTTCCAGATGGTCACATTTTGGATGTGTTCAATATGAGAGCAGCCTGGTCAAGTACCTGTGCAACAAATGTACATAATTTGTACACTGTTTCTTTTTCAGTTCTTTCTCCCTGTGTTCTGTTGGATCTATAAATGTGAAATATATGTATCTGTAAATATATACTGTAACTATAATGGAGTGAGTTCATTGTCAAAGTTTATATAGTCAGGTGTTCCAATCACTTCATTGGTGACAGCTGTATAACTTAAGTACCTTGGCATGCAGACTGCTTCTACAAACAAGTGCCAAACCATGCTACTGTTGTTATTATAAACTAGAAGCATAATTCTGATGGGAAGAATTACGTGCCAAAACATGCTACCTTTGTGAATGTGACCTACAAGCACACTTTAATGGGTAAAAAGAAGTGTCAAACCGAACTGGCTTTATGAATATCAGCTACAAACATACTCTGATGGGCAAAGTTAAGTGGCAAACCGTCATACCTACTTAAATTTGTGCTGGAATTATTGTTTGGCAGCAGAAATGTGCATAAATTACATACAGTAGGACATTTTGCCAAAGTAGGGCAGTTTGTCATATGGCAGCGTAAAATTATCCTACTGGTAGGACGGTTTGCCAAAGTAGGATGGTTTGTCAGAACACCGGATGTCCGCCTGTTGAAACTACATTGTGCAGAAGATGGACTACAAAACAAACATCTTACTTCGTCACAATGTGTTCTAACCCTGTTGTTTTATGGAGGTCATATAAACGAGAACAGCCTTTTCAAAATATCCTTTCATTACAAAGTTTGAATTTTAAAGAAGAAGGAACATTTAGGGTCAGATTTACTAACATCTGCAGCAGCTCAAAGACATCTTTTGATGTTAAAAAGCTGCTGGATTTACTGAAGAGACTTAGTGTCAGTTTGTGACTGAAGTTATGACATATGTGTTTGTAAGAGTTTTACTTCCAGGAGAAGAAGATTTAAACGAGTGACACAAATGTAACGTACAAAATTGCACAAAATCTACCACAGAATCCTGTCTTGTTCTTGCTGTGGTTGTGATAGTGAGAAACACTTGCATGAATCACGAGCTTACTCTGTATTGTTGAGCCACTAATTGGTGCTGCTCTCAGCAGAAAGCTGATTTTTACTGAACTGAAGTGGCTTCTTCTTAGAGAGATATAAAACACACTGTTAGTAGATCATCCTGCAATTGTGACATCACAATAATTTGCCTCGCTTTATAAATCTGTCACTTCTATCACATATAAAATTAAATACATAAGTATCATACAGTTTAAACGAAGCACTGAAACTTGACAGACACGCCGTCGGGGCAGAAAGTCAACATCTCACTGATTCTGAGCTGCAGCTTTTGTTCCTCTCCGGCAAAAAGAAAGCTTCATTTTTGCTGTTTAATACATTTTTTTTTAAATTATGCCAAATTTAAAAGCGCTTAGCTTGCTGTTTGTCTGTGTTTTATCCTCAGTTACTTTGAAACAGTTACTGAGTCAAAATTGAATTTAATCAAATCAATTATAGAAATCAGTGATGATACCCAGCCCTAGTGAGTAGCCTAAGCCCAACAGAAGTGGATGCAGCTGTGGGTAATGAGAAAAGATGAAAAGGCTGATAACACATTATATGCAGTAAATGCACTGCCCAAGTGTCCCCTCTCCCCACTGCCTGTCAATAAAGAACTTTGTGTTGACAAGATTGTTAGGTAATCATTTACAAATCTATAATATCTGCATGGACAGCGTTAACTGATGAGGTCTGAAAATTCAATACTTACATTTAAAAGTTTACTCTTCTGCCATCTGCCGTTTTCTTATTTTTTAAAAAAAAAAAAATTAGCCACAGTAAAGGCTGCGCTATGAATTCTGGGATATGTTGTGCCACAAATGATACACCTGACTCATCCTTCAAGTCCGGGGAAATGAAGTGCGCATTTCCGGCCGCATTTGGAATTGGGACAGCCTTCATCACGTCGCTGTGGTGTAATCAGCCTCCAAATGGGGTCTCAAAATTGTACCAAAAACTCTGTACCTCCCTCCATCCAACCACACACTTCTTCGGTTTTGCCATCAGCCCTGCCTGCCTCAGGGAATCCGGGACTGTGACCAACCACTGCACATGCTCCACTGAGGTATCACTATGAATGACAACATCATCCAGGTAGGAAACAGCATATGCAGTGTGAGGACTCAGCTATCACTACAGGAGGTTCTGAAAAATGGCGGGGCTTCAAACAAGCCAAACGGAAGTGTGACGAATTGGTACGAACCACACAGAGTGGAGGAGGCGGTTTTTGTCTTTGGACTCTGCAGACAAGGGAATCTGCCAATCAGCTGCGTTTCAAAGTGGTGCTCCATGAGAGTCGTGCACACGGGTAGGGGGGAGAACACATCTGCAAAGCGCTGTTGCAATGCAGGAACATCTGCTTTATTGGAATGTGTGAGATGTTAATCACAATGCACACTCTCTAAAAACGTCATGCCCACAGCAGGTTTTTGAGAAAAATCAAATATTTTGGTCCTTGAAGATCATTTCAGAGTTTTTAATGAACTACAGGAACCCTGTTCTGTGTGAGTGGAGAACAGCCAAGTCGCCTCCTCTGATAAACCTCCTGTTGGGGGAAAACTCTGTAAAAAAAACCCAGGAGAAATAAAGACACAATGAGACAAAGTTACTTTCTTTATCAAACGTGTACACTGGTGAGCTGCTAAGAACAACTCACACCATGCACAGTGGCTTGGTAATTTTTATAGGCACAGAGCACAGAGACAGTGAGAACAGGATAACAAATAATAAACAGATAAAATAAAACAACTCCATATATGGTGCTAGTCTCGTCAGCAGAGAGCTAGGGAAGATAAAACAATCTAAAACAATATGTCCCAGAAACAAGATGTGTTTGCTGGGAAAGTCTAAAAAGATAATTCTAAACTAATCTAACCATAGGCAGAGGGCAGACAAAAGGCATCTTTGTACATTTAAAAGAAGGTAAAGAAACATAGAATCATTTTTCCTGTAACATTCCCTCCTGTTTTAACTTATTTTAAATGTATACAACAATTGTCTGTGAAGGTTATTTATTAAGTATCTTAAGCAATTTTTTAATTTTCAAAATGTCAGCATAGCAGAAATGGAAGTCATCTGGTCTAAAGAATAAAACAAAAGAAAATAATAAAAAGAAAAACATAGTAAATGAAAATCATAGTAAATGAAATAACAAGTGGAATAAACAAGAAAAAATAATAAAACTAAAACTACAAAAAATAAAAGATAAAAACCTTATATTTTAAAACGAAAACTACAAAAAATAAAAGGATGAAAACTAAAATGAAAACTTTGTATTTAAAAATGATGAAAACCTAATATGTAAAATGAGAACTTCAAAAAATACAAGGATGAAAACCTTATATTTAAAATGATGCAAACCTTAAATTGAAAACTTTATATGAAAAATGATGAAAACTTCATATTTAAAATGAAAACTTCAAAAAATAAAAGGATGAAAACCTGCATAACCTACTAATGTTTTAATCAGTGCGTGATCACTTGACAAGTCATTTTTAATCACCACGTCATTCATTAGCAGTTATTACAAGTTCTCCTCTAACAGAATTGCAACGGGATGCTGGTCTTCTTCAGGCACGGCAACATAAGCAGTCATTGTAGTTGTTATCATCTGTGAAATCATTACTCTTAGACATGGCAACACACACAACACTAATATGAGCAGTGCTATCATGATGAGACCTAGAAGGAAAAATGGCTTTGCTACAGCAGCCAGCCATGAACCGCTGAACAGCCAGTCCAGCCAGCCTTGTGCTGTAGCTGCTCCAGGTGTGTGGTCAGTGACATATTTTTGCAGAGCGGTCAAATTCTGCAAAGCTTCATAAATGTCTCCTCCAGTTTCGTATCCATCAGGGATAAAAGTGCAACATGTTTCCCCGATCAGCTTGCAAACTCCTCCTTGTGATGCTGTTAGCAGGTCTAGTGTCAGTCTGTTCTGCAGCACCATCGTTCTGATGGCCTGCTGTTCTCCTGCTAAGGCCGTTCCCAGGGCCTTAGTTAAGTTGATGTGTCGTAGCAGAGCATATCGGTTGATTTCCACGTGATCCCGCACCTCGGCAACTCCAATGCCGGGGATCAAGCTCTGTAAGAATTTCACTCCTCCTCAGATGCGAAACTCTGGTTCCTTTACTGCTTGGTGCCGTCCGTGCACATCCTGTCTGGTAATGAGTCTTTGTTTGTAGTATCATTCGGTAGCTGTAGTTGGAGCGACAGTTGAGGCTCATCAGTGTCGCGTTACTGGCACAGGTTTCGTTGAGTGAACAGTCCATACACTTCCTCTCGTTCCTCGGTGGGCAGAAAGTGTATATGTATTTGCATAGCAGTCAGTTTTATTATTCAAGTAAGCTGTAGTGTTCATAAACTGCCACCAGAAATTAGTGGCATAGCCATGGGGAAACTTGGTGTACTTTCCTTTGTCATACAGTGTCTGCCTTTTCTTCATATAGCGTGACTTATTGTCCCTCACGGAAGCAAAGATGAGGAGCCCGGCCATGGTCAGGGCCGCTGCAGTTGTTAAGAGCCACCACCTCATGACGACGGGACACACCCTCCTGTCGCGAGTAGACCCCCCGGCCAGGAAAGCTGACCCCTCCACCGGGCGAGATCACAACAAGTGGGCAAGCCTGCCGTCAGCTGTGTTTAGATGGCTTCACTGACTCGCCTGCAGTGACTCTGATGGATCCAGGATGGTCGTTCCGCAATTTTGCAAGCGGTCGGTGTAGTGAGGAGGACTTGGTATGGCCCCTCCCACCTGGGTGTGCTCCAGTTTTTCCTTTGGAGCACCTTGATCAGAACCCAGTCACCGGGCTGTGATCTGCAAGACACTTGATAGACATCATTACATTCTTCGTCATTTACAATCATCTCTTTATTTTCCTACAACTTAGACATACATTTTGCTACTGAAATTGTATCTGCCTTTTTCACTGGGTAGATTTCTGGCCACTTTGAGAATACATCTATAACCACTAGGGTGTATTTTTACCCTTGGCATTCATTTAGCTCAATAAAGTCCATATGGATTGTGTGGTCTCAGGTTTCCCTGAGCATTATATTTTTGACACGTCATGCACGTTCTGACAAATTGTTTTGCTGAGGTTTCAAAATTTACAGTGTAGAATTTACAGTGTAGAAAAGAGAGTTGACAATACTGGTCAGTCCCCCCGTTGACAAATGCGTACAGCCATGAGTCACTAATGCCGCCATTTTGTGGAGCGATTTTGGCAGCACTGGCTTGCCATAACACATCATTAAGTCGTTTGTCAGAACTGCACCGTGTGTTAGCCATTTTGCCTGCTCTGCTGTGCTTGCTGCTTTTTGTTCATTTTTCAACACATCCAGTGGAATCTGATGTGTGTTTACTGCCATCAATGTGATGTTTGCCTGTTGTGCCGCCTATTTTGCTGCTCTGTCAGCAAAATTGTTGCCTGTAGTAATGAAAGAGTCAGTAGGCGTTGTAAGAGGTTGGCATGCTGGTTTGTCAGTTGGTGTAATCATTCCTCTGTTATGCCAAATTTTTTGCAAAATGATGCACAGCAGGGAAAACATACTGGCTGTCTGTATGTATGTTTATTAGTTTGTCTTTGTGTATTTAGCTTTCGCGTATCACAGCTATCAGCTCAGCGCTCTGTGCAGGACATGAAGAAGAAAGTGGTTTTGCTTCTATTATTTTACTATCTGTGGTTACTGCGTAACCTACACAATTTCGGCCTGTGCTGTAAGGTCAAATGCTGTTCTCCTAGCTTCCACACTTGCTGATCATAAGGTGGATCTGGGCCTGGAGTTTGTTTAAATCTCAGAATGTTGTGATACTCGGTCGGTTTCTGGCACTCAGGTGTAATACCAGAAAAGAATGGCATGACTGCTATCTTAAGTTTTGTCAGAGCGTCTCTACCTAGCAAATTTACTGGACACAACGGGTCATATATGCATTTAATAAAGCACCTGCGGCCACTTGCTGTGTGTACTAGTTCTAAAAGGGCAGTTAATTGTTGTACAGTTGTGTGGCCTGAAGCTGACTTTACAACTAATTTGTCCTCTACTCCTACAATCTCGTGTGAAGTGACCTTCCTCTCCACGGTTCTAGCAGGCGTTGTCTCTATGTTATCTGCTGTTTCTGCGTGGCTGTCTGCAGCCTTGGTGTTTGTGACTTTGCTCGCCTCTCTGTTCCTGATAGCCACCTGTGGATTAGTGTTTTAGTCTATTGTCAACAGTCAGCCTTATTTTGAAGTTACAGAAAGCTTCTTCTTTTTTGTTCGTCTTGGTTTGGGAGAAAAGATGCAACACTACATTTTCACTTAAGGCAGTTTTAGATAATTTCTAGTTCTTCAAACAATGCATGGATCTCACACATTTCAAACTTTCAAGTTAGGGTTGTTTCCCATTTATACATATATATATATATATATATATATATATATATATATATATATATATATATTTAACTTTGCATAGCTCACAGCTCTAAACCTAGGCATTTTTCAATCATATGCCTAATCACTATGTGTCACTGTGACTCTCAAGTATTGTCACAAGTTCGTTTAAATTCGTTTCCAAAACCAACAAAATAATCAAACAAAAACAAAAAACATAAAACGTGTCAGGACACAAAAGAAAAAAGAAAAATGCTGCCACCCGAACAAGGCAGAAGTCTGCATATGTTGGCTTGTAATAGCATGCAGCTTGTAACATGGTAGACTAATGTGCCTGTGTTAATTCAGCTCCATATTATTGTGTGAAGTTGCACTGGGTTGGGAGTGGTTTTGTGTGTGTCACATTTTTGGTGAGCCAATGGCTGGAATGAGGTTGGACTAATTAGAGGCAGGTGTACTTGATTGCACTGATACACTGGTCTACTTATAGCCCACACTACAAACACTGCTGTGTTGTTTTGTCTCTCTGTGCAGGTATGTAATGTGATGAAATCAGATATGTTTGGGATGGACGGGTTTTGCCCTATGAATTTTATATTAGGTGTGTCGTTTTGTCTCTCTGTGCAGGCCAGGGCCTATTATATGCCACAGCCTAAAGGCAGCAGGGTTGCAGAGGCTTGAGTGACCACTGACTATATGCTTGCAGGGTGGTGGGTCCCCAAGGACAACTTCTAACCCTGTTAAAGGCAACATGTGGGGTGCAACTTGGCCGTGTGGCATAGCTGGCTCTGGCCTTGGGACTGTGTGTTTTTATACAATTCTTAAGTGGGACACTGGACTGTTTTATCTTTTATCTCTTGATATATTTTTCATCAATAAATTATCTTTTAGAATTTTATTGACTGACATCTTTTTGCCCACGACTGAGACGGTTGGTCAGACCTAGAGTCTTTCTTTGGGTGTGTTACAGCAGCTTCTGCTCTAAAAGAAACAAATAAATAAAAAGAAAAGAAAATGTGTAACATGCTCATCAGCTTAGCAGTGTCTACATATTTAATTCAGCTTCTCAATCCTGTAGTTTTAGCTGTTGTCTACAGGGTTTTGCTTATTGGTTGTTATTATAGGTGTGCTCTATATCTCAGCAATGTGTCATTCTAGGATGATAAGTTTCAAGCTGGTCAAGTGCCTCTATGCACTTCATTAGTTTAGTTATTCTCCGTATTGTCTTCATCTCACATGTCATTACACTGAGTTTCAGCAAACCTTAAGCTTGATGCAGACTACTGCTTAACAATTATCCACCTCACATCATAACCGATTAAGGTGCCTCTTCATATTAATATTATGTCATTGTTAATATTATCCTCTTTGTCTTATATAACAGCAATAGCATATTATAATATTTTATCAGCGTGTACCACTATACTACTACTGAGCCAATTTGTTAGTTAGGATCATCTTATTCAGCAAACAGATAATTTAGAATTCATCCAATCTGCGGTCACATTTGTTCTCTCTGTTGCATGGCGGACCAGGCAGTTCTATTATAATGTATTATTTATATTTTATTTTGTATCCATCAAGGGCTTCAGATGACCTGCAGAATCATCCTTTTCCCAAGGTGGAGACAGTTACCTTTTCACACACTGTCCTTGGCTGAACAGTGACACAGCCTTAATATACTTTATTTATTTTATTAAAATATTTTCGTGTGAATTATTTGCTTTATATTCATTTTATACATGCTGGGCATGGTCATCATGCCAACTGTGTTTCATTGTTAATATCACTTTACAGGTTGTTATCCTTGCTATTATTAATTTCAAATACTCTAAAGATAATTTCTACTGTAACTTTCCCTTTGTTCATCTTTATTTCGTACTTTTTATATTTATATCTACTCAGTGGGGTCTGTTTTCAACCCTTTTAAACTACTTCAAACTACTGTGATCTCTAGTTTTCACTTAATAAGGGATTATTAAGTTCTTCCTGATATGGGTGGTGCTGCAGATGCGGCTGCAGGAATGAGTGATGGTTTACTAAAAGGATTGTGGGAACTGCACAGTGTCTCGTCTTCTGGTTTTACTAAACTGGCAGTTGAGTTCTGGTCTTCTGACTGTTTATATTTTGTTTTCTTAAATCTCTCAGTTTACAGACACTGTTTTTGTCCGGCGTCTGGACTTTTCTTTTCTCACCACTGCTCGTCAGCAGGAATGAGTTTTAAGTTCACTTGCTTGATTACCCATCTTATTTATGTATTTACTTATTTTTGTTTAAGTAATATATACACGATACAGCTGCTATCACCTTCGCTGGTATTAGAGACGAGAGTGGTTGCTCACACGCCCTTCTACTTTCGGACTATTTCCAAAAGCGGTGTGAACTTTACGAGACGGAACTCGACCGTTCTCTCAACTCACCAGCACGTCAGTGAATAGCAGTAAAAGAAAAACACAGTAGGAGCAGCTCAGTCTCTTATTGGACCGTGAAAATTCAGCTTGCTCCATTAATTAAAACAATACACACACTCACATTCACAGCTTCGACGCGCGCGACCGGAACCCTTATAATAAGGGGAGCTCCCAGAGCTACTTACTCCCTAGACCCAGTCTAGACCCAGCTGGGGGAGCTACCCAGAGCTCCAAAGCTACCAGTCGACGAGCTTCCAAGGCTTCCAGTCGACGAGCTACGCTACCAGTCGACAAGCTACTTCCGCTATTTTAAATTCCCTGAATTCAAAATGCGCTTTTACGCAAGATTGTGTCAGTGTGTCTGTATCTACCTGGTCAGTGTCGCCGGGTCTGGTCCACCTCGATCGGGCCCCACCACCGTAGGTCGCTTTCTAAGAACGTTGGCCAAGACTCGAATTTAACGCTCTTGGTCTTTTATCACACACCTAGTATGTGAGCTGTCGACAGGCGAGCAACGTGGACTGGTCACGGAGATGGGACACGATGGAGGTGATCCGGCTCCGAAGGACCAAGAAATGTTGGGGGAAAACTCTGTAAAAAAACCCAGGAGAAATAAAGACACAATGAGACAAAGTTACTTTCTTTATCAAACGTGTACACTGGTGAGCTGCTAAGAACAACTCACACCATGCACAGTGGCTTGGTAATTTTTATAGGCACAGAGCACAGAGACAGTGAGAACAGGATAACAAATAATAAACAGATAAAATAAAACAACTCCATATATGGTGCTAGTCTCGTCAGCAGAGAGCTAGGGAAGATAAAACAATCTAAAACAATATGTCCCAGAAACAAGATGTGTTTGCTGGGAAAGTCTAAAAAGATAATTCTAAACTAATCTAACCATAGGCAGAGGGCAGACAAAAGGCATCTTTGTACATTTAAAAGAAGGTAAAGAAACATAGAATCATTTTTCCTGTAACACCTCCACATGTACCACTGAAAACAGTTAAATTAGTTTGAATCTGAAATCATGGCTCAAACTACTTGTTCTGAGACCATTTCTTCATTTTCACAACAAACTGTTTAATAAGACAAATTTTACACAGAGTTCATCAAATATAACTAACACTTTAATATTATCAGGATTTCATAATACAAACTTCAAATCAACAGGGAAAGAGCTGCAGAACATGTGGATCAAAATGAATTCATTAAAAAAACAACATGTGGACTTCAAAGATACAGTAAATACACTAAAGTGAAAGGAGGAGCCGAAAATTTGAAGGAATTTGAATTAAGTAAAAGTAGTCATCTGTGATCTTTAAAATGGTCCTGATGTGTGCTGCTGTTTATAACTTTCAACATTTCTTTGCTGCCACTGTGAATACGAATGTGGTCTTTGCCTAATTGAATAAAGGTTACACTGACTCACTGCTCCATCTTCTGGTACAAACTGGCATTACATGGAAGTACAGCCCAAAACCAGTTTAGCTTGAGTTTCTTTTTTCTGGACATAAAGTCACAGCAGGTGTTGTTTCAAAGCTGGTGGACAGATTTAGTTCATTTTGGAGGTTTTAAAAGCAACTGCTTTGAAAACATTTGCAGTTTGGGGAGAAAATGATTTAAGAGAAGATTTTACAACAGCAAAAGATTAAATATGAATGAAGGATTGAAATTTAACTTAGCTAACACATAAAATGAATACAACTACTAAACACTACTGTATCCTAAGGAAACAAAGAATAAAATGTAACAAGGATAACATTTTAGAGAATTAAAACCCCTAAAAGGAAAAAAAATAAACTTGATATGCATATCTATACATGCAGCTTCCTAAATGTAACATTCAGAATTATTCACTGCAGGTCCAGAAATCAGAGCTACCTCATCAGTAGTGATGTGACGTTCTGTATCGAGGTTTCGAAGCGTGTGTCGAGTAATGGAGGGGGCGTTTCCGCGAAGCGCGTATCGAGGCTTGCTTCATTTATGGGAGGAGCTGAAAATGATGACGTCCGAAGCCTCGCTGCCCGGCTGTACCACATGACTGGTTCAGGAAGCGGTTCAAACTTTGCCGCAAATAATCATTTTCCATACTGCCAGCATAACTATACACAGTATACTGCCATCACTACAATATAGATGTTTTACACACTCCATTTGTTGTTGACAGTTACAGGCTGTGTGCAAAAGGCCACACGCTTCAAATTCATGCCAACTAATATTTTTACGTCCAGTAGGTGTCCTGCTAGAGCAAATGAAGCTTCAAGAAGCTTCGCGTTGGGGTGAACCAATTGGATGAAAAGCTTCAGTGCTTCATGAGGCATCATCTGCCCATCACTACTCATCAGATCCTAGTGTGGCATCAGCTGACACTCTTTACAGGAGATTCCATCTAAACTCTGTGGAGCCTGATCTCAAGGTTTTTAAGTCTGACCCTGAAACCAGAAGAGGATCTTTCTCTCTCTTCAGATTCATTGTGATCCAGTGATTTCAGTCCTGCATGATCAGGCTGATGTTTGCACAGAGCAGACAATGAAGTGAAGGTTTTTGCACATTGGTAACAGTGAAACAGTTTATTTACAGCGTGGGATCGTTTGTGTTCGGAGTATGAACTGAGATTCCTGAAGCTCTTGTCACACTGGTCACAGCTGAAGTTCACTTCCATGTGTGTACGTTCATGTTTGTTACGATGACCTGATTGTGAGAAGCTTTTGTCACAGTGTCTGCACTTGTATGGTGTCGCTCCTGCAGTGGTGAAGGATGACCCACACTGGTCACAGATGTGCTTTTTGACCCCACTGTGGAAGAGGTCATGTAGTTTTAATGTACTTGGTGTGTGGAAGCCCCTCCCACATTCTTTGCAGTAGTTCATTTTGTCTCCAGGGTGGCTACGTTGATGTGGTTTTAGGTCCCATTCGTGATTGGAGGTTTTTCCACAAAGGTTAAAGAGAAACGCTTGCCCACCACCACAGTGACGACAGGGTTGAGAAATGGATCAGTGTGCTTTGCTCCACTCCTAAACAAAGACATTGTATGTCAGGGAATTCCTTCAACAATTTTATCCTGAACGTCGCCTGAAATAAAAAGCATCTCTGCCAACGTCCAATTGAATTTTACAGTTTAAACTATAAAACTCGGGTTACTTCTTCATTTTTCCAAACAATCAGGTTAAAATTACAAGATAAAAAATCAATACATCCTCACAGTAACTGCACGTCTAGAGTTACTTTCTGGAGTGGATCTGTTGGTGTTTTTTCAGCTGATTTGGAGCTTTAAAAGTCTTCTCACACAGGTCATTTATAAGGTCTCTCCTCAATGTGTTGTTGTAACTGTGCATCTGTTGTAAACAGTTTCCCACACTGATCACAGCAGGAAACATCAATTCCAGTGTGAATCCGTAAGTGAATATTTCGGTACTGTTTGTCACTGAAACTTTTTCCACAAAAGTCGCAGCTGTACACGTTAATTCCAGAGCCTTACCACACAACTCACAGTTGTGTGCTTTAAATCAACTGTGGATCAGTTGGTGTTTTTTTAAGGTTCCAGACTGGGTAAAAGACTTTCCACACAACTCACAGCTGTAAGGTTTAAATCCACTGTGGATGAGTTGGTGCATTTTTAAGTTTCCACCCTCGGTAAAAGACTTTCCACACAAGTCACAGCTGTACGCTTTAACTCCACTGTGGAGGAGTTGGTGTCTTTTTAAGTTTCCAGCCTGGGTAAAAAACTTTCCACACAACTCACAGCTGTAAGGTTTAAATCCACTGTGGATGAGTTGGTGTGTTTTTAAGCTTCCACCCCCGGTAAAAGACTTTCCACACAAGTCACAGCTGTACGCTTTAACTCCACTGTGGATGAGTTGGTGTGTTTTCAAGCTTCCAGCCTCGGTAAAAGACTTTCCACACAAGTCACAGCTATACGCTTTAACTCCACTGTGGATGAGTTGGTGTGTTTTTAAGTTTCCAGCCTGGGTAAAAGACTTTCCACACAAGTCACAGCTGTAAGGTTTAACTCCACTGTGGATGACTTGGTGTCTTTTTAAGTCTCCAGCCCGGGTAAAAGACTTTCCACACAAGTCACAGCTGTACGCTTTAACTCCACTGTGGAAGAGTTGGTGAGTTTTTAAGTATCCAGCCCGGGTAAAATACTTTCCACACAAGTCACAGCTGTACGCTTTAACTCCACTGTGGAAGAGTTGGTGAGTTTTTAAGTCTCCAGCCCGGGTAAAATACTTCCCACACTCATCACAGCTGTAGGTTTTCTCTCCTTTTCTTCTGTGAGGTTTGTCGGCCTCCTGAGAGCGCTGACTTCTCACTCCATGTTGGTCCTGCAGTGACAGAGATACAAACAGCGGCAGTGAGTGAAATGCAGTCGTGGAACAAACTGAAACTCCCTCCATTGGTGGAATCAAACATGTCAACAAACACATTGTAGGTGTGTTTCCACCACCTTCTGGTGGCAGTATGACATTACAATGATGTGCTACAATGAGAGTTGTAATGAAAATGACATTATTGAAGAAATATTGATCAGCAGAGAAAATCTTTTACGCATAAGAAATTTCAAGTTCAACTGATGATATTGTTGTTTCAATGTGTGCTTATAAAATATGATCTTTGTATTTTCTTGTGACTTCTGTGGTTTCTGATTCGAATGTAGATTCTGTATATGTGACACCGGTGCGGAAAGGCTGAGTTTTATCTTTCTCTTATCTTCTTTCCACAGGTGATTTGTGTTTTTTAAAGGAAGGAAACCTTCCTCAAAACAGGCAGAGCAATGGAGCCGCCGAGGGAAAAGCACACGAAACAAAACTGTAGAATTAAAAATATAATTTATTATGTTTAAATAGTTAAAAATATAAAATGAATTAAAACAACCTTGGCCAAGGGAAGACACAATAAAAATCAATAACACACAACATTAAAAGTCCAGTGGAATCCACCACGGCCTAAAAGTCACAGAAAACTAAGAGGTCCAGCGTAGTATTAAAAGAGGGAAACCCAGCAGAGTCCTCGCCTTCCTCCCCGCATTCCACGTCCTGGTGCACTGAAGAAAGGGAGGGAGCGGCAGTCACTATTCCTTTGGCAGTTTACTTTATAAAAAGGATAAGTCAAAGACTTACCCGGGTGGGCAGAGCTCTCAACTCCGCCCGCCGCTTCCTCAAACTGCAATCGGCACCGCGGTCTCACTGCTTCTGTTCTCCCGCAGTGCACGAGCTGGCTCTTGTCGTTATTGCCACCAGACTGCCGCTACGCGTCCCTAGTCGCTGGTCATCTGCCTTTTTTTCCTCTGATCGTTTCCCCTTTCCAGTCGCTGGTAATCTCTCTTCCCAGTCGCTGGTCGTCTGCTCCATCTGATCATCTCTACTCTCTGATCGTCTCTCGCTCTCCCCTCTGATCGTCTGTGTCTTTCCTCTGTCTGTCTCGCATTCTCCGTGTTACATTTTCGTTGAACACCGGCTCCAAACCTCTTATGTGTCCTTGAGCACTCTGTAAATTACCTTTTCTTTTCTCTCAGGTGTGTCCAATTAGTAAAAACGGGGGAAAAGGCGGAGTCTCTCCAGGACAATTTGCCGGCAACTAAAACATGCAAACTAAATAAAACACTGCACAAAAATATAACCAATGCATGCAATATAAAAAATAAATATGTACACTTCACATTAAAATACAGCACAGCAAAACAACGTCCGTCCTTCCCTGGATGACATATATATGGATGAGCCCAGGATGCAAAAGATAAACCTGCTGTTATCATGTTTTTAAAAACACACCAGCTTTCAGTAATATTGTAACTAGGGATGCAACGACACCCATTTTTCCAAACCGATACGATACCGATACTTGGATCTGAGTACTTGCAGATATTGAGTACAAAAACCGATACTTCTACCACACACAAGTTAAACTTAACCAGTAGTAAAGAAACGACCCCAGACAACTCTTTAACACAAACGAAACGTTTACTGAACACATCACAACACTTCCCTTTTTTAAACTCAAATAATATTCCAATTCCTTAACCAAATGAAATACACTGTACTGTATAAATGAAATAATTCCCTTTCAAATTATATTACACAACCCAACTTATGTTATCACCTTTTGGTAAGTGACTCACTAATATACACTCCAAAACACGTTATATAAATCCACTAAACACACAATATTCACACATGGGCCCCACACACACTCACATTCACACTTGTTGCAGGCCTGTTTGCTGCTCACGCCAGATGATGGAGAAAAATCCTCTTCTCCCCAGTAAGAGCACAAAAGTCTGACTTACAGTTCCGTTGCTCGGTAGGTCACCGTTCACCAGTCCCACACTAAATCCACTCCACGGTGGTGCGACCGTTGAAACAAAAAGTCACTTCACCCACACTCTGTTGCGAAGCTCTCACACGGTTAGCTTTCTAGTCACACACTCTTTTGTGCTAGTTAACCTCAGTAAAACTAGCCGAGTCTCTCACTTTGGTTCAGCTAACCTCGTGCATCTCTCTATGCCGTTCTCTTCTCCTCCTCCATTGCAACAGATACACAGGTCCCGTTTTATGCTACCTTCACGGGCTTCCAGAAAATTAGAACTCTGAATAATATTTAAACTCCATTCAGAGTTACATACCATAAAATAATATTTTATGATTAACATAACAGTTTGATTGCTCTAATTACCTGTATTTACCTTGTGACATATTACAGGGCAAATTACATTCTGGGTACAGTTACATCACATAACATCAACTGTGAACACCTTATGTTACCGTGGCGTTTAAGTCCATGGGAATTATGAGTATCTACTCCCAAATTCCCATCCGGGCTACATTATTATCGGTTCATGGTATCGCTTAACTTTTACAAGTATGAGTACACACACATTTTACAGTATCGGCCCCGATACCAGTATCGGTGCATCCCTAATTGTAACTGTGATATTTTTCTCACCTTTTGTGTTGAAGTCATTGATTGTTTCCTCTGTAGTGGCTGAGCTGAGTCCAAATGGATGAAATTGTTCCTCCGTTGCACCACCAGACTCTTCTCCTCCTGTTAATCACCTGGGGGGGACACACGCAGCAGGATTTGTAAAAAGAGTTTTGATAAACACAATGCTGGACAGCAATGCTGTCATGTACACAAATACTGTACAACAGCTTCTTGCCATTTTTTGTTTCTTTTTATAATTTAATATATAATAAGGCAATGACTTTCTGCAAACAGTATTTCTTATAACTCAGCAGTATACTGCATCATAAAACAATATCATTCATTCACAACAAGTCAGCAGTTTAATGTAATGCAAATCAGTTTAACTAATGGAATAGTTGTCAGCTTCTTCTAATTCAGGAGAATGATGCAAACTAAAACTACATAATAATTCACAATCTTTAATTAGGGGTATAACATGGCATAAAATAATATTATAATCTAACACTGTATAACTGATTTCAATTGAAAGCCTGCATGCGCTAGTACCTCTTGCCACGAGTTCCCAGAATTCGTTGCGGTTTTACCCCTGAGTGACGTCACATTTTCAATCTCTATTGGGCTTTGGAGCGTGATGTCACGGGGGTGGGCGTGGAAAGGATTTTGGCCCGATCCGCCATTTTGGGAGTCTAGCGCAAGTGAAAAGGGAGCGAAGTCACACACAACAGCCATGGTTCGTATTTGCTGTGTGGTCAGCTGCAATGTTCGATCACACAACCGGCAAGAGAATAAGCTTGAAAATGGTTTATCTTTTCATTCTTTCCCAACCTGGAAGCAACACGAGGCAGCTCGTGTATCGATGTTAGCAAAAAACTCAGGCGTCTAGCCTGGAGAGCAGCTGTGAGACGAGCTGACGTTCTCTTCCATCTCCAAATATCTGTTGGTGCTCCAGACATTTTCATTCCGGTAAGTTCTAATAATAATAATAATGGATTGGATTTATATAGCGCTTTTCTAGGCACCCAAAGCGCTTTACAATACCACTATTCATTCACTCTCACATTCATACACTGGTGGAGGCAGCTACAGTTGTAGCCAGCTACAGTTGTAGCCACAGCTGCCCTGGGGCAGACTGACAGAAGCGAGGCTGCCATATCGTGCCATCGGCCCCTCTGGCCAACACCAGTAGGCAATATGTTCATATCACTCTTTATAGCCTATTAGTTTTATTTTCTATGCGCTCTGAGCTCATAGCAAATTAGAACAAACATCCTACTGAGTGATTTTGCAGAACTACCTTCTATTTATAGAGTTGCTAATTATTTGGCATTATTGCAGCAAACCAGCCGATGAAATGGATGAAACATCATGACTGAGTTCCAGCACTACTCAAGGGACCTGCTTCCAACATACCACCATGCCAATCAGATTACTTCTTCCATGTGAGGGTGAAGAGGTGACCCTCCTGGATAAGATGGTGAAGGTTTGCTGCGTTTGGTGAACAGTGTGATAATAAAACCAGGGAAGAATAAAACCCGCTCCTGTTAAATACTCTTAAGTCTTGTGCTGTTAAATTTGCTGTATTTTTTCAAAAGATACAGTAAATAAACTAATGTTAGTAGTGAATGATATCATGTAAACACTCATGATTTTGTGTAAACATTTTGTCATTTGTAAACTATAAAGGACATGGATTCTACACTGTTACTGATGTGATGTT
Source organism: Maylandia zebra (assembly GCF_041146795.1). NCBI lineage: Eukaryota > Metazoa > Chordata > Actinopteri > Cichliformes > Cichlidae > Maylandia > Maylandia zebra. Next base: position 2,435,881 of record NC_135169.1, on the reverse strand, counting down.
CTATAAAGTGGTTTTAATAAAATTAAAAAAAGAGGCAAAAATTAGTTTGTTTCTTTATTCAACTTTTGAACAGTGGGACTCAGTCAGTATATATTCAGTAAATGCAAATTATTTACACGGCAGTGCACTACAGGCATAAATCTAGACCCCTAGATAAAACATGATGGGTCATTCCCACAACCCACAGCTTTACTGTGTTCCAGCAAAGTATCCAATAGCAGTGTCAACTCCTCCACAGTAGCAGGTGGGATTTTTCTGCTTTGAGGACGGCTCCTTTTACCTGTCACTACAGATGGTCTGTTTATGTTTTGATCAAGAGCCTTTTTTTGGGCAGCTGAAGAGGAGAAGTCCATCTTATGGCCAACCTCTGGCTGTATCTTGGTCATATTACCCAGCAAAACCCAGTATGCAGGTTCATCTGTAACAGTCCTTGTGCCACAGATCAACACTGCTGCTTCTACATTAAACAGAAGAGCAGCGACATGGCTGCAGGTCTCTGCGACTCCGGCCATACAGCTGCAGTGGGCGGCTTCAACCTTCCCTGTGATGCTCACAGTGACCCATGGCTGCGATGCTGGTTCATTCAGTCTTTGAAAGTGCAGGACCTGAAACACACACAGACAAAGTTCATTTAAAGACAAGAACTAATGAGCCAAGGCCGACGTAAATGTGTTTAATCTACTTTATCATAAATGTAACAAAGTGTTTAGAAAGTTAGCACAAACATGTGATTTTTCATTTCTTTATGTGTCCATCTATAGAACGCTGCATGTTATAGTGTAAATCTGCCTGTTCTCTGTCAGAAACCTGCCTGCAGAAAATGAACCTAAAGTATGTAATGCAAGGATGTCATCACTTTAGAGATGGAGAAAGCATAAAGTGACAATTATGAATCACTTAATATGATAAGGAGATTCTGCAGGTCATTGATCAAAGTATAAAACTAAAATAAAATGTATTTTTAGTGACACAGGATACAAACATGGAAGCAAGATGTATAATTAGGATTATTTATAATAAATATGAATAGTGCAATTTCTTTAACCATAAAGAATAACAATCCTTCAGGACAATGTCACATCAATGCACTGAACTCACTATGTTATCCATCTAACAGCCTCCACATGTTCTCACTGTAATTTCCCCTCATGAATGAATTTATGCTGCACTAATCTGAATGTTTGCAGGGAAATCAAACGCGTTTCACTCGCAGTACTCGAGCTGACTTACCTTTGTTTGAATGACGACTTGTACGCGCTGACTCCACAGACAAGGTCCGAAAATATGTCAGGCTACGTCAGTAGCGGTTGGTCTTCAGGGTTTCCACTCCACGGCCGTATTTCATACGGGTCCACATTTCCAATGCACGCTATTTTCTGCAAGTACCGCCGCTTCGCCTCTGGACGCAATCGGTCTCTATACAGTTCATTCTCTTTTAAGCTGCTTTTAAGCATCTTTCTTGTAGTCGTCGTTCCAACACAGTGTGTTTGTTTTGATTCGTAGACCCCGAAAACGACGCTGCGCTCCCACAATGCTTTGTGGCGTGACGTCAACTCCAAAGCCCTATGAAGTCCTAAAGGCTGATTGCCCTCCCCCACGCTTGTACCCGTGGCTTCCTGTCCTGAGGGTTGGCTCTTCTCCTGCCCTGCACCCTTTGTTCATATTCAAAGACTATTTTTCTGTATGTATTCTTACCCCATAGCAAGCGCCAGATTATAATGTTGCAGACAATCACAAACTCTACAGTCTGTCTAACTCCAGTGTATACCAAGCAATCTATTATTCTTAACAGCAACAACATAAACTGAACCCACATTAAAGTTGGCTCGGTGCTTACCTTTATATGAGCCCACAAACCGAGAGAAACTCCGTGATGAAGCTGAAAGTCTTAAGAAACAGATCAGGGAGCAGAGACCCACGTGGTTCACGCTGATCTCGGCTACGATCCAGGACACAAGGGTGTGGAGATCGATGCAGAAATTAATCCCAACGTTGGCAGTGGTATATGTTCCTGTAAGTTCACTACTTTACTCCCGTTTCATGAAAAAGCAGCTCTCTCTGCTCGACTCCTCTCCTGCACACACACTTTGCTCCGCCTCCTTTTCCGGCTCTGCTGTGATTTGTTGCTGTGCGGTCACGTGACTAAGCAGACCAACGTAACCATGTGGGGTGTTATTTCAAAAGTAGCGCCTATCTCCTTTTCCTAAGCTCTTTTTCTTGCCCTCGATGGAAACGTCATCGTGGGAAGGAGATTTGCTAAGGACTCAGGGAAAGAGAGGAGCGATGCTGAGAATTGGAACAGCTTTAGGCTGTATCCCAATTCAGGTTCTGCAGCCCTAAAGTACGCAGCCTTAACGGTCCAAAAGGGCCGCGTACTCAAAGACCGCTAAGGCCGGAAGTGCGAGGCTTGTGAAATGCCGGTCGAGCTCCGTCTCGCTGCCCAGGTTGCCTAGCAACCATGATACTAACCGCTGTAAACGTTTCATACAGCTTTGTTTGAGAGAAATGAAGGAGAACATATTTTGTTCATTTGTTCGTTTGTTTCTACACGAGCTTTGTGTGATTTAATAAGTATCTGAGGCTGAGACCACATGACTGTAAAACATGATTGTTGGGCTTCATTTCTGTACTGAACAGTCATTTTAAGATTAGCTAGTAAATAACAATTAGCTAATGTTGTTTATGAGACTAAAGTCAGTGTAAATATGATATGGCCAATATTATAGTTATTATATTAATCATTATTAGTTATTACAGCAGTGAACTTGAACAATTCACGTGAACAATTCACTTTTATTGTCACATCACATGTGCAGGTACACTGGTACAGCACATGTGAGTGAACTCTGTGTCAAACACTGAGCTTCAGTAAAGATTCAAGTTTCAGTTATTTATATTTCCCATCACCATAAATCTTCACTCAAAGACAAGAATCTTTTACAGTGTATAAATACGTATAGATGTATCATATGTAAGAGACAAATAATGTTCATTTAATTTGTTGGCATTACTAAATTTGGCTCAATGCTTACATATATGTGCAAAATGAAAATGTACGAGCTGTGATAACTGTTTCTGATAAAATGAAGAGTAGACTGATATATGAAATATTCCTTTATTGGGTGAGAAAATCAGACCATGTCATAAATGCTTTAAGTCATACAGAATAGATATCAGAGCCTTAAACATGCTGACTTCTGCTAAATGGGTCAAACTGGGCAGAAAGTCTACAAACACATAACATCCTTATAGAATATGATGTAACATTATAGAAAACCCACAAAACGCTACGTCCAGATGAACAGATTCAACTTTTGGAGATTTACTTTGCTGGATGATTGAGAATGCATCAAGACGAAATATTGTTTGGTCTGGGTCTAAACAGAGTGCATTGTGTGCATAGCTGGATTGGCCATCGGACATACCGGGCATTTGCCCGGTGGGCCGCTGGCGATTTTTTGTCTTTATGGGCCGATGGATTTTTTTTATTTTTAGGAAGGGTATAGATAATGAAAGGTGTTGGATTGGCCAATTGGTCATGATCGACTCTGGGCTGGACCAATTACAGCCGAGGAGGCCGGATGCACCCTCCCCCTTGTTTAGCAATCACGTGATTTTCGCGCATTGCATGCCGGGAACTCGTGGCAAAACAATCCAAGTACCGCATCAAATGCAAGCGTTTGCAGCGCCGCAAAATGTTCATTCTCCGGTTCCAATACCTTCTTTTTTTTTTCTTTGCCGCACAAAAAAGGAATGTACAAAACAAAAGGAGAACAATGCCGGTCCGTACAAAGACAGACTCGACGAAAAGACAAAGAAAAGATACGAGGAAAAAAATCAAAGGAGTGAAAGTGTCAGACCCTTACGAGCACACAGAGGGACAAAAGACATTAGCGTGCTGCCCAACTTTCACCACGCTCAGATTTATAATTATACGGTTCTTGGAGTGAGTGCATACACTCATGAAGTTTAGTAACTTCAGGTCACTGTAACAAGCCCAGGTACAGTTTACCGACGGATGGGTGCAGGACCTTGAAATGCACCGTGTAGAACGAAAGACCATCGTACGAACAAAGGTAAGTTTACCAGTCTCACAAATCGTCGTCATAAATACACATTCGTTAACCGTTTATTAATATAACCTTTGAGCTCAACGGTAATTAATTAGTGGAAATAATCTCTGGTAGCATTACAGAAATGTAGCAGTGACAATACAACCCGTTCTCACTCCCGACGCGTAAAATAATGACGATTTGTCACGTCCCTTAACTTCTCATGCTGACGCCTAAGGTACTGTAACGTTGGGTTGTGTTGTGTGGTTGAGAAGAGGAGGCAAAACACCTAGCAGGCTAGGCGGAAGGATACACACCCACACTGGTATCAGTAATCCACGGTGGTTCTTTAATACGCATTCTTCAGCAACCATATAAAAGCCCGGCTGAACGGCTGCGGCTCAACAACAAAATGCCCAGCGTTCATACAACCCAAGCGTTGCAAACAAAACAAAAAAAGGGTCTGGAAAAGAAAACATAAGTCCGTCCCTCGTTAAGCACGAGCGTGAAGGCACGTGTCCTCATAATCCCAGAGCGAGAGAGAGAGAGCGAGAGCAGTGGCACACACTGATGACACCATCAACCCTCGATTTGGGTGTCTTAACACTAACGTTTGTAATAGATTTAATCCATCATCGTTGGATTAAATGGCTAATGCTGCAGTAGCCACGTGTAGTCGTTACAAGTCGTTACAAGTCGCAAGCATGCTGACGGTAGCTGTGGCCATTTTTAAATACATTACACCGTTTCCGAGCTCAGTCACCTCTGTTTGTTTGAAGCTTTTATGAAAAAACAAACTTTGAAACACACATCAAGGTATTACTTTAAATATATGTATTTTTTACATACCTGCATTAGAATCAATCAGTTCCGCCTCATTTTCTTATTCTTATAAATGGGTCTCTCCGTTCTCCCATCATCCTTTGTGTTACCGCGCCAGATCCGCGGCCCCGAACCGTAGTAAGGAAACCTCTGGCAGTTACTTGACTCGCAGCCGGCAACAGCTTACTATACAGGTCAACTCCGCTAGCAAGAAGATCGAGGGAGGCGTAGGAAACTGCTTTACTGAACCTTTATTTCTCCTCCAAGGCACGAACACCGCGTACAGTGGGCTGAAACAGTTTACTCACAGCGGGCATCGCCGATACAACTTTGGCTGCCGAGGGAGTTATTATATTCCTTTTATTTACTTTCTCTTCGTCTCTTCTGTAGTTAACCGTTACTCTTCTTTTCCTTCTCCGCTCACCCTCACACACCCGACAGGCAGTTCCGCTACACACACCCGCATACATTTCCCATCAGGCTTCACCCTTAAAGGACCATGCCTGTAACACTACCCCCACTCTGGATGATAATTAAACCCTTAACATCATTCCAGCACATGAACCCCCCATTAACAAGGAAACATACAGCATTCGTGCCCCCAGTCCAAAAATGGCGATCCTTAGGATGGAACAATCTTGAAGTAGACAACTGTCCATATTTTAAGCACAAGAAAACATAGGATGTACAGGGTTCACTTTGAGGAGGGTGTAAGTCAATGTCCATATCCCGCCCTTCACATAGACAGTATTCATAAAGAAAGACATTAAGGCACTACAGCTGAACGTTTACCCCTATATCCAGCTTTACCTCATTAGTATAAACAGTTCAAACAATAACTTGCAGCCCGTCGACAGCCATGTTGCCAGGAAACAGCAAGACAAACAAGCCCAACAGTACACGTAAGAATAGCCCCCTGTAACAACTCAATTTACAACAGTCATATCACTTAACATATGTAACATGAACAATTTTTTTTTTTTTTTTTTTTTAACTACTGAGCAGGGCAGCGATCCGCCTACACCCCGACTCAGTTAGGACATACTAGCCTAGTGACTGACCCAGTCACCAAACATGTCCGGCGCCCGCCGCACACGCTGTGGTCTGGAACGGGGTGTGGACCTGAAGGAAGGGTGCTGTTCTGGTCCTTCAGCCCCATCCACGTAAGGCTGAACAGGGCTGGCTGGCAACCCACTACCATCTCCTTGAGTGGGTGGCGGAGAGCCAGCTCTCAGGGAAGCACCAGTATCTGGTTGATCTGCCCCAGCTGGGGTCTCCCACAAGTCGAAGGGGCCGAAATCAATGTCAGAATCGCTTTCGTCGAGCGCTGGAGGAGGCACCTCGGTGGGTGCTGCCTGGTCGGAGTCTTGGAAGACCCAGCTGTTGTCCAGCGGCGTTCTTGAGTGATAAGGCTTGAGTCTGTCGTGATGAACCACTTTAGCCTTTGCTCGGGGCCCCTTTTTAATGCAGTAGACTAAATCATCCAACAGGCCCACTACGAAGTAGGGGCCCTCATAGGAAGGCAGAAACTTGCGAACCTTGTGCCGCACTCTCTTGGTCCCTTTGATCAGATGCCACACTGCAGCGCCGACTGGATACTGAACTTGGCAGATATTCTTATCGTACTGTTTCTTAGCGCGCTCAACAGATTTCCCGAGAGCCTCCCGTGCCAGTTGGTGGGAAAGCTCCAGCCTTTCCCTGAGTTGCACCACATACTGTGGTGTAGTGCAGTTGGGGGTGTCGTCGGCCGGCAGACCCGCGACCAGGTCAATAGGCTCGGTTATCTCTCGGCCCAGAAGCATCATGTTTGGGGTCAATCCTGTGGAACTGTGCTTAGTTGCCCGATAAGCCATGACAGCATAGGGAATCATTATATCCCAGTCCCAGTGGCAGCGCTCCGCGGTGGTGGCTAAGGCCTTCTGCAGGGTAGCATTAAAACGCTCTACCTGGCCATCGGACTGTGGATGAAAGGGCGTGGTGCGTGTCTTTTTGATTCCGAACAGTTCACACATCCCCTGGAACACAGCCGACTCAAAGTTGGTGCCCTGGTCGCTATGCAGAGACTGTGGGGCTCCATATCTACATACCCACTCCGCAACAACCTTTCCTGCCACCGTGGGCGCTTGTGCATCGGGGACTGGATAAGCCTCCACCCACTTGCTGAAGTAGTCTTGTACCACCAATATGAATCGGTTATGCCTTTCTGTTTCGTTCAACGGTCCCATCAGATCGACTGCAATCCTCTCCATGGGGGCGCCAACACGTACCGTGCCCATCGCTGCCTGGGGGGTTTTTGGGGGCCGCGCCCTTTCAGCACAACTGGTGCAAGTGCGGCACCACAGGGTCACATCATCTTTCATGTTGTACCAGTAGTACCTATTCTTCAAGCGTGCCAGGGTCCTTTCTGCCCCAAAGTGGCCACCCACTGGGCCATCGTGCATCTGCTGCATTACGGAGTGATGATAGGCGTGAGGCAGAAGGATTTGGGGGAAAAACACATTACTTTCTGTACAGTGGAATTTCCTCACCAGCACTCCATCTTTTAGGTACAGTCTCTTCCACTGCGCCCAGTAGGCTTTGGTTGCGGGGCTGCATGCCGCTACATCGGCCCAGACGGGCCGACCTTCCCCTTTTTCCTTCCATTCCCAAACTGGGCCTATATCCACATCGTTCTTCTGGCTAGCCAAGAGCTGTTCTGGGGTCCAGCCACTGAACAAGCTAGTGTGATGGGACTCATCCACCCGGTGGATATTTGGGCAGGTGTCGTGGCTACTACTGGAACAACAGTCCACTGCTGCTACGGGTGCACACTCTGGTTCTGCTACCCGGCTTTTCCCATCGGTACCATCAGGCCCCACTACCCCCACTGGGGGCTGCCCTGGGGGGGTCATGCTGGTACCACAGTCCTCTAAGTTACACTGCACACCTTTATGCTCGAACCGGTCGCTGTTGATGGTGGGCTCTGGGAGTGTGCACGGGCATGAAGCGCGGCAGGGTCTCCTGGAAAGTGCATCCGCATTCTGGTGGTTTTTCCCAGGTCGGTGCAGCACCTGGAAGTTATACTCTGCCAGCTTCTCCAACCAGCGGGCCAGCTGGCCCTCGGGCTCCCTCAGCCTGGTCAGCCAGCGGAGGCTGCTATGGTCAGTCCGGACAGTGAACGGCCTACCCAGCAGGTACTGTCTGAAGTGGGAAGTGAACGCCACAACCGCCAGAAGCTCTCGCCTGGTCGTACAATAGTTTTGTTCGGTAGCCGACAGCCGCCTGCTCCCATAGGCCAAGACCCGCTCTTCGCCCCCTTGCACTTGGGAGAGAATCGCTCCAATCCCACAATTGCTGGCATCAGTGTCGAGGAAGAAGTCACCCTGGTCCAGTGGGTAACCCAGGACAGGGGCTGCCGTAAGCCGTCTTTTTAATTCCTGGAATGCTCCCTGGCAGTCGGCAGTCCAGTTAAAACGGGCATACTTCTTAGTGAGTTCGTGGAGGGGTTTAGCCACTGTGGCAAAGTCCTCCACGAACCGGCGGTAGTATGAGGCTAAGCCAACAAACTGACGCACTTCTGTGACGGTCCGCGGTGCAGGCCAGTCCGTCACCTGCTGGACTTTCTGGGGGTCCGTGGAAATACCTCCAGCAGAGATGATATGGCCCAGATAGGCCACCTGCTCCCGAAACAGGCAGCATTTAGATGGCTTCAGTTTTAGGTTGGCTCCACGCAATCTGATGAACACTTGCTCGAGCCGCTCCAGCATCTGGGTGCTATCCTGGCCCAGGACAATGATGTCATCTAGGTACACTAGGCATGTCTCCCACTGCAGCCCAGCCAGGACTCTGTCCATAAGCCTTTGGAATGTGGCCGGTGCGTTGCACAGTCCAAACGGCATCACATTCCACTCGAACAATCCCTTACGGGTACAAAATGCAGCTGCTTTTCGGGCTCTGGGGGTCATCTCTACCTGCCAGTACCCTGAAGTCAGGTCTAGTGTACTGAAGTACTTGGCAGTAGAAAGCGTGTCAAGGGTGTCCTGGATGCGTGGCAGGGGATAAGCGTCTTTAAGGGTTCGCTCATTTAGTGGTCTATAGTCCACGCATAGTCTGGGACTCTGGTCCTTCTTCTTCACCATCACAATTGGAGCAGCCCAGCCGCTATTGCTAGGTTGAGCTAGCCCAGCCTCCAAGCTCTGCTGTACTTGCTGGTCGGCCGCTATTTGTTTGTCCCCTGCCATCCTGCGCGGCGGGTGCTTAACTGGTGGCCCTGGCGTGGTCAGGATGTCATGCTGGACAACACCAGTGCGACCAAGGTCATTCGGGCCAGTGGAGAAGACATCACTGTAGGACCTCAGCAGGCCTGCCAGATCGTAGCGGGCAACGTGAGTCAAACCGGGGCTGCTCTCGGCGTAAAGGGCCTGCAAATGGCTTGGTACAGAAGCAGGGGGAGTACCATTAAGTTCGAGGGCTGCCAGGACCCTTGGTGGGCGACCCCCCGATCCCTCCAGGACCTGCACGGGCTGAAGAACCCCTGCCACGGCACCACGCTTTAAGGTGACAGCTGCGGCCCCAGGGTTAAAGACTCTGATTGGGATGCTAGAGGGTTTACTAGGTTGCACAACTGCGTGAGCTACCAGTACTTGGTGCTTCTCCACAAAGCCCTTTGTAGGGCTTAGCATCATGTCTCTATGGGCGGCACAGTGGGAGCTGGAAAACCCGGGGACCACATACTCGCAGCCTGGTTCCAAAACCGTAGTGCGTGCCACCCTAACAACAAGCACCTGGGGTCGAGGGCCCACGCCAGAACATGGTATCTTTTCATTAAACAGGGTTATCTCTTGGCGGCCGTAGTCTAAGCAAGCGCACGATTGTTGCAGGAAAGGGTGCCCCAGAATAACTTCAGTGCCTTCAGCCATGTCGGCCAAAAGAAAGTCTACATTTTCAACACCGCTCCCCACCTGTACAGGCAGGATGACCTCGCCCAGAACGGCCAATCCCTCTGGACCAATGCCTTGTAGAGTCTGAGCAATGGATGCCTGCACCTGAGGTCTTGACTCTGCGGGGATGGTGTTAAAATAGTGGAGGGGCAGCACATTCCGCCGTGCACCAGAATCCAGCAAGGCCCGTATTTCCCGTCCCTGTATTGCTATCTGGACACACATCACATCTTGGCCTCCGTTGTGGAACACTGTGCCTGGGTCAGGGGCTGGGCCTCTAGCAGCTTTTACAGGCTTTTGGGCAGGTGAGCGAGGAGAGGGGCAGTTCCTCTGTAGATGTCCTATGCCGGAGCAGTTATGGCAAACAGCCTCCTTCCTGCTTGACCTGTTAGATGTGCTCCAGCTTTGGCGCCCACGCTGGATAGGTCTTTGGGCCCTCTCCGGTGGTTCATAACTTAGCATATGAACACTCTCCCGTAATGCAGCTGTTCGGGTCCCCTGTGCTGTAGAGACTCGTGGCCCTGGCTGCATAAGCTGTGTGACTGCCCTGGCGGCCCTTTTCGTTGTCTCGAACCTGTGGGCGATTTCATAGGCTCTTGCCAGGGTGCGTGGTTGTTCTTCCAACAATTTCTGGACCATTTCAGCATCTGCCAAAGCATTAGTGAAGATCTCTACAGCAATGCAGTCCTGCTCCAGCTCGGAGCGGTTGGCATACACAATGGAAACCTTCTCGTATATATCATCTCTGAGGGTGTGCAGGGCCTCACCTGGTTTCCGGATTCTCTGCCGTAGCTCAATGCCAATGGCTGCTGCATGCTCTGAACATGGCCCATAGGCAGCCTCCACCTCCTCCACAATCCTCTGGTAACTCCAGCGAGCAGATTTGGGGTTTTTGTGGATTATGGCTCCAGCTGCGCCCCTCAGGCTGAATCTCAGTTGGACAGCCATGGTGTTCTCCGTCCAGCAGTTGGCCTTTGCACAGGTCTCGAACTGATAGAGAAAGTCTTTCCATGACCCTGACCCATCGAAATGGTCTGGTTGTAATGTGGGAATTTTCTCCTTGCCCCTCGTCTGTCCATCAGCACTACAATCTGCAAAACCCCCGTCTTGCACTACACCAGGAAAACAGCCGCGTGGCCCTGGCATGGCTTGTTTTGAACTGTGACCCTGGTCATGCTTGCAAAGCCCACACCCCCCATCTGGTGCTGGTATTGCCATGCGAGTTGTTGGGGAAAAATAGCCCTGAGCTGGCATTTCATAGCTGTACTGCGCAGGTTGGGGTATACCCGGCATAATGTGTAGCTTCGCTGGCTCAGTAAACGGCGTTTTTCTAGGGACACTGCAGGTACAGTTCATGGCGGTGAATGGCTGGCTGCATGGCCGAGATGTAACAATCCGAGGTGGGTGATCATGCGAGCCATGCTGTCCCACTGTGAGCGGTGTAGATGCAGTGTTACCAGGGCCTCCGCAGTCTGAGCATTGCAACTGCTTAAACTCACTGCACACTGCATTCTGCTTCGCTATTGGTGTTAAGAAAGGGTTGGTGTGAGCTGAAGGTGGCGGGGTGAGATGCCATGCAGCCTCAAACTCCGTCGTATAGACTGCTGCTATGCTCGCCGCTGGCGTTAACTCTATGTCCGTGATGAAGGGGTTGCTGCTGTGGATTCTATTGTTTACATAAGTGGCACGGTCCACATTAGCTGTGCCACTCTCTGGGGTTTCTGGCAAAAATGGGTTGCTGCTCTTACTGAAGTACATTCCCATGCCATCCCCTTCAGCATCTCTCGGAGCCGCCATTTTCTCTGTCGTCCGAGGGAAAAGAGAAAAAGAAAGTTCGCTCCCTCTCTCTCGGCGCTTTGCGGAGTTTTATCCCGGACGAGCCCCCAGTGTTACCGCGCCAGATCCGCGGCCCCGAACCGTAGTAAGGAAACCTCTGGCAGTTACTTGACTCGCAGCCGGCAACAGCTTACTATACAGGTCAACTCCGCTAGCAAGAAGATCGAGGGAGGCGTAGGAAACTGCTTTACTGAACCTTTATTTCTCCTCCAAGGCACGAACACCGCGTACAGTGGGCTGAAACAGTTTACTCACAGCGGGCATCGCCGATACAACTTTGGCTGCCGAGGGAGTTATTATATTCCTTTTATTAACTTTCTCTTCGTCTCTTCTGTAGTTAACCGTTACTCTTCTTTTCCTTCTCCGCTCACCCTCACACACCCGACAGGCAGTTCCGCTACACACACCCGCATACATTTCCCATCAGGCTTCACCCTTAAAGGACCATGCCTGTAACATTTGCTTACACAGGTTGCGTCTGATTGGTTGGAGCTGAGCGACATCCAAAACTAACAGGAGTGGTGAATGAATCTATAAATGTGTTTTACGTGTGAAATGAAAATAATAAACCTAACAAAGGATTATGTACGTTAAATCTGCGCACTTTCAGATCGTGAATCAGTTTGGAAAACACTGTGTGATGGCCACAACATGAAGCGATTTTATTGTTGAATTATCAGTGATACTTTCACGTGTTTTTGTTGAGAAATGTTAACGATGTCATTACAAGAAAGCATTAAATAAGGGAGAAAAACCCGTTGGCGGAGAGGGTCCTCGGTTCTCCAGTTAGATTGTGCTTCACAGCGTCATGTTTCGCCGTGACGGGGTTATTATTGGAGTAAATGGATGGCTGGCGCCTCTGCTCGAAGCGTCTCTGATCGCCGTGAGCGGGTTCATATTGGAATGAATTGACAACCCACAGCATCACATAAAAACGTGGAAGGGTACTGTAACAGCCGTTATGGTGTGGTGTCCCTTTAAAGGACTTGTGTGCTGCAAAATACCTTCACATGGTGCGTAAAGCAGTTTTTGCGCTAAGAGTTCTGCTAGCTCTTTACAAACTGATGATGCTAACGTTAATTGCTAACGTTAACTGGAGCGCCAAGACTGAAAATCATTTGAGTTGCGTTAGTTATGTGTTTATGTCACTGAGTTCTGCAAAAATCTCTTTCCTCTTTAGCTTGAAAATGAGTGATTCAGAGGATCCCGAGCTGGAGGAAGAGCTTCAGGCTGCTGACGAACTCCTTCAAGATATGCAGGTAACATTTTTAGTGGAAACAGTTGTTAAAGAGGGAACACGCTTGTCTAATATTTTGTACGGAGTAAACGTTATGTTATTTGAATTTATTTTTAAAGTTTATGTCAAATTAAGTTGGTTAACTTAAGATGTTTGATAATCTTTGCTTTAATCATAGACTGTATTTTAGGTGTTCCCTTTTTTCCTTGTTAATTGCGTAGAATGATGCACGGAGTGAACCTCAGCCAAGACCAGTGCGCTGGAAAAAACGTGACAGACAGGGAGATTTTATTCCTCAAAGACCATCAACCAGTCGAAGTACTAGTTGCATGCCACGTGGTCAGTGTTCACGCAACCATTGATTTTATCTCACAACTTGTTTTCACCAAAGAATTTCAGTAAGTAAATATTCTTCATCCCCCCCCCCCTCAGTGTCCAGAGAGCAGCATCAATGTCCACGTGAAGAACCTAGTTATGTTGCCAGTGTCAACCCAACAAAAGGTACTTTACCTTCTTGTATATATTGTGATTTCTGTTTACTTTTATATTTGTTGTTATAGTTGAGTTAGGCAGGGCTTTTGTGGAGTCCTAAGAAACATACTGCCTAGAGTGTTTTTCACTTTGTGGAAGAGTTTCTTCCTTTCTTTATATTTTTTTCTGTATAGTGTATGGAACTGAGGTGCTTCGTCAGGAGCTCCTTCAGTTGTTGGAGGATGGAGAAGAGGACGCAGCCATGACTTGTGAGACGTCGTGTGAGTCAGCTGCTACTCACTGGGCGATCAGAAATATGGTGTCCTTGCAAAAGTGGAAAGAGGCCAGGCCTTGTCTTATAGACAATATGTTAGCTACTCTGGATCCACAGTCACACCGTGTGTGTCAGTGTGGCAAACAAGTAGTTGTGAGGTGTCTGGACTGCCTGCCTCTTCCATTCCTTTGTGCTGACTGTGATATTGCAGTTCACACACGCTTTGTCCTGCACAACAGAGAGGCAGTAACAGGAGGGTTTTTGCAGCCTTCATCAGAGTTTCACAAGCCAATAGGTACGGTTTTTAAGTCTTATGCATTTCTTGCTATGTACTATGAGTGGGTGCTGTTATTGTATATTTATTGTGTATCAGTTAATTTCTAATTCTTTTTATATATATTGTGTGTTTTAATGTTAGTTCGGCTGTTGCCTGTGCAAAGGCCAGACCATGTGTGTGACTGCCCAGCAGGTAACGTTGAGGTTTCACCCGGTGCAATTGTGGCTTTTGTAACCATAAATGGTAAGTTGCCCTTTTGTCACACACTACATACACAATAGATGTGTTTGGAGGTTTTATTGCAAATTGTGCATTGCTATCTTGGTTTGAATTACCCTCGGCCCGCAGTATATGTGGGCACCTGTCAAAGGTCATTTGGATTTACCAGACCGATTTGAAAACAACATGAAAAAAATGAATGCTTTGAGCCATGACTGAATTTATCCTTATCCTTTCTAAAGGCCGTTATAACCTTACACTACCAGTGGTGAGCTGCACCAGCTGTGGCCTAATGTGGTCCCCCTCAGTTAAGGACATCCTGGGTAGTGGATATTGGCCTGGCACCTTAAATTTCTGCACCCTGTTTTCAATGGATGTCTTTCAGTCTTTCTATGACATTAAGAAGGCTGCACCAGGGATGTCACTTAAGGCATTTGTCAAAATGCTGGATGAACGAACAGCCCATTTTGGAAGGGTGGGTTTCTAAATTTGCTAAGTTTAAGGAAATTGTGCAAATCAATGTTTATGATGACTGTCCTTGAATATTCTGTTGTATGTCCTCTATGTAAAAGAATGGTCGAATATCAGCTGATGCCTTCAGTAAAAGTTTCTTGGAGTGGAGTGCTGTAAAGTTTGAGGTGGACAGGATGTGCAAGGAGCCATGCTTTAGCTGCCCTGCCTGCACTCCAGACATGCTCGCCGTCTCAGTTGATGGAAACCGCAAGCTTTATCGCTTTCAATCAAATGCAAGGTACGTTATGCATTGTGGACATAAATCAAATATGGATTTGTACAAAAATGTATTTTAATGTTTCTTTTCAAACAACTGTCACTGTGTTCGTTCAGCACTTCAGAGCAGGGGAACTTTGAAGGTGTCTTCATTGAAAAAGATGAGGAAGTTGCTGAGTTTGTGAAATACATCCAGAGACACACAAATCATGTAAGATACACATATGCGTTAATCTTGTTAAAATGATGTTAATGCCGTAACCATATACACATACGTGTGTGTGCATGTGTGTGTGTGTGTGTGTGTGTGTGTGTGTGTGTAGACATATATGGATGGGTCGATATTTTTTTTATTTTTCTCTTGGTGTTGTCGTAATACTATTTACTTTACTTTATCTTAATGTTTACTTAATTTTGTCACCATGTGTATTTAAAAAAAACAACATGATTTTTATTTTGTGTTATCAGTGCTGTCCTGGGGAGATATGAGGTCTCGTGTGACTTAAGGCTAATTCAGCTAATTGTTATGCATTTGTTTTAAAAAGTTTGTCCGTGATAGGGCTTAATCATGCCATGTCTTTTATGTTAAAATCTTTGAGTGTATAGGTCCCGGGGAAAGGGTTGTGCGGATCTTCATCTTGGACTGCAGCAAAGGAGTCGTCCAAAAAGTCCACTGGGAAGTTGGATGAGGAGGGCATGGAAATAGCTGTTTGTCGCCACGGAGTCCTCTTAGCTGCATTGAACATGTTTCGAGGGGAGATCTTTGCTTACCCCCTTTTTCTCCAGAGGAAGTTGGCAGCTAGCGTCCCAGGACATATTACGTTCCTTTGCTCCGATGTGGCCTGTAAATATTTCCCCTATTTAACCAAGGTGGCTCAGCAGTGCCCTGAGCTGAGGAACCTCTTGTCAATGCGTCCTTTTCTCTCCGTCATGCATGCAAAGGCTCACACTTGGAAATGCGAGGTATACTGCAGCTTGTAGTTTTGGATTAGTTTGAGACATTTTGTTATAAGGTTGAATGAATTCAGCAGTCATGTATTGTGACCTCCTTTCTATAGATCAAATGGGGAGGTGCATTTCAGGATGGGGCCGGTTCAACAGTTGGAGAAGAGGTGGAACAAGTAAACAGTTTCCTGTCTAGGGCGGCCATCACAACGAAGTACATGTCTAAAGCAGGTATGTGTCCATGTCTGAGATTCCACTCAGTCTCCTGCTCATTAATTCTTATTTGTATACTAACTGAAATGCAGGGCGAACAGACATGCTGACCCTCCTGGCTTTGGGGTGGAACAAAAGGAAAGTGGAACAACTGGGCCGCACTTTGAGCCAGCGATATCTAAAGGTCATTTTTTTCAACACCCATTTTAATGTGTGTGGTAATGGGGGGGAAACACCAGTACTCTTTTAATGTCAACATGAATGACATTTATGAATGCATTCTTAGATCATAAGGATCCTTAGAGAACAAGTGGAGAGCCTGAATGCGACCAGAAATGAGCTGGGTGTGGATGACGACACGCTGCAGCAATGGGTGGCCGATGTGCAGAAATGGGCTGAAGGTGAGTCTTAATATAATGCACTCGTATATAACAACAGGACCCACCATGGCCTCATTAAAGAACTTAGAGTTAAGATCTTTCTGACAGTGTCAACAAACAATGAAAAATAAGCCTTGTAAAAGCAAATTTATGGCAGAGTTGTTGCGTTTCATCAAATTGGATAGAACCTGGGTTGAAATGATATCGTACTAGTTGGTTTTATAAACCTGAACACCAACATACTTGTTATCTCATGATTATCATGAGATAGCAGCACATGAAGGCTCCAGATGTCTTATAATGAATGTCATCAAGTCAGTGATCACAGAGTCCACTGTAGTTTGGTGACTGTTACTCATCCTGTATTCTGATTAATATTCCTCTCACTTAGAAAGTGATCAAACTGATGGCAGCCTTGGAGCGTTGCAGGCACGAATAGAGGAGCTTGTCGTCATCATCAGAGTGCGAACACAAAGTCTTTACAGACAAAATGGTGTCACAGTTTCTTTGAAACGGACCGTTTGATACTTAGTTTGTACAGCTTGTGCAGCTACTTTGTAAACAGAATAAAATCAGATCCAGGTTTGTTTAAGCTGGATGTGATTTGTTCTAGCAAACAAATTGATGAGTGTAGATTAAAATGTAACTATATCAGAATCAGAATCAGAAAGGGGTTTATTGCGAAATGTTGAGCAGGTTTACAACATTAGGAAATTGCTGCGGTGCTTCAGTGCAAACATACTGTCATAAATTGCAATTAAATGGACATGAAAAAATAAAAGTAGGAATAAGAATTAAAAGTGCTACGTAGAAAGATATGTGCATGAGATATACATGAGATATATACATGAGATAAGAATTAAGAGTGCTCCGTAGAAGGATATATGCATGAGATATACATGAGATATATACATGAGAATAAGAATTAAAAGTGCTGCGTAGAAAGATATATACATGAGTGCAGGTGGTGATCAGTGCCAAACATGGAATGATGCAGTGACACAGCGTAGGGTCATGTGTTAGTGGTGGGAACAGTCATATGGTTATTGTTCATGAGTCCGACAGCAGAGGGGAAGAAACTGTTCTTATGGCGAGAGGTTCTGGTGCGAATGGACCGGAGCCTCCTGCCTGAGGGGAGCAGGTCAAACAGACTGTGTCCAGGGTGAGAAGGGTCAGCTGAGATCCGAGCTGCACGCCGCAATGTCCTGGAGGTGTACAGGTCCTGCAAAGATGGGAGTCTGCAGCCAATCACCTTCTCAGCAGAGCGCACAACACGCTGCAGTCTCTGTTTGTCCCTGATAGTGGCTCCAGCGTACCACACGGTGATGGAGGAGGTGAGGATGGCTCGATGATTGCAGTGTAGAACTGCATCATCGTCCGTGTTGGCAGGTTGAATTTCTTCAGCTGCCTCAGGAAGTACATCCTCTGCTGGGCTGAGGATGTACTTCCTTCCTTCACATAATATACATCATGTGAAGGTGTGAATTTTTTATGATTATTTACAGATAGCAACAAGAGGCGACACAGAATTCGCAAGGTCATCTTAGTTGAGAAGAAACGCTTGGCGGCTGCTGTTGACGACTACAACAAGCTCGCTGAACCAACAAAGCAAATCGTATCCAGTGATGCCCTCGTGCAGACCGACGTTTGGCCCTGGCAGAGCACAAGTGAACGTAAGCTCTTGATTTATAAATATCCTTTTTAAACAAACTCCCAGTATCTGAGCAGTAGTTGAATGTTTTGTTCTTGAATCATAATATGCTGCTATGTTTTCCCATCTGATGTTGTTAAACTGTAGCTGCTGCTGACCTCCGGACAAAGAGAAAGGTCTTTGAGAAGGTGATGGCTGTGAGGCGCCTGAGAGAGGAGGAGATGATCCTTTGCAGGGAGATGCGGCATCACTGGACAGTGTTGCGAATGCGTTCTGTGGTGTTGGGGACAATCTCCTCAGACTGTAAGCACTTTATTTATTTATTAATTTTTTGATGAATCGATTGAAAATAAGAGCAGATGCTAAAGTCTTACCGGATCTTTTACCTATATCTAGATTGCTAGCTAACACTGCCTTCCCCCTTTTAAAAAAATGTTTAATTACAGCATCCTAATTCCTTGTGTTTATGAGGTGAGGTTTTTTTTTGTTTTTGTTTTTTTTTACTTTTCTCATATTTATTTGTTTTGTTCTTTTTACAGCCTCCTTTGTTGGCATGTCGGAGGATGCACAGAAGGGACTCTGTAGCCTGGTTTTAAAAAAACAAAGTGAACTGAAAGCTGAAATGCTCAAAGTAAAGGACGTGTACAAGAGAATCCTCAGCCACCAACCACTCCTGGAAATGGACTCGGAGGAGGACATTCCAGACGATGCCACTGAGAGTGATTTGAGCACTTCTGATGAAGACTGATTGTGTCATCATTGATGTTATGTTTGGTAAAATAAAAAGTTAATCACATCTCTGTTCAATGTGATTTTTCAACAGACATTTTACATTTTGAGAAGTAAAATGGAATTTCCTTGGTGCAGTTGTTTACCCTGAATCATTATTTCCCATCTAATTTAATGACTAGTGTACATGTTCAGATATAACATAATTCTTATAACATAATTTAATTCATGGGATGCTTTCTGGACTGCTCAAATTATCACAAAATTTAAAAGCACCAGGCAGCACACTCACAAGTAAATTTTTTGTTCAGTGTTTTGTCGAAGAAATCAACAAGTACAATTGAGATGTTTGCTGTAGTGATGTGTTTGTTAAGAAGCATGCCAGCACACTGGTGAACTGACAGTCCCAGAATGCACCCGAGCCATTGACTCACCCCAGAGCAAATGAAATTGCTTATCTAGAAAGACAACCGTCATCAAAGAAGAAGTAAAAGAGTAGGAAACAAATGGTAAGGGAAGGTACTGTGGGGTAGGAAAGAAAGGCCAGAGCTGTGCAAAATGACCTCCAGCAGGCCACAAATGTGCACGTCTGCTCAAACGGTCAGAAATGGACTCCATGAGGGTGGTATGAGGGCCCGACGTCCACAGGTGGGGTTGTGCTTACAGCCCAACACCGTGCCAGATGTTTGGCATTTGCCAGACAACACAAAGATTGGCAACTTTGCCACTGGAGCCCTGTCCTCCTCACAGATGAAAGCAGGTTCACACTGAGCACTTGTGACAGTCTGGAGATGCCGTGGAGAACCTTCTGCTTCCTGCAACATCCTCCAGCATGAGTTTGGCAGTGGGTCAGTTTTGGTGTGGGGTGGCATTTCTTTGGGGAGCTGCACAGCCCTCCATGTGTTCGGCAGAGGTAGCCTGACTGCCATTAGGTACTGAGATGAGATCCTCAGACCCCTTGTGAGACCATATGCTGGTGCGGTTGGCCCCGGGTTCCTCCTAATGCAAGACAATCCTAGACCTCATGTCGCTGGAGTGTGTCAGCAGTTCCTGCAAGACGAAGGCATTGATGCTGTGGACTGGCCCGCCCATTCCCCAGACCTGAATCCAATTGAGGACATCTGGGACATCATGTCTCGCTCCATCCACCAACTGCACCACAAAATGTCCAGGAGTGGGCAGATGCTTTAGTCCTGGAGTCTGGGAGGAGATCCATCAGGAGAGCATCTGCCACTTCATCAGGAGCATGCCCAGGTGTTGTAGGGAGGTCATACAGGCATATGGAGGCCACACAGACTAGTGAGCCTCATTTTGACATGTTTTGAGGACATTACATAAAACCAGATTAATGATTCTGTATTGCATTGATCAAGGAACCAACCCAATAGGAGCTAAAGGAATCCTCTTGACATTACTTCACTCAGTAAGTTTATACTATGTTTAATGTGCATTTTCTTCATCAGTCTAGAACATAACATGTTAGCGCTCCCTGGTCCTTTTTGGAGACAGATCCTGAGACAGCAGGCAGCTATGGAGAACTCGTGTCAGCTGTGGTAATTAAGGAATACTTTGATTTAATATTGATTTCATGACAACTATCCTCAGGCACATATTCCTGGATATATATAATGACATAAGTAAACTCCCATTTTAGAATCATTGCCTTCTTTGATCTGACTTATTGCCTCAGACTTTGGCCCTGTGTCCCCAAAAGTATAGAAAATCCATGACACTGAGTAAGAGGCCTTTATCATGTTATAAGTGAGAGAGTTTGGTGTAACAGTGGTTGAACATGCCAAATCAATCCACAACATACTGCCATTCCCCAGCTGTAACCTGCATATGCATCAAACCAAAATCCAGTATCATAGCCACATGATAGACATAAAGATGAGGTTAAAAGGGTTGTCTCATTTTGCCAGATAGCTTCATCCCAAAAAAGATCAACATTCTTCAAAAACAAAAGTTTGTGAATATTTGCTTTTTTGCCAGGCCTAAACCAACCTGTTAAACTTATCAAATTATTGTCATAGATACGAACCTATTGATTGAAACAGAATAATCCATTGAAGCCTCCATCATCATCCACAATCACTGTTACTGTTCAGATTATTTTATCTCTGTTTTCCTCTAGAATGTTTTGAAAATCAGCATTTGCTGTAAAACTATGAGATGTCGAGTGCAGGGAAGATATTATTGATCGATCAGATTTATGTATGTTTTAGGTACTTAAGCCACAATTAGAGAGTGAAACAGAGACTGACACTGGTTGAAATGTATAGTAAATATTTTATTTTGAACTTTTATGCTGAACTACAAGCTGTGAACTGTGCGATCTCTGCGACCTGTGGTGCCTGGTTTACTGTGTGTAAAACTGCGCAGGTTCCCATGTGTCATCCCACACTTTGCCACTGTCAGGAGAAAAACATAACAAACAACAACGACAACCACACACAAAATAGGACAATTTAGGTTGTGACATATGACAATTTTTTAGGATGAAATATCTTCTATATTCATGTCATGCTTTATACGCCTTCATTGTAATATAAATTAATCAAATCAAGTCAGAGAGTATTAATATATGTAGTAGATGTCAAGCAGGACCACAGCAGCAGCCACGATCCATTGGAACCTGCTGGATGAGAGAGCACAGAAACTCCAGGGAAGAAGTTTAGTTAGTAACATGCATGAACTGCATTACTGAGACATGTATGTTTACAGATGGTGATGAGGAAGAGGGGGAGAGTTTTCAGTAAAAGGAGACGTGACTGCATCTTCAACCAATACTGAGCCTGCATAACCCTGAAAGAGACAGAGAAAGAAGGGGGGGGGGGGGGGGGGGGGACACTAACCCCCAGCAGTCTGGTCCTATTACAGCATAACTAAGGGCTGAGCTGAACCAGCCCTAACTATAAGCTCTATAAATAAGTAAAGTCTTATGCCTACTCTTAAAAGTGTTGACCATGTCCACCTCCAAAACTCATAATGGACTTTGGAGGTGGACAGCTATCAAGCTCCTCACAGAAGAAGACAATTTACTTTAGTCCAAATACATGAATTCAAATTGAGTTGATAACTATTTATCAACAATATGAATGTCTGTTCCCGTCCAACAAAGTTGTTACTACATACCATGTTGAGCAAGGCTTCCACTTGACTTTAACTTCTTCTTTTTCCTGAAAAACATGATATAAACAAACAATTAATTAAGAAAGACATGCAAGTTGCATACAAAAAGGAGCTTATAAACATTTGTGTACTATTGAATGGCTCAATATATTATACAATTAGTTTACAAAAACATAAGAACCACTACAATGCTTGTACTGCCAGCATCGAGTGCATGTCAGCAAAGCAACACTGCTTACATTGTGGCTCACAAGCAAAACTAACTGAAGCAGATGTTACTGAATGGGAAGGAGCACCTCCACATCAATCACTCCTTCTGAGCATGATGTCAGGAGGACTTTAAAGAACGTAAACATCAGGAAGGCAGCACGACCAGGTCGTATCAGGTGGTCTGTTCTTATTTAATGTCCTATTTGGAGTGAAATCCTGACTCAGTGGCTGAATTAGTGTAGATTCATCAAATACAAAAGCTTATGGATATTCAGTCAGGCACAGTTCAAATCCGGGAAGTCCAAAGATGCAAACAAATCTGCACAACAGCAGGCTAAATTACTTACATTTACAACTCTCCTGTCTACTATCTCTTCATATTTGAAAATCTTCTGTGTGCGGTGTTTTCGGCATTCTGAAAAATAACAAATGAAATATTTACATGAGTTCTGTAAAACTGGAAAAAATGCAAAAATTAAGAAAAAGAAATCTTAACAAACTTAACGAACCTGTCATGTGTTTCGTACATTTACAATACCATAACGTCTAACCTTTCCTTGTCATTTTTGTGTTTGGGACATCCGAGGTGTACACCGTAGAAATTGAGGGAGATGCAGGATGTGGAGATGGAGAGGAGGATGCAGGAGAAAGCAGAGATGAAGAGGAGGATGCAGGAGGAAGCAGAGACAGAGAGGAATGTGCAGGAGGAAGCAGAGATGAAAAGGAGGATGCAGGAGGAAGCAGAGATGGAGAGGAGGATGCAGGAGGAAGCAGAGATGAAGAGGAGGATGCAGGAGGAAGCAGAGACAGAGAGGAATATGCAGGAGGAAGCAGAGATGAAGAGGAGGATGCAGGAGGAAGCAGAGATGAAGAGGAGGATGCAGGAGGAAGCAGAGATGGAGAGGAGGATGCAGGAGGAAGCAGAGATGGAGAGGAGGATGCAGGAGGAAGCAGAGATGGAGAGGAGGATGCAGGAGGAAGCAGAGATGAAGAGGAGGATGCAGGAGGAAGCAGAGATGGAGAGGAGGATGCAGGAGGAAGCAGAGATGAAGAGGAGGATGCAGGAGGCTGACAGAGGGAAGATGTTGGTACAGGCTCTAAATGAAGAATAAATTCCTGGTTTAGAGCCTCTGGGTCTGGGACTGGTCTAGCATCGACACTGTCAGCAGAGGATGGTCCAGCTGCTGGTGTAGAACTTTTAGCAGGAGGTGAAGCTTGTAATTCTGAAAAATTTTAAATATTAAACATTCATTAAAATGGGTTGAAAAAATGTACAGTACACATAAACACATAATAAGTAGTGATTTGCATGTTTTCAGTTAAGTTTTTACTAAAGATACAACTGGTAAATATTGGCATCAAATAAGTCATCTCACACACTCACTGACCCAAATCATTCAGTACAAGTGCCCTCTAGGGTAGTGTGACATCTGTAGTGCTTTTCTACATTGTACATTAATAAATTAATGAGTGTGACTATAAATCCAGATAGATAATGACTTTTTCCTCTGATGACACTACTTTCCTGACTTTGTAGTGAATAACATTTGACACTTCAAGCTAGTACTGTGACTTAGGAGTTTTGTACAATGGTGATGCTAACTACCTCAGGGAGGTAATCAGGTAACCTCTTAAGAAGTATATAAGTTATTTAAGAATCTTGGTGTTCATATTGGTAACATTATAACATTTGTTATACTAGAAAGTCTCGAAGAGAATTATGAGGTCTGGTTTTTGTGAAGATTTTTAAAATTACATTTGTATATACATGAGTGTGAAAGACCATACTATACACACACACACACATAGAAAATTGTTCAGGTGGGTAACACCAGAGGTTCAGTATGGCTAGCTTTGGTGATGTGACCGACACATGGGGAGGTAATAAGGCAGATATAACACTATTTTCATGTTAGCAACAGGACATGTAGGGCAGCTGTCACCTCACAGCAAGAAGGTTACTGGTCTGAACCTTGGCTGAATAATAGAATAGAACAGAATAGAGTAGAGTAGAATAGAATAGCTGGTGACTGTTAACTATCCTCATCCTCACCATCTTGTTTGTCTCTATGTACCCCGTGATGATCTGCCTTCTTATCTAGGGTGTACCATGAGTATCACCCAAAGACAGCTAGGATAGGCTACCTGATAAGGACACCTGGTTACAGATAATGGACAAAGCATATCTTACTTCTCAGAAGGTGTTCATAAAGCTTCCTCATCTTCATGAGGATGTCACGTGCAGCACCTTCCGCTGGTTCGATCTGAGTGATCACGTCCCCTACTATACGGCCCTTACGGTCAAACTGTCCAAGAAACAGAATTGGTTGGTAGCCCAGGGCATGTAGCTTTGAAACCTGCAAAAACAACAAAGAAAAACATGCAGCCAGTCTTTCATGTAAGCAAATTGATGTATAACAAACCTTTAAGTTTCACATCTTTGTTGTTTTATTGTTGTCGATAGTTAAAAAGTATTTATGGTGACCAAACCTGTAAATGTATGATAAAATCCATCTTGAAATGTTTTGTCTCTCAGTTAATAGCCGATTAAATTAAAAATCAGAAGTAGCTTAAATAAAAATAGTTTTTAACAAGTTTTTTCTAGTTGGATGTCTTTAGTGTGATGATGTTATTCTGATGTGAATAACTTTTTTATTTATGCTCTTTTATAAATTAATATTTTATGTGTATATACATGTCTTGTTAGTTTCTTACTTCATGATATACAAGAAAACATTGACAACTGTGATTAATAAAGAATTGTCTACCAGACCAACCACTTATTAGATCAGAACATTTAAACTTACTGACAACTGGGCTGAATTAACCACCCTGCTCGCATTTCTGTTTTTTTTAACAGAGGCAGCCCAGTTACTGTTTTTAAACTGTTCTTGTTTTTTTTTCAATCCCTCCTTTAGGTTCAGGCTGCCCAGGCATCCACTGCATGTCTTCCTGTTGCAGGTGTTTGGGGCCTGACAGGAAGGGCATGGTTTGGTTTTTGGCTTTGTCATTTCTGCAAATGAAAATGGAACATGTAGGGATTATTTCAGGTCTGTTTTGGTGAAACGATTACAAAAATAATTTATGACCAAAGAAATAACTTATATTACGAGGCAGTATTACACCATATTTAGAAAAAAAATCAATTACGAGATTAAAGTCGTTAA
The DNA here is from genome assembly GCF_041146795.1 of Maylandia zebra. Classification (NCBI taxonomy): domain Eukaryota; kingdom Metazoa; phylum Chordata; class Actinopteri; order Cichliformes; family Cichlidae; genus Maylandia; species Maylandia zebra. The sequence goes on along the minus strand of NC_135169.1, from coordinate 2,410,618 downwards.
TATTGAGTTAATTACGTGAATAGGGTTAAAAAAACCTGAATTGATTACAGAAAAGATACATTGCTAAAATAGAGCAGTACTAACATTAGCTGGGTGGCCAAGCAAGTGTCTTACACATGAGAATAGATCACAAAAAAAATTAAATAAACTTTCGCAGAAGTAGTTCTCTTGGTACACAGACTGCTCTGTGAAAACATTTCAAGTTTAATATCAGTTTAATATCACTGAAATTTTTAAGTGACTTAAAAAGGAAAAAAAAAAAAAAAGTATCACTGAAATTAATATTTCAGTGAACATGCAAATTACCCACAGTTTATCACAACTTACTTAGCTAGGATCTGCCTCGTGTCCAGTCGAAAACTTCGATGCAGGACCGTGAGTTGAAAGATACATTTACTACGACTCCCAAGATGCATTGCAGTAAAAACCATCCAATCGCCTTGCTTAAGATCTGTTGACGTGTCGCTAAAGGCGCGCTGTAGATAAATATTGCAATTTGTAAAAAATAAAATATTAAAATTTGCAATTTTTAATTACATAATTAAACACTGGGCCAGTTTAATTTCGTATTATCGCTGGTTATTATTTTAGAGTAAATAAAGGAATAACGGGTAGCACCAAGCTGTTGTTATCTTCATTTCCATAGCGACGGCGGTTGAGGATTATGGGTAGTGTGCAGTTACGGGATTAGTGCGTCTGCGTAAATTGGTCTGATTGGTTGGAGCCGAGCGCATCCAAAACTAACAGGAGTGGTGAATGAATCTATAAATGTGTTTTACGTGTGAAATGAAAATAATAAACCTAACAAAGGATTATGTACGTTAAATCTGCGCACTTTCAGATCGTGAATCAGTTTGGAAAACACTGTGTGATGGCCACAACATGAAGCGATTTTATTGTTGAATTATCAGTGATACTTTCACGTGTTTTTGTTGAGAAATGTTAACGATGTCATTACAAGAAAGCATTAAATAAGGGAGAAAAACCCGTTGGCGGAGAGGGTCCCCGGTTCTCCAGTTAGATTGTGCTTCACAGCGTCATGTTTCGCCGTGACGGGGTTATTATTGGAGTAAATGGATGGCTGGCGCCTCTGCTCGAAGCGTCTCTGATCGCCGTGAGCGGGTTCATATTGGAATGAATTGACAACCCACAGCGTCACATAAAAACGTGGAAGGGTACCTTAGGCGTCAGCATGAGAAGTTAAGGGACGTGACAAATCGTCATTATTTTACGCGTCGGGAGTGAGAACGGGTTGGTATGTTGTAATCGCACTGGACAATTAGTGATACAAAACAACTGTTTTCTCCTGTGAATAAAAGTATATGTTTTTGTCAATGTACCATGGTAATAACAGAAGCGAAACGTAATATTGTGTCAGGAAAATTCACTATTTATACACAATAAACAAAGGAGCATAGCGCCACAATTTCTGTTCAGCGCCAGACTTGCTTGTAACCTATATCACCAGTTATGTTAAGAAAAATGACGCATTAACTACAACAAAACTCTGACCTTTGTGGGAATGCTTGGAGCAGACTAACATGTGAGCTGGAGTGTTCGGGGACGTTATATTTGGTATATCCAGACCATCCGTCAGCTCTTACTTCGGAAACATGGCTTAAAAATGTCTCTTCAACGATGTAATCCGATAAAAAGAAACGATCTCTCTACCCGTCGGCTTCCCGTGGCTGTCATGCGACCGACTATTGAAGTTAATAATACAGCAGCTTCTTGCCATTTTTTGTGTTTCTTTTTATTGCTGTGTAACTGAGTTCAATTGAAAGCCTGCGTGCGCTAGTACCTCTTGCCACAAGTTCCCAGAATCATTTGCGGTTTAACCCTGAATGACGTCAAATTTTCAATCTTTATCCTGGTAGGCCGGTCTATAGTCAAAATGCCCGGGCCAATTTTTTGTCCCAGTCCAGCCTTGATTGTGTGTGACGTCTTCTTTTGCGCATGCGGGCCGCTTTGAGGGTTCACACTAGAGCGCGTTTGCTGTTGCATTTTATTTATAGTGTGAACAAGCAGACAAAAAAATCAGATTTGATCAAAAAATCAGAATTAAGCATTAAGACCTGCAGTGTGAACGTAGCCTAATTATTTTCTCCTCTCTCTCTGTGAGCGCTGAGTCCAGTGTCAGCTTCAGAAATATTCCCCTCTGAAACCCCTTGGTGTGAGGAACTTGTTTAAAATAAAACTGCTCTTCTCTCTGGGCTGAACCTTGACAGTTTTAGACAGCTTAATTTAACCGCAGCTATTTTATCTCTCACATGAAACTTTGAAATCACTTATCAACCAAACAGATCATGCAAAAACAAGAACAGAGAGAGGAAAAAAAATGGTTTCAGACAAACACACACACACACACACACACATGCGCACGCAGCAAAAATCATTACAGGACCAGTTGGACTAGAAAGCTGAAAGACACATACTTACTAATCACTCAGAACTGCTGAGGACCCAGTTCGCTCACAGATTTCAAAAGCCTTAGTGATTATTATCCAGCATTAGTATCTGAACCTGGAATCATTTCTATGGAAACTGAATTTTATGTAAACGTTAAATTTAATCTGATGCAATCAGGTTTAAACTCACGTTCTGTTATTCACTGAAAATACAGACATTTAGAACAAACTAAGACCATCTGTGGTAGAGGAAATGTCTGCTGTGACTGCATCACTCTGCTCAGCTTTGTTGTTATTCAGCCTCTGCATGTTTACCTCTGCAGGTGAGTTTTACCTGTCAGGAGATAAATGCCATTTCAATGATAGATAAAGACAAAGAAATTGAGTAGGATTATTTCATATTCATTCCGTTTGTCTGTGTGTGTGCAGGCAACATGAGCCTGCACACATTAATTTTGTGATAAGTTTATTGAAAATTCTCTGTGTGTAAGTACAGTTTAGTGCTGTCTGATCATCACTCTGATTGACTGCTGTAGAAGTGAACAGTGTTACTTTGACCTTTAACCTCGCTGCGCTGTGTTGTTTCCTCTTTTTCAGATCACAAAATCATCACAGCTGAGTCTGGACAGGACGTCACTCTGACATGTCAAGCTCAAGTTCACATCGTCATAGTTGTAGAGTGGAGCAGAACTGACCTGGAAGATGAAGAACTTGTCCTTTTATATCAGCATGGATGACTTGTTCCAGATTACCAGCATCCATCTTTTGAGAACCAGGTGGATCTGAAGGACAGACAGATAGCTGATGGAGACGTGTCTTTGATTCTGAAGTGAAGAATGTGAGACAAGATGATGCTGGAACATACGAGTGTCATGTCATCAAGAGAGCTGGAAAACCTTTGAAGCTCATCAATCTGAAAGTTGGTTCTCCAAGTGAGTGAGGAGTGTTCAGTGTGTTTGAGATCTTCGGCTCTTTTAGCTGCGCTGCCTTATTGCTCCTAAATAGCTCTGTTTTCACAATCACTGAGATCCTTCTATTTTAGCCCAGCTGTGAATGATCTGTATTGGTAGTGTCCCGATTCGAAATATTGAGGCAAGGAACAAACCAACACTGGCCCAGAAGAGTTCAGTCAAATGATGATTTAATGAGTACATGTGTGGGAAGATGTACACTGCAACTCATCAGCATAGATCTTCTCCAAACAACTCAATTCAACTCAATTGTAAGCGTGAATGCTGTTTTAACCTTCCATTGCTCCAAATCACGTTACACAATAGATTGTGAAGACATCGCGCTTCACAAAGCTTGAAACCTTCAATAGACTGAGAATCAACTCTTATGAGCACAACTACTGATGTGACGTTCTGTATCGAGGCTTCGAAGCTTGTGTCGAGTAATGGAGGGGGCGTTTCCGCGATGCGCGTATCGAGGCTTGCTTCACTTATGGGAGGAGCTGAAAATGATGACGTCCGAAGCCTCGCTGCCCGGCTGTACCACGTGACTGGTTCATGAAGTGGTTCGAACTTTGCCGCGAGATATGACAGCGATATAAACCCCTCAGACTTCATTCAAAATGTAGGTGTTTGATGGAGAGTTGCAGTTAGTGAGAGTTTGGAGACAGTTTGGAGGTTCATGAGAGTGAGGAGAGAAAGTCTGGAGAGAATGGAGCCAGCTAAGAAGAGGAGGATGTCCTCCCCTGTGTGGGAACATTTTGATCTTATTCCTCCCAACAAGGTATGTAAATTTCTACAGAAGATGTATTTTCATAATACTGATGGTGCAATACAATTTATGTTAAGCGGCTTTACTTTTGTACAAGGTGAAGTGTTTGCTATGTGCCAGGGAGCTGGGATATAACAACAACACCTCATCCATGCTTAGGCACTACAGAGCTTTGCATGAGAATAAGGAGAACACAGATTGTGGAGCAAGACCAGGTGAGCCATCAAATGCAATGATAATATAGGATGCAGTAATGTTACTAAATGATATAACAATATTATACAGCTATTATAAGTTACGTGTGTGATATTTATATTTGTGCTTTATCTTTATTGTCTTTCCTCAGGAGAACAATCTCAAATAGATGAAGACCTGGTTAGCATGGTGATTGAGGACTCCCAGCCATTTAGCATTGTGGAGGACAAAGGAGTCAAAAGATTTGTTAAATCATTAAATCCTAGCTACGTTCTCCCCAATAAAGGTTATAAAAGCAGTGAAAATTTAGTTTTTACAGAATAAAATGTGAACAGGCAAGACTGAGGCTCAAAGCCTCAGTGTGTAGCTGTCCATACCTCAACGTTACAAAAGCACAACTACTGTCCACACCCCAACCACACCTCACCTCACAGTAAATGATCATTTCCATTTTAAGCATTTCCAAATAATCATTTTCCATACTGCAAGTATAAATATACACAGTGTACTGCCATCACTACAATATACATGTTTTACACACTCCTTTTGTTGTTGACATTTACAGGCTGTGTGCAAAATGCCACACTCTTCAAATTCATGCCAACTAATATTTTTATGTCCAGTAGATGTCCTACTAGAGCAAATGAAGCTTTAAGAAGCTTTGCGCTGGGATGAACCAATTGGATGAAACGCTTCAGTGCTTCATGAAGCTTCATCTGCCGATCACTAAGCACAATATGCAAATGTGTGTATACAATGATTATGGCTGCACATGCAATAAAAATGTTAATCTGATGCCAGTAGCTGTGATAAACAGTTTAATGCAATTTAATGATAAAGTTATATCAGAATCAGAATCAGAATCATAATCGTGTTTATTGGCCAAGTATATGTGCAGACACATACAGTGAATTTGGTTCCGGTAGATGGTGGCTCTCAAGCACAGCAATGTAAATCTCACACACACACACACACACACACACACACACACACACACACACACACACACACACACACACACACACACACACGTGTCTATATATACACATTACACATACATACACAAAGCTGTGTAAACCAACTATAAATAACGAATCTAAACTTATATACATAAAATACAGAAATGAATGAGGTGGAATGAATACTACAAAATGTACATAAGGTGCAGCTGCAGTCTGGCAGTGGGAGCAGTGTGACAGGTCAACTGTTAAGAAGGGAGATGGCGAGGGGAAAGAAACTGTTCCTGTGTCGGGTGGTCCTGGTCTGCAGGCTTCTGTACCGTCTGCCAGAGGGCAGCAGATCAAAAAGTCTGTGTGCAGGGTGTGAGGAGTCTGTGATAATTTTCCCTGCCCGTTTCCTGGTTCTTGAGAGGTACAGATCCTGGATGGAGGGCAGGGGGGCGCTGATGATCCTTTCTGCTGCCCGTACAGTCCGCTGCAGTCTGCTCCTGTCCTGTTTAGTGGCTGCTCCATACCAGACTGTGATGGAGGAGCACAGGACAGACTCAATGACCACAGTGTAGAACTGGATCAGCAGCTCCTGTGGAAGACTGTACTTCCCCAGTTGTCTCAGGAAGTACATCCTCTGCTGGGTCTTTTTGAGGATGGAGTTGATGTTGGTCTCCCACTTCAGGTCCTGGGAGATGGTTGTACCCAGGAACTTGAAGGTCTTCACAGTTGACACAGGGCTGTCTGATATGGTGAGGGGGAGCAGAGTTGAGGGATGTCTCCTGAAGTCCACTGTCATCTCTACAGTCTTAAGAGTGTTCAGCTCCAGATTGTGCTGACTGCACCAGAGTACCAGCCGCTCAACTTCCTGCCGGTATGCAGACTCATCACCATCCTGAATGAGGCCAATGACAGTGGTGTCATCTGCAAACTTTAGGAGTTTGACAGCCGAGTTCTTGGAGGTGCAGTCGTTAGTGTAGAGGGAGAACAGTAGTGGTGAGAGGACACATCCTTGAGGGGCACCAATATTGAGGGACCGGGTTTCAGAGGTGATCTCCCCCAGCCTCACTTGTTGCTTTCTGTCTGTCAGGAAGCTGGTGATCCACTGACAGGTAGCTGGTGACACGCTGAGCTGGGAGAGTTTGGAGGAAAGAAGTTCAGGCACAATGGTGTTAAAAGCCGAACTAAAGTCCACAAACAGGACCCTGGCATAAGTTCCCGGACGGTCAAGGTGTTGCAGGATGTAATGCAGCCCCATGTTCACTGCATCATCCACCGACCTGTTTGCCCGGTAGGCAAACTGCAGAGGGTCCAGCTGGTGGCCTGTAATGTCTTTCAGATGGGCTAACACCAGTCGTTCGAAGGATTTCATGACCACAGACGTCAAGACGACAGGTCTGTAGTCATTCAGTCCTGTGATGGTGGGTTTCTTGGGAACAGGGATGATGGTGGAGCGTTTGAAGCAGGAGGGAACTTCACACAGCTCCAGGGATCTGTTGAAGATGCGAGTAAAGATGGGAGCCAGCTGTTCAGCACAGGTTTTGAAGCAGGAGGGTGAGACGCCGTCTGGTCCGGGGGCTTTCCTGGGCTTCTGTTTCTGGAATAGTCGGCTCACATCCTGAGTGTGTATTCTGAGTTTCAGGGAGGAGGAAAGGGGGGTGAGAGGTGTGGTGGAGGTCGTTGAGTCTGGATTGGAGAGGGTGGTGGTGTTCCTGCTTTGCTGCGTTAGTCCACTTCTTCACAGTTTTGACTACAGGCTTGGCACGTTTGAGTTTTTGCCTATAAACTGGAATAAGATGGACCATGCAATGATCAGAATGTCCCAAAGCTGCCCGGGGCACAGAGCGATAGGCATATTGTTAATGTACTAAAATAATTCCTTTATTCCCACTGTTAGCAGTGTTTGATTTAGTGTTTTCATAAAAGCCTATTTCTTGTGTGTATATTAGTGCTCAGAAGAACAGACATGTGGTTTAAAGCCTAGACAAAAAAAATCCTCCTCATCAACACTTTTTTTTTTTGTCAGGGGACATTTGTTTTGTAATAATTGTTGTTCTTTTGATATGATTTGAAGCAGGCCATAGTTTATTTAACACAGTGGATGGTGCAGCAGAGATACCTGACTCAAAACAGGACACTCTTTCAGGGCCAGTGAATGTCACCTCTCCTCCAGCTACAGGTAGATATGAGCAGCACTTAGATGAATTTTTTGATTTTGCTCTGACAAATATTAACATTTTAGAAATTCAATTTCCTGATCCATTTTTGATCTTTTCTATCACTTTTCCCAATGTACCTGCAATTAATTCCAGATCCTTGTCTCTGTGTCGCTCCATGTACCTGGCCTGTACCACCACAGTCACTCTCTTCACAGCTTCCGCCCTGTGAAAGCTGTTCAAACCCCACCAAGGCTGACCGCTGGAATTGAAGCGATGGGACGAGGCGCGACCTCTCACACCGAACGCAGCATGGTTAACACCTTGGAGATGCTTACAGCTGCTGTGAAGACTCAAACTAACACCATTGAGCGTATGATGGGATACATCAGAGAGGGGCCTGCTCACAATGACACCCTTGAGCGAAAGTTGGATCACATCGCAGAACGGATCGCTGCAGTCGTGGGGTCTCAGAATCAAAAGAATGACAACACCACGGAACAGAAGTTTGATACCATCATGGGGAGGCTCACGGCTCTCCAACGCGAGATCGAGAGACCAGTGTCAGAGTGCTAAATTCGGAGCTGCTCGCATAAAGGAGAAATCAACAATATTCAACTCTTTTTCATTCAACGAAACAAACCCCTCCGACACAAAAGGGCGGTAGCTCTCATCAAAGCCTTCACTTCCCACTCCATTGCTAGGTGAAGTGGAAGCTGACATAGAACGAACGAAACCCACACTTTTCGGCTTCCTCACCGTGTTGGCCTGCTCCCTGCGCTGTAGTGATGGGCAAGCAGCAACAAGGTGCCCGATTTCATGACAATAAAAACATTTGCGATCTGACATAGGAATAGCAGCAGAACGTGTCTGGCGCTTAGGGGAAACCCTATAACTTCTGACAGGACGAGTTGAGGAAGTGTACTCACGGCGCTCTGTCGAAAGTGCAGCACGATGAGTTAACACAAACTCGTCGGCAAGGACCGCGGCTTTAGATAGTAACCCCACCTTCTGCTCATTAAGATACACCACAATGTTTTCAGGGAGACATGTCTTGAACTCTTCCAGCAGGATCAACTCCTTTAGCTGAGTAAAGTCCTCCGCATGACTGGCAGCCAACCACTTGTCAAATAAGACAGTTTTCTCACGTGCAAATTCCACAAACGTCTGACTATCAAACTTGCGACAGGCACGGCCTCCGGGACTAGTTCATAAGCCCGCAAAATAGTGGATTTGACAACCTCATAATCCAAGCTGTCAGCAATAGAAAGACTCGCAATGACCTCCTGCGCTCTTCCTATTAATTTGCATTGCAGCAACAGACTCCAGACGTCCTTTGGCCATTTTAAAGTGGTTGTGATGCGCTCAAAAGCAGTGAAATATGAGTCAACCTCTCCTTCCCTAAAAGGAGGTACCAAAACAATCTGTTTGCTAACGTTAAACTGGTCTATGGTTGGAGTGTCGGGGAGTGTACTTACAGGAACGGGAGCAGCGTCACTCGCTCGAGAACGATCAAGCTCCATAGCTCGAATGCGGAGATGCATGAGCTCGACTTCCTTAGCCTTAGCCGCCAGCTCCACCTCCTTCAAGCGAAGGGCAAGCCTGAGATCCTCCGTCACCAAACCCGCCCCAACCTGGCCAGCCGGGTCAAATTCAGGAGACTGAACGGCGACAGGAGCTTCCGCCCCCGACGGCATCCGCCCCTTGGAAGGCTTCGGGACGGCCCCAGCAGCTTCCGCCCCCACTGCCGTCTCCAAACTCCCAGACCCACTTGGCGAGGTTTTCTGCCCCCCAAACACTCCCCTGTCCACCAGTCTCTCCACCAAACATTGTTTAATATCTGCCTTCTTAGCATTCAACGGAACATCCACCCTGAATAAATTAGCCACTACCAACAAATCTGCTTTTGTGCACCGCTCCAACTTTTCAATGGAGGGATGTTGTGCAAAATCATCCATGTCAAACGACATCACGAGCAAAGCAAAAAAGGAAAATACAACTCCGCAGACACCCAACCGCATCCGCGCACTCCAGAGCCGCAAAACTCGCGCACAATGTTTCCCCCCACCACAAACGCAAAAAGGAAATGAACCAATCACACGAACGAAAAGGGACAAGCCCCCATTTATGTTACGCCCCTAGTCTAGGCGTGTAGGGACAGACATAAGGTTGGAGGAGAGAGAGACAAATCCCCGCCCTGTTTCCCAAGCCAAACATCCAAACCAGTTGTGAGTAAAGAAAGGTGATTTTATTTAAGGACAAGAAGCATAGCTCCAGGGTGAGCCCAGGCCAAAATAATAAACAAAACCAACTAAGTCCCACCAGAAAAGACTAACTAAACCCTAGGAAAGAAAAAGAACAAACAAATGACAGAGCTATCCCTCGCTCCCTGACCAAGAAAAACAGGAGAAAACGATTCCAAAAGAAAAGGCAGCTCACCCCTTCCGCTTCAGCCCACGAGTGCCTAAGCTCTCAACTAATGCACTAGGAGCGGCTTTCACAATTCACACTCCCACAAATACACAAGATAAGCACAGGCTGGGAAAACCAGGGTCAGGAATGCGACGGCTGTCAGGCTACTCGCTCGTTCCACACTCTCTCTCTCTCTTCCCCTGGAGCTGTCAGAGCGGCTTTTTGAATGTGGTCACCTGTTCCATGGTCCAATCAGCTGCTCACTACTCTTCATTAGGGGAGGGACCTGTAAAGAGTCTTAAACACAGTAAAGAGACACAGAACAAACAGCCCACACAGTGTTCTTATGGCCACAGCCGTAACAACACCACGGCGCCAGCTGCTCAGGCCCAAGGCTGGAGCCCATCAAAACAGCTCCCTGATAACGACTGTGCGATGACTATTCTTCCCATCCCATGCAAGGCCACCTGGGTTGGCTGGCAGACTGTTTACTTAGCCTGATAGAGCGAAGGACACTGTCTCAGCTGGACTCTGGACACGCACACACATACACTTACACCGATAAGCACGCACTCATCCCCCTCCCTTTCCAAACGCCTTCGATGCTTGTTTCCTGTGGGGGAAGACGGCGGGTCTGTGTGCCGCGCTGAAATGGTAGCGCTGTGTAGGACGACTGCTGTGTTACCCCCCACCCCTCTATCCAACCCCTGTGGCTTGTCACATGCTCTAATGTTGTGATGTGGACATTAATGTGCTCTCTGTGCAGAGGAGGGTTTTTTTTTATTCCTGTTCTCATGCTGTCCTCCCATAGGTGCCCAGCATGAGAAGAGGTCTCTTTTTTTCCTCTTGTACTTTTCCCATTGTTGTGTAATTTTTTCAGTGTTTTCTCTGTAACGCTGCCGATCTCCGACTGTATTCCCATGTGATGTCTTTGTTGTGTGTGTAAGTCGGGGGGAGGGGGGGGGGGGTCCTATTCCTCTGTGGGGAAACCTGCATATGGCCAATAAAGCATTCATTCAATTCAATTCAATAAGTGCACAGGGAACCAGGTTTGCTTGAGCCCAGGTCCCTGACAGTACCCTGCATGCTGGACGCTGTGCCGTACATCGACATGCAGGACCCTCCGTTGTGCTGACTTCCTGCTCGGGCAGAGCGGGTCCCTCCGGCGTCATTGCAGCTGCAGACGATTGAACAGATGGTAATGGTGGTGTAGACGACGGGACCGGCGTACCAGGCTGTGAATTTACCAGCTGTCCGGGCCGGTGAGCAGCCTTGATTGGAGGGAGGAGGTGGAGTTAATTAAGAAATGTGTAATACCCAAGGGGAAACCACAAAGCCACTTTCCCACAACGTGATGAACCTCTTCCCCGGGCATCTCCAGATAAATAAAATAGCTGCGGCTAAATAAATATTTACATGTAAACCAAATGAATGGCCTTTTTTATGTCTGTTTTTGTGATGTACCAAGATCTGAAAGTTTTATTTATTTATTTTAATGAGAAACTGAAGTATAGCAGAAAAATTTGTGAGCTTCTCCTGGTAATATCCTAGTAATAGTAAAAACTAAATTTTAAAGTGTCTTAATACATGCTCAATCAAGCAGTTAAGTAAATCTCTAAAAGCTGATTCTGTTCATCTGGATGTAACGTTTTCAGTGGGAGAAACATTTTGTCACTCATCCATGTGACTTCTTCAGTCTCAGTTGACTGCAGGATTCCCCAATCTTATAAACAGTACATTTGCATAATGACTGAAACCAGCCCACTGAAGTAACAATGATCTGGGAGGTCAGTTCCTTGATCATTAATATACAAATTCTCATGACCATTGAGAACAACCACTGACCAAAGCCCACTGACCAAAGCACACTGATCAATGGCCATGAGTACCATTCACAGAGAGTTGAAAGACATTCCCCAACTCTCTGTGAATCGATGACACAAGGATCCAGGCCCACACAGACGGTGCGTAAATCATGGGAGGCCACATCACAGACAGGAACAGAGACACAGATGGGCGGTTTAGACAGGAATAGGATAGGAATCCGTGGGAGGAAGTTGTATCCCCATCTACAAGACCGCACAAAGGAGGTATATGCTCTCTGCACTGGTATGTCATCCTTTAGGAGACACAGATGGGCTTTTTAGACAGGAATAGGATAGGAATCCGTGGGAGGACGTTGTATCCCCGTCTACAAGACAGCGCAAAGGAGGTATATGCTCTCTGCACTGGTATGTCATCCTTTAGGTTTATCACCATTTTCAGATCAGAATTACAACCAATATTGTTCCCATCCCACTCAAAGACCCTGCACTCATCAAACAACATTCTCTGGACAATCTCTTTTTGTTCCTCTTCCAAATGATCAAGATTCACTGGCGGATACCACGACATTGGGACAGGTCCAGCTGACTCCACCATTATCTTGCGAACTGTTATTGCAGGTGGGCACTCGCTTGAGGCCTCAACTTCCACAATACGTTCAACTGGCTGTAAGGTGCCCAGGGCCATCTTGCTTGTCAAGGTCATATCATGTTTGGTGTCATTACTTAGAGCAATGGTGATGTATGGGTTAGCTGGATTCTGTATTTCAACTAACCCCGTCAAGACATAGAACCGCTTTAGGGCCTGGTTGCCCTCATCATCCTCAAACAGCACTAAACAATCAAGCGGATTCATGGTTGATGGAACGGGGCACATTAACCAGGTGACCTGTTCAGGAGGGATAATCACATCCCTTTCAACTGTTCTCAAGTACCCTTGTGTAATGTTTGGCTCTACTGTCTGAATGAAGCTTCTGACCACCTCACCATTCTCAGGGGGAAGACAGATGGCATTACACAGCAAGGTAACAAGAGTAGGTATCAACTGCTCTAGTTGCTCCTCAACGATCTGTTCCAAGACATTGAAACCGATCAATGGTTTGTCCACAGGCAAGGTACTGACGAGGACCGGAATACTGACAGAGAGGCTGGGGTCTTCACTCCCCGGTAAGTTGATCATGATGGGTACCCAGCCATCAAATTATATGGTTTCCCCGTTGACTGCGCAAACTTTCAACTCATCAATTTCCTTGATGATTTCAGATAGAGGTTGCATGACTAAGTCAGGCAAGTATCAGTCTTTCCAATGTTTACTTATGATGCAAACTTGAGCACATGTGTCAAGTACTGCTTTCACTGCTAAGCCATTCAAATTGCAATGTATGAGAGCTTTCTTACTGATTAGCTTAGCAACTGCCCCACATTTAGTGTGGGGTGCCATAACACCAGACGTAGCGAGTGCCTCACCCTGCTGCTGGTTAACTACTTCTGATGTGACTGGCAAGGGGAGACTTGGTTTGCTACTGTTAAGGTTAGGTTGGGTCCCATATGAAGAGGACCCACTGCTTCAACCCTGTCACCCGGTAGAGAAACTGCTGTGGTGTCTCACTTTCATCTTTTCTGGCACACATTAATTCTTGAAAGAGTTCTGTACTATTTTTCTCTCTCAGGTGGGCATGGAGAAACCCCTTCAGTTCAAGTACAGTCAAATCGTCTTTATTGATTAACATATCTTTAAAAGTTCCAGGCCTTAATATCCTGAGCACTCCACGAACTATCTCTGCATCAGGGAAGCCTTCTCTGCGTCGACCTCTTGCTGACCCAGGCCCGCTGGACCCACCGTCTTAGCAACCATGGATCAGTCTCGGCTCCAACTTTCAGCTCGCATCAGCCAAATATCCTTGGGCAAGATACTAACTCCATGTTTGCCTACTGGTGGTGGTCAGAGGGCCCGGTGGCGCCTGTGTCCGGCAGCCTCGCCTCTGTCAGTGCGCCCCAGGGCAGCTGTGGCTACAATGTAGCTTGCCATCGCCAGTGTGTGAATGTGTGTGTGAATGGGTGAATGACTGAATGTAGTGTAAAGCGCTTTGGGGTCCTATGGACTAGAAAAGCGCTATATAAATGCAGGCCATTTACCACTTTTGTACTCTTCCGGAATAGCCCAAGTATGGGGGTTAACTAATCAAAATGAAAACATAACCCTCCACACACACAAACATGCAATAACATTAAAGCACATCACAAACATATTCATATTTCCAACACGTACTATAAACAAACCAATAACATAAGCTTCACCCATTACTATATAAATTAAAACCCTCTTTATCCATACTCCCTAACCTGGCACACTGGTCTGCTCCAAGAGCCCTTAAACAGGTGATTAAGCTGCTTTCACTCTTATGCTCCACATCCTGCAAGAAGCAACCAGGACAGGTGAGTACCTTATTTAGGTTACTCACAAATGATTAACTGTAAACAGCTTTAACCTTGGCTCTTCTCTGACACAGGTAGGATGGCCAGTCCCACTGTCTCTTCACCTTTACAAGCTGTCATTTTAGTTGTATGTCACATAAACCCAATAAAAGACTCCATAAGAACTCAAGTGTTTTTCTTTATTACACTATTTTAAATTCCCAATCCAACAATTAATCACTAACAATACCAACCAGATAATGGAACCCCTGGTCTCCATTAAAAGCAGCAAAACAGTAAATATATGACTAGGGATGGATACCGGTATCCGGTGCCATCATGGCACCGGTTCTGACATAAACGGTAGTAACCAGACCGAAAAGCAGCGCACATTTCGGTGCTTTATTTCGGTGCTTTTTTTTCCTGAGCTGTGATACACTTTAGATTCTAGCCAATCATTTTATGTTTCCGAGGATAGTAGGCGGGTCCAGGTACGTACGTTCTTTTAGATCAGAGCTACAGATTAAAAATGCCCAAGGCGAAGTGGTCAAAAGTCTGGCTGTACTTCACAGCAAAAGATGCAAACTCAGCAGCCTGCTACAAGTGCTTTAATCAGATACTGCAATACTGTCAAAGGAGGTAACACCTCAAATCTGATGAAACGCCTGGTGACGCATAGCGTTTTTTTAAAAGCCGAGAAATGCGCCGTATTTGATAGCTTGCTGAGACCTCACACCGTGTACATCTACTGCAGGTTTGGTGCCTGTTATCGGACCCGGAATTAGCAACATCCCCCCAAAACACGAAGAGTAGAGTCCTGGCCCCTAGCCCTGCCAGTGTAGCAGAAATGATGACGGACGAAGATGGCAGCAGCAGCCGTTCTTCTCTGCGTGAGTAGCTTAATGTTGTTCGTGTGTAATTCACGTTGAGTACGCTATCCATGTTATTACATTAATGCATGTAAGGTGAACTAGCAAACATCATCATCATCATGAGTATAATTCCCTCGAAGCACAGGCAGACGCAAGTGGTTTTCTGTCACTGGTTTATTTGAAGACTTCTCTCCAAAGCTACCGTGAAAACTATACAGCATTAACAAAATAAAACTCGGCATAAGACACAGCACTAAAAATAACACTGTACAACAAACACGATTGTGAGGAGAAAGTTGTTGGAAGGCAAAGAAACTTACAACTCAGATATCTATTTTTTACATGCGCACGGGCGGTCACTGCTCAACCGATGTGACACAGAAAAACCGCCCAGGGCATTCAGAACATCCTTTATTTACACTTAAAGCAAGTTTCCACAGCAGTAGGAGTGGCATGTATGGAACTGATAATTTTTCCTTAGAAGGAGAAAACCTTTCGCTTATCTGCTGAAAAAGGAGGTAACTTTGTATGTATAGAAATTCAGACATTCCCATAAAAGGAGGGGGAGAGAGAGAGAGAGAGCCAGCTTGTCTGTTAAAACAGGAGGTATGGTATCGTATGTCACCGCATTCCTCTACACATATGGCTTCAATCTCTCTTCCTGTGTTGGTTCCAATTCACAAGCTCTTCTTCCTTTAAATGAAGCTACAACTAAGCATAATCACAAAACTAAAAAATCTCTCATCAACGATAAATCAATAAATACCTCGTTGGCTGCATGCTGCAAAAAGGGAATTAGCTGCCATTCTTCTGAGGTTTCCTTTAACCGTTTAACTGTGTGGTACCTCACAGGGGTACCACAACAACATCATCCAGGTAGAAAACAGCATATGCAATTTGAGGAAGCAGCTACCGCTCCATGAGGTGCTAAAAAATGGCAGAGGCTTCAAATAAGCCAAATGGAAGTGTGACGAATTGGTACGAACCATACAGAGTGGAGAAGGCCGTTTTTGTCTTTGGACTCTGCAGACAAGGGAATCTGCCAGTAAGCGTTGGTTAAATCCAGCATCATAAAATAAGACAAGCAGTGCTTAACCAGTCCAGGTCAACTCAGGCATTGGACAAGCATCAAACCATGAGACCTTGTTCACTTTCTGATAATCATCACCAATGTTCCCTCTAAACTGCGCGTGTGCTCAATTGCGCACTGCTGGCCCAGTCTCTGTGCAGAAAAAATCCGTGTTGCACATAAAATAAAATTCTAGTAAATAATAAAATTAAAGTAAATACGTTAACAATTCTGTTTTGCAGTGTTAGTCAGTAAGTGACTGGCTGCTCCAGTATGGGATTAGAACAATGGCACCTCATCCCATAGTCCAGCCAATCACGTGATTCAAATTCGTATATGCGCAGCTAATCAACGTCGTTGACAGGCTATGACAGCGTCCTTATGTGCCGAAACCGGTGTTTTAGCGAGCAAAGTGGTGTGACTAATGTGGAGTGAAGCCACGTTAATGACAACGTGTACAACCATTGGAGATGTGAGCAGGACAGATGGAACAAGTGAAGTAAAAAGAGTGGACTTTATACCAGTTTTCAAATTGTGTTGATAGGCCACATAAAAAACAGAGTTGTGATTAAAAAAAAATCCAATGTTTGGTTTTCTTCCAGAATATTGTTGTTTATATTTACTGGGGCAAGCAAGGCAAGGCAAGGCAAGTTTATTTGTATAGCACAATTCAACAACAAGGTGATTCAAAGTGCTTTACAGAGACATTAGAAACAAGAACAAATAAAAAGCATGATTTAAAATTGATTAAAACAAGCAAATAAACTAACTAATTAACAAACAAACAAAACAGTATATAAAATCAAAACAGATAAAATCAGAACAGTAGATAAAATCAGTAGTTAAATGTAAGTTTTGAAATTTAAGCTTAAAGTGTGGATTTGGTGCTTTATTCAAATGCAGCTGAGAACAGGGGAGTCTTCAACCTGGATTTAAATAAACTGAGTGTTTCAGCTGATCTGAGGCTTTCTGGGAGTTTGTTCCAGATATAAGGAGCATAAAAGCTGAATGCAGCTTCTCCGTGTCTGGTTCTGACTCTGGGAACTGATAAAAGACCGGATCCAGATGACCTGAGGGATCTGGATGGTTCATACTGGGTCAGGAGGTCATTGATGTATTTTGGTCCTAAACCATTCAGAGCTTTAAAGGCCAGCATCAGAACTTCAAAGTCTATCCTCTGACGGACAGGCAGCCAGTGTAAGGACCTCAGAGCTGGACTGATGTGGTCCACTTTTTTGGTCTTAGTGAGGACTCGAGCAGCAGAGTTCTGAATGAGCTGTAGTTGTCTGACTGATTTTTTAGGTAGACCTGTAAAGATGCTGTTACAGTAATCAAGCCTACTAAAGATGAATGCATGGACTAGTTTTTCCAGGTCCTGTTGAGACATCAGATCTTTTATCCTTGATATATTCTTGAGGTGATAGTAAGCTGACTTTGTTATTGTCTTAATGTGTTTTTCTAAGTTTAGGTCTGCATCCATCACTACACCCAAATTTCTCGCCTGGTTTGTGGTTTTTAGATGTATAGATTGAAGTTCTCTGGTGACCTGTAATCGTTTTTCTTTGGCGCCAAAGACTATTACCTCAGTTTTGTTTTTGTTTAGCTGGAGAAAATTGTGGCACAACCAGTCATTGATTTCCTCAATGCATTTACCAAGAGCCTGTACAGGGCCTCGGTCTCCTGGTGACATTGTGATATATATTTGTGTGTCATCTGCATAGCTGTGATAGTTTATTTTGTTGTTGTTTATAATCTGTGCCAGTGGGAGCATGTAGATGTTAAACAGAAGGGGTCCCAAGATGGAACCTTGGGGAACTCCACATGTGATACTTGTCTGCTCAGATGTGAAGTTACCTATTGATACAAAGTATTTCCTGTTTTCTACGTATGTTTTGAACCAGTTTAGTACAGTTCCTGAAAGACCTGTCCAGTTCTCCAGTCGTTTGAGTAATATGTTGTGGTCAACTGTATCAAATGCTGCACTGAGATCCAGTAAAACTAGGACTGACATTTTTCCACTGTCTGTATTCAGACATATGTCATTAAACACTTTGGTCAGAGCGGTTTCAGTGCTGTGGTTCTGTCTAAAACCTGACTGGAAGGCATCGTAGCAATTATTCTGTTTTAAGAAGTAACTGAGCTGTTGAGAAACTGCTTTTTCAATGATCTTACTTAAAAACGGGAGATTTGAGATCGGCCTGTAGTTGTTCATTTGTGTCTTGTCAAGATTGTCCTTTTTCAGTATAGGTTTGATTACAGCAGTTTTTAGTGATTCTGGAAACACACCTGATAATAAAGAAAAGTTGACGATCTGTAACAGGTCTGACTCTAAAGTCTTTGAGACCTTTTTGAAAAAACTTGTTGGCAGGACATCTAAACAGCAGGAGGAGGAGTTCAGTTTACCTAAGATGTCCTCCAGGTCTTTGCTGTTAATAGGTTGAAACTGTTTCATGGTGTTTAAACAGTTTTTTGGTGGACACAGTACATATCCTGGATCTGCTGTTGATGTACCAATTGCTTGTCTAATTTTTTGGATTTTTTCAGTGAAGAATTTGGCAAAGTCATTGCAGGCCATGGTTGAATGAAGTTCAGCTGCCACTGACACAGGAGGGTTTGTTAGCCTGTCAACTGTAGAAAATAAGACCCGAGCATTATGGCTGTTTTTAGTGATGATGTCAGAGAAGTAGGACCTCCTTGCATTCCTCAGTTGTAAATTATAATTGTGAAGTTTCTCTTTATAAATGTCATAATGAACCTGGAGGTTTGTTTTTCTCCATCTGCGCTCAGCTTTCCTACACTCTCTTTTTTCTTTTTTCACCAGTGTGGAGTTTCTCCATGGAGACTTTTTCCTTCCAGAGATAACCTTCACCTTAATGGGAGCAATAGTGTCCATTACATTTAACATGTTAGCATTGAAGCTATTGACGAGCTCATTGACTGACCCTCTGGGCAGGTCAGGTGTTAATGGGAAGACCTGGTTAAAAATTGCACTACTGTGTTCAGTTATACACCGTTTTGTGATCACTGTTGTTGATATATTTGTGTGGGCTGAGATTTTACAGAACAGGGGGAAGAAATGGTAAAAACGTCATTTTATAAAGAAAACGTTATAAAGCACTCTCCGCCTGTGAGCAAAGACAAAACCAAAACACCCCACCCTTTCCCATTGGTCAAAAAATGTACCATGCCGACCAATCAAAACATGGCATTTGGTTGTTAAGAAACGGAAGTTGTTAAGAAGAGGAAAATTTAGGAGTGACGGCAGTGTTTTGAGATGTGAGAGATTTGCAACGTTTAGCGCAAATCTTGTATAGTTAGTGTGTAGTGTAGTCAATAGTTTTGTTGTGTGTGTCAGAACAATGAGGCGGCTGCTAAATGTTACAGGAGTGATACATCTCCTGTTGTCAGGCCTGCAGGTATCAGGCTTTTGATGTTCTCCTTTATCTCATAGTGGACAGAAATTATTTTTTGGAGAGGCACAAATAATTTGTGTGGCATCAGATTTGATGCAGAACACCTGATTGTTCTGTAAATAGTTTGAAATGTTTGTTTAAAAAAAATCCCTTAGCAGCATTTTTAGGTAAACAGCTGCAAAAATCTTTGTTGTTTGCAATACTCAGTAACTTTTTTGAAGAAGTAACTATATAATTAATTGCCCAGCATTGGTCTTTATATATTGTATTTTGCAGAGAGAGTTACAAAGTTTCAAAGTGGTGCTCCATGAGAGTCCTGTAGACGAGCAGCAGCACGATCCTGCATTGCAACTGCAAACCGCTGTTGCAATGCAGGAACATCTGCTTTATTGGAATGTGTGAGATGTTAACCACAATGACTCTTAAAAACACTGTCTCAAAGCTTCATGCCAACAGCATGTTTTTAAGAAAATTCAAACATATTTTCTTTCAAGATCATTTTAGAGTTTTTAATGAGCTGCAGGATCCTTCTTCAGTGTGAGTTGAGAACAGCCAAGTCGCCTCCTGTGATAAACCTCCACATGTACCACTGAAAACAGTTAAATTAGTTTGAATCGGAAATAATGGGTCAAACTACTTGTTCTGAGACCATTTCTTTATTTTTCACACCAAACTGTTTAATAAGATAAACTCTACACAGACTTCATCAAATATAACTAACACTTTAACATTAACAGGATTTCATAATACAAACTTAAAATCAACAAGAAAACAGCTGCAGAACATGTGGAAACCAGTTCAGCTTGAGTTTCTTTTTTTCTGGACATAAAGTCACAGCAGGTGTTGTTTCAAAGCTGGTGGACAGATTTAGTTCATTTTGGAGGTTTTAAGAGCAACTGCTGTGAAAATATTTGTAGTTTTGGGAGAAAATGATTTAAGAGAAGATTTTACAACAGCAAAAGGTTAAATATGAATGAAGAATTGAAATTTAACAGAGGTAACACATTAAATGAATACATTAAAAAAAAGTTAATTTTGGAAACACTAAGAAAGTTCAAATGAAAGAAATTGAAATATATATCCATATCTGCAATTCTGATACATTATTAGTTTGGTAAAAAAGACATTCCTATAACTTTAATAATACAGTAACAAGTACAACTACTAAACACTACTGTGTCCTAAGGGAACAAAGATTAAAATGTAACAGAGATAACATTTTAGAGAATTAAAATCCCTCAAAGGAAAAAAAAGGAACTTGATATGCATATCTAGATATGCAGCTTCCTAAATGTAACATTCAGGATTATTCACTGCAGCTCCAGAAATCAGAGCTACCTCATCAGATCCAAGTGTGGCATCAGCTGACACTCTTTACAGGAGATTCCATCTGAACTCTGTGGAGCCTGATCTCAAGGTTTTTAAGTCTGACCCTGAAACCAGAAGAGGATCTTTCTCTCTCTTCAGATTCATTGTGATCCAGTGATTTCAGTCCTGCATGATCAGGCTGATGTTGGTAACAGTGAAACAGTTTATTTACAGTGTGGGATCGTTTGTGTTCGGAGTATGAACTGAGATTCCTGAAGCTCTTGTCACACTGGTCACAGCTGAAGTTCACTTCCATGTGTGTACGTTCATGTTTGTTACGATGACCTGATTGTGAGAAGCTGTTGTCACAGTGTCTGCACTTGTATGGTGTCCCTCCTGCAGTGGTGAAGGATGACCCACACTGGTCACAGATGTGCTTTTTGACCACACTGTGGAAGAGGTCATGTATTTTTAATGTACTTGGTGTGTGGAAGCCTCTCCCACATTCTTTGCAGTAGTTCATTTTGTCTCCAGTGTGGCTACGTTGATGTGGTTTTAGGTCCCGTTCGTGATTGGAGGTTTTTCCACAAAGGTTAAAGAGAAACGCTTTCCCACCACCACAGTGACGACAGGGTTGAGAAATGGATCAGTGTGCTTCACTCCACTCCTGACATTGTATGTCAGGGAATTCCTTCAATGTTTTTATGCTGAACGTCGCCTGAAATAAAAAGCATCTCTGCCAACGTCCAATTACATTTTACTGTTTACACTATAAAACTCAGGTTAATTCTTCATTTTTCCAAACAGTTCATTCAGTATAACTCCATAAGTTTACTGATCAGACTTTTTCCAAACAATCAGGTTAAAATTACAAGATAAAAAATCAATACATCCTCACAGTAACTGCACTTCTAGAGTTACTTTCTGGAGTGGATCTGTTGGTGTTTTTTCAGCTGATTTGGAGCTTTAAAAGTCTTCTCACACAGGTAACATTTATAAGGTCTCTCCTCAGTGTGTTGTTGTAACTGTGCATCTGTTGCAAACAGTTTCCCACACTGATCACAGCAGGAAACATCAATTCCAGTGTGAATCCGTAGGTGAATATTTCGATACCGTTTGTCACTGAAACCTTTTCCAAAAAAAACGCAGCTCTACGCCTTAATTCCAGAGTGGGAAACTAGATGCCTGTGTAAGTCGCTATTTAGAGCAAAAGCCTTACCACACAACTCACAGTTGTGTGCTTTAAGTCCACTGTGGATGAGTTGGTGTTTTTTTAAGGTTCCAGCCTGGGTAAAAGACTTTCCACACAAGTCACAGCTGTAAGGTTTAACTCCACTGTGGATGAGTTGGTGTTTTTTTAAGGTTCCAGACTGGGTAAAAGACTTTCCACACAAGTCACAGCTGTAAGGTTTAACTCCACTGTGGATGAGTTGGTGTTTTTTCAAGTGTCCAGCCTGGGTAAAAGACTTTCCACACAAGTCACAGCTGTAAGGTTTAACTCCACTGTGGATGAGTTGGTGTTTTTTCAAGTGTCCAGCCAGGGTAAAAGACTTTCCACACAAGTCACAGCTGTAAGGTTTAAATCCACTGTGGATGAGTTGGTGTTTTTTCAAGTGTCCAGCCAGGGTAAAAGACTTTCCACACAAGTCACAGCTGTAAGGTTTAAATCCACTGTGGATGAGTTGGTGTCTTTTTAAGGTTCCAGCCTGGGTAAAAGACTTTCCACACAAGTTACAGCTGTAAGGTTTAACTCCACTGTGGATGAGTTGGTGTTTTTTCAAGTGTCCAGCCTGGGTAAAAGACTTTCCACACAAGTCACAGCTGTAAGGTTTAACTCCACTGTGGATGAGTTGGTGTTTTTTCAAGTCTCCAGCCTGGGTAAAAGACTTTCCACACAAGTCACAGCTGTAAGGTTTAACTCCACTGTGGATGACTTGGTGTTTTTTCAAGTCTCGAGCCTCGGTAAAAGACTTTCCACACAAGTCACAGCTGTAAGGTTTAACTCCACTGTGGATGAGTTGGTGTTTTTTCAAGCTTCCAGCCTCGGTAAAAGACTTTCCACACAAGTCACAGCTGTAAGGTTTAACTCCACTGTGGATGAGTTGGTGTGTTTTTAGGTTTCCAGCCAGGGTAAAAGACTTTCCACACAAGTCACAGCTGTAAGGTTTAAATCCACTGTGGATGAGTTGGTGTGTTTTTAGGCTTCCAGCCAGGGTAAAAGACTTTCCACACAAGTCACAGCTGTAAGGTTTAACTCCACTGTGGATGAGTTGGTGTGTTTTTAGGCTTCCAGCCAGGGTAAAAGACTTTCCACACAAGTCACAGCTGTAAGGTTTAACTCCACTGTGGATGACTTGGTGTGTTTTTAGGTGTCCAGCCTGGGTAAAAGACTTTCCACACAAGTCACAGCTGTAAGGTTTAACTCCACTGTGGATGACTTGGTGTCTTTTTAAGTATCCAGCCCAGGTAAAAGACTTTCCACACTCATCACAGCTGTAGGTTTTCTCTCCTTTTCTTCTGTGAGGTTTGTCGGCCTCCTGAGAGCGCTGACTTTTCGCTCCATGTTGGTCCTGCAGTGACAGAGATACAAACAGAGGCAATGAGTGAAATGCAGTCGTGGAACAAACTGAAACTCCCTCCATTGGTTGAATCAAACATGTCAACAAACACATTGTTGGTGTGTTTCCACCACCTTCTGGTGGCAGTATCACATTACAATGATGTGCTACAATGAGAGTTGTAATGAAAATGACATTATTGAAGAAATATTGATCAGCAGAGAAAATCTTTTACGCATAAGAAATTTCAAGTTCAACTGATGATATTGTTGTTTCAATGTGTGCTTATAAAATATGATCTTTGTATTTTCTTGTAACTTCTGTTACAAGAAATTAGAACTCTGAACAATATTTAAACTCCATTCTGAGTTACATACCATAAAATAATACTTTATGATTAACATAAATGTTTGATTGCTCTAATTACCTGTATTTACCTTGTGACATATTACAGGGCAAATTACATTCTGGGTACAGTTACATCACATAACATCAACTGTGAACACCTTATGTTACCGTGGCGTTTAAGTCCATGGGAATTATGAGTATCTACTCCCAAATTCCCATCCGGGCTACATTATTATCGGTTCATGGTATCGCTTAACTTTTACGAGTATGAGTACACACACATTTTACAGTATCGGCCCGATACCCGATACCAGTATCGGTATCGGTGCATCCCTAATTGTAACTGTGATATTTTTCTCACCTTTTGTGTTGAAGTCATTGATTGTTTCCTCTGTAGTGGCTGAGCTGAGTCCAAATGGATGAAATTGTTCCTCCGTTGCACCACCAGACTCTTCTCCTCCTGTTAATCACCTGGGGGACACACACACAGCAGGATTTGTAAAAAGAGATTTGATAAACACAATGCTGGACAGCAATGCTGTCATGTACACAAATACAGTGGGGCAAAAAAGTATTTAGTCAGCCACCGATTGTGCAAGTTCCCCCACTTAAAATGATGGCAGAGGTCAGTAATTTTCACCAGAGGTACACTTCAACTGTGAGAGACAGAATGTGAAAAATAAATCCATGAATTCACATGGTAGGATTTGTAAAGAATTTATTCGTAAATCAGGGTGGAAAATAAGTATTTGGTCACCTCAAACATGGAAAATCTCTGGCTCTCACAGACCTGTAACGTCTTCTGTAAGACGCTTTTCTGTCCCCCACTCGTTACCTGTATGAATGGCACCTGTTTGAACTCATCATCTGTATAAAAGACACCTGTCCACAGCCTCAAACAGTCAGACTCCAAACTCCGCCATGGCCAAGACCAAAGAGCTTTCGAAGGACACCAGGAAAAGTATTGTAGACCTGCACCAGACTGGGAAGAGTGAATCTACAATAGGCAAGCAGCTTGGTGTGAAAAAATCAACTGTGGGAGCAATCATCAGAAAATGGAAGACATACAAGACCACTGATAATCTCCCACGATCTGGGGCTCCACGCAAGATCTCATCCCGTGGGGTCAAAATGATCATGAGAACGGTGAGCAAAGATCCCAGAACCACACGGGGGGACCTGGTGAATGACCTGCAGAGAGCTGGGACCAAAGTAACAAAGGTCACCATCAGTAACACACTACAACGGCAGGGAATCAAATCCCGCAGTGCCAGACGTGTTCCGCTGCTGAAGCCAGTGCATGTCCAGGCCTGTCTGAAGTTTGCCAGAGAGCACATGGATGATACAGCAGAGGATTGGGAGAATGTCATGTGGTCAGATGGAACCAAAGTAGAACTTTTTGGTATAAACTCAACTCGTCGTGTTTGGAGGACAAAGAATACTGAGTTGCATCCCAAGAACACCATACCTACTGTGAAGCATGGGAGTGGAAACATCATGCTATGGGGCTGTTTTTCTGCCAAGGGGACAGGACGACTGATCCGTGTTAAGGACAGAATGAATGGGGCCATGTATAGTGAGATTTTGAGCCAAAACCTCCTTCCATCAGTGAGAACTTTGAAGATGAAACA
Organism: Maylandia zebra; assembly: GCF_041146795.1. Lineage (NCBI taxonomy): Eukaryota > Metazoa > Chordata > Actinopteri > Cichliformes > Cichlidae > Maylandia > Maylandia zebra. Next base: position 2,385,341 of record NC_135169.1, on the reverse strand, counting down.
AGGCTGGGTCTTCCAACATGACAATGATCCAAAACACACCGCCCGGGCAACAAAGGAGTGGCTCCGTAAGAAGCATTTGAAAGTCCTGGAGTGGCCTAGCCAGTCTCCAGACCTCAACCCCATAGAAAATCTGTGGCGGGAGTTGAAAGTCCGTGTTGCTCGGCGACAGCCCCAAAACATCACTGCTCTCGAGAAGATCTGCATGGAGGAATGGGCCAAAATACCAGCTACTGTGTGTGCAAACCTGGTAAAGACCTATAGTAAACGTTTGACCTCTGTTATTGCCAACAAAGGTTATGTTACAAAGTATTGAGTTGTAGTTTTGTTATTGACCAAATACTTTCCACCCTGATTTACGAATAAATTCTTTACAAATCCTACCATGTGAATTCATGGATTTTTTTTTTCACATTCTGTCTCTCACAGTTGAAGTTAGAGCTGGGCGATATGAGATTTTTTCACATCACGATATGTTTTTTTCATTTTAGGCAATAACGATATATATCACGATATAAGCCAAATAACTATATTTGTAAGATTTAATTGGAGTCCCAGGCTTCTACCTTTCTACCTTTAAAACCCGGAGAGCAGCTAAATGGCTTTTAGCTAGGCTTTAGCTTCAGCCAAGTGGAAGCTAAATTGGCTAGTCATCCATATGTATATTAGGTTGTTGCCAGTTGCCGTGTTTTATAACATGATTGACATGGCAGCACTGAATGCACATGTGCTGTATCAAGCATGCACCGGGATGAAGGAAAGACGGGTGGACTTCCTGGTGGAGCTTGCAAGAGAGTTGGCTCACTCTCATGTAGCTGCGAAGAAGGCAAGAAAAGAACAGTTGCTTTGGACACAACCCTCCACACCTAGCCCTGGAAAAAGAGTCATATGTCAGGTCAAACACAAATGCAAGAACAATCATGCCACTGTGCGATGTGTTCACTGCAACAGATACACATGTGGTAAATGCAGACTACAGATACCATGGCAGTGCCAAGATTGTGAGTGATTGCTGAAAATGTTGAAATGTACTCACTCACTTTTTATTATTATTTGTAAATATGTGTACAAATGGTTGGTTTTTTGTACTGTTTTTATCAATAAATCTCAGCAACAAAGGACGATGAAACACAAAAGGAAGTTCACAGCTTTTAGCAGCTCCCCCACCCCCTCATTCACACACACCCACTCCCCTCCCTCCAGAATTCCCAGGTAACAACCTAATATACATATGGATGACTAGCCAATTTAGCTTCCACTTGGCTGAAGCTAAAGCCTAGCTAAAAGCCATTTGGCTGCTCTCCGGGTTTTAAAGGTAGAAAAGCCAAATGGCTGCTCTCCGGGGGTTTAAGTGTTTTAAATGTGCCTTTGCTCACAAGTAAAATGTGAAATAATCAGCAGCTTGTTTTGATTTAAATATTTATTTCCCACAATAAGTTCAACAGGGTAGATGTACTTAAGGAACATGAGACTTTCTCAGATAAATAAAGGCAAATATTGCAAACTACACAAAAGGCAGCCGCTAAAGCATTTAAGTTTCAAAATAGAACAAACGAAACAGACTACTAAACTGTCAATTCCACTTAGAAACAAAATATTAATTCTAAAAATAAATCTTAGTTTGTTTTACAGAAGAACAGACAAAATTGACTAACTTTTGTCAATATCAAATAAACTGAGAGCTAAAAGGAAATTCTCAATCTCTCCTTGTTGTATAGCTTAGCTTTTCAAACAGTTTTAACAGTTACTTTAGTCTGACAAAAGCCGAATGACGAATTAGCGCTTCCAGTCAGAGACTGAGGCTACGTCAACACGTACACGGGTGTTTTTGAAAACGGAGATTTTCAAAAAAAACGAGGGAGAGGAGGTAAGTGACGGAAGTGACGAGTAAGGTAAGCGACCCATGTTGTAGGTGACGTCAGACGCCGGAGAGTTGGCGGAATTTAAAAAAAAGCAAAAGCAAATGGTAGCTTAGACTTTAACAAAGGTTTTTCAAGCTTCAATATTACCAAATATACTAATCGATTGTCATATAACTAACAACATCTGTTCTGTCATCTCTAACACCCTGGAGGACAACGGGGAGAGTTTAGACGCTCTCCAAGATTACATCGACCGCTGTTTTCAAGATTTAGTAATGAGGAAGGCCCAGAGTACATCCTCCCCGACCAAAATTGAGACGCCGTCATCGAAGAGATGTCGCCCGGCAGAATCCCCCGGTACAACATCGCCTGCCGGCAAAGACATCGCAGACATCCTGGAGTCAATCGACAAGCGATTGTCCAGTTTCGATGCGAGGCTGGCCCTGGTGGAGATTTTACACCGGGAATTTAAATCTCTGAGAGAATCCCTGGAATTCAGCCAGCAGCAGGTGGAAACGCTTGCCGCTGAAAATGCCACGCTACGGGAGTCGGTCAAATCTCTCACCGATAACGTGACCCAGCTAAACATTGAAAATAAAAAAATAAAAGAGTCCGTTATCGATCTACAAGCCCGTAGCATGAGAGATAATCTTGTGTTTTCTGGTATTCCAGAATCTACCGGAGAGGACGCGGAGGCAACGGTGAAAAGCTTCATCAAAATCCACCTGAAGCTGCCGGAGGACACCGTAAAGAACATCGACTTCGATAGAGTACATCGCTTGGGGGGCGTTCGGTCGCGGACTGGGAGACCACGGCCTATCGTGGCCAAATTCGGGCAATTCAAGCAAAAGGAACAGGTGAAGAGTCGCGGCAGAGAGCTGAAAGGAACGGACTTCAGCGTGAACGACCAGTTCCCCAAAGAGATCCTGGAACGACGCAAGGTCCTGTTCCCAGTTCGACGTAGCTTTATCCAGAAAGGCTCCCGTGCTGTCATCGCTGTGGACGGACAGCTGTACTGCGACCCCGGCACCACACCGTGGTTATACTGACTGCACTCCAGATAAGAAACCGCTACACTCTTTTCTTATTCACTCACACTTTTTCCTTTAACATTTGTTTAACCTAGTAATATCAATATGATATCATAGCAGATATAACACCGTCACCCTCCGTCATTACTTTAATTGGAATGTTTCCGTTTCGTTTCTTTTTTTTTGTTGTTGCTCACAGTTCATGTGGTTTCTTTCTTTTTCTTGTCTTTCACTGCTGTGATCACCTACTTCCCCACTCACCTACAAACAAACACCCTCTATTTCTCCATATTTTCACACCACGATCACGCAAACACATCCGCTCAACGCCAGCACATTCACAACAGCCTCACAGCACGCACAGACTTGCAGGACACATAAGCAAGCCACGCTTGTTCATATTAGTGAATATTCACACATAGTCAGACTTATGGAGCCTCTCACCACACTTTTTTTCCCTCTCCCTCTCTTTCTATTTGCAAACAAGGGATGTTTCCACACTCTCTCCACCTATCTAAACGAAACACCCAGCGTACATCATTAGACATACACACACAATTATGGGCATTCTGAGGCATTCCCGGACGAGCCCCCAATTATGTTATGGCCCGTCTAGGCGCAGCCAGACCACAACATAAAGGGTGATCCATCCCCGTCCAACCCCAAGCAGCACGTCACACACTTAATTTTTAGTGACAGTGATTTATTTACAATAAGTGCAGTTAAACAAAGGAAGGGAGCATATCATAACTTCAGGGTGAACCCAAGGCCAAAACAACAAACAAAAGTAGCCTATCTCAGGAATAAACGAAACTTACCTACTCAAAGGAACTAAACAAAACGACAATCACTTTCCTCCCTACCTAACAAAAACAGGAGAAAACTGATCAACCAAAAAGGCGGTCCACCCTTACATGCTCTTACATTACATAAGACTTTGACACAGTGACCGGTCTGCCGGCTGGGTTGGGCCGAGGATGAATGACTGGGCAGTCCCTGGCGGTCTCTTCTTATCCGCTGCCTCCCAGTCCTCAGCCAATCGGTGTGAGCCATCCACCCTGGATGCACCAATCCTGGAGGAGCACCTGGACACTCAAATCCACACACAATTACGGTCACAGTCATAACACATGGAATGTAAATGGAGCTGGCACCAGAGGAAAGAGGTTAAAGATATTTAACCAGCTTAAAAAACTACAGGCAGATGTTGTTTTATTACAAGAAACTCACAGACCTGTCACAGGTTTAAACGAGCTTAAAACACCTGAGTTTCCTAACGTGTTTGCAGCCTGTTATAATTCTAGACAACGGGGAGTAGCAATTTTAATACATAAAAATGTTAATTTTACAGTACTCGATACAGTTATAGATCCAGAGGGTAGATTTCTAATTATTAAACTATCAATATTGAACAAAAAACTATGTATTGTAAGTATATATGGTCCAAATGTTGATGAACCCTCATTCTTCCACGGATTTTTTAGTGCACTCTATGAACACCTCGATTGCGCACTCATTCTTGGCGGTGACCTCAACCTTGGACTAAATGAAGAAATGGATAGGCTCAACACAACAGGAACTCAGCGCAATTGGCAATCCACAAATATAATCAAACAGTATATGAGCGACTTTGGCCTTCGCGATGCATGGCGCTCCCTTCACCCCAACAGTAAGGAATATACTTTTTTCTCGCATGTTCATCACTCTTACTCTCGTCTGGATTATTTTTTGGTCAGCAGCTCACTGCTGAGTGACATTTCAGACACTGAGATTCATCCTATAGCTATCAGTGATCATGCTCCTGTATCTTTAAAACTAATGCACAAGAATAATACTACGCCAAGTAAAAACTGGAGATTTAATACATCACTGCTTAAAGATGAAGACTTTATTAAATATTTTAAAAAGGAATGGACTTCATACTTAGACTTTAATGACACCCCCGGAATATCTGCGTCTGTTCTATGGGAAGCAGGAAAAGCTGTGATGAGAGGTAAAATAATTTCTAAACTGGAGATTTAATACATCACTGCTTAAAGATGAAGACTTTATTAAATATTTTAAAAAGGAATGGACTTCATACTTAGACTTTAATGACACCCCCGGAATATCTGCGTCTGTTCTATGGGAAGCAGGAAAAGCTGTGATGAGAGGTAAAATAATTTCTTTCTCATCACACAAAAAGAAAGAAGAAAACAAAAACATTCAGGAATTAGAAAAAACCATCAAATCACTAGAAGAAGCCTACGCGTGCAACCAAGATCAGGAAACATTGAACAAAATATGCAAGACAAAACTAGAATTAAATGAAACTATTAATAAAAAAACACAATTCCTTATACAAAGACTTCGCTTGCAGAATTTTGAACACAGTAACAAATCAGGTCGATTTCTAGCTAACCAGTTAAAAATAAATAAAGAAAAAACAACTATATGTGCTGCTAAAGATTTATCGGGGAACACAATATATGACCCTGGAAGAATAAACAACATTTTTAGGGATTTCTATGAAACTTTATACTTACCACAAATAAACCCATCTAAAAATGAAATTGATCGGTTTCTTGACAATGTAAATCTCCCAAAATTACTAGACAGTCAAGCAATGGAACTGGATTCGCCACTGACGCCAAGTGAATTCCAGGAAGCCCTGATAAGAATGCCCAATAATAAGGCTCCAGGTCCAGACGGCTTCCCTGCAGAATTCTACAAAGAATTCTGGACAATTCTGGCACCAGTATTCCACGGAATGTTGCAGGAAATCGAGGAAAATGGCAGACTACCACCAAATATGAACTCTGCCAACATTAGTCTCCTGCTAAAACCAGGCAAAGACCCTTTATTTCCCTCAAGCTATCGTCCAATTTCTCTTTTAAATGTAGACCTTAAAATAATCTGCAAAGCTCTCTCAAAGATATTAGAGAAAATAACCCCCCTCTTAATTCACCCTGACCAAACTGGTTTCATAAAAGGTCGGCACTCCTCAACAAACACTCATAGATTACTTAATTTAATAGACTACTCATACAATAAAAACATTGAAACCATAATATTATCTCTAGATGCAGAAAAAGCATTTGACAGAGTTAACTGGAAATTTTTATTCGCAACTTTACACAAATTTGGTTTCGGAAACTCTTTTATAAACTGGATAAGAATATTATACAATTCCCCAACAGCTCGTATCAGAACAAATGACCAGACATCCTCCAGCTTCTGTCTCCTGAGGGGCACCAGGCAGGGATGCCCACTCTCCCCTTCACTTTTTGCAATTTTTATCGAACCTCTAGCAGCAGCATTTAGACAGGCTACAACAATTAAGGGCATAAAATGTAAGAACATAGAACATAAAATCAGTCTCTATGCGGATGATGTGTTGCTTTTTCTGCAAAACACACAAACCAACCTCTCTGAGGTAATTACTCTAATAAACTGGTTTTCAAGAGTTTCAGATTATTCAATTAACTGGCCAAAATCTACAGTTCTCCCCATTAACTGCTTCTTCCATAATTCTTCCTCTGCCCCACTGCAATCAGGAAATATTAAATATTTAGGTATTAATGTTTCTCCTAAGCTTTCAGACTTAACTAAATTAAATCACATCCCACTTCTAAAGAAAGTAGAAGGCGATCTGACTAGATGGAAATCTTTACCCATATCACTCATGGGAAGGGTCGCCACTATAAAAATGATGATCTTGCCAAAAATAAATTACTTATTTTTGATGATCCCTAACAAACCATCACAAGATTGGTTCAGATCTCTGGATTCATATATTTCCAAATTCCTTTGGAAAGATAAACCCTCGCGTATCAGCTTAAAAACGCTACAAAGAACCAAGGATAGAGGAGGATTAGATCTGCCTAATTTTCACCAATACTTCTTAGCCAACAGGCTTCAGTTCATCTCAGAATGGTCAAAACATACCTTCCTAGATGAGCCCTGGCTAGATGTTGAACAGGCACTATGCAAGGATCTAGAGATTTCAGACCTACCATTTATTAGCTCAAACATCAAAAGACATGAATGCTTTAAAAGTATCAACATCAGCTCCTCTCTGACAGCATGGTGGGAGTTTCTAAAAATATCGGAGTCTTCACTAATCCCATGCAAACGTACTCCTATCTGGTATAACCCTGACATATTACAAAACAATAATATGATTAACTTCCCAGAATGGAGTTGTAAAGGAATTAAATACTTAGAACATATATTGGAGGGAACAGAATTGATCCCATTTGACAGACTAGTTGCACAATATGGGATCAACAAGAAATTTTTTTTAGAATATCAACAAATTAAATCCATTATAAAAAAGAAATTTAAACTCAGTGAAGTTGAATTACAAACACCACCAAGTGTGGCACATTTCCTTACTCTTAAATCCCCCAAATTATTATCTAAAATATATAGAACACTTTCTAAATTAGATGAATCAATATCCCTTCCTATTGCAAAGTGGGAAGCAGCTTTATTAGTCAGTTTAGACCAAAACTTCTGGTCTCAGGTATGCTTAAAAACTTTTAAATTGATTAAAAATCCCAGTCTGCAATTAATACAATACAAAATACTACATAGAGTACACTATACAGGTCATCGGATGTTCAAGATGGGCTTTACATCTTCCAACAACTGCTCACACTGTCAAAACAATACACCAGACAATGACATTCACGCTCTTTGGTTCTGTCCACCAGTGCAGAAGTTTTGGCACGAGATATGTGAAGACTTATCAAAGTGTCTGAAATGTAACATTCCAACTTCCCCCTTAGTGTGTTTGTTGGGCAGCTTAGATAATGTCACTTCAGAAAACAATATAGCCCATATGGTTTTCACTGCCCTATGCATAGCCAAGAAAACTGTCCTCATGAACTGGAAAAATAAAAACAATCTTAATTCTAACCAATATAGAAATTATCTATTAGATTACATTAGTTTTGATACAGCCTCGGCCACCACATCAGATCAATTGCTCTGGGCTCCTTTGATCGGCTCCATCACCTAGTGGGGGTGGGGGGGTCATAGTTTGGTCCCGCCTTCAATGTTGTGATTGGTGTGGGGGCAGGGACAGACTTAGGGCGTCGGGGGGTTCCCCGGAGGCATCTTCCTTGGGGGGCTCAACCTGGGGTAGCGGTCATGTCCGGTTGGGGGCTCTTTTCTGACCATTTCCTCGTGGCTGCGTGCAGCGGGGCTAGGGGAGGGTCTGTGATGATGGACGTGGGTTACTGACCTGGTAGCCTGTCTGCCCCTGGGTGGGTCCGGGATGGGCGTGAGGGTCTGGGGGCGCTCCATCTCTGGGCCGGGGCCCTGGCTGGGCCTCGGGGCCTTGGGTCCTGGTTTGTGTGTTGCCGGGGTTGTGGGCGGGTGGGTGCATGGGAGCCCATCCCTGGCGCAGGGTGCCGCCGGTGTGTCGAGTCGCCTGTGGGGCTCTTCAACCGGTGGGGGAGATTGTTACACCTTGCAGGAGCTTTCCTCCCCTCAGGAACTCTCTGCAGGAGGGGGAGATACAGGAGAGGTGGAGGAAGATCTCAGCCTGGGCGTCTATTGTCTCATGTAGTCTGGATGATGAGTGGATGGTGGGGTGGGTGCAGTTTTCTCTGTGGTGGGGTTGGGTGGACTGTCCCGGGCTCTGTGGGGCCGGGGGGCGCTGCTGCACTGGGCCCCGGTCTGGATGGGCCTGGGCCCCCTTTTCCCTGGCGGGTCGCGGAGTGTGGGAGTGCCTACTGGGGTCAGCGGGGGAGCTGGCCCCAGGGAGGGGTCACTGCCCCTCCCTTCCTTCCCTCCCCATCTCCAGCTGCCTCCCTCCTCCCGCTCCACCACAACCACCCACACATGCAGGGCCTTGGAGTAGGGGTATGTCACCAGGATGCAGAGGAGGCTACCCCCCCCCCGTCCCCTTCTGGCTGCCTCTGCCTCAATTTTATCCCACAACTTAGACATTCACATTACTCACACCCTCATTACACATACATATAGGATCTTGGGGGTGGGCACAATACACGGAGTCAAAGTTACCATCAGGGTGTACACCTCACCCCTGGCATCGTTGCCCACCTCTCAATTTTAAATACATGTAGACATTGAGGGCTAACAGGAGGGACTATGCGCTTACCTGCTGCTCTCTGGCAGGTAGCTCTATGCCCTCCTGGGTTTTAATTGCACCTTAGAACACACATGCGTCAACACTACTATGAGCGGGTGGAGGGAGGTTTGGAGTCTTCTCTCACCCCCGTTCTCTGCGGCCTGCTGGAGCGGGGGGGCTAGGAGGAGTTGGCCGTCCGGCTGCGGTCTGGGGTGTGGGGCCTCCTTGCTGCTGCGGAGTCGGGGCGGTCTGCCCCTTTCACATCGCAGGGAAAAGGGTAACACCACCTGGGTCTGGGTGCAGTTCCCCCCTCCAGGGGCAGGGGTACCTAGACCCGGTTTGTAGAGTACGCTTGGGGAGTGTGATCGCGTATACAGTGTCTCTTTATATTTGTCTCCACGTCGGTTGAGTGTGAAGTGCACATGAGAGCATGAGGGTGGGAATGGATGTTTGTGTCTGTGTGTGCCTGTATGTTTGTATTTATATGTCAGGTTGGGTATCAGACGCCACCTCTCTGGGGACATCTCGGGCCTTCCAAGGTTTGGAGGCCTATCTCCACCCACCACCACTTCCCCTGCCGGTGGCGGACTCCCTCAGGTGTCGGTGCGTTGGTGGTTCTTTGTATCTGGGGGTGGGCGTCCGGGTACACACCAGCTCACTCCTTGGCGGCCGCTTATTGGGGCTCGCTCGGGCCATTTCGGAGGTGGCGTGCCCCCGGCCTCTCGGCCTGGGGCTCGGTCACTCAGGCACAGCTGGCTGCCGGCGGAGCCCACGGGCGCATCACTGCAACTCCCCCTGGCTTCTGCTCCGCGGCTGCTGAATGAGCCCTCATCTGGGACTCTCCTTAGCTCTTACTGGGACAGTGGCGCAGCGGCCCCTCTGTGGGTCTTCCTTGGTCTCTTGTGTTCTGGGGGCCTCTGGATGTCTGGAGTTTTGATCTCCTCCATACCCGCTTGATACCATAAAGGACAGGGCTGTGGCTCCCCACACTCCCTAGCAGATCATTACATGGAGAAACCTTTGGAATGCAAGCATGCTGATCCACACAGATATGCACACAGGTGTACACATGGGTATTCACAGACGCGGACTAAAGCTTTCTTGGCTGCTGCCTCAAAGCACACTGTGCGCTGTCTATCTTGCGTGCTGAACAATATCGTCTATTATTTAGTAACTATTGATATCTATGACTAGCTAGTTTATTGTGATGGTGCTTTTTTTTTCTATTATTATGTTGCTCTTTGTTGTTTGCTGTCTCCTCTGTTTGTTTGTTTTTCTCCATACAGGTGACCCAGGAGTTTTTTTTGTTGTTTGTTTTTTTTTCTCTCTTCCCCCCCCTCTCACCATCTCTTCTCCCCTTTGGTTTTCTTTCTTTCTCTCCCCCTCTTTCTTTCATTCTTTCCCCCTGTCCTATAAAAAAATAAATAAAAAATAAAAAAAAGATGACAAAGGATGAACTGAAGCTCCGCCATCACGTGATGTCACATGCTGCTGTTTCTGATGTCACTTAAGAAAAAAAAAAAAAAAAAAAAAAAAAAGAAAACTGAGATTTTCCGTTTTCGTTTTAAAAAATAATCCCGTCCACACATAAAGGCAGAAATGAAGGAAAACGCTGCTATGAACATGCCAAAGCAGCAGGTGGAGCTAGATTCCTAACCGTGCAGAAATGTTGGCCAATCAGAAGTCTAGAAGCCTCGGTGGGAAAAAGTAAACAAAGCTGGGGCATAGAAGCAGAACCGAGTCGTATGTGTGGAGGGACGGTAACTGTGTGTATATGTAAGCATTTAAACACTGCAGAGAGTACAATTAACAGTATTGTAGAAATTCATTTCACCAGAACAATAACGTGGCGCACAGTGTGACGTCAAAAAATGCGCACACCTTTGACGCTGCGTTTTCTCCGTTTTTCTAGTCCACACGTAAATGCAAAAATGGAGTTTTCAAAAATCTTTGTTTTCAGTGACCAAAAACGCCGTTTACGTGTGGACGAAAGGTGCAAACGCATAGAAAAATCTGCGTTTTCAAAAATACCCGGGTACGTGTGGACGTAGCCTGAGCATGCACCAGTTTATTGTATTTCCAGACTTGCTTTCGGCACAATTTACAGTGCACGCTACTCTGTTTTTGTCAGACTTGAAATAGCCGAAATACCTTCACACTACAGAACTTCTATGGCTCTTCCATTCGACAATCTCTCCGGCATTGGAACCATCATCTGTTTTCTCTTCGGTCACGCTCGGTTGATTTTTCTAGTCGGCACACTCATTTTCTCCATTACCCGAGCGAGCGGTACGGTGGCTGGCTGCTTCCCAAACAAATACACATGTTGGCTTGGCACTTGTGCTGTACGTAACAAGTCACGGGACGTGACGCTGCGGCTGTGATTGGCTGTGATCTATATCTATAAATAATATATATATCAAAACTCTTTTTACAAATCCTGCTGGAATACGTCAGGTTACAGCTGCAGTCAAAGCGAGATGGAAATAATTGAACAAGCAAGCGAGCGCTCAGCTTCTCTCAGCATGCTGAGCCAATGATTAGTTGGTGTTTTTCTGCAAACAGTCTCTCACTCTGTAAACTGTGAACACACTTCGCCGATTTCACAGATTTTTATGGTAGCGACCTTTTGGAGACTTTTACTTCCAGGTGAAGAATCGGACGTCTGTATTTGCGCTGGAAGAAAATAAAATACAGGTGCATCTGGAGATCATCCTATAGGGCTTTGGAGCGTGATGTCATGTGGGTGGGCGTGGAAAGGATTTTGGCCCGATCCGCCATTTTGGAGTCTAGCGCAAGTGAAAAGGGAGCGAAGTCACACACAACAGCCATGGTTCGTATTTGCTGTGTGGTCGGCTGCAATGTTCGATCACACAACCGGCAAGAGAATAAGCTTGAAAATGGTTTATCTTTTCATTCTTTCCCAACCTGGAAGCAACACGAGGCAGCTCGTGTATCGATGTTACCAAATGAAGGTGTCTAGCCTGGAGAGCAGCTGTGAGACGAGCTGACGTGCAGTTCTCTTCCATCTCCAAATATCTGTTGGTGCTCCAGACATTTTCATTCCGGTAAGTTCTAAATATGTTCATATAATCTTTATAGCCTATTAGTTTTATTTTCTATGCCAGGGGTGCTCACACTTTTTCCGCATGTGAGCTACTTACAAAATGACCAAGTCAACATGATCTACCCACTACAAAAATCCAAAACATATACTTATTTATAAATATATTGAGGATTCTTTATATCTACAATGTATATACATGCATAACCGCAATATCCAATATTTCACAACACAATTAACAATGTAAATTTTTTGTCATTACCTGAGTTTACTCTGATGACTTGCACTGAATTGAATCAGCCAGGGATGCATAGTCCGGACAGTAGCTGCTGACGGCCAGCCTCAAACACACTTCCAAATGTTCATCAGTCATGGTGGAACGGTACTTGGACTTAATGATGTTCATGTGGGAAAATGATGACTCACATAAATAAGTGGAGCCGAATAATGCAGTCAAAGAGGCAGCACATTTCCTCATGTTGGGGTACTTTACTTCTGTGAGTAAGTTCCAGAACTGTCCATGATCTCTGGACTTCAGCTCAATGTCGGCTTGTAGTGTCAAAATCTCATCTTCCACTCCAGAAGAGTTCAGGTGAAATAGTTTTGCAATTTTTGATGCGAGTGAATCGACATCAGCATCTTCCCGAAAAGGATAGCACATGAAGGTAGCGACTGGCTTGAAAGAAAAGTCTTGAAAGCGTTTGTCAAACTCTGACAGACAATTGTCAATCTGCTCTGTGTAGCGTGCACTGTCAAGTTGCAAACAGGCCATCCCCTGCATCTCCAGCTCTGACGCCAGGTTTTGAAAGTTTATCAAATCATGGCGCTGCAGCTTTAAAGAGAGATGTTGCATCTTTCGTTTGAAAGCATTAACTGAGCTGATCATGTTGATCACTGTTTTGTCTTTTCCTTGCAGCTGTAGATTAAGGTCATTCAACATGTTTGTCAGATCGGTTAAAAATGCCAAGTCTAACAGCCACTGACCGTCATTAAGTTGCATGTATTCTGCTTGTCCAGCTACACGGAAAAACTCCTTAATCTCCGGACAGAGCTCTCGAAATCTTTGCAGGAATTTCCCTCGACTAAGCCACCTCACGTCAGTGTGTAGCAACAACTCAGAGTGGTCGCAGTCAGCCTTCTCCAGATGTGCACGAAATAACCGTCTTTGAAGAGATCTGGCGCGAATAGAACAGGCGATCTTCGTTGCAACTGTGTCACTCACGTCCGTAGATTCGTCCAACTGCAGTGAGAAACACTGGCAATCTCCGATGTCCTTCCAAAGTTGCTGGGTTAAATCCTCCGCCATGGCTTCACAGCGCCGTGTAACTGTACTTCTTCACAGCTGGAGAGCTTTGATCGAAGATGTTATTTCTGCCTTATTTTTAAAGTCTCGGAACAATGAGTCAGCTGCTTCAACGAATGCCTCTTTTACCATCTCTCCATCTTGAAAAGACTTCTTGTTTTTAATGATGATGTGACTCACCCAGAACGATGCTTCGGTGGCGGCTTTCGCTTTTGAAGTTTGTTGTGTGAAAAATGACTGCTGTCCGGACAACTGGGATTTTAGTTCCTTCACCTTTTTCTTTCTTAGCTCGCTTTTCGGCGGGAATGTAGTGTCGTATTTTCCGTGAACAGTTCGAAAATGCCGCTCCACATTTCCCTTCTTTGGCATTGCGATGGCAGCCTGGCAGATGAGGCAAACGCACTTCGAAAATGACATCGTGAAAAAAAAGTCTTCCTCCCATTCCGTATGAAAGTGATACGTTTTTGTCTTCTTACTTGGTCCAGCTCCCTCACTCATTTTTAACCCTTTCTTAGGTTTAGAAAAAACCGAGAGCTAAAAATTGGAGTTAACTCGCTGACTAGCTTGTCAGTTTTACTACACTTCGCGCCGCTGTTTGCACATGCGCAGCGACCTAAGCGTCAGAAAAAAATCCGATGTCATCTGACTGGCTTCCCTGTATCAATCAAGTGACGGGATGGATGATAGGCTGGCATCTATTTTTTTAATGCCATGCGATCTACCAATACTACCTTTGCGATCGGCTGGTCGATCGCGATCGACGTATTGAGCACCCCTGTTCTATGCGCTCTGAGCTCATAGCAAATTACAACAAACATTCTACTGAGTGATTTTGCAGAACTACCTTCTATTTATAGAGTTGCTAATTATTTGGCATTATTGCAGCAAACCAGCCTATTAAATGGATGAATCACATCGTGACTGGGTTCCAGTGCTACACAAGGGACCTGCTTCAAACATACCACCATGCCAATCAGATTACTTCTTCCATGTGAGGGTGAAGAGGTGACCCTTCTGAATAAGATGGTGAAGGTTTGCTGCGTTTTGGTGAACAGTGTGATAATAAAACCAGGGAAAAATGAAACCTGCTCCTGTTAAATACTCTTAAGTCTTGTGCTGTTAAAATTGCTGTATTTTTTCAAAAGATACAGTAAATAAAGTAATGTTAGTAGTGAGTGATATCATGTAAACACGTGATTTTGTGTAAACATTTTGTCATTTGTAAACTATAAAATCATTTTTCTTCTTTGGCTCTCAGCGAAGGCGGTCGCACTTTTCTCCTCTCCTCCTCACCCTTATCTTCCCTGCTTAGCCTCTATGTCCTTGTCTGTTTCGTGTGCATTACTTTCCCTGGAATAGACTCACACGGTCGTTCTCTAAAACCTAAAAGAGAATTATGGATTTGATTAACTGGTCTCTGAATGCTATTGACACCCTTTTCTCAACGAGAAGTCTGGGCTCGGGAGAGCCCGAGTGCCCTGGAGGGACTTTCCCTGCCGGATATACGATGGACGGGTGGCAGAACTGGAGAGTCATGTGTCTGGCGGGACTGTCGATCGAGGACGCTGAAGATATCTATCTATTCGGAACCATGATAACAGGGTTCGTGCTGATCGGAGTTGGCTTGGCCCTGGTTTATCGGAGAAATAACAGAGCGAAACCGGCTGTTCAAACCCCCCTAAGGCTGCCCGCTGGAATTGAAGAGATGAGATGAGGCGCGACCTCTCACAACGAACATAATATGGTCAACACCTTGGAGATGCTTACAGCTGCTGTGAAGGCTCAAAGCAACAACATTGAGCGTATGGGGGGGAAACATCAGAGAGAGGCCTGCTCAAAATGAGACCCTTGAGCGACAGTTGGACGACATCATGGAACGGATCACTGCAGCTTTGAGGTCTCAGAATCAAAAGAATGGCAACACCATGGAACAGAAGTTTGATACCATCATGGGGAGGATCGTGGTTCTCCAACGGGAGATCGAGAGGCCAGTGTCGGAGTGTTAGGGCAGCCAAAAATTCTCCTGGGCTGCTCGCATGGAAATTTACAAAATCAACATTGAGATTGCGGACCCCCATAACGGCGCCACCTGCAGGCCCAAGGCTGGAGCCGAACAATCACTCCCTGATAACGACTGTGTTACGGCTATTCTTCCCATCCCATGCAAGGACACCTGGATTGGCTGGAAGACTATTTACTTAGCCTGATAGGCCGAAGGACACTGTCTCAGCTAAACTATGGACACGCACACACACACACTTACACTGATAAGCACTCACTCATCCCCCCTCCCTTTCCAACGCCTTCGATGCTTGTGCCCTACCGGGGAAGATAGCAGTCAACTGGACCAGCACAGATGCTGCAGGACCGGATGCGCTGTCTACACCGGCTCTCTCTTACCCTTTACCCGCCCCTGTTGCTTGTCTCGTGTTTCTATGGTGTATTGATAGTCATGTGCTTTTGTGCTGAGGTGTTTTTTCTGTTATCAAACTGTTCTCCCACTAGGAGCTCAGTCTGAGTGGAGTTTTTTTTCTCCTCCTCTTACCTCATGTAGTGTATTTTCGTTGTTTTTTCCTATCAGCCTACCTTTCTGACATGTCTGCCCAATGTGATGTTTGTGTAAAGTTGGTCAGAAGGTTCCTTTGTGAGTGTGCATGCGCCATTAGCGTGCTGCCTGCTGTAACCCCTAATTTCCCTCGGGATGAATAAAGTATTCTGATTCTGATAAATGCCATGGATTCTACACTGTAACTGATGTGATGTTCTATAAGGTGGTTTCAATAAAATAAAAAAAAGAGGCAAAAATTAGTTTGTTTCTTTATTCAACTTTTGAACAGTGGGACTCAGTCAGTATATATTCAGTAAATGCAAATTATTTACACGGCAGTGCACTACAGGCATAAATCTAGACCCCTAGATAAAACATTATGGGTCATTCCCACAACCCACAGCTTTACTGTGTACCAGCACAGTATCCAATAGCGGTGACAACTCCTCCAAAGTAGCAGGTGGGATTTTTCTTTTTTGAGGACAGCTCCTTTTACCTTTCAATACAGATGTTCTGTTTATGTTTTGAACAAGAGCCTTTTTTTGGGCAGCTGAAGATGCAGGTTCATCTGTAACAGTCCTTATGCCACAGATCAACATTGTTGCTTCTACATTAAACAAAAGAGCAGCGACATGGCTGCAGGTCTCTGCGACTCCGGCCATACAGCTGCAGTGGGCGACTTCAACCTTCCCTGTGATGCTCACAGTGACCCATGGCTGCGATGCTGGTTCATTCAGTCTTTGAGAGTGCAGGACCTGAAACACACACAGACAAAGTTCATTTAAAGACAAGAACTATGAGCCAAGGCCGACACAAATGTGTTTTATCTACTTTATCATAAATGTAACAAAGTGTTTAGAAAGTTAGCACATACATGTAATTTTTCATTTCTTTATGTGTCCATCTATAGAACGCTGCATGTTATAGTGTAAATCTGCCTGTTCTCTGTCAGAAACCTGCCTGCAGAAAATGAACCTAAAGTATGTAATGCAAGGATGTCATCACTTTAGAGATGGAGAAAGCATAAAGTGACAATTATGAATCACTTAATATAATAAGGAGATTCTGCAGGTCATTGATCAAAGTATAAAACTAAAATAAAATGTATTTTTAGTGACACAGGATACAAACATGGAAGCAAGATGTGTAATTAGGATTATTTATAATAAATATGAATAGTGCAATTTCTTTAACCATAAAGAATAACAATCCTTCAGGACAATGTCACATCAATGCACTGAACTCACTATGTTATCCATCTAACAGCCTCCACATGTTCTCACTGTAATTTCCCCTCATGAATGAATTTATGCTGCACTAATGTGAATGTTTGCAGGGAAATCAAACGCGTTTCACTCGCAGTACTCGAGCTGACTTACCTTTGTTTGAATGACGACTTGTACGCGCTGATTCCACAGACAAGGTCCGAAAATATGTCAGGCTACGTCAGTAGCGGTTGGTCTTCAGGGTTTCTACTCCACGGCCGTATTTCATACGGGTCCACATTTCCAATGCACGCTATTTTCTGCAAGTACCGCTGCTTCGCCTCTGGACGCAATCGGTCTCTATACAGTTCATTCTCTTTTGAGCTGCTTTTAAGCATCTTTCTTGTAGTCGTCATTCCAACACAGTGTGTTTGTTTTGATTCGTAGACCCCAAAAACGACGCTGCGCTCCCACAATGCTTTGTGGCGTGACGTCAACTCCAAAGCCCTATGAAGTCCTATTCTACAGGCTGATTGCCCTTGTCACTACCAGATCCGTACCGGAAACCCGATCGGTACCCCGCATGCGCAAATCTTACGTCACTTCCTCTCTTTGCCAACATTGCGACATTCAATATGTTTGAATGATATGGTTAGCGCCCAGTTAGCTCCTAGCATTTCTCAGCAGCTCTGCCTCCTTTTCGACTACCAGGACATTTAAACAATGAATAATCCGTATCCGCAACAAATTTTTGCTTTTCTCCTCAACAGAAAGCGTTCCCCGATTGAACAACAGCGCCGTAAAATAAGAAGAATGGTGCCTAATGACAGAGTTAATAATACAGACTTTATAATATGTCACGTGAAGATTCAGCAGCCAGATGAAGTGTTTACTGGCAATTGACAGTGATAGCGGACATTATCATCACTTTTCCAACAATCCTCTCCACACCGACAAGCATAAACACACTCGATTATCACTAAATCAAATTTAACACACGTTTGTAATGACGCTAATTCAGTTTACAATAGGGTTCATTCGCTCAGTCAGCAGGGGGCGGTGTCCTCGTACACTGGGGAGTACACTGCCATTAAACGAACAGAAGAAGAAGAAAACCCCTGCACATGCGCGGTACGGATCGGGTAGACCCGATTTGTACGGTCTGACTTTGCACATGCGCAGTAAGGATCGGGAGTCCCGATCTGTCACTATCTTTTAATTTTTTTATTTTTGTCTACATTATATTAAATGTTTCATTATCGGAATCATGTTAAGAGATACTTGTTATTTTTAACATCTTAACAGATACTCTGACCTGTAACTATCGTAAAATGCTTCGACCGGAAGTAGACACCTTTCGCACATGCGGGGTACCGATCGGGTTTCCGGTACGGATCGGGTAGTGACAAGAGCACCTGGCTGCAGCCACTGTGGAGCTCCACAGTAACCGGATACACGTGACCTCCACACTAACCGGAAACACGTGACCTCCACACTAGCCGTAAACACGCATGGATACCGTGGAAGTCATGCAAGTTGATCGCAAAGGTTGGTTAAGTCTTTCTTTTACTTTTTTTGCGTTACAAAAACATTCCTCCTTATTTTAATGTTTTTTCATCGTGCTCCATGGCAGAGAAACACACAGATATGCTTTATCCTGGGCCTGGTTTAAGTAAGAGAGCTGGATTAACGGCTTCTGTGGGCGAGAAGAAGCAAAAAACACATTTTGCATTAGAGTATGATTTATTGTTGGCGTCAGAGATGCAAAATAACGAATACTTCAATACTGTACTTAAGTAGAATTTTCTGGTATCTTTACTTTACTGCTGTACTTTTTTGTGCCTACTGTATACTTCTTTATACTTCTACTTCTCACATTTTAGCACGCGTATCTGTACTTTGTAATGCGTACATTTGTAAATCAGCCCCCCGCACGCGTGCTTTGGACGCAAGATTACTTCAATATTTTGTACATAAATTATATTTTAGACCCTGTACTTCTTACTTCGACTTGACTAAAAAGTCGAGTCAGTGCTTTTTAAACAGAGGTATCTAAACTGTTAGCGTCAACACTGTAAATTTCATCACAAACAGATTTATATATTTATCAATACTTCTATTCGTCATTCTTTTCTGTACAGCTTTTTTATTGCCCAGATTTTAGTTAGCCCCTGTTCAATTGACTGTTATATGTCAATAGAAACATGTCTCACAAATTAAAGTGTCTTGTAAAATATTTGTGGGTTTTTTTCAAGAATTTTCTTCCCAAATCTATTACATGCCAACTGTAAATTCTTATTTCTGCTAAAACCTTAACTTAAATGTATATATGGTGTTTATCTGTTTCTCTCTCTGTTTTAGATGCACATATCAATCCGGAATTCGGGCTTAAAGCCAGAATTGCAGGAATGCAACACGTGTTGCAGAGGACTCTTTCACTGCCCTCTGTGCCCCACTTTCAGCCCTACTGTCAGGGCAAAGATTGAGGAGCATCTAAGTGTGCATATAAAAAAATGCTTTGCCTTTCAAAGGTATGTTTGTATTAAATATACTTTATAGTTATAAATATGCACTTTTTTTAAGCACTTCTGCAGTATCTTTGTTGACATAAAAGTTGCTGTTGATATTGTACAGTTCAGTGCATTCATCTGCAACAAAAATAGTGTTTTTATAAAATATATTTTTATTTACTTTTCACCACTTTTCTTGACATAACTTTTGTGATCCATACCATTTTGCTTTCATTATTGAGGTTGGCTTGGATGTTTTTGTTAACATGTACAATCTGATTGTTAGACAAATTGATTGCATTCTATACAACTACATTTAAATTACATCTGTTTGTTTGTTTGTTCTCTTACAGATAAAATGATATGCCGGTGCAGGCTGGCTTGCAGGACAACAGGACACTTTCACCGCCCTGTCTGTAAGATTACAATCATACGGCGTGGGGATATGGCAAGGCATATATTGTCTTGTCAGCATTCTTCAATGCCAAGTCAGCCACCATTATCAGGACTGCTCCCCGCTGAACTCTCCGAGGAGACCCATATTCCTCCGGCAGTACTCTTCGAGGAGCCCCATCTCCCCCCCCAAGGTTTTGTCTTCGGTATCTGAACCATTTTCTGAGTCTTTGTTAGAACATTCATATGCTCCACCCTCTGTGTTCAATAAAACTGCAGCTGATGGAAAGTCCATGAAAATGACATGCCCTCACTGTGGCCTTACTCTTCGTAGCTCTGGCAAGCTATTTGCACACTGGAGAGAGGAAGCCAAAGCTGTGCTTGAAGGACAACACGTGCCAATTTTCAGACTGAAAAAGCGCAAGTTCCAGGAAGTCAGTCAGGTCAGTATTCACTTTAAACAGTAGTGTAATTACATGGTTAGTGACATTTGAATAACTGTTGTAGCGACTTCCACAGTCGCTACAGGCCGGGGCTGGAGCCTGCCTATTTGCCTGACGCGCTGTCAACTTTACGCAATAATGCGAGAGATGGAATTGTTTGTGTAACCCATATCAACTACTCCCTGTCACATGACCCACGTCAGCTGATTTGAGGTCCCTCTTCTGATTGGCTCCTTCCATGTCGCGGCAACTCTGAAAACCGGCTGTGGAGGGATACTTCCGGGTTCGACTCCTGCTGTGGCTGTGAGCTTATGGCATTTAGAACGGTATTGGAAAACAAAGCGTTTTCTCCCCTCAATTCATCTTTAAACTTTAAACTCAGCGGTAAGTGTCCTTAATATCTTTCAACCTTTGGTTGTAAGTAACCAGCCGATCGTTTTCGCGATTAAAAAATGACTTTGCGGCAGCGCTCCCACCGCAAGCAGAACTCCGGTTCAAAAACCGCTGTTTTTGAACACTTTTATTTACTTAAGCATGTTAATGGGCTTACTTTGAAACAAAGTGCGATTGAAAGATTATTGTTATGTGTTGCCTTGAATTCGGCTATGCTGTCTGTTAGACAGTTGTTTTTCTTTATTGTTGTTTTTGTATTGTTTGTAGCGAACGCTACTGGAATGTATAGATTAAGCTACGTAGCCAAGATGATTAATGATTTAACTGTTGTACATGGATTGATGATGATTTATGGTTTGCATTGTTACCTAGACTTGCAGAAGAGCACATTTTTTTACCGGTAAACTGAATCGAACTTGATGTGCTAATGGACATTTTTCTGACCTACAGGTCAGGTTTTTTTTCCCCTTTGAATTGATCTTCTTCATATTGAAGTGGCGAGCCGGTAGGACCATTCTTTGTTTTCCCCTCTTTTCCCCCACTTAGCCGTCTTTGGATTACGGACATATTTCCCCCTTGTATGAAGCTGGACCCTAAGGAGGAATACCTTAAAAGTGAACTTTAAAAAGAAAAGGACCAAAAAAAAAAAGGACTCTTAGCAAAAGGACTCTTGCACAGAAAAATCACAGCACTGATTTATTATTTAATTGTGGACATTTACGTTGTGTGTTGTATTAATTATTTTGTTCCATTTCCCCTTTCCCCTATTTTTTCAATATATTTTTGGTACAAGACATTGCAGTTTTTGGTCTCATCATTCACACCATCTGGGCTCCATAAAGAACTATTTCTTCTGCGCGTCAGTCAGTAAATTCATCCATTGACATAAACTAGTCCTTAAGTAACTTAGCGTTACACGTGGCGAGCCAACCAGGAGCCTGATGGGTGAATGAGTGGGCTTTTTTTGTGTTATTTGATGTAATTTGATATTCAGTATTTTCTGTGGTTTTGATAAGGTCCGCGACAAGAAAAAATGAAGTTTATTCAGGAAAGTGGGGTCAATGTTGCACATTCTGTCATTGTTTCTGGTGCCACGAACACTGAGAAAGATGAGGAAATTCTTGATTATTTGAAACAATACGGTCGTATAAAAACGGTTATTTTCGTGGATGACGCAAATAGTGTTTTTTACAAAAACCTGATCGTTGAATATTGTGATAGTTCTGCGTTAACTGCTCTTAATACGGTTTTCCCATATACTCATCAGTCAAAGAATCACTCGGCTTTGACTTTTTGTGTAAGATCGCTTGCCGCAGAATGCACAGCCACAGGAGGAGTCAGGACCCCTGCAGATTACCTCGGCGAGCTCAAGCAACTTGCACGCCGCAGCGGCAGGGATTTTCCAGATATTCTGCGGGAAATGATGGGACAAATTAGTGAGCATCTGGAAGGAATCGAACAAGACAGTGACTTAGAGGGAGCCTCAGTCCAAATTGTGGAGCCTGCATCATCTCTGCCTGGCCAGCAGGGGTCGTTGTCTGGACACTCCACAATCCCTGAGACAGCTACCAGCAATCCCTCACCTGACCAACAAGGGTCACTGCCACATCCACAAAGATTTTCACTGTCACAGACTGAAATGAACCCCCCAGAAATACAAAAAGTAGTGGTGGAGCATGTTGTAAAAACAGACACCGTACCTGCATTCAGACTTCGTCCTTTCTCTGGGAAGATCCCCAAACCAGCCAACGAAACAGATTATGAGACCTGGAGATCTCACATTGAACTGCTGTTAGCAGATCCAAATTTGGCACCTCTACAGATCACTCGTCGCATCCTTGAAAGTTTGCTACCTCCAGCAGCAGATGTTGTGAAAGGGCTGGGCTCAAACACAATTCCATCCATCTATTTAAAAGTGTTGGATTCTGCTTTTGCTTTAGTACAAGATGGTGAAGAGTTGTTTGCTCAATTCCTGAATACGTTACAGGACCCGGGTGAGAAACCCTCTGCTTTTTTGCAACGCTTACAACTCACATTGAACACTGTGATGAAAAGAGGTGGTATCTTGTCTTCAGACTTCAACAAACATTTATTCAAGCAGTTTTGTCGAGGATGCTGGGATAGCGATATCCTAAACAAACTACAGTTGGAGAACTTGAGGAGCGATCCCCCATATTTTGCAGAGCTCCTCCTACTGCTTCGAACTGAGGAGGGTAGACAGCTGGCCAAGGAGAATCTCATGAAGAAGCACCTAACTGCATCCAAGTCTCGTGCCGCTGTTCATTCACAGAGCACATGTGCTTGTAGCCATTCAGACACCAAGGCTATTAATGAGCTGAAGCAACAGATGCAGAAACTGCAGAGTCAAATGGCTGCTCTTCTCTCACAGAAATCTCAATTCTCCAAGCCAGCACCACCTCAACTCAGATCAGCACAATCAAGACCCTGCAGCAGTGCAACCAGTTCCCGGCCTAGAGCAGGCTACTGCTTTAAATGTGGAGAGGATGGGCACATGTCAGCAGGATGCGCCAACCCTCCGAACCCGACACTGGTTCTGAAAAAGAAGAAACAACTTGAAAAAAGACAGCAGGCTTGGGACAGCAATCACAAATCGTCAAACTAGAGGCAGTCTCTGTGGAGGGACAGACGGAGGCTGCAGTCGACCCATGTCCCAGTTACAAGCAGGATGGACATTCCATCACATTGCCTAAAGGACTCATTGGAACCAGAAGCACAGCACAGGTCACGATTGGAGGAACTGTATTCAACTGCCTGTTAGACACTGGGTCTCAGGTAACCACCATCTCTCACTCCTTCCACCATGATTATCTTTCTGACCATGAAATACAACCTCTGAAAAATCTCCTGGAGATAGAAGGAGCAAATGGCCAAGCTGTTCCATACCTTGGTTATGTGGAGCTGAACGTCACTTTCCCTCCCGACTTCTTGGGTTCCACCACAGCTGTTGACACACTTGCCCTGGTAGTTCCTGATGTCCAATCAGCTCAACAGCCGTCAATACTGATTGGTACGAACACTCTGGACTTGGCATATGAGAAAGCATTCTCAGACCAACAACCCTCCATTCCAGCGCCACATGGATACAGAGCGGTGCTGAAAATCCTTGAGCAACGATACAGACTGGCAAACAGTAACCATCACGGAATCATCAAGCTGCACACTGACGGACCACAGACCATCCCAGCTGGAAAAACTGTTGCCTTGGAGGGGTTAATTTGCGGACGCTGCCTCCAGGCCGAGAAGGCTGTGTTGGTGGAACATCCGACTTCGTCACCTCTGCCAGGTGGCTTAATGGTCCCGTCTTGTGTCATGGATTTCCCTTCTCACCAGCCATACCACTTACCTGTGGTAATCTGCAACCAGTCTGATCATGATGTAACCCTCCCAGCCAAAGCCATCATTGCGGAGATCAGTGCCATTCAGTCTATTCAGTGTCAGGAAAGGAGTCATGACAGTATGCCTCCTAACCCTGTGACCTCTGGGTTCAACTTCAACTTTGGTAACTCCCCCTTAACACCGGAATGGAAGAGTCGTATTACTGAGATGTTAAACGCCCTCCATGATGTCTTTGCAAAACACGACCTTGACTTTGGGAAAACCAACAAAGTGAAACATCAGATCAAGCTCTCTGACCCTACTCCCTTCAAACAGCGCCCAAGACCAATCCATCCTCAAGATCTGGATGCGGTGCGCCAACACCTGAAGGAGCTGGTTGACTCTGGGGTCATCAGAGAGTCAGAGTCACCTTTTGCATCACCCATTGTCGTGGTGCGAAAGAAGAATGGGAGTGTGCGGCTCTGCATTGATTACCGGAAACTAAATCTGCAGACCATCAAAGATGCATATGCATTGCCAAAGTTGGAGGATACTTTTACAGCTCTCTCTGGATCAGAATGGTTTTCAGTCCTTGACCTTAAATCTGGTTATTATCAGATTGAAATGGAGGAGGAAGACAAGAGCAAAACAGCATTTGTATGTCCACTTGGATTCTATGAGTTCAACAGAATGCCCCAGGGAGTCACAAATGCACCCAGTACCTTCCAACGACTAATGGAAAAGTGCATGGGAGAAATGAACTTGAAAGAAGTCTTGGTCTTCATTGACGACTTGATTATTTTTGCACCAACGCTTGAAGAGCATGAGAGGAGACTACTGAAAGTCCTTCACCGTCTGAAGGAATTTGGACTCAAGCTCTCAGTTGAAAAGTGCATGTTTTTCCAGAAATCCGTTAAATACCTGGGGCATGTTGTGTCAAAGGATGGTGTGCAGACAGATCCAGATAAAATCGAGACACTTAAGTCCTGGCCGATTCCAAAGAATCTTAAAGAACTTCGCTCTTTCCTGGGTTTCGCAGGATATTACCGTAGGTTCATCCAAGGCTACTCTAACATTGTTAAACCTTTGCATGACCTTACTGCTGGATATCCTCCATCACAGCGGAAACTCAGAGCCACCTTCAAGCGAGAGCAATATTTGGATCCTAAGGAACCACTTGCCAGTCGCTGGACTCCTGCATGTCAACAAGCCTTTGACACAATTATCAAAAAACTCACGACAGCACCAGTACTTGCTTTCGCCGATCCCCAGAAGCCTTACCTTCTCCATACAGATGCTAGTTCTACTGGGCTAGGAGCTATTCTGTACCAGGAGCAACAAGGACAAAACCAGGTGATTGCTTATGCGAGTCGGGGTCTGTCGAGGTGTGAGTCCAAATATCCAGCTCACAAACTGGAATTTCTGGCTCTCAAGTGGGCTGTTACGGAGAAGTTTCATGACTATCTCTACGGCACCAACTTCACTGTCATTACTGACAGCAACCCACTCACCTATCTACTTACCTCTGCTAAATTAGATGCCACCAGTTACCGTTGGCTCTCTGCTCTTTCTACATTTTCATTCAAAATCATGTACAGATCTGGTAGGCAAAATCCAGATGCTGATGCTCTCTCTCGCAGGCCACATGGAGAACTCTCCAATGACCAGATGTCCCAAAAGGAGAGGGAGAGAATTCTCCGATTTGCCCAACATCATCTGGATCAGTCTTCCTCAATTTCCATCGATCAACACACAGTCAAGGCCCTTTGTGACCGGCAGCTCGTTTATAGTACGGCTGAAAAGATGTCCACCACCGCACTCATCCAGTCACTAACTGCCCATGCCAACAGTTTGCCTGACAGCTTCGTCAACGACACTCAGTTTGCACCTCCTGTTGTTCCTCAGCTGACGAATGCTGAAATCGCTGAGAGACAGAGGGAAGACCAGACCCTGAGGCATGTCATATTGCTGCTAGAGACTGGGGAAAGCCCACCTCCCGTCTTGCGGGATGAACTCCCAGAACTGCCCCTTCTACTCCGAGACCAACATCGCCTGGAGCTCCAAAACGCCATTCTCGTGAGGAGGAGGCAAGTTGGGGACCAGCTCTATCACCAGTTAGTGTTACCTCAGAAATTTCGGGCTGAAGTACTGTCAGAACTGCATGACCAGATGGGTCATTTGGGCATCGAACGTACTCTTGACCTCGTACGTCGAAGATTCTACTGGCCAAAAATGGCCAATGATGTGTGGAATAAAGTGAAGACATGTGAGAGATGCACCAAACGAAAAGCCTTACCTGAAAGAGCGGCACCCCTGGTGAACATTCGAAGTTATCGACCTCTGGAACTGGTTTGCATGGACTTTTTATCACTGGAACCCGACAGGAGCAGAACCAAAGACATCCTGGTAATAACAGATCACTTTACCAAGTACGCTGTTGCTGTCCCCACTCCAAACCAAAAAGCAAAGACTGTCGCCAAATGTCTCTGGGACAGTTTTCTGGTTCATTATGGTATCCCAGAAAAGCTCCATAGTGATCAAGGACCAGACTTTGAGTCACGCACAATAAAAGAACTCTGCAAAATGGCTGGAATTCACAAAATAAGAACTACACCATACCATCCACGAGGAAATCCAGTCGAGCGCTTTAACAGAACACTCCTGAATATGCTCGGAACACTCACCACAGAAGAGAAAACTCACTGGAAAGATTTTGTTAAGCCCTTGGTCCACGCATACAACTGCACCCGGAGTGATGTTACTGGCTACTCACCCTATGAGCTCATGTTTGGTCGACAACCTCGCCTCCCGATTGACCTGGTCTTTGGACTGCCTGTGGACGGCAATCAACTGACTCATTCGCAATATGTCCAGAACCTGAAGTCAAATCTAGAAAAGAGCTACAAAATTGCCATTGGCAATGCGGAGAAGCTCATGGAAAGAAACAAGAGCCGTTTCGACCAACATATCACCCCCTCTGAACTGGACGTTGGTGACAGGGTGCTGGTACGTAATGTGAAACTCCGAGGCAAACACAAAATCGCAGACAAATGGGAACCAGACATCTATGTGGTGGTAAAAAGAGCAGAAAATCTTCCAGTGTACACTGTCCGACCGGAGAACAAATCCAAACCGATTCGTACTCTACACAGAGATCTCCTATTACCATGTGGATTTTTGCCGCATTCCACTCGAACCAACCGAACAACTGTAAAACCAACCAGGAAGCAGTCATTCAACCCTTCTGATGAGGACTGTGCACAACCTCAGTCAGACGATGAGGATGAAATGATACCGCATCAATGGTATGATCCTGTATCAGAGCCTCTGCAATTCACCACTGTCCACAATCTGCCAGAACCGTCATCCGCCGTTCCAGCCACTGAACCTTTACCATCTGATACACCAGTCTGTGAACCTGCTACGCTCCCTTTGCCTCCTCTTGAGCCAGCAGAGAGCGAAACCCCTGACTCAAAAACCCCCGTCAAGGAGGAAGCTCCTGATACTGTGGAATCAGAGGACAGTCTGTCCTCTGCTGAACCTACCAATGTTGAATTGCGGACTGAGTCCAGTATGTCCTCTGCTGCTGATCTACCATCTAACTCTGACACCTCCAGCTCTGAACTAGAACCTCTGAGAACATCAACTCGGACCAGGAAACCTCCGGACCGGTTACAATACTCTACGCTTGGTCAGCCCATCTTGAAGAGTATTCAGGCACTAGTCCATGGCTTAACCTCTGCCTTTACTCATGCACTGGAGGATGAAGAGGACCATCTGCTTACTGCCACTGAACAACCTGTCATCCGGACCCAACCACCATGTACAGGGACGTACATGAGATCGAGGGGGGAACCTGTAACCCATATCAACTACTCCCTGTCACATGACCCACGTCAGCTGATTTGAGGTCCCTCTTCTGATTGGCTCCTTCCATGTCGCGGCAACTCTGAAAACCGGCTGTGGAGGGATACTTCCGGGTTCGACTCCTGCTGTGGCTGTGAGCTTATGGCATTTAGAACGGTATTGGAAAACAAAGCGTTTTCTCCCCTCAATTCATCTTTAAACTTTAAACTCAGCGGTAAGTGTCCTTAATATCTTTCAACCTTTGGTTGTAAGTAACCAGCCGATCGTTTTCGCGATTAAAAAATGACTTTGCGGCAGCGCTCCCACCGCAAGCAGAACTCCGGTTCAAAAACCGCTGTTTTTGAACACTTTTATTTACTTAAGCATGTTAATGGGCTTACTTTGAAACAAAGTGCGATTGAAAGATTATTGTTATGTGTTGCCTTGAATTCGGCTATGCTGTCTGTTAGACAGTTGTTTTTCTTTATTGTTGTTTTTGTATTGTTTGTAGCGAACGCTACTGGAATGTATAGATTAAGCTACGTAGCCAAGATGATTAATGATTTAACTGTTGTACATGGATTGATGATGATTTATGGTTTGCATTGTTACCTAGACTTGCAGAAGAGCATATTTTTTTACCGGTAAACTGAATCGAACTTGATGTGCTAATGGACATTTTTCTGACCTACAGGTCAGGTTTTTTTTCCCCTTTGAATTGATCTTCTTCATATTGAAGTGGCGAGCCGGTAGGACCATTCTTTGTTTTCCCCTCTTTTCCCCCACTTAGCCGTCTTTGGATTACGGACATATTTCCCCCTTGTATGAAGCTGGACCCTAAGGAGGAATACCTTAAAAGTGAACTTTAAAAAGAAAAGGACCAAAAAAAAAAAGGACTCTTAGCAAAAGGACTCTTGCACAGAAAAATCACAGCACTGATTTATTATTTAATTGTGGACATTTACGTTGTGTGTTGTATTAATTATTTTGTTCCATTTCCCCTTTCCCCTATTTTTTCAATATATTTTTGGTACAAGACATTGCAGTTTTTGGTCTCATCATTCACACCATCTGGGCTCCATAAAGAACTATTTCTTCTGCGCGTCAGTCAGTAAATTCATCCATTGACATAAACTAGTCCTTAAGTAACTTAGCGTTACATTTGCTTGTTTATTAAAGTGCTTTGAGAGTTTACAGAGTAATATCATCAGCTCCTGATTCAGACTCTTACAACGTCACAGGCTCTAATAAACGAAGCGAAACATGTAGTGCAGCGGTCAACAAAAACTACGGCTACCGAGCCCTCCTCTCTGTCAAAATCAAAACCCATGAATGACAGACTGACAACGCCCATTTATGTCACCGCTAGCACCCACGTGACTCCCATAACAACCAAACAAATAAAAACCCAGTGATCATCAAAATTCAATACATTCAATTATGGCTCCTACAACTGTTAAAAAACTGTTCTGCAACAGAGAAATAACTGTTTTCATCCCCATTTGCCTGACACAGGAGCCAGCAGTTGTTGAAGATCTGTGTCCTGCTGTGCAGTGGGTTGTCCAAAATAAGGCACTTTTCCGTGGACATGTAACAATGCCAAAATATCTGTCCTTAAATCAAGGGGACCAGCAGAGGGTCTTAAGAGACATGTCAGAGGAAGAAGACACTGGAGCAAGGGACTTGTTCCTCGTTGTTTTTCAGTTTGCAGAGGACATGGAGCTCTTTTTGAAAGCATGTGCTGATGAGCAGGGGCTAAGGGTCAGTGCTATGACATGTAATGGACAAATGAAGGCACTGGCTGTG
This sequence comes from Maylandia zebra, assembly GCF_041146795.1. NCBI lineage: Eukaryota > Metazoa > Chordata > Actinopteri > Cichliformes > Cichlidae > Maylandia > Maylandia zebra. The sequence goes on along the minus strand of NC_135169.1, from coordinate 2,355,522 downwards.
TTTGTTTGTTTGTTTAATATGTTGTTGTTTTTTTGTTTTGTTTTTTACGTAGTACAAAATTCAAATTAAACTTATTTCAAAATGTTGTTCACTTTATTCTGTGTCCATACTTATAATAAAGGATTACAGTGTAACAGCATTAAATGTAACAGCATTTTTTTTTGAAGTTGTAATTTCAAAATAAAAAGCTTATTGTTGATATTAACAGTAAAGAATTGTAATCAATAATATTTTTATACATTTTAAACATTAACACTGGGCTCTATCCTGGCCAATTGTGGACACTTCACTTATTCTTTTTTTTGACTACTGGGCCCTATTTCAGGAAGCCGGTTTAGAAAACTCAGAGTGAAAAACGATACGCAGGGTTGAGTAACCCCGAACTGTCCAACTCGGAATATTCGGTTTCAGAAAGGCTGATAACAAGTAGTTCAATCAACGCGGAGTTGCTTTAACCCCAAGTGAAGCGCGCGGACGAGGATACATAAAGCCCTGATAAGCGGAGCACAGATTAAGCGAGTCACCATGGAGACGGAGGGAAAGAAGGCGCGGTCAATGTATTTCACAGCGCTTGAGGCCAAAATTCTGATGGCAGCATATGCCGATAACATGCAAATTCCGCGGAAAAAAGTAACACAGCCACAGCTGCAAAAGAAAGGGAGCATGCATTGCAAAACATAGCCGACAGAGTCAATGCGTGAGTGTTAATATAAACATTGATCTAGGGATTTCCACCCATTTAACACGTTATTTTATCATATGTTATTTTATTTGTTATTTTATACATTTTATGTTGTGATGTGATGTGAGCGCAGGTGCAACCCAACAGGCCCCAAACGTGCCTGGCAGCAAGTAAAAATGAAATATAAAAATATAGTCCAAACAGGTAAGGTGTAATTGTATTATGAGCCATAGTGCTTGGTCTGTTTGTCCCACGTAAATCAATTGCAGTTAGAGGCTACATTAATTTTCTTTCTGTAAGCACTTTTTGAAATTATCTGAGCACATTACAAGTACACATTTGCTTACTCTGTATGCTCAAATGTGGCCCGTTATAGCCAACAGAAAAAAAGCGGAGGCCCGAAAAACAGGTGGGGGTCCTCCACCACCACCACTCACAGAGGCTGAGCAGTTGGCCCTCAGCCAAAACAGTGGGCGCCCTGTGGCCGAAGGCATCTCTGCGGGGACATCCTCTGAGTCAATAACCCCGCAAGACACAAGTGCCTACATAAGAGGTAAATTCAAAATAATACATGATGTGCATACATCCTTTCTTCACAGTCACCTTCGCAGTGCTGCTCATTCATTTGATAAACTCTTTACCATAATGAATTATTTTGTAGTGAAGTTATTTTCCTACTGATTTTGCCTTCCCTCAGTCTTGGTTGTCTTTGAGAGCATAATGACAATGAAGTGTAAGGTGATTGGTATGTTTGTTAATTGCCATTTGGTCCCTTGTAAGTTATAAGTGACCTGTATAAACCTCATATTCTATCAGTTGATGGTGGTGGTGTACTGCATCTGGTGCAGCCTCCTGTTGAGCCAGACCAACATGCAGTTGTGAGTAATACTCCACAGATTATATGAGTTTACAGTAGAACAGCAATGTTGTTAATTTCCTTACTACAGGAAAATAATGAAGAAACATTGACAGCTGTTACAGAGGAGGAAGCAACAGAGACACTTTATGAGGTTTACATCTTTTAATACTTTGTGTACAGGAAACACAGGCGACCAATAAAGCCAGTTGAACAAAAAATCTGTTTTTCCGTCTTTCAACATGTTGAGGTGATGGGTCAAAAGAAATGATTGTGACATATGGTGTCTCTGACTGTGCTTCCATCTTGTATGTCCGTGGGAGGGTCAGGATGTTCATGGTTTGGATCACTGCTGATGTTTGGTTCAGAAGGACAGTGTTCTCCTCTAATTGTGGCAATGTTGTGAAGAATCACACATGCAACAATAATGTCACATGCCCTTTCTGGGGTGACCCTGAGTCTTTGCAGGCACTGGAACCGGGCCTTAAGCATTCCGATAGTCATTTCAATTCTGGCTCTTGTCCTGCAATTAGCCAGATTATATCGCTGCTGTGGGCCCGGTTCAGGGTCAGGGTAAGGGGTAAGCTAATAGGGTAAACATGGATACCCCCTATCACCAAGCAAGTAGCCAGTGAACTCTCCTAAGACAGAAGGATACACTTCAGTTCAACTGTCCCTGAAGCAATTGGTCTTTATATATTTTAAAGTATTCTCAACTCACCATGTCCAAATTTTGTGCTCAGTGTACATTCACGGAATATTTGTGAGTCATGGACAGAGCCTGGCCACTTGGCTTCCACATTTGTGATAATGTTGGCAGCATCACATATGATCTTCACAGTGCAGAGAACACAAATTAGCATCCATCACCATGATGAAATAATTTGTTAGTTTGAAATGCTACAGGGAACTATGTACCTGTACATTAATGCTGTGGAAAGACTTCCTGTTCACATAGTCTCCTTCATTTACTAAAGGAGCAATGATTGGAATGTGAGTGCCATCTGTACAGCCAATCACGCCTGGGAACCGTGAAAATAAATGTAAAATTTAAGTAGTAGTTCAAATATCACCACATCATAAATTAAGTTTTGGTCATCCTGATACCTGCAATTTTGTGGAATCCCTCTTTGATGAATCTTGTGGGTCTGTGACCGGGGAACACCACAGATGAGTGCAGGAGACGTTTCAGTGCAACTGTAACATTCCTGACTGCCCGACAGACGGTAGCCTTGGAAACGTGCTCAGCGTCACCAATATTATACAGAAAGCTCCCGTTTGCAAAAAACCGAAGTGCAATACAAATAATATGTACAGAACTGAGAGAATGTCCGCGATGTGTCACATGCGTAATATATGGCCTGAGGATGTTATTCAAATAACTTATAGATTGTGCTGAGAAACGGTAACGTTTGCACAGAAAATCATCAGAAAATGATAAAATGTCCAAACGCGCTCTAATCACTCTCTCCCGGCGGAGAGCTCTGCGGAGGATTTGGGCTTCACGATCTACTGGCTCTTCAAGGAAGGGACACGCCATGTCTGACACTTCCTACTGTCAGGTTTCCGACAAAGGGGCGGAGACAGTCAGGGTTAGTTGAAGTAAACCTGCTAGGGGGCAGGTTAGCTTCACGGCGTGTGTCGTCATAGTGACTCACTCAGGCTTCAGCTGAACTCGCTTTGTGAAACCGAAAACCCAGAGTTTTCGTTAACTCAGGGTATACTTACTCAGTTTTTCCACTAAACCGGCTTCCTGAAACAGGGCCCTGCACTGCAGTGGACCAAAACAATGACACGGGTTTGATCTTAAGGATCTAATAGTTGTGTGTGTTGTGCATGACATTGCCACACAAATATGTATTTGCAAGATAGAGTAGAATAAATTATGACGCATGAAATATTACATAGGCTGCAGTGAATTTCTGTTGATGCAGCCTATTGAGCTTTAAGTTTCCCAGTCAAACTTAGCTTTGACGCACCTGCTAACAACACTTTTACTCTTTTACATTTCATAACAAGACACCATAGCCAAAATATTAACAAAATATATATTATTAAAAAATTCAAAGCTGCAGCACATACAGCAACAAACATCGTTAGTAAATGTGTCCTGGAGTTTATGCAGGTGCAGAAAGTGCTGCTGCTGTAAGTAAGCCTAACAGCTTACAGATCACTTATTTTTCTGGAAAGATGGTAGGAAAGGCATCACTGCTCATTTCTACAGTCTCCCAGATCTTGGAATACAATCCCTTTGTACCATGAAACCACTTCGCAGTACTATGAGTCCACTAAAACCTATAAAGAGAGTGATCCTGGAAGAACTGGGGCACACACTAGTGACCTCAACAATTGCAAGACAGCCTTTTCCCCGATGCTCAGATGGGGAATAAAAGGAAGTTTCATGAAAACATTAGGACTTTATCACCGTTTTATCTGAAAAGTTAATGGTAATATATAACCTAATTGGCTATAAAGAGTAAAAAATTTAGATACAATTTTGATTTTGATGAAAAGGACTGGTGCTATTTTAAAGAGTCACGTCGGTAAAAGTGGATAAATGTTTTAAGAAACATTTTATAGCATTTTGTGAACATACACAAAAAGTGGCCATTTTTGGCAACAAACAAGCTGAGAGAGTTTTATATTTTTGGCTCTCCTTGAACAAAAATAATAGTGCATAATAATCAATGTTGATGTTAATCAATTAGATGTCCCAGACTCTACTATTAATAATACAGCAGCCCCTCGTTTATCGCTGGTGTTACGTTCTAAAAATAACCCGCGTTAGGTGAAATCCATGAAGTAGCCAACTTTATTTTTTACAATTATTACAGATGTTAAGACTGTAAAACCCCTCACTACATGCTTTATACACTTTTCTCAGACAGGCATGAACATTTTCACACTTTTCTCTTTTGTTTAAACACTCTTAGAGTTCAAACCTTCGTAGAAACATAAGTCCAGTATTATGGAATGAAACCTAAAGGTGCATTTGAGGGTGCAAAACGTTTCGTCGGCATTGTTGTGTTTGTTTGGGAGAAAACTTCCAAACATACAGTACAGCACTTCAGAGTTACACTGCTAGCGATCGAAGATTTATGTAAATTCGACAAGCTAAACGCATTCTGTACTGTACAGCAGGAGTCCCCAACCTTTTTGCGCCACAGACCACTTTAATGTCAGACAATATTTTCAGGGAACGACCTTTAAGGTGTCGCGGATAAATACAACAAAAGAATAAAAAAAAGAAACTGTGGTATTTTGTAAATGTAATAATAAACGTGACTTGAGCTGTGTGCCAATAACAATGACAGTGACATCCTCCTCTCTGCTTCTTAACGCTATCTGGTCGCTATGGTAACGCGTAAATAGTTCTTTCAAAATAAGACACACAACTACAACCATACATTTCACACCGGAGGATCAACTCTCGCGGAACGGTACCAAAAGACTCACGGACCGGGACCGGTCCGTGGGCCTATTAGGGACCGCTCCTGTACAGGAGACACTGGACTAGATTGATTGACAATGGTCTACAGCAATCAGAACGCACAACGCGATGTACTGTAAAAAAATAAAGAAATCAGCGAAACAGCAAGTGTCACTTTTGGCCACGAACAATTTAGGGGATGGTGAATTTTTTTGAACAAACCCAGAGTGTTAAAACCCCCCACTTAAAACCATTTTTATTTCTCAGCAGCATCAATAGGGACAAAAACGCAATTTAGTTTTCGATGTCAAAGTCGATTTAACCGAAGTTACGTGTTTCCGGTTACTGTGGAGGTCACGTGTTTCCGGTTACTGTGGAGCTCCACAGTGCCTGCAGCCAGACCCTTCTCGGTAGTGACAGCCCTCCCCCACGCTTGTACCCGTGGCTTCATGTCCTGGGGGTTGGCTCTTCTCCTGCCCTGCACCCTTTGTTCATATTCAAAGACTATTTTTCTGTATGTATTCTTACCCCATAGCAACCGCCAGATTATAATGTTGCAGACAATCACAAACTCTACAGTCTGTCTAACTCCAGTGTATACCAAGCAATCTATTATTCTTAACAGCAACAACATAAACTGAACCCACATTAAAGTTGGCTCGGTGCTTACCTTTATATGAGCCCACAAACCGAGAGAAACTCCGTGATGAAGCTGAAAGTCTTAAGAAACAGATCAGGGAGCAGAGACCCACGTGGTTCACGCTGATCTCGGCTACGATCCAGGACACAAGGGTGTGCAGATCGATGCAGAAATTAATCCCAACGTTGGCAGTGGTATATGTTCCTGTAAGTTTACTACTTTACTCCCGTTTCATGAAAAAGCAGCTCTCTGCTCGACTCCTCTCCTGCACACACACTTTGCTCCGCCTCCTTTTCCGGCTCTGCTGTGATTTGTTGCTGTGCGGTCACGTGACTAAGCAGACCAACGTAACCATGTGGGGTGTTATTTCAAAAGTAGCGCCTATCTCCTTTTCCTAAACTCTTTTTCTTGCCCTCGTTGGAAACGTCATCGTGGGAAGGAGATTTGCTAAGGACTCAGGGAAAGAGAGGACCGGTGCTGAGAATTGGAACAGCCTTAGGCTGTATCCCAATTCAGGTTCTGCAGCCCTAAAGTACGCAGCCTTAACGGTCCACAAGGGCCGCGTACTCAAAGACCGCTAAGGCCGGAAGTGCGAGGCTTGTGAAATGCCGGTCGATCTCCGTCGCGCTGCCCAGGTTGCCTAGCAACCATGATACTAACCGCTGGAAACGTTTCATACAGCTTTGTTTGAGAGAAATGAAGGAGAACATATTTTGTTCATTTGTTCGTTTGTTTCTACTTTGTGTGATTTAATAAGTATCTGAGGCTGAGACCACATGACTGTAAAACATGATTGTTGGGCTTCATTTCTGTACTGAACAGTCATTTTAAGATTAGCTAGTAAATAACAATTATGTTGTTCATGAGACTAAAGTCAGTGTAAATATAATATGGCCAATATTATAGTTATTATATTAATCATTATTAGTTATTACAGCAGTGAACTTGAACAATTCACGTAAACAATTCACTTTTATTGTCACATCACATGTGCAGGTACACTGGTACAGTATGGAAGAAATATAGTATCATCAGAATTCAAGTATTTTTAGACATTGAATTTATGACACTGATTTTTTATCCTCCAAATTTCCCTGCAAAAATATTCACCTGCAAAAATTCACCTGCAAAAATTCACCTGAAAAAAATTCACCTGCAAAAAATTCATCTGCAAAAATTCACCTGAAAAAATTCACCTGAAAAAATTCGCCTGCAAAAATTCAACTGCAAAAGTGATGAACTTTAATGACCCAAGCCAGAGCAATCAGCACCAGATCGAGTCGAGTGGCTCTCAGCCAATTAAATTACGCTGTTTGATCACATGACACCGTTAGCCAGCAGTGTGTCTCCTAAAAGAGAGCTGTTTAAAGGTGAGTGATTAAGTTTTTCTCCTAAATAGAGATCATTACAGAACGCCTAGTCCTACTTAAAATCCCATTTATTTTTATTATTTTTTTTATCATCTACTCGAACTAAGGAAAACGTTTGACTAACTCAAAGACAATTTCCACGCCTCCCCTGCCTGTCTGCAGAGGCAGTTTTGAATTTAGGAGCAGCAAGATGGAAGCGGCAAACCCTGGCGATTCTCCGGTAAGTATATTGTTATTTATCTTCAAGTTTGTCTTTTGAAACGTTAATGTTATTTAAATCCGTTGCTCACGTATAAAGTACACAGACGGGGTCTTTGCTCAACTCGTCTGAGGCGTGTCTCACTAAGCGCTACATGCTAGCATCCTGCTAACCGAGCTACCATTTACATGCTGTGCTTTAGAAAATAGGATACTCGTTAAAAAAATACTCCGCAGATATTGATAGATAGACGAACACTGCAAATATAATGTTGGAAACGAGAACGGCCTTTGGTGAAGGGGTAAAATACACCATGAATAAAGCCATATAGTGAATTGGCTGCCATGGTTGCAGAACAGCCTGATTTAATGACAAGAATGGGGAAGAGTGAGGTGAAGTGAACCAAAGCCACAAAACACAGTCAGAAGAGGCGGCAAAAGGGCAGTGATCTGTCCGTCAGTATGAAGTTGGTGTGTGCTTTGGTAAACAAAAACTCCAGACCGGTAGCAGGAAGATGGGAGACTCGTGTTTCACTGGAATAGTGGTGAATTAAAACATCCTTTGTTGGGGACATTTCGGTGTAAATGCATCCATACAGGTGAGACAGAGGCAGACCAGACAGTGAAGAAAACAAGGCAAACATTAGAAATATTAAAACTGAAATATAGGATTAATATAACATACAATTTGGGAAAATGTAAGGAACGCAATGTAAATGATATTGTAAAGTCATTAAAACAGCATACTCTGATTAAAAGAAACATGTAATTGGGTAGGATAATAATGTTAAAAAAACATGTACAAGATGGGTATGTATACTTGTAGCCAGAATTTAACAACTATAAAGTTGTAGCATGTCAGTACCTTACCCCATCCATTATATCCACACTTTCAGAAAAGGATATGGTCAATATCTTTACAAATACTATCTAAACTTAAACGGGATATTCCCTCTGCTTCTCGTATACACCCTCAGGGTTTGTGATCAGCCAGCGGCTGATATGATCATTAATCCTGTAAAATAATATTCTTTCGGTTTATGAATCTGTTTGCATGGATTTCTTAATCCGTTTCCACTGTTAGCAGAAGTTGTGCATGCAGTTTTGGTGTGCTGCTCTCCAAGACTACAAGCTGCGTTAAAGTTGGAAGTAACTGGCCGATGTTCCACTGTTAAAAGACCATCTGTTCATCAAGAAATGACCAGGTGAAAAAGTCATAAACTAAACACTCTGCATGAGCATGGAATTTAGGATGCAACTTTATATCTTACCTGCTCTACACTCAGGGCTTGAATTACAACAACAGTCAATCACATAAAAAATTATACTTTTGGTAGTTCTGTGTCTCTGTCTCTCTCCTCCAAACCCAGATGGCTGCTGGTACTGAACCGGGTTCTGGTTCTGCTGGAGTTTTTCCTCTGCACTGTCACTTCATGCTGCTCAGTGTGAGGGATTGTTGCGGTTGAGTCCATATGTCCTGCGAACAACTGCTGGGCAATGACACCATGCAATCTTCTGGGATTCCTTGGATAGAAAACCTGTGAACTGCACTTGTCCTTGGTCTTCACAGCTCACCTTTTTACTGTTTATTGAATCAAAATGCTCCAGTGACATGGATTCTACATTGTAACTGATGTGATGTTCTATAAAGTGGTTTTAATAAAAAAAAGGCAAAAATTAGTTTGTTTCTTTATTCAATTTTTGAACAGCGATACTCATTCAGTAAATGCAAATTATTTACACGGCAGTACACTATAGGCATAAATCTAGACCCCTAGATAAAACATGATGGCATTATAGCAGTGACAACTCCTCCACAGTAGCAGGTGGGATTTTTCTGTTTTGAGGACGGCTCCTTTTACCTGTCACTACAGATGGTCTGTTTATGTTTTGATTGAGAGCCTTTTTTTGGGCAGCTGAAGAGGAGAAGTCCATCTTATGGCCAACCTCTGGCTGTATCTTGGTCATATTACCCAGCAAAACCCAGTATGCAGGTTCATCTGTAACAGTCCTTGTGCCACGGATCAACACTGTTGCTTCTACATTAAACAGAAGAGCAGTGACGTGGGTGCAGGTCTCCGTGACTCCGGCCTTACAGCTGCAGCGGGCGGCTTCAACCTTCCCTGTGATGCTCACAGTGACCCATGGCTGCAATGCAGGTTCATTCAGTCTTTGAGAGTGCAGGACCTGAAACACACACAAAGTTCTTGTCTTTAAATGAACTATGAGCCAAGGCTGACATAAATGTTTTATCTACTTAATCATAAATGTAACAGTGTTTAGAAAGTTAGCACATACATGTAATTTTTCATTTCTTTATGTGTCCATTGCTGCAGGTTATAGTGTAAATCTGCCTGTTCTGTCAGAAACCTGCCTGCAGAAAATGAACCTAAAGTATGTAATGCAAGGATGTAATCACTTTCAAAATGGAGAAAGCATAAAGTGACAATTATGAATCACCTTATATGATAAGGAGATTCTGCAGGTCATTAATCAATGTATAAAACTAAAATAAAATGTATTTTTAGTGACACAAGATACAAATATGGAAGCAAGATGTATAATCGCTCAGTTTGGGGAAATTGTGGGTAGCCTGCAAGGGCCTCAACTTCTCCATACCCACAATGTGCAACAAATGGGCACAGCTGATCTTCAACAGTGGAACATCGGCCAGTTACTTCCAACTTTAACACAGCTTGTAGTCTTGGAGAGCAGCACACCAAAACTGCATGCACAACTTCTGCTAACAGTGGAAACGGATTAAGAAATCCATGCAAACAGATTCATAAACCGAAAGAATATTATTTTACAGGATTAATGATCATATCAGCCGCTGGCTGATCACAAACCCTGAGGGTGTATACGAGAAGCAGAAGAAGCAGAGGGAATATCCCGTTTAAGTTTAGATAGTATTTGTAAAGATATTGACCATATCCTTTTCTGAAAGTGTGGATATAATGGATGGGGTAAGGTACTGACATGCTACAACTTTATAGTTGTTAAATTCTGGCTACAAGTATACATACCCATCTTGTACATGTTTTTTTAACATTATTATCCTACCCAATTACATGTTTCTTTTAATCAGAGTATGCTGTTTTAATGACTTTACAATATCATTTACATTGCGTTCCTTACATTTTCCCAAATTGTATGTTATATTAATCCTATATTTCCGTTTTAATATTTCTAATGTTTGCCTTGTTTTCTTCACTGTCTGGTCTGCCTCTGTCTCACCTGTATGGATGCATTTACACCGAAATGTCCCCAACAAAGGATGTTTTAATTCACCACTATTCCAGTGAAACACGAGTCTCCCATCTTCCTGCTACCGGTCTGGAGTTTTTGTTTACCAAAGCACACACCAACTTCATACTGACGGACAGATCACTGCCCTTTTGCCGCCTCTTCTGACTGTGTTTTGTGGCTTTGGTTCACTTCACCTCACTCTTCCCCATTCTTGTCATTAAATCAGGCTGTTCTGCAACCATGGCAGCCAATTCACTATATGGCTTTATTCATGGTGTATTTTACCCCTTCACCAAAGGCCGTTCTCGTTTCCAACATTATATTTGCAGTGTTCGTCTATCTATCAATATCTGCGGAGTATTTTTTTTAACGAGTATCCTATTTTCTAAAGCACAGCATGTAAATGGTAGCTCGGTTAGCAGGATGCTAGCATGTAGCGCTTAGTGAGACACGCCTCAGACGAGTTGAGCAAAGACCCCGTCTGTGTACTTTATACGTGAGCAACGGATTTAAATAACATTAACGTTTCAAAAGACAAACTTGAAGATAAATAACAATATACTTACCGGAGAATCGCCAGGGTTTGCCGCTTCCATCTTGCTGCTCCTAAATTCAAAACTGCCTCTGCAGACAGGCAGGGGAGGCGTGGAAATTGTCTTTGAGTTAGTCAAACGTTTTCCTTAGTTCGAGTAGATGATAAAAAAATAAAAAAAATAAATAAATGGGATTTTAAGTAGGACTAGGCATTCTGTAATGATCTCTATTTAGGAGAAAAACTTAATCACTCACCTTTAAACAGCTCTCTTTTAGGAGACACACTGCTGGCTAACGGTGTCATGTGATCAAACAGCGTAATTTAATTGGCTGAGAGCCACTCGACTCGATCTGGTGCTGATTGCTCTGGCTTGGGTCATTAAAGTTCATCACTTTTGCAGTTGAATTTTTGCAGGCGAATTTTTGCAGGTGAATTTTTTTCAGGTGAATTTTTGCAGGTGAATTTTTTGCAGGTGAATTTTTGCAGGTGAATATTTTTGCAGGGAAATTTGGAGGATAAAAATTCAGTGTCATAAATTCAATGTCTAAAAATACTTGAATTCTGATGATACTATATTTCTTCCATAGTACAGCACATGTGAGTGAACTCTGTGTCAAACACTGAGCTTCAGTAAAGATTCAAGTTTCAGTTATTTATATTTCCCATCACCATAAATCTTCACTCAAAGACAAGAATCTTTTACAGTGTATAAATATGTATAGATGTATTATATGTAAGAGACAAATAATGTTCATTTAATTTGTTGGCATTACTAAATTTGGCTCAATGCTTACATATATGTGCAAAATGAAAATGTACGAGCTGTGATAACTGTTTCTGATAGAATGAAGAGTAGACTGATATATTAAATATTCCTTTATTGGATGAGGAAATCAGACCATGTCATAACTGCTTTAAGTCATACAGAATAGATATCAGAGCCTTAAACATGCTGACTTCTGCTAAATGGGTCAAACTGGGCAGAAAGTCTACAAACACATAACATCCTTATAGAATATGATGTAACATTATAGAAAACCCACAAAACGCTACGTCCAGATGAACAGATTCAACTTTTGGAGATTTACTTTGCTGGATGATTGAGAATGCATCAAGACGAAATATTGTTTGGTCTGGGTCTAAACAGAGTGCATTGAGTGCATAGCTGGATTGGCCATCGGGCATACCGGGCATTTGCTGGCCGCTGGCGATATTTTGTTTTTATGGGCCGATGGATTTTTATTTTTTTTTAGGAAGGGTATAGATAATGAAAGGTGTTGGATTGGTCAATTGGTCATGATCGACTCTTGGCTCGACCAATTACAGCCGAGGAGGCCGGATGCACCCTCCCCCTTGTTTAGCAATCACGTGATTTTCGCGCATTGCATGCCAGGAACTCGTGGCAAAACAATCCAAGTACCGCATCAAATGCAAGCGTTTGCAGCGCCGCAAAATGTTCATTCTCCGGTTCCAATACCTTCTTGTTTTTTCTTTGCCGCACAAAAAAGGAATGTACAAAACAAAAGGAGAACAATGCCGGTCCGTACAAAGACAGACTCGACGAAAAGACAAAGAAAAGATACGAGGAAAAAATCAAAGGAGTGAAAGTGTCAGACCCTTACGAGCACACAGAGGGACAAAAGACATTAGCGTGCTGCCCAACTTTCACCACGCTCAGATTTATAATTACACGGTTCTTGGAGTGAGTGCATACACTCATGAAGTTTAGTAACTTCAGGTCACTGCAACAAGCCCAGGTACAGTTTACCGACGGATGGGTGCAGGACCTTGAAATGCACCGTGTAGAACGAAAGACCATCGTACGAACAAAGGTAAGTTTACCAGTCTCACAAATCGTCGTCATAAATACACATTCGTTAACCGTTTATTAATATAACCTTTGAGCTCAACGGTAATTAATTAGTAGTGGAAATAATTTCTGGTAGCATTACAGAAATGTAGCAGTGACAATAATATTGTATGTTGTAATCGCACTGGACAATTAGTGATACAAAACAACTGTTTTCTCCTGTGAATAAAAGTATATGTTTTTGTCAATGTACCATGGTAATAACAGAAGCGAAACGCAATATTGTGTCAGGAAAATTCACTATTTATGCACAATAAACAAAGGAGCATAGCGCCACAATTTCTGTTCAGCGCCAGACTTGCTTGTAACCTATATCACCAATTATGTTAAGAAAAATGACGCATTAACTACAACAAAACTCTGACCTTTGTGGGAATGCTTGGAGCAGACTAACATGTGAGCTGGAGTGTTCTGGGACGTTATATTTGGTATATCCAGACCATCCGTCGGCTCTTACTTCGGAAACATGGCTTAAAAATGTCTCTTCAACGATGTAATCCGATAAAAAAAACGATCTCTCTACCCGTCGGCTTCCCGTGGCTGTCATGCGACCGACTATTGAAGTTAATAATACAACAGCTTCTTGCCATTTTTTGTGTTTCTTTTTATTGCTGTGTAACTGAGTTCAATTGAAAGCCTGCGTGCGCTAGTACCTCTTGCCACAAGTTCCCAGAATCCTTTGCGGTTTAACACTGAATGACGTCAAATTTTCAATCTTTATCCTGGTGGGCCGGTCTCTAGTCAAAATGCCCGGGCCAATTTTTTGTCCCAGTCCAGCCTTGATTTATGTGTGACGTCTTCTTTTGCGCAGGCAACATGAGCCTGCACACATTAATTTTGTGATAAGTGATATTATTGAAAATTCTCTGTGTGTAAGTACAGTTTAGTGCTGTCTGATCATCACTCTGATTGACTGCTGTAGAAGTGAACAGTGTTACTTTGACCTTTAACCTCGCTGCGCTGTGTTGTTTCCTCTTTTTCAGATCACAAAATCATCACAGCTGAGTCTGGACAGGACGTCACTCTGACATGTCAAGCTCAAGCTCACATCGTCATAGTTGTAGAGTGGAGCAGAACTGAAGAACAGAACTGGAAGATGAAGAACTTGTCCTTTTATATCAGCATGGATGACTTGTTCCAGATTACCAGCATCCATCTTTTGAGAACCAGGTGGATCTGAAGGACAGACAGATAGCTGATGGAGACGTGTCTTTGATTCTGAAGAATGTGAGACAAGATGATGCTGGAACATACGAGTGTCATGTCATCAAGAGAGCTGGAAAACCTTTGAAGCTCATCAGCGTCATCAGTCTGAAAGTTGGTTCTCTAAGTGAGTGAGGAGTGTTCAGTGTGTTTGAGATCTTCGGCTCTTTTAGCTGCGCTGCCTTATTGCTCCTAAATAGCTCTGTTTTCACAATCACTGAGATCCTTCTATTTTAGCCTAGCTGTGAATGATCTGTATTGGTAGTGTCCCGATTCGAAATATTGAGGCAAGGAACAAACCAACACTGGCCCAGAAGAGTTCAGTCAAATGATGATTTATTGAATACACGTGTGGGAAGATGTACACTGCAACTCATCAGCATAGATCTTCTCCAAACAACTCAATTCAGAATAGTTTTATTCATCTCAGGGTTCAGCCCCTTCTGCATCTGCAATGTACATAATTATGCTTACCGTATTTTCACAACCATAAGGCGCACTTAAAAGTCTTAGATTTTCTTCAAAAAGTACGGCGCGCCCTATAGCGCAGTGCGCCCTGTGTCTTGTAAGGAGGACGTAGTAGAGAACACCATGAGAACGCTAAAGGGTGAAGTGTGTGCGTTGACTTTATTGCACATACCTGTATAAAAGAACAGGTATGTGCGTTATGCAGGACATCGTTGTTTTAACAACCCTGAAAATGGCAAAGAGACACGCTTACGAAGCACAGTTTAAACTGAAGGCCATCAGCTACGCGGAGGAACATGGAAATCGAGCAGCGGCGAGAGAATTTAAGAATAATGAATCGATGGTTCGCAAGTGGAGGAAGCTGGAAAACAAGCTCCGACAGGTCAAGAAGACGCAGCTGACATAAGGCGATCATCGAGCAAAGAACGAGCGGGAGAAGCGTTTCGACGGTCACCATTTGGCTAAAAGCAGTTTCACTTTCACTTTTTATGAAACGGTGCCATTTTTCCATCCGGACCAGGACTACGGTAGCGCAGCAACTTCCACCGGATTATAAGGAAAAGCTGGCCATCTTCCGCTCCTACTGCAGCAAACACATCGGCGACAAACACATCCAGCGATGGATGACCGATGGAGACCACAGTTTCACCAAGAGTGGAAGGCAGCGCCGGGCGAGTTGCGCCACAATTTGCCAATGGATTGTAGATGCTTGTGCTAACATGGCTGCTGGCACTGTTGTTCGAGCTTTCGCAAAAGCCGGCATCATTTCCGAGGAGCCGCACGGCACGGAAAGTGACTCTGACAGTGAAGAAAGTGAACCTGGCATGTTTGATGGAGATTTAGCGCAGCTGTTCAATTCAGACACAGAGGATGAGGACTTCGATGGGTTTGATTGATGATAAAAATGTGAGTACCAAACTTTGTTTTGCTCCTGCTTTATTTTTAAATACGCACACTTGTATGCTTGTGTGTTGTTGATGATGACGATTACTGGTAATAAAAATGTGAGTGAGGTACCGAACTCAGGTTTGCTCCCGCTTTATTTTTTAAATACGCATACGGTACTTGTATGCGCCCTATGATCCAGTGCGCCTTATGTGTGTGTTAAATACAGTAATGGCACACATAACTGAGACTGCGCCTTTTAGCACAGTGCGTCTTATGGTCGTGAAAATACGGTAAGTTACAGTAAATCATCATGTGGCGGAGGTGTGGTCCGGCGCGCGGCTGCAGGGGAGGAGTGGTGCAGTGGGCTCAACGGGGCGGTGCTGGTAAGAACAGCTGATGGCGGTTTGGACTGATGGTGGTTTTCCTTCCCTTTATATAGTGAGGCGGAGAGGAGCGGAGGGAAAGGAAGCTGGGGAAACCGACCGCTGTCAAACGGTGTTCTGCTGTAATTCTGTGGACACTCACAATAAACGTGCATCTGATGATAACGACCTGTGTGTGGGTGTATCTGTGCCTAGCGTGTGTCACACATCACTTAAAAATAGCTAAAATAGACAGAGATGTTACTCTTTCCAGTACTTTCTTCCATACATGGTAATTAAATTCATTCTCCGAATAGCCCCTGGGGACTTTACACTTTCTTCACTCTTCTTCTGTCACTTTTTACTAGGCAAGCTCAACTGCAGGTAGAAGCTAAATGAATTCAAGGCCTTTGCTTACAAAGGTCTACATTTAAATCATATTTGTCTGTAAGCGTGAATGCTGTTTTAACCTTCCATTGCTCCAAATCACCTTACACAATAGATTGTGAAGACATCGCGCTTCACAAAGCTTGAAACCTTCAATAGACTGAGAATCAACTCTTATGAGCACAACTACTGATGTGACGTTCTGTATCGAGGCTTCGAAGCTTGTGTCGAGTAATGGAGGGGGCGTTTCCGTGATGCGCGTATCGAGTAGGGCTGGGCGATATGACCCAAAATTCATATCTCGATATTTTTTAGCTGGATGGCGATATAAGATATATATCTCGATTTTTTTTTTTAAAAGCCATAAGTTAAGAACAAAAAGAGAGTTCCTAGTCACACTGTGTCCCAGATGTCACACGGGCACTTTTATTTACATACAGCGTAGATGTACATGAAGAAATTACTCAAAAATAAATTATCAGCATTTATTAAATAATCATGGTCCATAAATAAAAGAAAACAATGTTGTTTTTGTGCATAACAAAAAGCTCACAATTGTGCAGTCAAAATGTAAACTAATAGACGCTGAGCATAATAACAAAGAGACAGATTTCACAGCTGCACCACGTCTCTGAACAGGTCCTTATACACACACAGTACGTATCACTCCGCGAGGCTCCTCCTCGGTAGCCGTAATCCTCCGACAATCCATCAAGTGGTGCAGCTCCGTAGCTTAGCAAAGTCATATTAAAACATTTTTTGACAGATTGCTGAGCGCTGTGTACCACATAAAATCGGTTCGCGGTCAGTAAGCACAACCAGAATTCATACATAAGGCGCACTGTCGATTTTTGAGAAAATGAAAGGATTTTAGGCCGTGCAGCCCCTCCGGGCTGCATGTCGTTAGCGCTTTTAGCTCGCTAGCGCGGTTAGCTCGCTAACACGTTGACGCCGTCCAGCCCCACGCACGGTAACTCGCTAACGGAGATATTCCGCTTTCATCTTGTCATTGCCTGCAGGTGAAGCTAAGGGGGAGGGGGGAGTTGTGTTCAGTGAAGGAGAGGTGAGGCCGAGTAACGTTGCGTAGAGACAAAAGTGGACGAAAGAGAGGTATACCTGCGGCTCCACAAGTATAATTATAACGTAACATAGACTATATCGATATAAACGATATTGTCACATCTTATATCTCGTATGAAAATATATCGATATTTTTAAAAAACTCGATATATCGCCCAGCCCTAGTATCGAGGCTTGCTTCATTTATGGGAGGGGCTGAAAATGATGACGTCCAAAGCCTCGCTGCCCGGCTGTACCACGTGACTGGTTCATGAAGTGGTTCGAACTTTGCCGTGAGATATGACAGCGATATAAACCCCTCAGACTTCATTCAAAATGTAGGTGTTTGATGGAGAGTTGCAGTTAGTGAGAGTTTGGAGACCGTTTGGAGGTTTATGAGAGTGAGGAGAGAAAGTCAGGAGAGAATGGAGCCAGCTAAGAAGAGGAGGATGTCCTCCCCTGTGTGGGAACATTTTGATCTTATTCCTCCCAACAAGGTATGTAAATTTCTACAGAAGATGTATTTTCATAATACTGATGGTGCAATACAATTTATGTTAAGCTGTCTGTACTTTTGTACAAGGTGAAGTGTTTGCTATGTGCCAGGGAGCTGGGATATAACAACAACACCTCATCCATGCTTAGGCACTACAGAGCTTTGCATGACAATAAGGGGAACACCGATTGTGGAGCAAGACCAGGTGAGCCATCAAATGCCATGATAATATAGCATGCAGCAATGTTACTAAATGATATAACAATATTATACAGCTGTTATAATTTACGTGTTTGATATTTATATTTGTGCTTTATCTTTATTGTCTTTCCTCAGGAGAACAATCTCAAATAGATGAAGACCTGGTTAGCATGGTGATTGAGGACTCCCAGCCATTTAGCATTGTGGAGGACAAAGGATTCAAAAGATTTGTTAAATCATTAAATCCTAGCTACGTTCTCCCCACTAAAGGTTATAAAAGCAGTGAAAATTTAGTTTTTACAGAATAAAATGTGAACAGGCAGGACTGAGGCTCAAAGCCTCAGTGTGTAGCTGTCCATACCTCAACGTTACAAAAGCACAACTACTGTCCACACCCCAACCACACCTCACCTCACAGTAAATGATCATTTCCATTTTAAGCATTTCCAAATAATCATTTTCCATACTGCCAGTATAAATATACACAGTATACTGCCATCACTACAATATAGATGTTTTACACACTCCTTTTGTTGTTGACATTTACAGGCTGTGTGCAAAAGGCCACACTCTTCAAATTCATGCCAACTAATATTTTTACGTCCAGTAGATGTCCTACTAGAGCAAATGAAGCTTCATCTGCCCATCACTAGGCACAACATGCAAATGTGTGTATACAATGATTATGGCTGCACATGCAATAAAAATGTTAATCTGATGCCAGTAGCTGTGATAAACAGTTTAATGCAATTTAATGACAAAGTTATATTATTAATGTACTAAAATAATTCCTTTATTCCCACTGTTAGCAGTGTTTGATTTAGTGTTTTCATAAAAGTCTATTTCTTGTGTGTATATTAGTGCTCAGAAGAACAGACATGTGGTTTAAAGCCTAGACAAAAAAAAAATCCCCCTCATCAACACTTTTTTGTTTGTCAGGGGACATTTGTTTTGTAATAATTGCTGTTCTATCCCCACAACCACAATTGCTAACCTATCCCCACATTGTGGGGATAGGTTAATTCGATAATTCAAATTACCACTAGGTGTGAATGTGCCAGTGAGCGTGAATGGTTGTCTGTCCCTGTGTGTTAGCCCTGCGACAGGCTGGCGACCTGTCCAGGTTGTACCCCGCCTTTCGCCCTATGACAGCTGGGATAGGCTCCAGCGCCCCCCGCGACCCTGAAAAGGATAAGCGGAAGCGAATGGATGGATGGATGGATGGATGGATAATTGCTGTTCTTTTGATATGATTTGCAGCAGGCCATAGTTTATTTAACACAGTGGATGGTGCAGCAGAGATACCTGACTCAAAACAGGACACTCTTTCAGGGCCAGTGAATGTCACCTCTCCTCCAGCTACAGGTAGATATGAGCAGCACTTAGATGAATTTTTTGATTTTGCTCTGACAAATATTAACATTTTAGAAATTCAATTTCCTGATCCATTTGTGATCTTTTCTATCACTTTTCCCAATGTACCTGCAATTAATTCCAGATCCTTGTCTCTGTGTCGCTCCGTGTACCTGGCCTGTACCACCACAGTCGCTGTCTTCACAGTTTCCGCCCTCCGTCTTTCTTTCACACAATGTTGTGATCATAGTCCTAGACCCTATCTTTGCATGTGATTAGTTACATTAAAATGAAGGCCTACAGAAGATGACATCAAGTCATTGTGAGCTGAGATTCTAGGTTTATCCAATTGTCACAAGAAGTCACCAGCAGGGACAATACTTGTTGAGAGTCCGAATCAGAAGAAGATGTTTCGGACTCTGGAGGTGTGGAAAGTGACTGACCTTAGGTACCGACCAGAGGGCACGGGTCACACAGGTGGTGGGTGGGGTGCAAGGGGTCACCCATGATGACAGTGGTTTTCCTGAGAATGGAGGACATGGCAATGGCCTCCATGGGTGGCAGAGGGCAGCCAATGTTTTTCTTTTGTGGGGTTAATTACCCTCTGTGCAGCCTTTCTGTTCTCAGTTGTGGCCCCTGCGTACCTAATACCCAGGCAGTAGGAGAGTACGCTCTCCACTGAAGCACAGTAAAAGACTCGCAGCAGCTTCCGGTCTGGGTTATTCTTTCTCAGGACAAGGAGGAAATGCAGTTGCTGCTGGGCCTTCTTTACCAGCCTGTTGGTGTTGTGGGCCCAGGTGAGATTGACAGAGATGTGGCTGCTGGACTCATGGACTGTTTGGGGCCAGTTGATGAGGAAATATTTAAATCAGGATCAGGTTTAAGGTGGTCCAGTTTGGTGGTAAAAATGTCTGGGATTATGGTGTTGAACGCTGAGATGTAGTCCACGAAGACCATCCTCACGTATCTTTTCCTGTGACGGCTATAGGTCTGTAGCCATGACCAGGGTGCTTGGAGGGGCTTTTTTTTTCCTGAGGGAGATGTAGGCAGGGAAGGAGCAGAGAGATTCTGTCAGATTGTCCTAGGTCATGGAGGGGTGTCAGTCTGTAGGCCTGCTTGATATCTTCACATGGTTCAGTGTCCTTACCCCTCTGGTAGGACATGTAACATATTGGTGGAATTTGGGGAGTACAATTTTCACACATGCCTTATTAAAGTCCCCAACAATGATATGGACACCCTGGTTGCTTTCTGCTCTGGTCGCACCTTTCCTTACAGGAGTATTTGGTGTGATCCTGATGGTATAATGTCCAGCTTGGTAAATCCACCTAGGCATTGGGGATGTTTGGATGGAGCCAAGATTCAGTTACAATTCAGTTTCAGTAGATAACACTCCCAGACAAAACAGTTACAGTAAATTTCTGATCAACTATAAAAATATTTTTGATGATGTTATTGTGTATTATGTTGTTTCTATGTGCTATATTTTTAATAATAAGTTAAGCACTTTGTAATAGATTCTTGTCTAAAAAAGTGCTATATTAATAAGTTTTAGTTACTTATTTACTTCACTCATCACCTACTTGACAGCTGACACCCTACATATGTTTCTTACCTTCAGGTCAGCCAGGAGGAACCAAATGGATGGATCTGTTGGAGGGATATGTCTGACTGATTGTCGTAGTAGTTTGTTTTGTTATTATTGTTGTTAATACAAGTATTACAGTTGTTGGTTGTGCTATTTCACTTCCTGTTTGTAGAAAGCAGCAACTTCCCAAGTCTGATGATACCTTTAACCCCTATTCCAGCTGCAAATTCACACATATAAGTGAATATAACAACTTCTCTTGGCTCTCTGTGAAGGTGGTCGCACTTTTTCTCCTCTCCTCCTTCCCCTTATCTTCCCTGCTTAGCCTCTTGTGTCCTTGTCTTGTCTCGTGTGAATTACTTTTCCCTCGAACAGTCTCTCACTGTCGTTCTCTAAAACCTAAAAGAGAATTATGGATTTGATCAACTGGTGTCTGAATGCTATTGACACCCTTTTCTCAACGAGAAGTCTGGGCTCGGGAGAGCCCGAGTGCCCTGGAGGGACTTTCCCTGCCGAATACACGATGGATGGGTGGCAGACCTGGAGGATCTTGTGCCTGGCGGGACTGTCGAACGAGGACGCTGAAGATATCTACCTATTCGGAACCATGATAACAGCTGGCTTGGCCCTGACTTATCGGAGAAATAAGAGAGCGGAACCAGCTGTTCAAACCCCCCCAAGGCTGACCACTGGAATTGAAGCGATGGGACAAGGCGCGACCTCTCACACCGAACGCAGCATGGTCAACACCTTGGAGATGCTTACAGCTGCTGTGAAGACTCAAACTAACACCATTGAGCATATGATGGGATACATCAGAGAGGGGCCTGCTCACAATGACACCCTTGAGTGAAAGTTGGATCACATCGCAGAACGGATCGCTGCAGTCGTGGGGTCTCAGAATCAAAAGAATGACAACACCACGGAACAGAAGTTTGATACCATCATGGGGAGGCTCGCGGCTCTCCAACGGGAGATCGAGAGACCAGTGTCAGAGTGCTAAATTCGGAGCTGCTCGCATAAAGGAGAAATCAACAATATTCAACATATGGACACCACGGCGCCAGCTGCTCAGGCCCAAGGCTGGAGCCCACCAAAACAGCTCCCTGATAACGACTGTGTGATGACTATTCTTCCCATCCCATGCAAGGCCACCTGGGTTGGCTGGCAGACTGTTTACTTAGCCTGATAGAGCGAAGGACACTGTCTCAGCTGGACTCTGGACACGCACACACATACACTTACACTGATAAGCACGCACTCATCCCCCTCCCTTTCCAAACGCCTTCGATGCTTGTTTCCTGTGGGGGAAGACGGCGGGTCTGCGTGCCACGCTGAAATGGTAGCGCTGTGTAGGACGACTGCTGTGTTCCTTCGGATTACCCCCCACCCCTCTATCCAACCCCTGTGGCTTGTCACGTGCTCTAATGTTGTGATGTGGACATTAATGTGCTCTCTGTGCAGAGGAGTTTTCTATTCCTGTTCTCATGCTGTCCTCCCATAGGTGCCCAGCGTGAGAAGAGGTCTCTTTTTTTACTCTTGTACTTTTCCCATTGTTGTGTAATTTTTTCAGTGTTTTCTCTGTAACGCTGCCGATCTCCGACTGTATTCCCATGTGATGTCTTTGTTGTGTGTGTAAGTCGGGGGGGTGGGGGGGGGGGGTCCTATTCCTCTGCGGGGCAACCTGCATATGGCCAATAAAGCATTCATTCAATTCAATAAGTGCACAGGGAACCAGGTTTGCTCGAGCCCAGGTCCCTGACAGTGCCCTGCATGCTGGACGCTGTGCCGTACATCGACATGCAGGACCCTCCGTTGTGCTGACTTCCTGCTCGGGCAGAGCAGGTCCCTCCGGCGTCATTGCAGCTGCAGACAATTGAACAGATGGTAATGGTGGTGTAGACAACGGGACCGGCGTACCAGCCTGTGAATTTACCGGCTGTCTGGGCCGGTGAGCAGCCTTGATTGGAGGGAGGAGGTGGAATTAATTAAGAAATGTGTAATACCCAAGGGGAAACCACCAAGCCACTTTCCCACAACGTGATGAACCTCTTCCCCGGGCATCTCCAGATAAATAAAATAGCTGCGGCTAAATAAATATTTACATGTAAACCAAATGAATGGCCTTTTTTATGTCTGTTTTTGTGATGTACCAAGATCTGAAAGTTTTATTTATTTATTTAAACAGTATTTATTTATTAAACAGTACATTTGCATAATGACTGAAACCAGCCCACTGAAGTAACAATGATCTGGGAGGTCAGTTCCTTGATCATTAATATACAAATTCTCATGACCATTTAGAACAACCACTGACCAAAGCACACTGATCAATGGCCATGAGTACCATTCACAGAGAGTTGAAAGCCATTCCCCAACTCTCTGTGAATCGATGACACAAGGATCCAGGCCCACACAGACGGTGCGTAAATCATGGGAGGCCACATCACGGACAGGAACAGAGACACAGATGGACCGTTTAGACAGGAATAGAATAGGAATCTGTGGGAGGAAGTAGTATCCCCATCTACAAGACCACGCAAAGGAGGTATATGCTCTCTGCACTGGTATGTCATCCTTTAGGAGACACAGATGGGCCGTTTAGACAGGAATACGATAGGAATCCATGGGAGGAAGTTGTATCCACATCTACAAGACCGCACAAAGGAGGTATATGCTCTCTGCACTGGTATGTCATCCTTTAGGTTTATCACCATTTTCAGATCAGGATTACAACCAATATTGGTCCCATCCCACTCAAAGACCCTGCACTCATCAAACAACATTCTCTGGACAATCTCTTTTTGTTCCTCTTCCAAATGATCAAGATTCACTGGCGGATACCACGACATTGGGAGAGGTCCGGCTGACTCCACCATTATCTTGCGAACTGTTATTGCAGGTGGGCACTCGTTTGAGGCCTCAACCTCCACAATACGTTCAACTGGCTGTAAGGTGCCCAGGGCCATCTTGCTTGTCAAGGTCATATCATGTTTGGTGTCATTACTTAGAGCAGGGGTGCCCAATCCCGGTCCTCGAGAGCTACCGTCCTGCAGCTTTTAGATGCATCCTTGTTCCCACACACCTGAATCAAATGGTTTGATCTCTTCAGCATGCCATCATGTTTGGCAAAGGCCTGATAACAAGCCATTCATTTGATTCAGGTGTGTGGGAACAAGGATGCATCTAAAAGCTGCAGGGCGGTAGCTCTCGAGGACCGGGATTGGGCACCCTGACTTAGAGCAATGGTGATGTATGGGTTAGCTGGATTCTGTATTTCAACTAACCCCGTCAAGACATAGAACCGCTTTAGGGCCTGGTTGCCCAAATCATCCTCAAACAGCACTAAACAATCAAGCGGATTCATGGTTGATGGAACGGGGCACTTTAACCAGGTGACCTGTTCAGGAGGGATAATCACATCCCTTTCAACTGTTCTCAAGTACCCTTGTGTAATGTTTGGCTCTACTGTCTGAATGAAGCTTCAGACCACCTCACCATTCTCAGGGGGAAGACAGATGGCATTACACAGCAAGGTAACAAGAGTAGGTATCAACTGCTCTAGTTGCTCCTCAATGATCTGTTCCAAGACATTGAAACCGATCAATGGTTTGTCCACAGGCAAGGTACTGACGAGGACCGGAATACTGACGGAGAGGCTGGGGTCTTCACTCCCCGGTAAGTTGATCATGATGGGTACCCAGCCATCAAATGATATGGTTTCCCCGTTGACTGCGCAAACTTTCAACTCATCAATTTCCTTGATGATTTCAGATAGAGGTTGCATGACTAAGTCAGGCAAGTATCAGTCTTTCCAATGTTTACTTATGATGCAAACTTGAGCTCATGTGTCAAGTACTGCTTTCACTACTAAGCCATTCAAATTGCAATGTATGAGAGCTTTCTTACTGATTAGCTTAGCAACTGCCCCACGTTTAGTGTGGGGTGCCATAACACCAGATGTAGCGAGTGCCTCACCCTGCTGCTGGTTAACTACTTCTGATGTGACTGGCGAGGGGAGACTTGGTTTGCTACTGTTAAGGTTAGGTTGGGTCCCATATGAAGAGGACCCACTGCTTCAACCCTGTCACCCGGTAGAGAAACTGCTGCGGTGTCTCACTTTCATCTTTTCTGGCACACATTAATTCTTGAAAGAGTTCTGTACTATTTTTCTCTCTCAGGTGGGCATGGAGAAACCCCTTCAGTTCAAGTACAGTCAAATCGTCTTTATTGATTAACATATCTTTAAAAGTTCCAGGCCTTAATATCCTGAGCACTCCACGAACTATCTCTGCATCAGGGAAGCCTTCTCTGCGTCGACCTCTTGCTGACCCAGGCCCGCTGGACCCACCGTCTTAGCAACCATGGATCAGTCTCGGCTCCAACTTTCAGCTCGCATCAGCTCCCGTCCTGGTCCCAGATGTCATTTTTGGATCAGTCTCAACTGCAAGGTGTCGACAATCCTGGACGAGCCCCCAAGATTTGTTACGGGTCCCAAGGATGAAGACCATGATGACAAATATGTTACCTGTAAAAGCAGGTGAAGAGCAGAGTAAGGAAGACAGCATGTGTCTTTGTATTCCTCCAGATTGTGTCTGAGTCTGATTTATTTCACACAAACAAATGCTATATAAACACTACCATGAGCTTTCAATATATAATTCAGCAGGTTCCTCATTCACATCAATTACATTTACTTATTTCACATCCTCAGTGAAATATACTCTCTTTACTGGTTCATTTTCTCTAATTAACATTTTCTTTCATAACAGTTACTTTCCTTACTCATATCAATAAACACATCACATTGTCTTCTACAGTGTCTTACTGGCTAAACAGTTCAATAACAGTGTCAGTTTTGGCCGGCGGTCATAGTTTCTGTCCAATAATATGACGCAAGACTGGAGTAAAAGACATCCATGGATTGGCACTTTATTAATGAAGGAACATGATAGGAGCACAAGAACACTAACTATAACTAAACAAAATGGCTTCCTTTTGGGGTGGCTGTAGCTCAGGTGGCAGAGCAGGTCAGCCAGTAATCAGAAGGTTGGTGGTTCGATCCCAGGCTGCCTCCTGGCTGCATGCCAAATATCCTTGGGCAAGATACTAACCCCATGTTTGCCTACTGGTGGTGGTCAGAGGGCCCGGTGGCGCCTGTGTCTGGCAGCCTCGCCTCTGTCAGTGCGCCCCAGGGCAGCTGTGGCTACAATGTAGCTTGCCATCGCCAGTGTGTGAATGTGTGTGTGAATGGGTGAATGACTGAATGTAGTGTAAAGCGCTTTGGGGTCCTATGGACTAGAAAAGCGCTATACAAATGCAGGCCATTTACCACTTTTATACTCTTCCGGAATAGCCCAAGTATGGGGGTTAACTAATCAAAATGAAAACATAACCCTCCACACACACAAACATGCAATTACATTAAAGCACATCACAAACATAT
Source organism: Maylandia zebra (assembly GCF_041146795.1). Classification (NCBI taxonomy): domain Eukaryota; kingdom Metazoa; phylum Chordata; class Actinopteri; order Cichliformes; family Cichlidae; genus Maylandia; species Maylandia zebra. The sequence goes on along the minus strand of NC_135169.1, from coordinate 2,329,241 downwards.
ACATATTTCCAACACGTACTATAAACAAACCAATAACATGAGCTTCACCCATTACTATATAAATTAAAACCCTCTTTATCCATACTCCCTAACCTGGCACACTGGTCTACTCCAAGAGCCCTTAAACAGGTGATTAAGCTGCTTTCACTCTTATGCTCCACATCCTGCAAGAAGCAACCAGGACAGGTGAGTACCTTATTTAGGTTACTCACAAATGATTAACTGTAGACAGCTTTAACCTTGGCTCTTCTCTGACACAGGTAGGATGGCCAGTCCCACTGTCTCTTCACCTTTACAAGCTGTCATTTTAGTTGTATGTCACATAAACCCAATAAAAGACTCCATAAGAACTAAAGTGTTTTTTCTTTATTACACTATTTTAAATTCCCAATCCAACAATTAATCACTAACAATACCAACCAGATAATGGAACCCCTGGTCTCCATTAAAAACAGCAAAACCGTCACCGGTTCTGACATAAACGGTAGTAACCAGACAGAAAAGCAGCGCACATTTCGGTGCTTTATTTCAGTGCTTTTTTTTCCTGAGCTGTGATACACTTTAGATTCTAGCCAATCATTTTACGTTTCCGAGGATAGTAGGCGGGTCCAGGTACGTACGTTCTTTTAGATCAGAGCTACAGATTAAAAATGCCCAAGGCGAAGCGGTCAAAAGTCTGGCTGTACTTCACAGCAAAAGATGCAAACTCAGCAGCCTGCTACAAGTGCTTTAATCAGATACTGCAATACTGTCAAAGGAGGTAACACCTCAAATCTGATGAAACGCCTGGTGACGCATAGCGTTTTTTTAAAAGCCGAGAAATGCGCCGTATTTCATAGCTTGCTGAGACCTCACACCGTGTACATCTACTGCAGGTGTGGTGCCTGTTATCGGACCCGGAATTAGCAACATCCCCCCAAAACACGAAGAGTAGAGTCCTGGCCCCTAGCCCTGCCAGTGTAGCAGAAATGATGACGGACGAAGATGGCAGCAGCAGCCGTTCTTCTCTGCGTGAGTAGCTTAATGTTGTTCATGTGTAATTCACGTTGAGTACGCTATCCATGTTATTACATTAATGCATGTAAGGTGAACTAGCAAACATCATCATAGCTACATGAGTATAATTCCCTCGAAGCACAGGCAGACGCAAGTGGTTTTCTGTCACTGGTTTATTTGAAGACTTCTCTCCAAAGCTACCGTGAAAACTATACAGCATTAACAAAATAAAACTCGGCGTAAGACACAGCACTAAAGATAACACTGTACAACAAACACGATTGTGAGGAGAAAGTTGTTGGAAGGCAAAGAAACTTACAACTCAGATATCTATTTTTTACATGCGCATGGGCGGTCACTGCTCAACCGATGTGACACAGAAAAACCGCCCAGGGCATTCAGAACATCCTTTATTTACATGTATACTTAAATCAAGTTTCCACAGCAGTAGGAGTGGCATGTATGGAACTGATAATTTTTCCTTAGAAGGAGAAAACCTTTCGCTTATCTGCTGAAAAAGGAGGTACCTTTGTATGTATAGAAATTCAGACATTCCCATAAAAGGAGAGAGAGAGAGAGAGAGAGAGAGAGCCAGCTTGTCTGTTAAAACAGGAGGTATGGTATCGTATGTCACCGCATTCCTCTACACATATGGCTTCAATCTCTCTTCCTGTGTTGGTTCCAATTCACAAGCTCTTCTTCCTTTAAATGAAGCTACAACTAAGCATAATCACAAAACTAAAAAATCTCTCATCAACGATAAATCAATAAATACCTCGTTGGCTGCATGCTGCAAAAAGGGAATTAGCTGCCGTTCTTCTGAGGTTTCCTTTAACCGTTTAACTGTGTGGTACCTCACAGGGGTACCACAACAACATCATCCAGGTAGAAAACAGCATATGCAATTTGAGGAAGCAGGTACCGCTCCATGAGGTGCTGAAAAATGGCCGAGGCTTCAAATAAGCCAAACGGAAGTGTGACGAATTGGTACGAACCATACAGAGTGGAGAAGGCCGTTTTTGTCTTTGGACTCTGCAGATAAGGGAATCTGCCAGTAAGCGTTGGTTAAATCCAGCATCATAAAATAAGACAAGCAGTGCTTAACCAGTCCAGGTCAACTCAGGCATTGGACAAGCATCAAACCATGAGACCTTGTTCACTTTCTGATAATCATCACCAATGTTCCCTCTAAACTGCGCGTGTGCTCAATTGCGCACTGCTGGCACGGTCTCTGTGCAGAAAAAATCCGTGTTGCACATAAAGTAAAATTCTAACCGGAATTGAAATTAAAGTGAATACGTTAACAATTCTGTTTTGCAGTGTTAGTCAGTAAGTGACTGGCTGCTCCAGTATGGGATTAGAACAATGGCACCTCATCCCATAGTCCAGCCAATCACGTGATTCAAATTCGTATATGCGCAGCTAATCAACGTCGTTGACAGGCTATGACAGCGTCCTTATGTGCCGAAACCGGTGTTTTAGCTAGCAAAGTGGCGTGGCTAATGTGGAGTGAAGCCACGTTAATGACAACGTGTACAACCATTGGAGATGTGAGCAGGACAGATGGAACAAGTGACGTAAAAAGAGTGGACTTTATACCAGGTTTCAAATTGTGTTGATAGGCCACATAAAAAACAGAGTTGTGATTAAATTTATTGGAATGTGTGAGATGTTAACCACAATGACTCTTAAAAACACTGTCTCAAAGCTTCATGCCAACAGCATGTTTTTAAGAAAAATCAAACATATGTTCTTTCAAGATCATTTTAGAGTTTTTAATGAGCTGCAGGATCCTTCTTCAGTGTGAGTGGAGAACAGCCAAGTCGCCTCCTGTGATAAACCTCCACATGTACCACTGAAAACAGTTAAATTAGTTTGAATCAGAAATAATGGGTCAAACTACTTGTTCTGAGACCATTTCTTTATTTTTCACTCCAAACTGTTTAATAAGATAATAAGATAAACTCTACACAGACTTCCTCAAATATAACTAACACTTTAACATTATCAGGATTTCATAATACAAACTTCAAATCAACAAGAAAACAGCTGCAGAACATGTGGATCAAAATTCATTAAAAAACAACATGTGGACTTCAAGGACTAAATACACTAAAGTGAAAGGAGGAGCAAAAAAATAGAGGTTTAACAGAATTTGAATTACGTAAAAGTAGTCACCTGTGATCTTTAAAATGGTTCTGATGTGTGCTGCTGTTTTTAACTTTCAACATTTCTTTGCTGCCACTGTGAATAAGATTGTGCTCTTTGCCTAATTGAATAAAGGTTACACTGACTCACTGCTCCATCTTCTGGTACAAACTGGCATTACATGGAAGTACAGCCCAAAACCAGTTCAGCTTGAGTTTCTTTTTTTCTGGACATAAAGTCACAGCAGGTGTTGTTTCAAAGCTGGTGAACAGATTTAGTTCATTTTGGAGGTTTTAAGAGCAACTGCTGTGAAAATATTTGTAGTTTTGGGAGAAAAGGATTTAAGAGAAGATTTTACAACAGCAAAAGGTTAAATATGAATGAAGGATTGAAATTTAACAGAGGTAACACATTAAATGAATACATTACCCCACATTAAGTTAATTTTGGAAACACTAAGAAAGTTCAAATAAAAGAAATTGAAATATATATCCATATCTGCAATTCTGATACATTATTGGTTTGGTAAAAAAGACATTCCTATAACTTTAATAATACAGTAACAAGTACAACTACTAAACACTACTGTGTCCTAAGGGAACAAAGATTAAAATGTAACAGAGATAATTTTAGAGAATTAAAATACCCCAAAGGAAAAAAAAACTTGATATGCATAGATATGCATATCTATACATGCAGCTTCCTAAATGTAACATTCAGGATTATTCACTGCAGCTCCAGAAATCAGAGCTACCTCATCAGATCCAAGTGTGGCATCAGCTGACACTCTTTACAGGAGATTCCATCTGAACTCTGTGGAGCCTGATCTCAAGGTTTTTAAGTCTGACCCTGAAACCAGAAGAGGATCTTTCTCTCTCTTCAGATTCATTGTGATCCAGTGATTTCAGTCCTGCATGATCAGGCTGATGTTTGCACAGAGCAGATAATGAAGTGAAGGTTTTTGCACATTGGTAACAGTGAAACAGTTTATTTACAGCGTGGGATCGTTTGTGTTCGGAGTATGAACTGAGATTCCTGAAACTCTTGTCACACTGGTCACAGCTGAAGTTCACTTCCATGTGTGTACGTTCATGTTTGTTACGATGACCTGATTGTGAGAAGCTTTTGTCACAGTGTCTGCACTTGTATGGTGTCCCTCCTGCAGTGGTGAAGGATTACCCACACTGGTCACAGATGTGCTTTTTGAAGAGGTCATGTATTTTTAATGTAGTCAAAGGAGCTTGCAAAGAAAAGCGTCAGGACTTCTTTAAGTTGCTTGAAGACGTTTCACCTCTCATCCGAGAAGCTTCTTCAGTTCTAAGGTCAAATGGTGGAGAGTCCCAGATAAAAACCTAGTGGGAGTGACCCCCACAGAGGGACAAACGGACCCCCTGATGATCCTCTAATCACCTGAGCCAAGGTGTGAAATTGGGTGTGGGACCCAATCAGCCAGAGTTTCGGGTGTGTTCATTGTTAGTGTTGTGGTCTTGTTAGTCTTGTCCTGCTACACAGGACAAGACTCAGCAGTCCATCTGCATCTTAAGGATAAAGGACACTCTTTCGAGGATGCCAATGTTCACATTTTGGACAGAGAGGACAGATGGTTTGAAAGAGGAGTGAAAGAAGCCATCTATGTCCACTGTGAGCGACCATCTTTGAATAGAGTCAGGGGTTTACGACACCAACTCTCTGCCATCTATAATCCAGTTTTGAGATCCCTTCCCAGACGCCTTAACGCCCACTCACATCCTGGGCCATCTGACCTCAGGAATTCGCATGACAAGGTGGGGCCAGGTTTCACAATGAACACACCCGAAACTCTGGCTGATTGGGTCCCACACCCAATTTCACACCTTGGCTCAGGCGATTAGAGGATCATCAGGGGGTCCTTTTGTCCCTCTGTGGGGGGTTACTCCCACTAGGTTTTTATCTGGGACTCTCCACCATTTGACCTTAGAACTGAAGAAGCTTCTCGGATAAGAGGTGAAACGTCTTCAAGCAACTTAAAGAAGTCCAGACGCTTTTCTTTGCAAGCTCCTTTGACTACGATGACCTGGATGACTGAGAACCTTCACAGACATTTTTTTAATGTACTTGGTGTGTGGAAGCCTCTCCCACATTCGTTGCAGTAGTTCATTTTGTCTCCAGTGTGTCTACGTTGATGTGGTTTTAGGTCCCGTTCGTGATTGGAGGTTTTTCCACAAAGCTCAAAGAGAAACGCTTTCCCACCACCACAGTGACGACAGGGTTGAGAAATGGATCAGTGTGCTTCGCTCCACTCCTAAACAAAGACATTGTAAATCAGAGAATTCCTTCAACGTTTTTATCCTGAACGTCGCCTGAAATAAAAAGCATCTCTGCCAACGTCCAATTACATTTTACTGTTTACACTATAAAACTCAGGTTACTTCTTCATTTTTCCAAACAGTTCATTCAGTATAACTCCATAAGTTTACTGATCAGACTTTTTCCAAACAATCAGGTTAAAATTACAAGATAAAAAATCAATACATCCTCACAGTAACTGCACTTCTAGAGTTACTTTCTGGAGTGGATCTGTTGGTGTTTTTTCAGCTGATTTGGAGCTTTAAAAGTCTTCTCACACAGGTAACATTTATAAGGTCTCTCCTCAGTGTGTTGTTGTAACTGTGCATCTGTTGTAAACAGTTTCCCACACTGATCACAGCAGGAAACATCAATTCCAGTCTGAATCCGTAGGTGAATATTTCGGTACCGTTTGTCACTGAAACTTTTTCCACAAAAGTCGCAGCTCTACGCCTTAATTCCAGAGTGGGTAACTAGATGCCTGTGTAAGTCGCTATTTAGAGCAAAAGCCTTACCACACAACTCACAGTTGTGTGCTTTAAGTCCACTGTGGATGAGTTGGTGTTTTTTTAAGGTTCCAGCCTGGGTAAAAGACTTTCCACACAAGTCACAGCTGTAAGGTTTAACTCCACTGTGGATGAGTTGGTGTTTTTTCAAGTGTCCAGCCTGGGTAAAAGACTTTCCACACAAGTCACAGCTGTAAGGTTTAACTCCACTGTGGATGAGTTGGTGTTTTTTCAAGTGTCCAGCGTCGGTAAAAGACTTTCCACACAAGTCACAACTGTAAGGTTTAAATCCACTGTGGATGAGTTGGTGTTTTTTCAAGTGTCCAGCCTGGGTAAAAGACTTTCCACACAAGTCACAGCTGTAAGGTTTAACTCCACTGTGGATGAGTTGGTGTTTTTTCAAGTGTCCAGCCTCGGTAAAAGACTTTCCACACAAGTCACAACTGTAAGGTTTAAATCCACTGTGGATGAGTTGGTGTTTTTTCAAGTGTCCAGCCTGGGTAAAAGACTTTCCACACAAGTCACAGCTGTAAGGTTTAAATCCACTGTGGATGAGTTGGTGTTTTTTCAAGCTTCCAGCCTCGGTAAAAGACTTTCCACACAAGTCACAGCTGTAAGGTTTAACTCCACTGTGGATGAGTTGGTGTTTTTTCAAGTGTCCAGCCTGGGTAAAAGACTTTCCACACAAGTCACAGCTGTAAGGTTTAACTCCACTGTGGATGAGTTGGTGTTTTTTCAAGTTCCCAGCCAGGGTAAAAGACTTTCCACACTCATCACAGCTGTAGGTTTTCTCTCCCTTTCTTCTGTGAGGTTTGTCGGCCTCCTGAGAGCGCTGACTTCTCGCTCCATGTTGGTCCTGCAGTGACAGAGATACAAACAGAGGCAGTGAGTGAAATGCAGTCGTGGAACAAACTGAAACTCCCTTCATTGGTGGAATCAAACATGTCAACAAACACATTGTTGGTGTGTTTCCACCACCTTCTGGTGGCAGTGTCACATTACAATGATGTGCTACAATGAGAGTTGTAATGAAAATGACATTATTGAAGAAATATTGATCAGCAGAGAAAATCTTTTACGCATAAGAAATTTCAAGTTCAACTGATGATATTGTTGTTTCAATGTGTGCTTATAAAATATGATCTTTGTATTTTCTTGTAACTTCTGTTACAAGAAATTAGAACTCTGAACAATATTTAAACTCCATTCAGAGTTACATACCATAAAATAATACTTTATGATTAACATAACAGTTTGATTGCTCTAATTACCTGTATTTACCTTGTGACATATTACAGGGCAAATTACATTCTGGGTACAGTTACATCACAAAACATCAACTGTGAACACCTTATGTTACCGTGGCGTTTAAGTCCATGGGAATTATGAGTATCTACTCCCAAATTCCCATCCGGGCTACATTATTATCGGTTCATGGTATCGCTTAACTTTTACGAATATGAGTACACACACATTTTACAGTATCGGCCCCAATACCCGATACCAGCAACGGTATCGGTGCATCCCTAATTGTAACTGTGATATTTTTCTCACCTTTTGTGTTGAAGTCATTGATTGTTTCCTCTGTAGTGGCTGAGCTGAGTCCAAATGGATGAAATTGTTCCTCCGTTGCACCACCAGACTCTTCTCCTCCTGTTAATCACCTGGGGGACACACACGCAGCAGGATTTGTAAAAAGAGTTTTGATAAACACAATGCTGGACAGCAATGCTGTCATGTACATATACATATATACATGTCTATATACATATACATGTCTATATATATATATACATATATAAATAATAACACCCAGCACGCCCCTGCGGGCGGTTTATCCTTCAAGCTTGGGTCCTCTACCAGAGGCCTGGGAGCATATATATATATATATATATATATATATATATATATATATATATATATATATATATATATGTGCAGATCCATAGAGGCTGGGGTCTATCACACCAGGCAAGACCCCAGGTGCAGGCTGTGTAAAGATGCCCCAGAGACAATCCAGCACATAACAGCAGGGTGCAAGATGCTAGCAGGCAAGGCATACATAGAACGCCATAACCAGGTGGCCGGCATAGTGTACAGGAACATCTGTGCCGAGTATAACCTGGAAGTCCCGAGGTCAAAATGGGAGATACCCCCAAGGGTGGTGGAGAATGACCGAGCTAAGATCCTGTGGGACTTCCAGATACAGACGGACAAAATGGTGGTGGCTAACCACCATTTGGTAGACAAACAGAAGAAGACGGCCGTAGTGATCAACGTAGCGGTTCCGAATGACAGCAATATCAGGAAGAAGGAACATCATATGTCACTGCATTCTTCTGCACATATGGCTTCACTCTCTTTTGCTGTGGTGGTTCCAGTTCACGAGCTCCTCTTCCTTTAGTGTTGGGGAGTAACGGAATACATGTACCGCCGTTACGTATTTAAAATACAAAATATGAGTAACTGTATTCCGTTACAGTTACCGTTTATAAAGGTGGTATTCAGAATACAGTTACTTTGTTGAAATAAATGGATTACACTGCGGTACTTTCCTGTTTCATTTTGTCGCGGGTCAGGACTGTTTGGGTTTTGTTTGACAGCTACGTTCTGTTGTTCCAGGCGGCAGCGTTACGGTTGCCATGGTTACAGGGCGACGCTCTCTTGCTCTCTGCGACTGTGTGTTTCCTGGGTGAGAGAGCGCCTTTTCGTTGTTGTTGTGCTAAGCTAACAGGCAGAATGCTACAAGCATAGCTCTAAAGAATGTAGCATCATGGGCAGTGTAGTCCGTGTTGCAGGGAGAATGGACTGCCATACACATTATGGGTCTGTGAGCGCGAGGAGGGAGAAAAGGGGGAGTGGAAAAGTACGAGCTGTCATCGAGGAAAAATGGGAGCTGGAAGCATGTAAATATAATAATAACCACTTCAGCCAAGAAGAGTGCCTGACGAGCCCAGTTGTAAGTAAGCTATTAAGACTCGACTGTACACCTTGTTCGTGTTTTCCTCCGAAAACAATAAGTTCTGTTGGAGCAGTCTTTCAACGCCTCTCTCTGTCTCTCGCAAGAAAAGTTGACCCACACAACAAAGTAAAGCTATTTTTCGGCTACGAGCCGACAGGGACCCTGCCGTATTAGTCAGAGGTCCCTTTACTACAGTTCGGAGTCGCGGACCTTCAGTAATAGTAATGAATCACCCAGCAATAGTACATTCACGTTGTTGTAAAAAGCATGATAATATATTAAGTAATCCAAAGTATTCAGAATACGTTAATGTCATTGAGTAACGTAACGGAATACGTTACAGAATACATTTTGGGGCATGTATTCTGTAATGGAATAGGGCTTTGGAGCGTGATGTCACGGGGGTGGGCGTGGAAAGGATTTTGGCCCGATCCGCCATTTTGGGGGTCTAGCGCAAGTGAAAAGGGAGCGAAGGCACAGACAACAGCCATGGTTCGTATTTGCTGTGTGGTCGGCTGCAATGTTCGATCGCACGACCAGCAAGAAAATAAGCTTGAAAATGGTTTATCTTTTCATTCTTTCCCAACCTGGAAGCAACACGAGGCAGCTCGTGTATCGATGTTACCAAACAAAGGCGTCTAGCCTGGAGAGCAGCTGTGAGACGAGCTGACGTGCAGTTCTATTCCATCTCCAAATATCTGTTGGTGCTCCAGACATTTTCATTCCGGTAAGTTCTAAATATGTTCATATCAATCTTTATAGCCTATTAGTTTTATTTTCTATGCGCTCTGAGCTCATAGCAAATGACAACAAACATTCTACTGAGTGATTTTGCAGAACTACCTTCTATTTATAGAGTTGCTAATTATTTGGCATTATTGCAGCAAACCAGCCTATTAAATGGATGAATCACATCGTGACTGGGTTCCAGTGCTACACAAGGGACCTGCTTCAAACATACCACCATGCCAATCAGATTACTTCTTCCTTGTGAGGGTGAAGAGGTGACCCTTCTGGATAAGATGGTGAAGGTTTGCTGCGATTTGGTGAACAGTGTGATAATAAAACCAGGGAAAAATGAAACCTGCTCCTGTTAAATACTCTTAAGTCTTGTGCTGTTAAAATTGCTGTATTTTTTCAAAAGATACAGTAAATAAAGTAATGTTAGTAGTGAGTGATATCATGTAAACACTCGTGATTTTGTGTAAACATTTTGTCATTTGTAAACTATAAAATCATTTTTCTTCTTTGGCTCTCAGCGAAGGCGGTCGCACTTTTCTCCTCTCCTCCTCACCCTTATCTTCCCTGCTTAGCCTCTATGTCCTTGTCTGTTTCGTGTGCATTACTTTCCCTGGAATAGACTCACACGGTCATTCTCTAAAACCTAAAAGAGAATTATGGATTTGATTAACTGGTCTCTGAATGCTATTGACACCCTTTTCTCAACGAGAAGTCTGGGCTCGGGAGAGCCCGAGTGCCCTGGAGGGACTTTCCCTGCCGGATACACGATGGACGGGTGGCAGAACTGGAGAGTCATGTGTCTGGCGGGACTGTCGATCGAGGACGCTGAAGATATCTATCTATTCGGAACCATGATAACAGGGTTCGTGCTGATCGGAGTTGGCTTGGCCCTGGTTTATTGGAGAAATAAGAGAGCGGAACCGGCTGTTCAAACCCCCCTAAGGCTGCCCGCTGGAATTGAAGAGATGAGATGAGGCGCGACCTCTCACAACGAACGTAATATGGTCAACACCTTGGAGATGCTTACAGCTGCTGTGAAGGCTCAAGCGTATGGGGGGAAACATCAGAGAGAGGCCTGCTCAAAATGAGACCCTTGAGCGACAGTTGGACGACATCACGGAACAGATCACTGCAGCTGTGAGGTCTCAGAATCAAAAGAATGGCAACACCATGGAACAGAAGTTTGATATCATCATGGGGAGGATCGTGGCTCTCCAACGGGAGATCGAGAGGCCAGTGTCGGAGTGTTAGGGCAGCCAAAAATTCTCCTGGGCTGCTCGCATGGAAATTTACAAAATCAACATTGAGATTGCGGACCCCCATAACGGCACCAGCTGCAGGCCAGAGGCTGGAGCCGAACAATCACTCCCTGATAACGACTGTGTTACGGCTATTCTTCCCATCCCATGCAAGGACACCTGGATTGGCTGGAAGACTATTTACTTAGCCTGATAGGCCGAAGGACACTGTCTCAGCTAAACTATGGACACGCACACACACACACTTACACTGATAAGCACTCACTCATCCCCCCTCCCTTTCCAACGCCTTCGATGCTTGTGCCCTACCGGGGAAGATAGCAGTCAACTGGACCAGCACAGATGCTGCAGGACCGGATGCGCTGTCTACACCGGCTCTCTCTTACCCTTTACCCGCCCCTGTTGCTTGTCTCGTGTTTCTATGGTGTATTGATAGTCATGTGCTTTTGTGCTGAGGTGTTTTTTCTGTTATCAAACTGTTCTCCCACTAGGAGCTCAGTCTGAGTGGAGTTTTTTTTCTCCTCCTCTTACCTCATGTAGTGTATTTTCGTTGTTTTTTCCTTTCAGCCTACCTTCTGACATGTCTGCCCAATGTGATGTTTGTGTAAAGTTGGTCAGAAGGTTCCTTTGTGAGTGCGCATGCGCCATTAGCGTGCTGCCTGCTGTAACCCCTAATTTCCCTCGGGATGAATAAAGTATTCTGATTCTGATTCTGATAAATGACATGGATTCTACATTGTAACTGATGTGATGTTCTATAAGGTGGTTTCAATAAAATTTAAAAAAAGAGGCAAAAATTAGTTTGTTTCTTTATTCAACTTTTGAACAGTGGGACTCAGTCAGTATATATTCAGTAAATGCAAATTATTTACATGGCAGTGCACTACAGGCATAAATCTAGACCCCTAGATAAAACATTATGGTTCATTCCCACAACCCACAGCTTTACTTGTTAGGATGCCTGGGTCGTTGACCCAGGGTTTTTGGAGTTTATGATATTATTTATACTGTTGTTTTGGACTTTGCTTCTGTGTTTTGTTCTGTTTGCACTTTTTTGTTTTGTTTTGTTGTTTCTGGCTCCTTGTTTGGTTTGTTTCGAGCCCTCCGTCCTGTTTCCCCCGCCGCCCACCCTGGTTGGGTTGTTTTTGTTTTTTTTTTTGTTTTTGATGTTTTGGTTTGGGCTGTCTGGAAGCCAGCCCTTAAGGGGGGGGGGGGGGGGTACTGTTAGGATGCCTGGGTCGTCGACCCAGGGTTTTTGGAGTTTATGATATTATTTATACTTTCTAGTTTTTGGTTTCTTTGAGTTCTGTCTTATGGCTTATGTCTCTGTCTTCTTTAGTTGCTCTGTCTCCCCTATCACCTGCATCCCCTTGTCTAGTTCGCGTCTATGTGTATCTTAAGTTCCTATATCCCCGTGTTCAGTCAGTGTTTGTGTGTGCCCTGTTCCCACGTCTCTGTTCCCTTTGTAGTGCCTGCTTATGAGCCTGTGTCTGTGTTATGTGTTTCCTGTTTTACTTTGAAGGTCTCTGTCTTTTCTCAGTGTGTTCAGTTTACGCTTCTTTGGTCTCGTCAGTTCTGATTTGTCCCAGCTGTGTTTCCCTCCTGTTACCCATTCCCTGATTGCTCCCTCTGTGTATTTTAGCCAAGTGTTTCTCTGTGTCTGTGTCGCGATCTACCGTTTACTTTGCTGTGTGTTTTGTCAATCTGCCGGTGTTAGTTTATTTTTGAGTTTTTCCAGTTATGTTATGTTTGCGTTCAGCATTAAAGCTGTTTTGGTTTAAGTTCTGTCTCCGGAGTCTGCACCTTGGGTCCTATTCCTGCCTGCACACAGCCTCACCTAACAGAAGATCGCGACCAGAACATGGACCCTGCAGACTCTTTTTCTTCTGAGTTCTACGGTGAGATGGAGCGGATGGTGAGCCTGCTCGACCGCATCGCCCAGTCCCCGGATTTAAGGACCATGGCAGTGGGGCTGAGCGCGGTGGAGGCCATCATTCGGCATAATCCCCAGCTTAGCCAGTTCGCTAAGGACACTGAGTTGGGGAACACCATAACTGCCTGGAGAGAGCAGGTCAGGGCTAGTGAGCTTGCTCTCTCCCTCACTACGTCTTCCCCACCGCTGCCGCAGGACAACGCACACTCTACTTCATCGCCACTGCAGGTTTCCTCCCCTTCCTCACGCCAGCTGGGACCTTGTTCGCCTGTCCGTTCGCCTGCCTTTTTCCTGGCGGCTGTGTGGTCGGAGGATGAGGAGGAGGTCTCCGTTTCTCCACCGGTTCCTGTTCCCTCGTCTAAAAGGAAGCGACGCCACCGTCGCTCCTCTCCTCGGTCATCCGTTCAGCTTCCTGTCTCCGCTGGAGGGTCCGAGGGGTCCGTTCAGCCACCTGTCTCTACTGGAGGGTCCGAGGAACCGCTTCAGCCACCTGTCTCCGCTGGGGGGTCTGAGGAACCGCTTCAGCCACCTGTCTCCGCTGGAGGGTCCGAGGAACCGCTTCAGCCACCTGTCTCCGCTGGAGGGTCCGAGGAATCGCTTCAGCCGTCTCTTCCTGCTGGAGGGCCCGAGGAGCCGCTTCAGCCGTCTCTTCCTGCTGGAGGGCCCGAGGAGCCCGTTCAGCCTCACGCCTCGTCAGCTGGAGGGCCCGAGGAGCCCGTTCAGCCTTCTGCCACGTCAGCTGGAGGGCCCGAGGAGCCCGTCCAGCCGCCATTAGCCTCTGCCTCGGCTATGCCTGGTCCAGCTTCGGCCTCAGCTTCTGCAGCTCCGCCTGGTCCGGCCCCAGCCTCTGCAGCTCTGCCTGGTCCGGCCCCAGCCTCTGCAGCTCCGCCTGGTCCAGTCTCCGAGGGTTCAGCTTTGTCTGCCCCTGAGGTCTCCAATCTGTCTGTTCCTGCACGTCCCGCATGGCCTGCTCGTCCTGCACACAGCCTCACCTAACATTACGATCTGGGCTTTCAACGATCATTAAAAATGACTGAGCCGATTATTAGCCCCTCCCTCATTTATCCGCGACACCTTAAAGGCCGGTCCGTGAAAATATTGTCGGGCATAAACCGGTCCGTGGCGCAAAAAGGTTGGAGACCGCTGATTAAGAGGTCCCGAGGGAAGCTCGGAAAGCTAAGCAGAAGTTATTTGGAGAGGAGAGTGACTGCCGTTGGTTGAAAAGAGAGGTAAAAAAAACTTCAGTGGTGTTGCACACTATTTTATATTATTTTTTAAAGTCATTATTCAATACATTGTTATTGTTAACCCTTTAAAGCCGGTCAGAGCAGCACGCTCTGTTTTGTGTAACTATTTTTAAATCCCTGTAGAACCTGAACCGTGTAAGCTAGCGCAATAATTTGTTTTGCATATGAAACTTACATCTTATGCCATCAGCTTGTCCTCGGTCACGGTTTCCTTCCACATAAATTGCATAAAAAGCGCTTGCAGGAACAAAAACATAATATTCCAGAAACACGCTTTGCCGATCCGATCAGCTGTTCGTAACACTTGGCACATTGAAACAGACGTCACCGCTAACTATCACATGTCCGCCATTTCCTGCCCGAAACCGGAAGTGATGTCATTTTCGCGGAAAATGTAGTTTTTTTTTACTTGTAGGCCTTAAAAGCCTATACTGGTCATGTTTGACTTTTCTGAATAGTTTCTGGGATGCTTAGAACTCGAATTGCACTGCTGGAAATAGTTTATTTTGATGCACCTGCTGTTTTCTTTGCAAATTTGCATCATAGGATTGTTTTTGTTTTTCCTGCAGTATATAAAAATTGCTGTATCTCCAAAATAAAACTATGAAGACACTCAAAATAAACTTTGTTGTATTTAAAGTTTTGAGGGATAAACCTCTTAAATTTCTCCAAGTAGAAATATATGTTAAAAAACAAAAACAATTTTCAATTTTTTTGTAGTTTATTGCACTTTTTTGCAATTAATGTAGTTACTATGGACTTAATGCATACATATTATTAAAATATGGGCTATAACAGTTGTATAGCAACTTGAAATGCTCCCACAAATGGCACTACAACATGTAAAAAAATAATATAAGCTCTGGCGGACTTGGTTCTATAGTAGGTCTTAAAGGGTTAAATAAATATCGTCAAATAATCGCGATCTCAATTTCAATGAAAATAATCGTGATTATCATTTTTGCCATAATCGAGCAGCCCTATTTGCAGGGAAATCAAACGCGTTTCACTCGCAGTACTCGAGCTGACTTACCTTTGTTTGAATGACGACTTGTACGTGCTGACTCCACAGATAAGGCACGAAAATATGTCAGGCTACGTCAGTAGCGGTTGGTCTTCAGGGTTTCCACTCCACGGCCGTATTTCATACGGGTCCACATTTCCAATGCACGCTATTTTCTGCAAGTACCGCCACTTCGCCTCTGGACGCAATCGGTCTCTATACAGTCCATTCTCTTTTGAGCTGCTTTTAAGCATCTTTCTTGTAGTCGTCGTTCCAACACTGTGTGTTTGTTTTGATTCGTAGACCCCGAAAATGGCGCTGCGCTCCCACAATGCTTTGCGGCGTGACGTCAACTCCAAAGCCCTATGAAGTCCTATTCTAAAGGCTGATTGCCCTCCCCCAATGCTTGTACATGTGGCTTCCTGTCCTGGGGGTTGGCTCTTCTCCTGCCCTGCACCCTTTGTTCATATTCAAAGACTATTTTTCTGTATGTATTCTTACCCCATAGCAACCGCCAGATTATAATGTTGCAGACAATCACAAACTCTACAGCAGGGGCGGAGCGTGGGGGTGGCTTACTGGGCTTAAGCCCGGGTTGTTTTGTCAGAAGCCCGGGGTCTTTTGGAGTGTAATTTTTTCATAGTTAGATGCCTGGCTGACAACTGCATAAAACAAAAAGTACACACAATATTCGAAGCACATAGTGCACACTGTGGGAATTTACGACTGTGCGTGAACCCCCCGTGATATTGGTATGATCCGAGCTCAGGCACTAAGCGACTGAGCGAGGGGGCGGGGCAGCTGCTGCCTGTGAGTGCTCTGTTGGAGAGACGGAGCCAGCCATACTAAGGAGAGCTCAAGTTTGACCAGGTACCAAAGCAAATCATTCGTACCGTACAAATAATGTAAATATGACGGTGCATCACGAAAGATTGATATCAAACTGATCACTTGACCAATATTACGTTACTTGCTGTTCAAGTGAATCAACAAATGGCGAAATGAAAAGCCGAACAAATGCTATTTTTTTTAGAGAGTCTTAGCTTATGTGTGTTTATTTCATATTTTCAGTTCTTACCCTCCCCGACTAAATCAGTTTCAGTTATGTACTGAAATATAAGAATGGAAAATAGAGGGATCTTTCAAAGAAAAAACTCAGGTAAATGTTATTTTATATGTTATGTTTTGTATGTTGTTCAGTATATTTCTATGCAAAACAAGAGGGATTTCAGTACACAGCAGGATATTCACATTTGTAACCAGATATTTACATACACTTTAGGGAGAAAACATAAAACATTTTTACTGTACAACATCAATTTAGATTAAACTTTTGTTTTAGATAAATATTGAAATATATTTTGAATTAGTTAAATGTCAGAATAAAGAGAGACAGCTGTCTATTTTTTATCACTTTGATCAAATTTAGGAGTACATGTACACTAAGTTTATTGTTAATTAATAAGAAAACTCCAGACGATTCCATTCTGAGCTGAAGAAGCTTCTGATAGGTTAGTAGAGTCCATGTGAGCAAATTGGTGGAAATGGGTAAAATCAACAGATGTCAAC
Source organism: Maylandia zebra (assembly GCF_041146795.1). NCBI lineage: Eukaryota > Metazoa > Chordata > Actinopteri > Cichliformes > Cichlidae > Maylandia > Maylandia zebra. The sequence continues at coordinate 2,312,552 of NC_135169.1, read as the reverse complement.
CAAACCAGAAAAAGAACTGTGGAGCTCCATAAGTGTGGCTCAATTTTGAATACAATTTGGTGCCATTTGCAATTAAGAAATACAGACAATTTCTCTCTTTCCTCTTAAAGTTAACAAATATGTTTTTTTATTTATCAATCTAAAAAAATAAACATTTAGTCTGATTTGATGTTACAATTAAAAAAGTGTTTGTTTTGATCTGAAGAGTTTGTAAATATCTGGTTTCAACTGTATATTTGATGATTGTCAGCACAAAGAGAGAGAGAGAGGAACAGAGAGGAGAATGAGGACAGAACAGAGATGAACAAGAGCAGGTGAGACACACATGTTAGTCAAATGGTTGTTTACCAAAAGTATCACCGTATAGGTACTCATGTATCTCGTACCTAGTGTTTCTTTTTAGGTTTGCTATTTTTCAAATTCTACATTTATTAAGTTATGCAGGCTTGTTTGCACAACAAGGCTAAATAATTATATAAACTTTTCTCAATCTAAATAGTGGACTTTGGTAGAATTAAAAAAACAAGTGTAGTGCAGGTCTATGATGATTTTTTAGTGCTACTATCATCTAGTTCTGATTCTTGTTCTGTCTTGGTTAAATCCTACATAGTCCTGATTTTGAACTGTTGTAGTCCAGTTTTAATTCCGGATCAGTTCTGGGTCTGGTTGAATTGGGGTTTAGTCCTCGTGTCTTGATACAACTCCGACTTTGTTCTGCCTTGCTGCTCAATTAAAAAACTAGTTTAAGGTGTTCTGCATATGAGATATATATTTTTCGCTATATGAAGTCATTCTTTTCTGAACAAAACTCAAAACAGAGCCTATTAATCTTTCAGTCATTTCTAACCCCCCCCCCCCCCCCCCCCAAAATAAATAAATAAATAAATAAAAAAAATCCCACATGCATACTACCCTTTAGGGCTAAGCCCCGGGTGTTTCAAATGTCCGGCTCCGCCTCTGCTCTACAGACTGTCTAACTCCAGTGTATACCAAGCAATCTATTATTCTTAACAGCAACAACATAAACTGAACCCACATTAAAGTTGGCTCGGTGCTTACCTTTATATGAGCCCACAAACCGAGAGAAACTCCGTGATGAAGCTGGAAGTCTTAAGAAACAGATCAGGGAGCAGAGACCCACGTGGTTCACGCTGATCTCGGCTACGATCCAGGACACAAGGGTGTGCAGATCGATGCAGAAATTAATCCCAACGTTGGCAGTGGTATATGTTCCTGTAAGTTTACTACTTTACTCCCGTTTCATGAAAAAGCAGCTCTCTGCTTGACTCCTCTCCTGCACACACACTTTGCTCCGCCTCCTTTTCCGGCTCTGCTGTGATTTGTTGCTGTGCGGTCACGTGACTAAGCAGACCAACGTAACCATGTGGGGTGTTATTTCAAAAGTAGCGCCTATCTCCTTTTCCTAAACTCTTTTTCTTGCCCTCGTTGGAAACGTCATCGTGGGAAGGAGATTTGCTAAGGACTCAGGGAAAGAGAGGACCGGTGCTGAGAATTGGAACAGCTTTAGGCTGTATCCCAATAGTTGGGTTGCGGTCACGTGGTTCTGATGACGTGCGGAGGCAGCGCGATTTTTGAGTGGAGGGCGGAAGTAAACATGGAGGACACTGTGGAGAGTCAGGAGAGCAGCTATTGTGCAACTTTAGACCCCGTTTCTCGGGAGAGATATAAACAGATAGTTAAAAAAATATATCGGACGTGATCCGTATTCTTTGAAAATGTCCGAATACACCACAGAAGTAAAGGATTTGCCTACTATCGAGGCTGTGGATATCACCAACTACTTGGTCCTCCAGACTTCTTACTACACTAGGCAGCAAATGAAAGCTTTCAAGAGTCTGGAGGCGTACAATTTTTTTTGTCAGCGGGTGGGTCCACAACCTTGGAACAAAACGTCTCCGTGATGGATACAGTTTGGTGTTTGCAAGGGTGAGTGTTTGTTCTTATATTGCTTTATCTTAAACACGCTAACAGTTAGCGGTAGCGGCTTTAACGTCAACAAACATGCCACATCCTTAGGACTTCGTTAGAGTGACAGTTGTTTGTTTCAAGGTAAACCATTCTCAGCGGTCTAACGAGACACCTCTGAAGGGTGTCTCGGGCTCTCAGCCGTCTGTTGCATATCCAAAATCGCCTCTGCACATCGATGCTGTTCTGCCTTAAGCTTCATTCTTTTCTCTCGTTTGAGAACTGATTCCGATCTGGGTTTTCGTTCGTAGCCGAGATTGACCGTCGGAGCCCAGTCCTCCGACTCTTCGTCATCCAAAGCACTTGGGCAGCCTATAGTCCCAATCAAGTCAATATTAGACTACTAACTTAAAAGCACTAAGTAAACGAGAATTTAACGACAACCTAATGCTAATAAGTTCGTTTGCAAACATAACATTACCTCTGACGAAGTGGTCGCTGCAGACTAGTGATGGTGAGATGAAGCCTCATGATGAACTGAAGCTTCCCATCCAACTGGTCGACTCATGGTTCGAAGCATTGTGATGATTCATTTGCTCTACTGCGCCATCAAGTGGACAATTCAAGTGAAACGGGCTCAATGATTATAATGATGTGATGTGTAAACCGCTAAACCGAATAAATAAATTGTTTTTCATGGTTATTTATCCCGAATATTGTCTCAGTATGTCTGATACAAAAGAGAAAGTGGAAACTATCAGTACACAGTTTTTGGGATGATTGTGTAACTGCGTAATCATTCTTATGTACATCTCAATAATGACACAAACTAGTGTGTGGCACTTCAAGTTGAATGAATAAAGGAATTACTATTGTTCATGACACCAATAACTGAACTCTAAATATTAGTTATATTTAATATTATACTAATTTTATATTATATTAATTTAATTAATATTTGTGTATAATAAATTGGCAGCTTAACACAGGAATGTACATGGAAACAAAAAGGGAGGGAGTTGTGATGTGAATGTGCTTGTATAACAGTGCTCATGACACTAGGGAAAAGTTTTCATTTGTTTTTATTCAAAAATAGCAGCTTTCCCACAGTGCTGGGCTTAAGACGGTTCCTCTTTTTTGAGAGGATTTCTCCTGCTTTTGAAAATATCCTCTCACAGGGCACAGATGAAGCAGGGGTTGCAAGAAAAACCACAGCAAGTTTATACAAGTTTGGATAAAGAAATTTGTGTCCAGTACTCCAGTAGCTATGTACGTAATCCAATTCCACAACACGATGTGATGAGGGAATCAGCTGTGTTTTGCTGCCCATTTTATTTCGAATCTGGCGCGAACCGGTGAACCAGTTCCCGAATCAGTCACGTGATACGGACTGCCCGCGAGGCCTCGAACGTCACTGCATACGTAATCAACGCAAGCCTCGATACGCGCTTCAGAAAAACGCCCCCGCGATTACCCGACGCGCGATTCGAAGCTTCGACACACAGGACACATCACTACTGCAGACACGGGCATTGGCAGACTCTGCTCCTCCCGACTGTAAACGTAAATTTAAAATCCATTTTTTCCTACGTTTTTCGGTTAGAATTTTCCATTTTTCTCCTCTTCGTTGGGCTATTTTTGGTACCCTAAAATACCGTTTATCAGTTTCTCTGGTCGACCTACTGGAGCATCCGTAAACACAACAGGACATAGGCATTTTGCGTACTGTCTGTCTGTGATTTTGCGCTTATCTTTTTCACTTCCGACCGCCAGTCAAATTTCGCGCTTTACGTCTACGTCAAATGAAACCTAGCTATTCAGGTTCGGCAGCCCTAAAGTACGCAGCCTTAACGGTCCACAAGGGCCGCGTACTCAAAGACCGCTAAGGCCGGAAGTGCGAGGCTTGTGAAATACCGGTCGATCTCCGTCGCGCTGCCCAGGTTGCCTAGCAACCATGATACTAACCGCTGGAAACGTTTCATACAGCTTTGTTTGAGAGAAATGAAGGAGAACATATTTTGTTCATTTGTTCGTTTGTTTCTACACGAGCTTTGTGTGATTTAATAAGTATCTGAGGCTGAGACCACATGACTGTAAAACATGATTGTTGGGCTTCATTTCTGTACTGAACAGTCATTTTAAGATTAGCTAGTAAATAACAATTATGTTGTTCATGAGACTAAAGTCAGTGTAAATATAATATGGCCAATATTATAGTTATTATATTAATCATTATTAGTTATTACAGCAGTGAACTTGAACAATTCACTTTTATTGTCACATGTGCAGGTAAATGGCCTGCATTTGTATAGCGCTTTTCTAGTCCATAGGACCCCAAAGCGCTTTACACTACATTCAGTCATTCACCCATTCACACACTGGCGATAGCAAGCTACATTGTAGCCACAGCTGCCCTGGGGCGCACTGACAGAAGCGAGGCTGCCGGACACAGGCGCCACCGGGCCCTCTGACCACCACCAGTAGGGGTTAGTATCTTGCCCATATTTGGCATGCAGCCAGGGTGCAGCCTGGGATCGAACCACCGACCTTCTGATTACTGGCTGACCTGCTCTGCCACCTGAGCTACACTGGTACAGCACATGTGAGTGAACTCTGTGTCAAACACTGAGCTTCAGTAAAGATTCAAGTTTCAGTTATTTATATTTCCCATCACCATAAATCTTCACTCAAAGACAAGAATCTTTTACAGTGTATAAATACGTATAGATGTATCATATGTAAGAGACAAATATTGTTCATTTAATTTGTTGGCATTACTAAATTTGGCTCAATGCTTACATATATGTGCAAAATGAAAATGTACGAGCTGTGATAACTGTTTCTGATAGAATGAAGAGTAGACTGATATATTAAATATTCCTTTATTGGGTGAGAAAATCAGACCATGTCATAACTGCTTTAAGTCATGTAACTACAGGGGCCCAACAAAGAATGGCCACGCATCATACTGATGTCTTCGGAAATTTATTTCTCTCTCTCTCTCACTCTTATTGTCTTCAGACACCGTGAAAACTGAAGAAACACAAAGTTTACAACATAAATGTTTTGAGCTTATCAGTCTCTCATATCAGTGTCCATAAACAGTCTTGTGCAAGCAGAACAGAGAAAATGCACAATAATGGATATCACAAAAATGTCCTCTCATTACCACTGTAGAACACGTATGCAACATTATACAAACAATATACACGAAACCATACCGTTTGCGCCTCTTGGACCACATGCAGAATAACATTAACGCTGAGGCTGTAGATGCATCGGTAGCCATGTATCCATGCTAGCTCCACAATGCCATGGTTGTGCTCTCAACCAAACTCTGGTCATGTGACAATTACAAACTTCACCTCAAACAAACTTTACAGCACTTTACATATTTAACAAACCCATATTTTGTAATCACATATTTTAGACATGTTTTTTAATTAATGTTAAACTTTTATCATCTTATCTTATAAATAAATGAACTAAATTAAGCATGAATTTATCACAGAAACATGAAATAACCAACTTTATTTTAACTGTCTCAGGGACAGTTACAAGTCATACAGAATAGATATCAGAGCCTTAAACAGGCTGACTTCTACTAAATGGGTCAAACTGGGCAGAAAGTCTACAAACACATAACATCCTTATAGAATATGATGTAACATTATAGATCAACTTACCTCAGAATATATAAAGCATATAAACAATCACAGCAATATGATACAACAAACACAGCAGTGCTACTGATCCAAAATACTCAAAGCTTCATATAACTGAAACAAACATTTATTTTTAGCTCCATTCTGCTGCTGATATATACTTTAGGTTTCTGAACATTAAACTTGTTGCTGCCTTTCATAGTGTGTAACCTGAAGGCCCTAAGTACTTTCTCCCACACTGAAAACACTGGAATGATCAAATTATTTGAACATTACCTAATAAGACTGATTCAGGACAGACAATTAATTATTTTAAACTTATCTAGCAGTCCTTCACAAACAGGAAACAGTCTGTCTATTCTCTCCATCTGTCAGCTGCTGCTGGCTCTTCCTCCTCCTCTTCCTCACACTGTTGAGTTTGTCCTGGTGGATCATCAGGGGTGCAAAGCCTCACAGATGATGTGCAGCAGTGGGTCCCTCAGTCTGTCCTCACTCTGGACACTTGCAGTCGTCACACATGGAAATCAAATGTGTGATAAGCTGCAGGATTCAAACACAAGTGTAACTTATAAACACATGTTCATACTTTTATTCCACAATCAGAGAGAAAGAAACAGAGAGAGAGTGCAGGACAGACAGGTGACAGTCTCAGGTGTACACACTGCTGCAAAACAGCACAAAAGAAGGAGGATTTAGTTTGTGTTATTACAAAACAAGAAGAGTTTCCAGATGATACAGTGGACACATGTGTGACTGCTGTGATTAAAGCATCTTTCTTTCAGCTTAACGAGTGAACCGTCAGCTCGTTCAAACACACGTTAAAGTCCATTTGGCTCGACACCACCGAACAGAGACAGCAATATAACACAGCTAACATTAACAGTGCAGTGAATCCTGCTTGTGCCGTGATATTCAGGACTGAAAACCGAGCAGCATCACTGACTTTCATCTTGTTGTGTTTGTGGATATATGACTGACTTTAATTATCAATAAAATGATCACATTCTCTGTAAGATTAAGGTCGACTACTGAACAGCATATATTTTAAAGTAAAGACTTTTAAATCAAGTTAGTACAAACATCACTAATGTCACATGACTTTGCCGACCATTATTTGCAGCATTACGGGCGGAGGATAGTCCTCCCCCTGCTGTGGGAGATGTTCACACCTGTGCGTCCAAACTGCAAATGTATGGAAGAAATATAGTATCATCAGAATCAGACACTGAATTTTTATCCTCCAAATTTCCCTGCAAAAATATTCACCTGCAAAAAATTCACCTGAAAAAAATTCACCTGCAAAAATTCACCTGAAAAAAATTCATCTGCAAAAATTCAACTGCAAAAATGATGAACTTTAATGACCCAAGCCAGAGCAATCAGCACCAGATCGAGTCGAGTGGCTCTCAGCCAATTAAATTACGCTGTTTGATCACATGACACCGTTAGCCAGCAGTGTGTTTCCTAAAAGAGAGCTGTTTAAAGGCGAGTGATTAAGTTTTTCTCCTAAATAGAGATCATTACAGAACGCCTAGTCCTATTTAAAATCCCAGTTATTTTTATTTTATTTTATCATCTACTCGAACTAAGGAAAACGTTTGACTAACTCAATGACAATTTCCATGCCTCCCATGCCTGACTGCAGAGGCAGTTTTGAATTTAGGAGCGCCAAGATGGCAGCGGCAAACCCTGGCGGCTCTCCGGTAAGTATATTGTTTTTCATCTTCAAGTTTGTCTTTTGAAACCTTAACTTTATTTAAATCCGTTGCTCACGTATAAAGTACACAGACGGGGTCTTTGCTCAACTCGTCTGAGGCGTGTCTCACTAAGCGCTACATGCTAGCATCCTGCTAACCGAGCTACCCTTTACATGCTGTGCTTTAGAAAATAGGATACTCGTTAAAAAAATACTCCGCAGATATTGATAGATAGACGAACACTGCAAATATAATGTTGGAAACGAGAACGGCCTTTGGTGAAGGGGTAAAATACACCATGAATAAAGCCATAGAGTTAATGGCTGCCATGGTTGCAGAACGGCCGGATTTAATGACAAGAATGGGGAAGAGTGAGGTGAAGTGAACCAAAGCCAGAAAACACAATCAGACAAGGCGGCAAAAGGGCAGTGATCTGTCCATCAGTATGAAGTTGGTGTGTGCTTTGGTGAACAAAAACTCCAGACCGGTAGCAGGAAGATGGGAGACTCGTGTTTCACTGGAATAGTGGTGAATTAAAACATCCTTTGTTGGGGACATGTATGGACAGGTGAGACAGAGGCAGACCAGACAGTGAAGAAAACAAGGCAAACATTAGAAATATTAAAACGGAAATATAGGATTAATATAACATACAATTTGGGAAAATGTAAGGAACGCAATGTAAATGATATTGTAAAGTCATTCAAACAGCATACTCTGATTAAAAGAAACATGTAATTGGGTAGGATAATAATAATAATAATAATAATAATAATAATAAACGTGTACAAGTTGGGTATGTATACCCAGAATTTAACAACTATAAAGTTGTAGCATGCCAGACCATCTTGATTGAATGTAACTTTGCTCCACACAAGTTTTTTGTTAGACATATTCATATTGTTATCTAATAAATGATACATTCTTAGATTTTATCGAACGTTAATTTATAAATTGTTTCTGTCTTTATGTGTTTGTTTCAGATTATGCAGGATGAAATTATTCGGTCAGCAGTTGCTGACAGTTGCTAACATCATCCAACCAAACTGCTGCTGTTGCTGCTGCGATGAATCAGAATACAAGGTACTTTAGCAAGACTTATGAGTTAATCCTACATTCAACTAAATGGACAGCTGGACAGGTTCATACAAAATATTAGATTAGGCCAATTGTCCTATACATATTTTTTGACCTAGGGGTGGGATTGATTGTGAACTGGAAAGGGAAAATTCTTTTTTTTTTTCTTCTTTTTTTTGCCTGTCCCATTTGGTTCTTTAGCCATCAGAATTGTTGTCTGAAGACCAACAAGGATACCCAATGGATTTACTTTGCCAAATGGATCATCGTGGCATTGCCATATTGGTCCATTTGATCGACCTTTGTTTTTAATTATTTATTTTATTTTATTTTCAGTTGTTACAGATGGGACAGACATGAGTGAGGGATAGGAAAGGGGAGAAAGAAAGAGGAAGGAAAAGAAAAACAGAAGGGGAGAGGGACAGTGAGAAAGGGGAAAAATAAATAAATAAAATAAAATCTCCTGGATCACCTGTTGAGAGAGAAAGAATAGAAAACAAGCAAAAAAAACCCAAAGCAACATACTAAACACAACACCATCGCATTAATCTAGCTAAGTGTAAACAGCAGTAAATACTAAATATTCAATGTTGTTGTGCAGCACGCAGGACAGACAGCGCACAATGTGCTTTGAAGTAGCAGCCAAGAAAGGTGTAATTTAAGTCTACGAGCAGTGAACATCCGTGTGCACACCTGTGTGGATCAGCGCGTTTGTATTCAAATGGTTTCCACATGTAATGGTCTGCAAGAGCATGTAGCGAGCCATAGCCCCGTCCCCCAGGGCATGAAGCAGGCATGGAGGAGATCCAGGCCCCAGACATCCAGAGGCCCCAGAGCACGAGAGCCCAAGGAGGACCACCGGAGGAGCATCCGTGCCACCCTCATGGGAAGGGCGTAGGATCCCCAGACGAGGCGTCACCCAGTAGCCACCGAGCAGAAGCTAGAGGGGGCTGCACCGGCGTGCCCGCCGGCTCTGCCGGCAGCCAGCTGCGCCAGAGTGAACTGAGCCGCAGGCCCAGAGGCCGGAGGCCCAGAGGGCCCCCCACACCCCGGAGGAGGCCTGACCGAGCAACAGGCGCCAGCAATGCACCGACCCCTGAGAGCATCAGTCACCGGCAGGGAGTGTGGTGAGGGGAGATAGGCCTTGGAGGGCCTGGGAGTTCCCAGAGAGGTGGAGTCTAAGACCCGACCTGACATATAGACACAGACAAACAGGCACACACAGACACAAACATGCGTTCCCACCCTCATGCACACATATACAAACACTCAGCACTCACCCAACGTAAGGACTGACATAAATGGACATGTACACACAATCACACTCCCCAAACATACTCTACACCCCGGGTCCAGGTACCCTCGCCCCCAGAGGGGGAAACAGAACCCAGACCCAAGAGATGTTACCCTTCCCCCCGGGGTGGAGGCAAGCAGACCGTCCCAGGCTCCACAGCAGCAGGGAGGCCAATCGGATAGCCAACAGCACATCAAGAAGGCTCAAGGCCTTCTTGATGTGGGGATGGTTTTCGCTCTGTATTGTAGCGTCCTGATCCTGATGACATCCAGTTTGTGCTCCAGTGGATGATGAGAGTCAAACCTTAGATACTGATCCATATGCGTAGGTTTACGGTACACGCCAGCTTTTAGATGTTCCGCATTACTGATGGAAATGATGGTGGTCTTCAATCAGTGGGTTTTGGTTAGTGGTTGTTGATCAATGGTCATGAGAGCTTTGCATAATTATGATCAAGGAACTGACTTCCCAGCCCATTGTTGATTCAGTGGGCTGGTTTCAGTCATTATGCAAATGTACTGTTTATAAGATTTGGGGAAACCTGCAGTCAGCTGAGACTGAAGAAGTCACCTGGATGAGTGACGAAACGTTTCTCCCACAAAACGCTACGTCCAGATGAACAGATTCAACTTTTGGAGATTTACTTTGCTGGATGATTGAGAATGCATCAAGACGAAATATTGTTTGCTCTGGGTCTAAACAGAGTGTGTTGTGTGTGACGTCTTCTTTTGCGCATGCGGGCCGCTTTGAGGGTTCACACTAGAGCGCGTTTGCTGTCGCATTTTATTTATAGTGTGAACAAGCAGACAAAAAAATCAGATTTGATCAAAAAATCGGAATTAAGCATTAAGACCTGCAGTGTGAACGTAGCCTAATTATTTTCTCCCCTCTCTCTGTGGGTGCTGAGTCCAGTGTCAGCTTCAGAAATATTCCCCTCTGAAACCCCTTGGTGTGAGGAACTTGTTTAAAATAAAACTGCTCTTCTCTCTGGGCTGAACCTTGACAGTTTTAGACAGCTTAATTTAACCGCAGCTATTTTATCTCTCACATGAAACTTTGAAATCACTTATCAACCAAACAGATCATGCAAAAACAAGAACAGAGAGAGGGAAAAAAAATGGTTTCAGACAAACACACACACACATGCGCACGCAGCAAAAATCATTACAGGACCAGTTGGAGTAGAAAGCTGAGAGACACATACTTACTAATCACACAGAACTGCTGAGGACCCAGTTCGCTCACAGATTTCAAAAGCCTTAGTGATTATTATCCAGCATTAGTATCTGAACCTGGAATCATTTCTATGGAAACTGAATTTTATGTAAACGTTAAATTTAATCTGATGCAATCAGGTTTAAACTCACGTTCTGTTATTCACTGAAAATACAGACATTTAGAACAAACTAAGACCATCTGTGGTAGAGGAAATGTCTGCTGTGACTGCATCACTCTGCTCAGCTTTGTTGTTATTCAGCCTCTGCATGTTTACCTCTGCAGGTGAGTTTTACCTGTCAGGGCCCTGTTTCAGGAAGCCGGTTTGGAAAACTCAGAGTGAAAAACGATACGCAGGGTTGAGTAACCCCGAACTGTCCAACCCGGAATATTTGGTTTCAGAAAGGCTGATAGCAATTAGTTCAGTCAACGCGGAGTTGCTTTAACCCCAAGTGAAGCGCGCGGACAGGATACATAAAGCCCTGATAAGCGGAGCACAGATTAAGCGAGTCACCATGGAGACGGAGGGAAAGAAGGCGCGGTCAATGTATTTCACAGCGCTTGAGGCCGAAATTCTGATGACAGCATATGCCGATAACATGCAAATTACGCGGAAAAAAGTAACACAGCCACAGCTGCAAAAGAAAGGGAGCATGCATGGCAAAACATAGCCAACAGAGTCAATGCGTGAGTGTTAATATAAACATTGATCTAGGGATTTCCACCCATTTAACACGTTATTTTATCATATGTTATTTTATTTGTTATTTTATACATTTTATTTTGTGATGTGATGTGAGCGCAGGTGCAACCCAACAGGCCCCAAACGTGCCTGGCAGCAAGTAAAAATGAAATATAAAAATATAGTCCAAACAGGTAAGGTGTAATTGTATTATGAGCCATAGTGCTTGGTCTGTTTGTCCCATGTAAATCAATTGCACAGTCACCTTTGCAGTGCTACTCATTCATTTGATAAACTCTTTACCATAATGGATTATTTTATAGTGAAGTTATTTTCCTACTGATTTTGCCTTCCCTCAGTCTTGGTTGTCTTTGAGAGCATAATGACAATGAAGTGTAAGGTGATTGGTATGTTTGTTAATTGCCATTTGGTCCCTTGTAAGTTATAAGTGACCTGTATAAACCTCATATTCTATCAGTTGATGGTGGTGGTGTACTGCATCTGGTGCAGCCTCCTGTTGAGCCAGACCAACATGCAGTTAATAATAATAATAATAATAATGGATACTTTATTGATCCCCATGGGGAAATTACTTGTTTTTCTCTGCATTTGACCCATTCACTCAGTGAAGCAGTGGGCAGCCCACTAAGCAGGCGCCCGGGGAGCAGTGTGTAGGGACGGTACCTTGCTCAGGGGTACCTCAGGGTAGCCGTTAAGTGGATTCGAACCGCCGACCTTCCGATCATGGGGCGACCACTTTACCTACTGAGCTATCCCTGCCCCTAATACTCCACAGATTATATGAGTGTACAGTAGAACAGCAATGTTGTTTATTTCTTTACTACAGGAAAATAATGATGGCGCCGGTGAGGTCGGCTGCCGTCACGACTGCTCCAACCACTTTTTCTTTGTCTTTGTTTTTTAAGTTAGTTTTCAGCGTTTCTAAATCGGCAAAATCATCACCATTGGGTACATTAGGTATGACAGTGACACTCTTGTTTCTATTGGTATACAATGTACTCACAATTCGAAGTTTTTAACTCCGGATCCGAGCTGGCCGAGTGAGATCTCGAGGGAGAACAAAGGGAAGCGGCGGCGGCCTAGAGGGAAGCGAGCCGGCGTCAGGAACAGGCTGAGAGCTCGTGCACACCGCACACCTCTGCCTAGCATCCTGCTCGCCAACGTCCAGTCACTGGAGAACAAGCTTGACGACCTCAGGGCCAGGATAAAGTTCCAGAGAGACATTCGGGACTGCAATCTCCTCTGCTTCACCGAGACATGGCTGAACCCAGCGGTGCCGGACCACGCCATCCAGCCGGCCGAGTTCTTCTCGGTTCACCGCATGGACAGGACACGGGACTCGGGGAAGTCAAGGGGAGGCGGCGTGTGTTTAATGGTGAACAACAACTGGTGCAACAGTGCGAACGTTGTTCCTCTCACACGCTCCTGCACACCAAATCTGGAACTACTGTCCATCATGTGTCGTCCTTTTTATCTACCTCGGGAATTTACATCGGTCATTGTAAGTGCCGTTTATATTCCACCACAAGCGGACACGGTCACCGCCTTATGCGAGCTGCATGAGGCACTCACACAGCACCAGACACAACACCGGGACGCTGCGCTTATTGTGACGGGGGACTTTAATAGCGCCAACCTCAAACGCGCAGCGCCGAACTTTTATCAACACATCACCTGCCCCACCAGGGGTGAAAGGACACTGGACCACTGCTACACTACGGTCAAGGACGGCTACAAGGCACAATCCCGCCCCCCGTTTGGCAAATCTGATCACGCCGCCATCTTCCTCATGCCAAAATACAAACAAAGGCTGAAACAGGAAGTTCCGGTTCAGAGGAAGGTCGCGCGCTGGACGGATCAATCGGTGGCCGCGTTACAGGACGCACTCGATGACGCAGACTGGGGCATGTTCAGAAACAGCTCCGACGATGACGTCAACGTGTTTACGGAAGCGGTTGTGGGATTCATCGGGAAACTAGCGGATGATACCGTGGAGACAAAGACTATCACAACGTTTCCCAACCAGAAGCCGTGGGTGGATAAAACCATCCGCGACGCTCTGAGATCCCGCACCGCTGCCTACAACACGGGACTCATGACGGGGGACATGGACCCGTACAAAGCCGCGTCATATAACGTGCGGAGGGCGGTGAAAGAGGCGAAGCAGCGCTACGGGAGGAAACTAGAGTCACAACTCCAACAGAGTGACTCTAGGAGCCTGTGGCGGGGACTAAGGACAATAACGGACTATAAAGCACCAACAACCGGTATGACGAACGCGGCCGTGACTCTGGCAGACGAGCTGAACACTTTCTATGCTCGCTTCGAGGCTGCAGCTAAGGTCTCCAACAATGCTAGTGTTAGCGGCGCTAACGGCTGCAGACAGGAAGATACTGCCAGCACCGGAAACGTGCTCGTCATCTCCGAGCATGAAGTAAGGAGAGCCTTCAAGAGAGTGAACACCAGGAAAGCAGCAGGACCAGACGGCATCCCAGGTCGTATCCTAAGAGACTGCGCATACCAGCTAGCTCCTGTGTTCACTGAGATATTCAACATCTCTTTATCTCAGTCGGTGATCCCCACATGCTTCAAATAGTCCATCATTGTTCCTGTCCCGAAGAAACCCCACCCTGCTTCTCTCAATGACTATCGCCCTGTAGCCCTCACCTCAGTAGTGATGAAGTGCTTTGAACGCCTGGTCAGAGACTTCATCATTTCTTCACTACCAGACACACTGGACCCACTACAGTTCGCTTACCGTCCAAATCGTTCCACAGACGATGCCATCTCTCATCTCCTCCACACATCACTCACTCACTTGGACACTAGAAGGGGGAATTATGTTAAAATGCTCTTCATAGACTACAGCTCTGCATTTAACACCATAATTCCCTCCACACTCACCACCAAGCTGGAGCATCTGGGACTCAGCTCATCTATGTGTCAGTGGATTTCCAACTTCCTAACTGGCAGACCACAGGCAGTAAGGATGGGCGGACATGTCTCAGCCTCCACCACTCTCAGCACTGGAGCCCCCCAGGGGTGTGTTCTGAGCCCCCTGCTGTACTCTCTGTACACATATGACTGTGTGGCCACTACCAGCTCCACCACCATCATCAAGTTTGCTGACGACACCGTCGTGGTGGGCCTGATCTCTGATAACAACGAGACGGCCTACCTGAAGGAGATTAGGAATCTGGAGAACTGGTGCCAGAGGAACAACCTCCTTCTAAACGTCAGTAAGACAAAGGAGCTGATAGTGGACTTCAGCACTAAGCAGGAGAGGAACTACCAGACCCCCGTCATCAACGAGTGCCCAGTGGAGAGAGTGGACAGCTTCAAATACCTCGGAGTTCACATCACGCAGGACCTGTCATGGTCCTGTCACATCAACACCGTGGTGAAAAAGGCCCGACAGCGTCTCTACCACCTCAGACGCTTGAGAGACTTCCAACTGCCCTCCAAGGTGCTCAGGAACTTTTACTCGTGCACCATAGAGAGCATCCTGGCGGGAAACATCTTAACCTGGTTCGGGAACAGCACCATGCAGGACAGACGAGCTCTACAGAGGGTTGTGCGGTCAGCTGAGCGCACCATCCGCTCCGAGCTCCCTGACCTGCACTCAATCTACAGCAGGCGGTGCTGGACCAAGGCCAGGAAGATCGTGAAGGACCTCAGCCATCCCAACAACAGACTTATCTTATTCTTTCCCAGTTAAATTTACCCTTCATTCTAATTTGTGTTGTACAGTTATTTCATTTTTAACCTTAATTTATATTTTATTCCTTCCTAGTTAAATTTACCCTTTTTAATTTTTCATATTTATTTCCTATCTTATTCATAGCCTTTTCCTTTTTTGTTCTCTTTAGGTCACGAGCAGTTGTCCAAGCATTTCACTACATATCGTACTGTGTATGACTGTGTACGTGACAAATAAAATTTGAATTTGAATTTTTGAATTTGAAACATTGACAGCTGTTACAGAGGAGGAAGCAACAGAGACACTTTATGAGGTTTACATCTTTTAATACTTTGTGTACAGGAAATACAGGCGACCAATAAAGCCAGTTGAACAAAAAATCTGTTTATTCTTCTTTCAACATGTTGAGGTGATGGGTCAAAAGAAATGATTGTGACATATGGTGTCTCTGACTGTGCTTCCATCTTGTATGTCCGTGGGAGGGTCAGGATGTTCATGGTTTGGATCACTGCTGATGTTTGGTTCAGAAGGACAGTGTTCTCCTCTAATTGTGGCAATGTTGTGAAGAATCACACATGCCACAATAATGTCACATGCCCTTTCTGGGGTGACCCTGAGTCTTTGCAGGCACTGGAACCGGGCCTTAAGCATTCCGATAATCATTTCAATTCTGGCTCTTGTCCTGCAATTAGCCAGATTATATCGCTGCTGTGGGCCCGGTTCAGGGTCAGGGTAAGGGGTAAGCAAATAGGGTAAACATGGATACCCCCTATCACCAAGCAAGTAGCCAGTGAACTCTCCTAAGACAGAAGGATACACTTCAGTTCAAATGTCCCTGAAGCAATTGGTCTTTATATATTTTAAAGTATTCTCAACTCACCATGTCCAAATTTTGTGCTCAGTGTACATTCACGGAATATTTGTGAGTCATGGACAGAGCCTGGCCACTTGGCTTCCACATTTGTGATAATGTTGGCAGCATCATATATGATCTTCACAGTGCAGAGAACACAAATTAGCATCCATTACTATAATGAAATAATTTGTTAGTTTGAAATGCTACAGGGAACTATGTACCTGTACATTAATGCTGTGGAAAGACTTCCTGTTCACATAGTCTCCTTCATTTACTGAAGGAGCAATGATTGGGATGTGAGTGCCATCTGTACAGCCAATCATGCCTGGGAACCCTGAAAATAAATGTAAAATTTAAGTAGTAGTCCAAGTATCACCACATCATAAATTAAGTTTTGGTCATCCTGATACCTGCAATTTTGTGGAATCCCTCTTTGATGAATCTTGTGGGTCTATGACCGGGGAACACCACAGACGAGTGCAGGAGACGTTTCAGTGCAACTGTAACATTCCTGACTGCCCGACAGACGGTAGCCTTGGAAACGTGCTCAGCGTCACCAATATTATACAGAAAGCTCCCGTTTGCAAAAAACCGAAGTGCAATACATATAATATGTAATGAACTGAGAGAATGTCCGCGATGTGTCACATGCGTAATATATGGCCTGAGGATGTTATCCAAATAACTTATAGATTGTGCTGAGATACGGTAATGTTCGCACAGGAAATCATCAGGAAATGATAAAATGTCCAAACGCGCTCTGATCACTCTCTCCCGGCGGAGAGCTCTGCGGAGAATTTGGGCTTCACGATCTACTGGCTCTTCAAGGAAGAGGCACGCCATGTCCGACTCTTCCTACTGTCAGGTTTCTGACAAAGGGGCGGAGACAGTCAGGGTTAGTTGTAGTAAACCTGCTAGGGGGCAGGTTAGCTTCACGGAGTGTGTCGTCATAGTGACTCACTGAGGCTTCATCTGAACTCGCTTTGTGAAACCGAAAACCCAGAGTTTTCGTTAACTCAGGGTATACTTACTCAGTTTTTCCACTAAACCGGCTTCCTGAAACAGGGCCCTGGAGATAAATGCCATTTCAATGATAGATAAAGACAAAGAAATTGAGTAGGATTATTTCATATTCATTCTGTTTGTCTGTGTGTGTGCAGGCAACATGAGCCTGCACACATTAATTTTGTGATAAGTTTATTGAAAATTCTCTGTGTGTAAGTACAGTTTAGTGCTGTCTGATTATCACTCTGATTGACTGCTGTAGAAGTGAACAGTGTTACTTTGACCTTTAATCTCGCTGCGCTGTGTTGTTTCCTGTTTTTCAGATCACAAAATCATCACAGCTGAGTCTGGACAGGACGTCACTCTGACATGTCAAGCTCAAGTTCACATCGTCATAGTTGTAGAGTGGAGCAGAACTGACCTGGAAGATGAAAAACTTGTCCTTTTATATCAGCATGGATGACTTGTTCCAGATTACCAGCATCCATCTTTTGAGAACCAGGTGGATCTGAAGGACAGACAGATAGCTGATGGAGACGTGTCTTTGATTCTGAAGTGAAGAATGTGAGACAAGATGATGCTGGAACATACGAGTGTCATGTCATCAAGAGAGCTGGAAAACCTTTGAAGCTCATCAGCGTCATCAATCTGAAAGTTGGTTCTCCAAGTGAGTGAGGAGTGTTCAGTGTGTTTGAGATCTTCGGCTCTTTTAGCTGCGCTGCCTTATTGCTCCTAAATAGCTCTGTTTTCACAATCACTGAGATCCTTCTATTTTAGCCTAGCTGTGAATGATCTGTATTGGTAGTGTCCCGATTCGAAATATTGAGGCAAGGAACAAACCAACACTGGCCCAGAAGAGTTCAGTCAAATGATGATTTAATGAGTACATGTGTGGGAAGATGTACACTGCAACTCATCAGCATAGATCTTCTCCAAACAACTCAATTCAGAATAGTTTTATTCATCTCAGGGTTCAGCCCCTTCTGCGTCACAAATGTACATAATTATGCTTAAGTTACAGTAAATCATCATGTGGCGGAGGTGTGGTCCGGCGCGTGGCTGCAGGGGAGGAGTGGTGCAGTGGGCTCAACGATCATGATGATAACGACCTGTGTGTGGGTGTATCTGTGCCTAGCGTGTGTCACACATCACTTAAAAATAGCTAAAATAGACAGAGATGTTACTCTTTCCAGTACTTTCTTCCATACATGGTAATTAAATTCATTCTCCGAATAGCCCCTGGGGACTTTACACTTTCTTCACTCTTCTTCTGTCACTTTTTACTAGGCAAGCTCAACTGCAGGTAGAAGCTAAATGAATTCAAGGCCTTTGCTTACAAAGGTCTACATTTAAATCATATTTGTCTGTAAGCGTGAATGCTGTTTTAACCTTCCATTGCTCCAAATCACCTTACACAATAGATTGTGAAGACATCGCGCTTCACAAAGCTTGAAACCTTCAATAGACTGAGAATCAACTCTTATGAGCACAACTACTGATGTGACGTTCTGTGGGTGGACAATAAACTGGACTGGTCATGCAACACAGAGCACCTGTATAAAAAAGCCCAAAGCCGACTGTACGTCCTCAGGAGGCTGAGGTCTTTTAACATCTGCAGGAAGCTCCTGAGGATGTTTTACCAGTCGGTGGTTGCTGGAGTACTTTTCTATGCTGTGGTGTGCTGGGGGAGCAGCACAGCAAAGAAGGACTCATCCAGGCTGGAGAAACTGATCAGGAGGGCTAGCTCTGTGGTCGGCATGAAGCTGGACACTCTGGTGACAGTGGCAGAGAAAAGGACATTAAAGAAACTGCTGGACATTATGGACAATGCTGGGAATCCTCTGCACACGGCCATAAACAATCAGAAGAGTCTGTTCAGTGACAGGTTGCTTCTCCCCAAGACAAGAACTAACAGACTTAAAAACTCCTTTGTCCCACACGCCATCAAACTGTTTAACTCCTCTCTGGAGGGGAGAGGGAGGGGAAACAGGAGGACAAAGGAGGGGGGAACAACTAAGCTGTAGTGCCTCTTCACCTCACTGTACAATACCTTGTGCAATACTTTTTGTAAATAGTCAACAGTGCAATAGACTCAATACTTGAAATGTGCAATCCACTTGTATTTTTATTTTTTATTCCTATTTATTCTATTTATCCCCTTTGTATATTTTATTTATATTTGTCTCTGTATTTATATGTGTGTGTGTGTGTGTGTGTGTGTGTGTGTGTGTGTGTGTGTGTGTGTATATATATATATATAACTGTAACTGTAACTTCGGTCGTTGCTGTGCTTTTTGGAAGTCGAATTTCCCAGAGGAACCCACCCGAGGGATTAATAAAGTTCTATCTTATCTTATCTTATCTTCTGTATCGAGGCTTCGAAGCTTGTGTCGAGTAATGGAGGGGGCGTTTCCGCGATGCGCGTATCGAGGCTTGCTTCATTTATGGGAGGAGCTGAAAATGATGACGTCCGAAGCCTCGCTGCCCGGCTGTACCACGTGACTGGTTCATGAAGTGGTTCGAACTTTGCCGTGAGATATGACAGCGATATAAACCCCTCAGACTTCATTCAAAATGTAGGTGTTTGATGGAGAGTTGCAGTTAGTGAGAGTTTGGAGACAGTTTGGAGGTTTATGAGAGTGAGGAGAGAAAGTCTGGAGAGAATGGAGCCAGCTAAGAAGAGGAGGATGTCCTCCCCTGTGTGGGAACATTTTGATCTTATTCCTCCCAACAAGGTATGTAAATTTCTACAGAAGATGTATTTTCATAATACTGATGGTGCAATACAATTTATGTTAAGCTGTCTGTACTTTTGTACAAAGTGAAGTGTTTGCTATGTGCCAGGGAGCTGGGATATAACAACAACACCTCATCCATGCTTAGGCACTACAGAGCTTTGCATGAGAATAAGGGGAACACCGATTGTGGAGCAAGACCAGGTGAGCCATCAAATGCCATGATAATATAGCATGCAGTAATGTTACTAAATGATATAACAATATTATACAGCTGTTATAATTTACGTGTTTGATATTTATATTTGTGCTTTATCTTTATTGTCTTTCCTCAGGAGAACAATCTCAAATAGATGAAGACCTGGTTAGCATGGTGATTGAGGACTCCCAGCCATTTAGCATTGTGGAGGACAAAGGATTCAAAAGATTTGTTAAATCATTAAATCCTAGCTACGTTCTCCCCACTAAAGGTTATAAAAGCAGTGAAAATTTAGTTTTTACAGAATAAAATGTGAACAGGCAGGACTGAGGCTCAAAGCCTCAGTGTGTAGCTGTCCATACCTCAACGTTACAAAAGCACAACCGCTGTCCACACCCCAACCACACCTCACCTCACAGTAAATGATCATTTCCATTTTAAGCATTTCCAAATAATCATTTTCCATACTGCCAGTATAAATATACACAGTATACAGCCATCACTACAATATAGATGTTTTACACACTCCTTTTGTTGTTGACATTTACAGGCTGTGTGCAAAAGGCCACACTCTTCAAATTCATGCCAACTAATATTTTTATGTCCAGTAGATGTCTTACTAGAGCAAATGAAGCTTTAAGAAGCTTTGCGCTGGGATGAACCAATTGGATGAAACGCTTCAGTGCTTCATGAAGCTTCATCTGCCGATCACTAAGCACAACATGCAAATGTGTGTATACAATGATTATGGCTGCACATGCAATAAAAATGTTAATCTGATGCCAGTAGCTGTGATAAACAGTTTAATGCAATTTATTGATAAAGTTATATTATTAATGCAGTAAAATAATTCCTTTATTCCCACTGTTAGCAGTGTTTGATTTAGTGTTTTCATAAAAGCCTATTTCTTGTGTGTATATTAGTGCTCAGAAGAACAGACATGTGGTTTAAAGCCTAGACAAAAAAAAATCCTCCTCATCAACAGAAACTGAAGTATAGCAGAAAGCTTTGTGAGCTTCTTCTGGTAATATCCTAGTAATAGCAATAGTAAAAACTAAATTTTAAAGTGTCTTAATACATGCTCAATCAAGCAGTTAAGTAAATCTCCAAAAGCTGATTCTGTTCATCTGGACGTAACGTTTTCAGTGGGAGAAACGTTTTGTCACTCATCCATGTGAATTCTTCAGTCTCAGTTGACTGCAGGTTTCCCCAATCTTATAAACAGTACATTTGCATAATGACTGAAACCAGCCCACTGAAGTAACAATGATCTGGGAGGTCAGTTCATTGATCATTAATATACAAATTCTCATGACCATTGAGAACAACCACTGACCAAAGCACACTGATCAATGGCCATGAGTAACATTCACAGAGAGTTGAAAGACATTCCCCAACTCTCTGTGAATTGATGACACAAGGCCCACACAGACAGTGCGTAAATCATGGGAGGCCACATCACGGACAGGAACAGAGACACAGATGGGCCGTTTAGACAGGAATAGGAATCCGTGGGAGGAAGTTGTATCCCCATCTACAAGACCACGCAAAGGAGGTATATGCTCTCTGCACTGGTATGTCATCCTTTAGGAGACACAGATGGGCCGTTTAGACAGGAATAGGATAGGAATCCGTGGGAGGAAGTTGTATCCCCGTCTACAAGACAGCGCAAAGGAGGTATATGCTCTCTGCACTGGTATGTCAACCTTTAGGTTTATCACCATTTTCAGATCAGGATTACAATCAATATTGTTCCCATCCCACTCAAAGACGCTGCACTCATCAAACAACATTCTCTGGACAATCTCTTTTTGTTCCTCTTCCAAATGATCAAGATTCACTGGCGGATACCACGACATTGGGACAGGTCCGGCTGACTCCACCATTATCTTGCGAACTGTTATTGCAGGTGGGCACTCGTTTGAGGCCTCAACCTCCACAATACGTTCAACTGGCTGTAAGGTGCCCAGGGCCATCTTGCTTGTCAAGGTGATATCATGTTTGGTGTCATTACTTAGAGCAATGGTGATGTATGGGTTAGCTGGATTCTGTATTTCAACTAACCCCGTCAAGACATCAAACCGCTTTAGGGCCTGGTTGCCCTCATCAGCCTCAAACAGCACTGAACAATCAAGTGGATTCATGGTTGATGGAACGGGGCACATTAACCAGGTGACCTGTTCAGGAGGGATAATCACATCCCTTTCAACTGTTCTCAAGTACCCTTGTGTAATGTTTGGCTCTACTGTCTGAATGAAGCTTCTGACCACCTCACCATTCTCAGGGGAAGACAGATGGCATTACACAGCAAGGTAACAAGAGCAGGTATCAACTGCTCTAGTTGCTCCTCAACGATCTGTTCCAAGACATTGAAACCGATCAATGGTTTGTCCACAGGCAAGGTACTGACGAGGACCGGAATACTGACGGAGAGGCTGGGGTCTTCACCCCCCGATAAGTAGATCATGATGGGTACCCAGCCATCAAATGATATGGTTTCCTCGTTGACTGCGCAAACTTTCAACTCATCAATTTCCTTGATGATTTCAGACAGAGGTTGCATGACTAAGTCAGGCAAGTATCAGTCTTTCCAATGTTTACTTATGATGCAAACTTGAGCACATGTGTCAAGTACTGCTTTCACTGCTAAGCCATTCAAATTGCAATGTATGAGAGCTTTATTACTGATTAGCTTAGCAACTGCCCCACGTTTAGTGTGGGGTGCCATAACACCAGACGTAGCGAGTGCCTCACCCTGCTGCTGGTTAACTACTTCTGATGTGACTGGCGAGGGGAGACTTGGTTTGCTACTGTTAAGGTTAGGTTGGGTCCCATATGAAGAGGACCCACTGCTTCAACCCTGTCACCCGGTAGAGAAACTGCTGTGGTGTCTCACTTTCATCTTTTCTGGCACACATTAATTCTTGAAAGAGTTCTGTACTATTTTTCTCTCTCAGGTGGGCATGGAGAAACCCCTTCAGTTCAAGTACAGTCAAATCGTCTTTATTGATTAACATATCTTTAAAAGTTCCAGGCCTTAATATCCTGAGCGCTCCATGAACTATCTCTGCATCAGGGAAGCCTTCTCTGCGTCGACCTCTTGCTGACCCAGGCCCGCTGGACCCACCGTCTTAGCAACCATGGATCAGTCTCGGCTCCAACTTTCAGCTCGCATCAGCTCCCGTCCTGGTCCCAGATGTCATTTTTGGATCAGTATCAACTGCAAGGCGTCGACAATCCTGGACGAGCCCCCAGGATTTGTTATGGGTCCCAAGGATGAAGACCATGATGACAAATATGTTACCTTTAAAAGCAGGTGAAGAGCGGAGTAAGGAAGACACCATGTGTCTCTGTATTCCTCCAGATTGTGTCTGAGTCTGATTTATTTCACACAAACAAATGCTATATAAACACTACCATGAGCTTTCAATATATAATTCAGCAGGTTCATCATTCACATCAATTACATTTACTTATATCCTCAGTGAAATATACTCTCTTTACTGGTTCATTTTCTCTAATTAACATCTTCTTTCATAACAGTTACTTTCCTTACTCATATCAATAAACACATCACATTGTCTTCTACAGTGTCTTACTGGCTAAACAGTTCAATAACAGTGTCAGTTTTGGCCGGCGATCATAGGTTCTGTCCAATAATATCCCTGGTCTCCATTAAAATCAGCAAAACAGTAAATATATGACTAGGGATGGATACCGGTATCCGGTGCCATGATGGCACCGGTTCCTACATAAACGGTAGTAACCAGACAGAAAAGCAGCGCACATTTCGGTGCTTTATTTCGGTGCTTTATTTCGGTGCTTTTTTTTCCTGAGCTGTGATACACTTTAGATTCTAACCAATCATTATACGTTTCCGAGGATAGTAGGCGGGTCCAGGTACGTACGTTCTTTTGGATCAGAGCTACAGATTAAAAATGCCCAAGGCGAAGCGGTCAAAAGTCTGGCTATACTTCACAGCAAAAGATGCAAACTCAGCAGCCTGCTACAAGTGCTTTAATCAGATACTGCAATACTGTCAAAGGAGGTAACACCTCAAATCTGATGAAACGCCTGGTGACGCATAGCGTTTTTTTAAAAGCCGAGAAATGCGCCGTATTTGATAGCTTGCTGAGACCTCACACCGTGTACATCTACTGAAGGTGTGGTGCCTGTTATCGGACCTGGAATTAGCAACATCCCCCAAAAACACGAAGAGTAGAGTCCTGGCCCCTAGCCCTGCCAGTGTAGCAGAAATGATGACGGACGAAGATGGCAGCAGCAGCCGTTCTTCTCTGCGTGAGTAGCTTAATGTTGTTCGTGTGTAATTCACGTTGAGTACGCTAACCATCTTATTACATTAATGCATGTAAGGTGAACTAGCAAACATCATCATAGCTACATGAGTATAATTCCCTCGAAGCACAGGCAGACGCAAGTGGTTTTCTGTCACTGGTTTATTTGAAGACTTCTCTCCAAAGCTACCGTGAAAACTATACAGCATTAACAAAATAAAACTCGGCGTAAGACACAGCACTAAAAATAACACTGTACAACAAACACGATTGTGAGGAGAAAATTGTTAGAAGGCAAAGAAACTTACAACTTAGATATCTATTTTTTTACATGCGCATGGGCGGTCACTGCTCAACCGATGTGACACAGAAAAACCGCCCAGGGCATTCAGAACATCCTTTATTTATACTTAAAGCAAGTTTCCACAGCAGTAGGAGTGGCATGTATGGAACTGATAATTTTTCCTTAGAAGGAGAAAACCTTTCGCTTATCTGCTGAAAAAGGAGGTACCTTTGTATGTATAGAAATTCAGACATTCCCATAAAAGGAGAGAGAGAGAGAGAGAGAGAGCCAGCTTGTCTGTTAAAACAGGAGGTATGGTATCGTATGTCACCGCATTCCTCTACACCTATGGCTTCAATCTCTCTTCCTGTGTTGGTTCCAATTCACAAGCTCTCCTTCCTTTAAATGAAGCTACAACTAAGCATCATCACAAAACTAAAAAATCTCTCATCAACGATAAATCAATAAATACCTCGTTGGCTGCATGCTGCAAAAAGGGAATTAGCTGCCGTTCTTCTGAGGTTTCCTTTAACCGTTTAACTGTGTGGTACCTCACAGGGGTACCACAACAACATCATCCAGGTAGAAAACAGCATATGCAATTTGAGGAAGCAGGTACCGCTCCATGAGGTGCTGAAAAATGGCCGAGGCTTCAAATAAGCCAAACGGAAGTGTGACGAATTGGTACGAACCATACAGAGTGGAGAAGGCCGTTTTTGTCTTTGGACTCCGCAGATAAGGGAATCTGCCAGTAAGCGTTGGTTAAATCCAGCATCATAAAATAAGACAAGCAGTGCTTAACCAGTCCAGGTCAACTCAGGCATTGGACAAGCATCAAACCATGAGACCTTGTTCACTTTCTGATAATCATCACCAATGTTCCCTCTAAACTGCGCGTGTGCTCAATTGCGCACTGCTGGCACGGTCTCTGTGCAGAAAAAATCCGTGTTGCACATAAAATAAAATTCTAACCGGAATTGAAATTAAAGTGAATACGTTAACAATTCTGTTTTGCAGTGTTAGTCAGTAAGTGACTGGCTGCTCCAGTATGGGATTAGAACAATGGCACCTCATCCCATAGTCCAGCCAATCACGTGATTCAAATTCGTATATGCGCAGCTAATCAACGTCGTTGACAGGCTATGACAGCGTCCTTATGTGCCGAAACCGGTGTTTTAGCTAGCAAAGTGGCGTGGCTAATGTGGAGTGAAGCCACGTTAATGACAACGTGTACAACCATTGGAGATGTGAGCAGGACAGATGGAACAAGTGACGTAAAAAGAGTGGACTTTATACCAGGTTTCAAATTGTGTTGATAGGCCACATAAAAAACAGAGTTGTGATTAAAAAAAAATCCAGTGTTTGGTTTTCTTCCAGAATATTGTTGTTTACATTTACTGGGGGAAGAAATGGTAAAAACGTCATTTTATAAAGAAAACGTTATAAAGCACTCTCCGCCTGTGAGCAAAGACAAAACCAAAACACCCCACCCTTTCCCATTGGTCAAAAAATGTACCATGCTGACCAATCAAAACATGGCATTTGGTTGTTAAGAAACGGAAGTTGTTAAGAAGAGGAAAATTTAGGAGTGACGGCAGTGTTTTGAGATGTGAGATTTGCAACGTTTAGCGCAAATCTTGTATAGTTAGTGTGTAGTGTAGTCAATAGTTTTGTTGTGTGTGTCAGAACAATGAGGCGGCTGCTAAATGTTACAGGAGTGATACATCTCCTGTTGTCAGGCCTGCAGGTATCAGGCTTTTGATGTTCTCCTTTATCTCATAGTGGACAGAAATTATTTTTTGGAGAGGCACAAATAATTTGTGTGGCATCAGATTTGATGCAGAACACCTGATTGTTCTGTAAATAGTTTGAAATGTTTGTTTAAAAAAAATCCCTTAGCAGCATTTTTAGGTAAACAGCTGCAAAAATCTTTGTTGTTTGCAATACTCAGTAACTTTTTTGAAGAAGTAACTATATAATTAATTGCCCAGCATTGGTCTTTATATATTGTATTTTGCAGAGAGAGTTACAAAGTTTCAAAGTGGTGCTCCATGAGAGTCCTGTAGACGAGCAGCAGCACAATCCTGCATTGCAACTGCAAACCGCTGTTGCAATGCAGGAACATCTGCTTTATTGGAATGTGTGAGATGTTAACCACAATGACTCTTAAAAACACTGTCTCAAAGCTTCATGCCAACAGCATGTTTTTAAGAAAAATCAAACATATTTTCTTTCAAGATCATTTTAGAGTTTTTAATGAGCTGCAGGATCCTTCTTCAGTGTGAGTGGAGAACAGTCAAGTCGCCTCCTGTGATAAACCTCCACATGTACCACTGAAAACAGTTAAATTAGTTTGAATCGGAAATAATGGGACAAACTACTTGTTCTGAGACCATTTCTTTATTTTTCACACCAAACTGTTTAATAAGATAAACTCTACACAGACTTCATCAAATATAACTAACACTTTAACATTATCAGGATTTCATAATACAAACTTAAAATCAACAAGAAAACAGCTGCAGAACATGTGGAAACCAGTTCAGCTTGAGTTTCAAATATAACTAACACTTTAACTTTCAACATTTCTTTGCTGCCACTGTGAATAAGATTGTGTTCTTTGCCTAATTGAATAAAGGTTACACTGACTCACTGCTCCATCTTCTGGTACAAACAGGCATTACATGGAAGTACAGCCCAAAACCAGTTCAGCTTGAGTTTCTTTTTTTCTGGACATAAAGTCACAGCAGGTGTTGTTTCAAAGCTGGTGGACAGATTTAGTTCATTTTGGAGGTTTTAAGAGCAACTGCTGTGAAAATATTTGTAGTTTTGGGAGAAAAGGATTTAAGAGAAGATTTTACAACAGCAAAAGGTTAAATATGAATGAAGGATTGAAATTTAACAGAGGTAACACATTAAATGAATACATTAAAAAAAAGTTAATTTTGGAAACACTAAGAAAGTTCAAATGAAAGAAATTGAAATATATATCCATATCTGCAATTCTGATACATTATTAGTTTGGTAAAAAAGACATTCCTATAACTTTAATAATACAGTAACAAGTACAACTACTAAACACTACTGTGTCCTAAGGGAACAAAGATTAAAATGTAACAGGGATAACATTTTAGAGAATTAAAATCCCTCAAAGGAAAAAAATAAACTTGATATGCATATCTAGACATGCAGCTTCCTAAATGTAACATTCAGGATTATTCACTGCAGGTCCAGAAATCAGAGCTACCTCATCAGATCCAAGTGTGGCATCAGCTGACACTCTTTACAGGAGATTCCATCTGAACTCTGTGGAGCCTGATCTCAAGAATCAGAATCAGAATGGGTTTATTGCCAGATGTTGAGGTTTACAACATTAGGAAATTGCTGCGGTGCTTCAGTGCAGACAATAAGAATTAAAGTGCTATGTAGAAAGAAAGATATGTGCATGAGATATACATGAGATATATACATGAGAATAAGAATTATGAGTGCTACGTAGAAAGATATATACATGAGTGCAGGTGGTGATCAGTGCCAAACATATATACATGAGAGTAAGAATTATGAGTGCTACGTAGAAAGATATATACATACATATATACATATATATCTCAAGGTTTTTAAGTCTGACCCTGAAACCAGAAGAGGATCTTTCTCTCTCTTCAGATTCATTGTGATCCAGTGATTTCAGTCCTGCATGATCAGGCTGATGTTTGCACAGAGCAGATAATGAAGTGAAGGTTTTTGCACATTGGTAACAGTGAAACAGTTTATTTACAGCGTGGGATCGTTTGTGTTCGGAGTATGAACTGAGATTCCTGAAGCTCTTGTCACACTGGTCACAGCTGAAGTTCACTTCCATGTGTGTACGTTCATGTTTGTTACGATGACCTGATTGTGAGAAGCTTTTGTCACAGTGTCTGCACTTGTATGGTGTCCCTCCTGCAGTGGTGAAGGATGACCCACACTGGTCACAGATGTGCTTTTTGACCACAATGTGGAAGAGTTCATGTTTTTTAATGTACTTGGTGTGTGGAACCCTCTCCCACATTCGTTGCAGTAGTTCATTTTGTCTCCAGTGTGGCTACGTTGATGTGGTTTTAGGTCCCGTTCGTGATTGGAGGTTTTTCCACAAAGGTTAAAGAGAAACGCTTGCCCACCACCACAGTGACGACAGGGTTGAGAAATGGATCAGTGTGCTTTGCTCCACTCCTAAACAAAGACATTGTAAGTCAGGGAATTCCTTCAACGTTTTTATCCTGAACGTCGCCTGAAATAAAAAGCATCTCTGCCAACGTCCAATTACATTTTACTGTTTACACTATAAAACTCAGGTTACTTCTTCATTTTTCCAAACAGTTCATTCAGTATAACTCCATAAGTTTACTGATCAGACTTTTTCCAAACAATCAGGTTAAAATTACAAGATAAAAAATCAATACATCCTCACAGTAACTGCACTTGTAGAGTTACTTTCTGGAGTGGATCTGTTGGTGTTTTTTCAGCTGATTTGGAGCTTTAAAAGTCTTCTCACACAGGTCACATTTATAAGGTCTCTCCTCAGTGTGTTGTTGTAACTGTGCATCTGTTGCAAACAGTTTCCCACACTGATCACAGCAGGAAACATCATTTCCAGTGTGAATCCGTAGGTGAATATTTCGGTACCGTTTGTCACTGAAACTTTTTCCACAAAAGTCGCAGCTCTACGCCTTAATTCCAGAGTGGGTAACTACATGCCTGTGTAAGTCGCTATTTAGAGCAAAAGCCTTACCACACAACTCACAGTTGTGTGCTTTAAGTCCACTGTGGATGAGTTGGTGTTTTTTTAAGGTTCCAGCCCGGGTAAAAGACTTTCCACACAAGTCACAGCTGTAAGGTTTAACTCCACTGTGGATGAGTTGGTGTTTTTTCAAGTGTCCAGCCTGGGTAAAAGACTTTCCACACAAGTCACAGCTGTAAGGTTTAAATCCACTGTGGATGAGTTGGTGTTTTTTCAAGTGTCCAGCCTGGGTAAAAGACTTTCCACACAAGTCACAGCTGTAAGGTTTAAATCCACTGTGGATGAGTTGGTGTTTTTTCAAGTCTCCAGCCTGGGTAAAAGACTTTCCACACAAGTCACAGCTGTAAGGTTTAACTCCACTGTGGATGAGTTGGTGTTTTTTCAAGTGTCCAGCCAGGGTAAAAGACTTTCCACACAAGTCACAGCTGTAAGGTTTAACTCCACTGTGGATGAGTTGGTGTTTTTTCAAGTGTCCAGCCTGGGTAAAAGACTTTCCACACAAGTCACAGCTGTAAGGTTTAACTCCACTGTGGATGAGTTGGTGTTTTTTCAAGTCTCCAGACTGGGTAAAAGACTTTCCACACAAGTCACAGCTGTAAGGTTTAAATCCACTGTGGATGAGTTGGTGTTTTTTTAAGGTTCCAGCCTGGGTAAAAGACTTTCCACACAAGTTACAGCTGTAAGGTTGAACTCCACTGTGGATGAGTTGGTGTTTTTTCAAGTGTCCAGCCACGGTAAAAGACTTTCCACACAAGTTACAGCTGTAAGGTTTAACTCCACTGTGGATGAGTTGGTGTTTTTTTAAGGTTCCAGACTGGGTAAAAGACTTTCCACACCAGTCACAGCTGTAAGGTTTAAATCCACTGTGGATGAGTTGGTGTTTTTTTAAGGTTCCAGCCTGGGTAAAAGACTTTCCACACAAGTTACAGCTGTAAGGTTGAACTCCACTGTGGATGAGTTGGTGTTTTTTCAAGTGTCCAGCCACGGTAAAAGACTTTCCACACAAGTCACAGCTGTAAGGTTTAAATCCACTGTGGATGAGTTGGTGTTTTTTCAAGTCTCCAGCCTGGGTAAAAGACTTTCCACACAAGTCACAGCTGTAAGGTTTAAATCCACTGTGGATGAGTTGGTGTTTTTTCAAGTCTCCAGCCTGGGTAAAAGACTTTCCACACAAGTCACAGCTGTAAGGTTTAAATCCACTGTGGATGAGTTGGTGTTTTTTCAAGTCTCCAGCCTGGGTAAAAGACTTTCCACACAAGTCACAGCTGTAAGGTTTAACTCCACTGTGGATGAGTTGGTGTTTTTTCAAGTCTCCAGCCAGGGTAAAAGACTTTCCACACAAGTCACAGCTGTAAGGTTTAACTCCACTGTGGATGAGTTGGTGTGTTTTTAGGCTTCCAGCCACAGTAAAAGACTTTCCACACAAGTCACAGTTGTAAGGTTTAACTCCACTGTGGATGACTTGGTGTGTTTTTAGGTGTCCAGCCTGGGTAAAAGACTTTCCACACAAGTCACAGCTGTAAGGTTTAAATCCACTGTGGATGAGTTGGTGTTTTTTCAAGTGTCCAGCCTGGGTAAAAGACTTTCCACACAAGTCACAGCTGTAAGGTTTAACTCCACTGTGGATGAGTTGGTGTGTTTTTAGGCTTCCAGCCACGGTAAAAGACTTTCCACACAAGTCACAGCTGTAAGGTTTAACTCCACTGTGGATGACTTGGTGTGTTTTTAGGTGTCCAGCCTGGGTAAAAGACTTTCCACACAAGTCACAGCTGTAAGGTTTAACTCCACTGTGGATGAGTTGGTGTTTTTTCAAGCGTCCAGCCTGGGTAAAAGACTTTCCACACAAGTCACAGCTGTAAGGTTTAAATCCACTGTGGATGAGTTGGTGTTTTTTCAAGTGTCCAGCCTGGGTAAAAGACTTTCCACACAAGTCACAGCTGTAAGGTTTAACTCCACTGTGGATGAGTTGGTGTTTTTTTAAGGTTCCAGCCTGGGTAAAAGACTTTCCACACAAGTCACAGCTGTAAGGTTTAACTCCACTGTGGATGAGTTGGTGTGTTTTTAGGCTTCCAGCCAGGGTAAAAGACTTTCCACACAAGTCACAGCTGTAAGGTTTAATTCCACTGTGGATGACTTGGTGTGTTTTTAGGTGTCCAGCCTGGATAAAAGACTTTCCACACTCATCACAGCTGTAGGTTTTCTTTCCTTTTCTTCTGTGAGGTTTGTCGGCCTCCTGAGAGCGCTGACTTCTCGCTCCATGTTGGTCCTGCAGTGACAGAGATACAAACAGAGGCAGTGAGTGAAATGCAGTCGTGGAACAAACCGAAACTCCCTTCATTGGTTGAATCAAACATGTCAACAAACACATTGTTGGTGTGTTTCCACCACCTTCTGGTGGCAGTATCACATTACAATGATGTGCTACAATGAGAGTTGTAATGAAAATGACATTATTGAAGAAATATTGATCAGCAGAGAAAATCTTTTACGCATAAGAAATTTCAAGTTCAACTGATGATATTGTTGTTTCAATGTGTGCTTATAAAATATGATCTTTGTATTTTCTTGTAACTTCTGTTACAAGAAATTAGAACTCTGAACAATATTTAAACTCCATTCAGAGTTACATACCATAAAATAATACTTTATGATTAACATAACAGTTTGATTGCTCTAATTACCTGTATTTACCTTGTGACATATTACAGGGCAAATTACATTCTGGGTACAGTTACATCACAAAACATCAACTGTGAACACCTTATGTTACCGTGGCGTTTAAGTCCATGGGAATTATGAGTATCTACTCCCAAATTCCCATCCGGGCTACATTATTATCGGTTCATGGTATCGCTTAACTTTTACGAGTATGAGTACACACACATTTTACAGTATCGGCCCCGATACCCGATACCAGTATCGGTATCGGTGCATCCCTAATTGTAACTGTGATATTTTTCTCACCTTTTGTGTTGAAGTCATTGATTGTTTCCTCTGTAGTGGCTGAGCTGAGTCCAAATGGATGAAATTGTTCCTCCGTTGCACCACCAGACTCTTCTCCTCCTGTTAATCACCTGGGGGACACACACACAGCAGGATTTGTAAAAAGAGTTTTGATAAACACAATGCTGGACAGCAATGCTGTCATGTACACAAATACAGTGGGGCAAAAAAGTATTTAGTCTTTCCTTTATCCTGGTGCATGCTTGATACGGCACATGTGCATTCAGTGCTGCCATGTCAATCATGTTATAAAACACGGCAACTGGCCAGCGCCATTCTTTCCCAACCTGGAAGCAACACGAGGCAGCTCGTGTATCGATGTTACCAAACAAAGGCGTCCAGCCTGGAGAGCAGCTGTGAGACGAGCTGACGTGCAGTTCTATTCCATCTCCAAATATCTGTTGGTGCTCCAGACATTTTCATTCCGGTAAGTTCTAAATATGTTCATATCAATCTTTATAGCCTATTAGTTTTATTTTCGATGCGCTCTGAGCTCATAGCAAATTAGAACAAACATCCTACTGAGTGATTTTGCAGAACTACCTTCTATTTATAGAGTTGCTAATTATTTGGCATTATTGCAGCAAACCAGCCTATTAAATGGATGAATCACATCGTGACTGGGTTCCAGTGCTACACAAGGGACCTGCTTCAAACATACCACCATGCCAATCAGATTACTTCTTCCATGTGAGGGTGAAGAGGTGACCCTTCAGGATAAGATGGTGAAGGTTTGCTGCGTTTGGTGAACAGTGTGATAATAAAACCAGGGAAAAATGAAACCTGCTCCTGTTAAATATTCTTAAGTCTTGTGCTGTTAAAATTGCTGTATTTTTTCAAAAGATACAGTAAATAAAGTAATGTTTGTAGTGAATGATATCATGTAAACACTCATGATTTTGTGTAAACATTTTGTCATTTGTAAACTATAAAATCATTTTTCTTCTTTGGCTCTCAGCTAAGGCGGTCGCACTTTTCTCCTCTCCTCCTCACCCTTATCTTCCCTGCTTAGCCTCTATGTCCTTGTCTGTTTCGTGTGCATTACTTTCCCTGGAATAGACTCACACGGTCGTTCTCTAAAACCTAAAAGAGAATTATGGATTTGATTAACTGGTCTCTGAATGCTATTGACACCCTTTTCTCAACGAGAAGTCTGGGCTCGGGAGAGCCCGAGTGCCCTGGAGGGACTTTCCCTGCCGGATACACGATGGACGGGTGGCAGAACTGGAGAGTCATGTGTCTGGCGGGACTGTCGATCGAGGACGCTGAAGATATCTATCTATTCGGAACCATGATAGCAGGGTTCGTGCTGATCGGAGTTGGCTTGGCCCTGGTTTATCGGAGAAATAAGAGAGCGGAACCGGCTGTTCAAACCCCCCCCCCCCAAGGCTGCCCGCTGGAAATGAAGAGATGAGACGAGGCGCGACCTCTCACAACGAACGTAATATGGTCAACACCTTGGAGATGCTTACAGCTGCTGTGAAGGCTCAAAGCAACAACATTGAGCGTATGGGGGAATACATCAGAGAGAGGCCTGCTCAAAATGAGACCCTTGAGCGACAGCTGGACGACATCACGGAACGGATCGCTGCAGCTTTGAGGTCTCAGAATCAAAAGAATGGCAACACCATGGAACAGAAGTTTGATACCAAAAAAAAAAAAAAAGAAGTTTGATACCATCATGGGGAGGATCGTGGCTCTCCAACGGGAGATCGAGAGGCCAGTGTCGGAGTGTTAGGGCAGCCAAAAATTCTCCTGGGCTGCTCGCATGGAAATTTACAAAATCAACATTGAGATTGCGGACCCCCATAACGGCGCCAGCTGCAGGCCCAAGGCTGGAGCCGAACAATCACTCCCTGATAACGACTGTGTTACGGCTATTCTTCCCGTCCCATGCAAGGACACCTGGATTGGCTGGAGGACTGTTTACTTAGCCTGATAGGCCGAAGGACACTGTCTCAGCTAAACTATGGACACGCACACACACACACTTACACTGATAAGCTGTTCTCAAACTGTTCTCCCACTAGGAGCTCAGTCTGAGTGGAGTTTTTTTTTCTCCTCCTCTTACCTCATATAGTGTATTTTCGTTGTTTTTTCCTATCAGCCTACCTTCTGACATGTCTGCCCAATGTGATGCTTGTGTAAAGTTGGTCAGAAGGTTCCTTTGTGAGTGCGCATGCGCCATTGGCGTGCTGCCTGCTGTAACCCCTAATTTCCCTCAGGATGAATAAAGTATTCTGATTCTGATAAATGCCATGGATTCTACACTGTAACTGATGTGATGTTCTATAAGGTGGTTTCAATAAAATTAAAAAAAGAGGCAAAAATTAGTTTGTTTCTTTATTCAACTTTTGAACAGTGGGACTCAGTCAGTATATATTCAGTAAATGCAAATTATTTACATGGCAGTGCACTACAGGCATAAATCTAGACCCCTAGATAAAACATTATGGGTCATTCCCACAACCCACAGCTTTACTGTGTACCAGCACAGTATCCAATAGCGGTGACAACTCCTCCAAAGTAGCAGGTGGGATTTTTCTTTTTTGAGGACGGCTCCTTTTACCTTTCAATACAGATGTTCTGTTTATGTTTTGAACAAGAGCCTTTTTTTTGTGGCAGCTGAAGATGCAGGTTCATCTGTAACAGTCCTTATGCCACAGATCAACATTGTTGCTTCTACATTAAACAAAAGAGCAGCGACATGGGTGCAGGTCTCTGCGACTCCGGCCATACAGCTGCAGTGGGCAACTTCAACCTTCCCTGTGATGCTCACAGTGACCCATGGCTGCGATGCTGGTTCATTCAGTCTTTGAGAGTGCAGGACCTGAAACACACACAGACAAAGTTCATTTAAAGACAAGAACTATGAGCCAAGGCCGTCACAAATGTGTTTTATCTACTTTATCATAAATGTAACAAAGTGTTTAGAAAGTTAGCACATACATGTAATTTTTCATTTGTTTATGTGTCCATCTATAGAACGCTGCATGTTATAGTGTAAATCTGCCTGTTCTCTGTCAGAAACCTGCCTGCAGAAAATGAACCTAAAGTATGTAATGCAAGGATGTCATCACTTTAGAGATGGAGAAAGCATAAAGTGACAATTATGAATCACTTAATATGATAAGGAGATTCTGCAGGTCATTGATCAATGTATAAAACTAAAATAAAATGTATTTTTAGTGACACAGGATACAAACATGGAAGCAAGATGTATAATTAGGATTATTTATAATAAATATGAATAGTGCAATTTCTTTAACCATAAAGAATAACAATCCTTCAGGACAATGTCACATCAATGCACTGAACTCACTATGTTATCCATCTAACAGCCTCCACATGTTCTCACTGTAATTTCCCCTCATGAATGAATTTATGCTGCACTAATGTGAATGTTTGCAGGGAAATCAAACGCGTTTCACTCGCAGTACTCGAGCTGACTTACCTGTGTTTGAATGACGACTTGTACGCGCTGATTCCACAGACAAGGTCTGAAAATATGTCAGGCTACGTCAGTAGCGGTTGGTCTTCAGGGTTTCTACTCCACGGCCGTATTTCATACGGGTCCACATTTCCAATGCACGCTATTTTCTGCAAGTACCGCCGCTTCGCCTCTGGACGCAATCGGTCTCTATACAGTTCATTCTCTTTTGAGCTGCTTTTAAGCATCTTTCTTGTAGTCGTCGTTCCAACACAGTGTGTTTGTTTTGATTCGTAGACCCCGAAAACGACGCTGCGCTCCCACAATGCTTTGTGGCGTGACGTCAACTCCAAAGCCCTATGAAGTCCTATTCTACAGGCTGATTGCCCTTGTCACTACCCGATCCGTACCGGAAACCCGATCGGTACCCCGCATGCGCAAATCTTACGTCACTTCCTCTCTTTGCCAACATTGCGACATTCAATATGTTTGAATGATATGGTTAGCGCCCAGTTAGCTCCTAGCATTTCTCAGCAGCTCTGCCTCCTTTTCGACTACCAGGACATTTAAACAATGAATAATCCGTATCCGCAACAAATTTTTGCTTTTCTCCTCAACAGAAAGCGTTCCCCGATTGAACAACAGCGCCGTAAAATAAGAAGAATGGTGCCTAATGACAGAGTTAATAATACAGACTTTATAATATGTCACGTGAAGATTCAGAAGCCAGATGAAGTGTTTACTGGCAATTGACAGTGATAGCGGACATTATCATCACTTTTCCAACAATCCTCTCCACACCGACAAGCATAAACACACTCGATTATCACTAAATCAAATTTAACACACGTTTGTAATGACGCTAATTCAGTTTACAATAGGGTTCATTCGCTCAGTCAGCAGGTGGCGGTGTCCTCGTACACTGGGGAGTACACTGCCATTAAACGAACAGAAGAAGAAGAAAACCCCTGCACATGCGCGGTATGGATCGGGTAGACCCGATTTGTACGGTCTGACTTTGCACATACGCAGTAAGGATCGGGAGTCCCGATCTGTCACTATCTTTTAATTTTTTTATTTTTGTCTACATTATAGTAAATGTTTCATTATCGGAAACATGTTAAGAGATACTTGTTATTTTTAACATCTTAACAGATACTCTGACCTGTAACTATCGTAAAATGCTTCGACCGGAAGTAGACACCTTTCGCACATGCGGGGTACCGATCGGGTTTCCGGTACGGATCGGGTAGTGACAAGAGCACCTGGCTGCAGCCACTGTGGAGCTCCACAGTAACCGGATACACGTGACCTCCACACTAACCGGAAACACGTGACCTCCACACTAGCCGTAAACACGCATGGATACCGTGGAAGTCATGCAAGTTGATCGCAAAGGTTGGTTAAGTCTTTCTTTTACTTTTTTTGCGTTACAAAAACATTCCTCCTTATTTTAATGTTTTTTCATCGTGCTCCATGGCAGAGAAACACACAGATATGCTTTTTCCTGGGCCTGGTTTAAGTAAGAGAGCTGGATTAACGGCTTCTGTGGGCGAGAAGAAGCAAAAAACACATTTTGCATTAGAGTATGATTTATTGTTGGCGTCAGAGATGCAAAATAACGAATACTTCAATACTGTACTTAAGTAGAATTTTCTGGTATCTTTACTTTACTGCTGTACTTTTTTGTGCCTACTGTATACTTCTTTATACTTCTACTTCTCACATTTTAGCACGCGTATCTGTACTTTGTAATGCGTACATTTGTAAATCAGCCCCCCGCACGCGTGCTTTGGACGCAAGATTACTTCAATATTTTGTACATAAATTATATTTTAGACCCTGTACTTCTTACTTCGACTTGACTAAAAAGTCGAGTCAGTGCTTTTTAAACAGAGGTATCTAAACTGTTAGCGTCAACACTGTAAATTTCATCACAAACAGATTTATATATTTATCAATACTTCTATTCGTCATTCTTTTCTGTACAGCTTTTTTATTGCCCAGATTTTAGTTAGCCCCTGTTCAATTGACTGTTATATGTCAATAGAAACATGTCTCACAAATTAAAGTGTCTTGTAAAATATTTGTGGGTTTTTTTCAAGAATTTTCTTCCCAAATCTATTACATGCCAACTGTAAATTCTTATTTCTGCTAAAACCTTAACTTAAATGTATATATGGTGTTTATCTGTTTCTCTCTCTGTTTTAGATGCACATATCAATCCGGAATTCGGGCTTAAAGCCAGAATTGCAGGAATGCAACACGTGTTGCAGAGGACTCTTTCACTGCCCTCTGTGCCCCACTTTCAGCCCTACTGTCAGGGCAAAGATTGAGGAGCATCTAAGTGTGCATATAAAAAAATGCTTTGCCTTTCAAAGGTATGTTTGTATTAAATATACTTTATAGTTATAAATATGCACTTTTTTTAAGCACTTCTGCAGTATCTTTGTTGACATGAAAGTTGCTGTTGATATTGTACAGTTCAGTGCATTCATCTGCAACAAAAATAGTGTTTTTATAAAATATATTTTTATTTACTTTTCACCACTTTTCTTGACATAACTTTTGTGATCCATACCATTTTGCTTTCATTATTGAGGTTGGCTTGGATGTTTTTGTTAACATGTACAATCTGATTGTTAGACAAATTGATTGCATTCTATACAACTACATTTAAATTACATCTGTTTGTTTGTTTGTTTGTTTTTTCTCTTACAGATAAAATGATATGCCGGTGCAGGCTGGCTTGCAGGACAACAGGACACTTTCACCGCCCTGTCTGTAAGATTACAATCATACGGCGTGGGGATATGGCAAGGCATATATTGTCTTGTCAGCATTCTTCAATGCCAAGTCAGCCACCATTATCAGGACTGCTCCCCGCTGAACTCTCCGAGGAGACCCATATTCCTCCGGCAGTACTCTTCGAGGAGCCCCATCTCCCCCCCCAAGGTTTTGTCTTCGGTATCTGAACCATTTTCTGAGTCTTTGTTAGAACATTCATATGCTCCACCCTCTGTGTTCAATAAAACTGCAGCTGATGGAAAGTCCATGAAAATGACATGCCCTCACTGTGGCCTTACTCTTCGTAGCTCTGGCAAGCTATTTGCACACTGGAGAGAGGAAGCCAAAGCTGTGCTTGAAGGACAACACGTGCCAATTTTCAGACTGAAAAAGCGCAAGTTCCAGGAAGTCAGTCAGGTCAGTATTCACTTTAAACAGTAGTGTAATTACATGGTTAGTGACATTTGAATAACTGTTGTAGCGACTTCCACAGTCGCTACAGGCCGGGGCTGGAGCCTGCCTATTTGCCTGACGCGCTGTCAACTTTACGCAATAATGCGAGAGATGGAATTGTTTGCTTGTTTATTAAAGTGCTTTGAGAGTTTACAGAGTAATATCATCAGCTCCTGATTCAGACTCTTACAACGTCACAGGCTCTAATAAACGAAGCGAAACATGTAGTGCAGCGGTCAACAAAAACTACGGCTACCGAGCCCTCCTCTCTGTCAAAATCAAAACCCATGAATGACAGACTGACAACGCCCATTTATGTCACCGCTAGCACCCACGTGACTCCCATAACAACCAAACAAATAAAAACCCAGTGATCATCAAAATTCAATACATTCAATTATGGCTCCTACAACTGTTAAAAAACTGTTCTGCAACAGAGAAATAACTGTTTTCATCCCCATTTGCCTGACACAGGAGCCAGCAGTTGTTGAAGATCTGTGTCCTGCTGTGCAGTGGGTTGTCCAAAATAAGGCACTTTTCCGTGGACATGTAACAATGCCAAAATATCTGTCCTTAAATCAAGGGGACCAGCAGAGGGTCTTAAGAGACATGTCAGAGGAAGAAGACACTGGAGCAAGGGACTTGTTCCTCGTTGTTTTTCAGTTTGCAGAGGACATGGAGCTCTTTTTGAAAGCATGTGCTGATGAGCAGGGGCTAAGGGTCAGTGCTATGACATGTAATGGACAAATGAAGGCACTGGCTGTGTTTGTTTGTTTGTTTAATATGTTGTTGTTTTTTTGTTTTGTTTTTTACGTAGTACAAAATTCAAATTAAACTTATTTCAAAATGTTGTTCACTTTATTCTGTGTCCATACTTATAATAAAGGATTACAGTGTAACAGCATTAAATGTAACAGCATTTTTTTTTGAAGTTGTAATTTCAAAATAAAAAGCTTATTGTTGATATTAACAG
This sequence comes from Maylandia zebra, assembly GCF_041146795.1. NCBI lineage: Eukaryota > Metazoa > Chordata > Actinopteri > Cichliformes > Cichlidae > Maylandia > Maylandia zebra. Next base: position 2,272,476 of record NC_135169.1, on the reverse strand, counting down.
TAAAGAATTGTAATCAATAATATTTTTATACATTTTAAACATTAACACTGGGCTCTATCCTGGCCAATTGTGGACACTTCACTTATTCTTTTTTTTGACTACTGGGCCCTATTTCAGGAAGCCGGTTTAGAAAACTCAGAGTGAAAAACGATACGCAGGGTTGAGTAACCCCGAACTGTCCAACTCGGAATATTCGGTTTCAGAAAGGCTGATAACAAGTAGTTCAATCAACGCGGAGTTGCTTTAACCCCAAGTGAAGCGCGCGGACGAGGATACATAAAGCCCTGATAAGCGGAGCACAGATTAAGCGAGTCACCATGGAGACGGAGGGAAAGAAGGCGCGGTCAATGTATTTCACAGCGCTTGAGGCCAAAATTCTGATGGCAGCATATGCCGATAACATGCAAATTCCGCGGAAAAAAGTAACACAGCCACAGCTGCAAAAGAAAGGGAGCATGCATGGCAAAACATAGCCGACAGAGTCAATGCGTGAGTGTTAATATAAACATTGATCTAGGGATTTCCACCCATTTAACACGTTATTTTATCATATGTTATTTTATTTGTTATTTTATACATTTTATTTTGTGATGTGATGTGAGCGCAGGTGCAACCCAACAGGCCCCAAACGTGCCTGGCAGCAAGTAAAAATGAAATATAAAAATATAGTCCAAACAGGTAAGGTGTAATTGTATTATGAGCCATAGTGCTTGGTCTGTTTGTCCCACATAAATCAATTGCAGTTAGAGGCTACATTAATTTTCTTTCTGTAAGCACTTTTTGAAATTATCTGAGCACATTACAAGTACACATTTGCTTACTCTGTATGCTCAAATGTGGCCCGTTATAGCCAACAGAAAAAAAGCGGAGGCCCGAAAAACAGGTGGGGGTCCTCCACCACCACCACTCACAGAGGCTGAGCAGTTGGCCCTCAGCCAAAACAGTGGGCGCCCTGTGGCCGAAGGCATCTCTGCGGGGACATCCTCTGAGTCAATAACCCCGCAAGACACAAGTGCCTACATAAGAGGTAAATTCAAAATAATACATGATGTGCATACATCCTTTCTTCACAGTCACCTTTGCAGTGCTGCTCATTCATTTGATAAACTCTTTACCATAATGAATTATTTTGTAGTGAAGTTATTTTCCTACTGATTTTGCCTTCCCTCAGTCTTGGTTGTCTTTGAGAGCATAATGACAATGAAGTGTAAGGTGATTGGTATGTTTGTTAATTGCCATTTGGTCCCTTGTAAGTTATAAGTGACCTGTATAAACCTCATATTCTATCAGTTGATGGTGGTGGTGTACTGCATCTGGTGCAGCCTCCTGTTGAGCCAGACCAACATGCAGTTGTGAGTAATACTCCACAGATTATATGAGTTTACAGTAGAACAGCAATGTTGTTAATTTCCTTACTACAGGAAAATAATGAAGAAACATTGACAGCTGTTACAGAGGAGGAAGCAACAGAGACACTTTATGAGGTTTACATCTTTTAATACTTTGTGTACAGGAAACACAGGCGACCAATAAAGCCAGTTGAACAAAAAATCTGTTTTTCCGTCTTTCAACATGTTGAGGTGATGGGTCAAAAGAAATGATTGTGACATATGGTGTCTCTGACTGTGCTTCCATCTTGTATGTTCGTGGGAGGGTCAGGATGTTCATGGTTTGGATCACTGCTGATGTTTGGTTCAGAAGGACAGTGTTCTCCTCTAATTGTGGCAATGTTGTGAAGAATCACACATGCAACAATAATGTCACATGCCCTTTCTGGGGTGACCCTGAGTCTTTGCAGGCACTGGAACCGGGCCTTAAGCATTCCGATAGTCATTTCAATTCTGGCTCTTGTCCTGCAATTAGCCAGATTATATCGCTGCTGTGGGCCCGGTTCAGGGTCAGGGTAAGGGGTAAGCTAATAGGGTAAACATGGATACCCCCTATCATCAAGCAAGTAGCCAGTGAACTCTCCTAAGACAGAAGGATACACTTCAGTTCAACTGTCCCTGAAGCAATTGGTCTTTATATATTTTAAAGTATTCTCAACTCACCATGTCCAAATTTTGTGCTCAGTGTACATTCACGGAATATTTGTGAGTCATGGACAGAGCCTGGCCACTTGGCTTCCACATTTGTGATAATGTTGGCAGCATCACATATGATCTTCACAGTGCAGAGAACACAAATTAGCATCCATCACCATGATGAAATAATTTGTTAGTTTGAAATGCTACAGGGAACTATGTACCTGTACATTAATGCTGTGGAAAGACTTCCTGTTCACATAGTCTCCTTCATTTACTAAAGGAGCAATGATTGGAATGTGAGTGCCATCTGTACAGCCAATCACGCCTGGGAACCGTGAAAATAAATGTAAAATTTAAGTAGTAGTTCAAATATCACCACATCATAAATTAAGTTTTGGTCATCCTGATACCTGCAATTTTGTGGAATCCCTCTTTGATGAATCTTGTGGGTCTGTGACCGGGGAACACCACAGATGAGTGCAGGAGACGTTTCAGTGCAACTGTAACATTCCTGACTGCCCGACAGACGGTAGCCTTGGAAACGTGCTCAGCGTCACCAATATTATACAGAAAGCTCCCGTTTGCAAAAAACCGAAGTGCAATACAAATAATATGTACAGAACTGAGAGAATGTCCGCGATGTGTCACATGCGTAATATATGGCCTGAGGATGTTATTCAAATAACTTATAGATTGTGCTGAGAAACGGTAACGTTTGCACAGAAAATCATCAGGAAATGATAAAATGTCCAAACGCGCTCTAATCACTCTCTCCCGGCGGAGAGCTCTGCAGAGGATTTGGGCTTCACGATCTACTGGCTCTTCAAGGAAGGGACACGCCATGTCTGACACTTCCTACTGTCAGGTTTCCGACAAAGGGGCGGAGACAGTCAGGGTTAGTTGAAGTAAACCTGCTAGGGAGCAGGTTAGCTTCACGGCGTGTGTCGTCATAGTGACTCACTCAGGCTTCAGCTGAACTCGCTTTGTGAAACCGAAAACCCAGAGTTTTCGTTAACTCAGGGTATACTTACTCAGTTTTTCCACTAAACCGGCTTCCTGAAACAGGGCCCTGCACTGCAGTGGACCAAAACAATGACACGGGTTTGATCTTAAGGATCTAATAGTTGTGTGTGTTGTGCATGACATTGCCACACAAATATGTATTTGCAAGATAGAGTAGAATAAATTATGACGCATGAAATATTACATAGGCTGCAGTGAATTTCTGTTGATGCAGCCTATTGAGCTTTAAGTTTCCCAGTCAAACTTAGCTTTGACGCACCTGCTAACAACACTTTTACTCTTTTACATTTCATAACAAGACACCATAGCCAAAATATTAACAAAATATATATTATTAAAAAATTCAAAGCTGCAGCACATACAGCAACAAACATCGTTAGTAAATGTGTCCTGGAGTTTATGCAGGTGCAGAAAGTGCTGCTGCTGTAAGTAAGCCTAACAGCTTACAGATCACTTATTTTTCTGGAAAGATGGTAGGAAAGGCATCACTGCTCATTTCTACAGTCTCCCAGATCTTGGAATACAATCCCTTTGTACCATGAAACCACTTCGCAGTACTATGAGTCCACTAAAACCTATAAAGAGAGTGATCCTGGAAGAACTGGGGCACACACTAGTGACCTCAACAATTGCAAGACAGCCTTTTCCCCGATGCTCAGATGGGGAATAAAAGGAAGTTTCATGAAAACATTAGGACTTTATCACCGTTTTATCTGAAAAGTTAATGGTAATATATAACCTAATTGGCTATAAAGAGTAAAAAATTTAGATACAATTTTGATTTTGATGAAAAGGACTGGTGCTATTTTAAAGAGTCACGTCGGTAAAAGTGGATAAATGTTTTAAGAAACATTTTATAGCATTTTGTGAACATACACAAAAAGTGGCCATTTTTGGCAACAAACAAGCTGAGAGAGTTTTATATTTTTGGCTCTCCTTGAACAAAAATAATAGTGCATAATAATCAATGTTGATGTTAATCAATTAGATGTCCCAGACTCTACTATTAATAATACAGCAGCCCCTCGTTTATCGCTGGTGTTACGTTCTAAAAATAACCCGCGTTAGGTGAAATCCATGAAGTAGCCAACTTTATTTTTTACAATTATTACAGATGTTAAGACTGTAAAACCCCTCACTACATGCTTTATACACTTTTCTCAGACAGGCATGAACATTTTCACACTTTTCTCTTTTGTTTAAACACTCTTAGAGTTCAAACCTTCGTAGAAACATAAGTCCAGTATTATGGAATGAAACCTAAAGGTGCATTTGAGGGTGCAAAACGTTTCGTCGGCATTGTTGTGTTTGTTTGGGAGAAAACTTCCAAACATACAGTACAGCACTTCAGAGTTACACTGCTAGCGATCGAAGATTTATGTAAATTCGACAAGCTAAACGCATTCTGTACTGTACAGCAGGAGTCCCCAACCTTTTTGCGCCACAGACCACTTTAATGTCAGACAATATTTTCAGGGAACGACCTTTAAGGTGTCGCGGATAAATACAACAAAAGAATAAAAAAAAGAAACTGTGGTATTTTGTAAATGTAATAATAAACGTGACTTGAGCTGTGTGCCAATAACAATGACAGTGACATCCTCCTCTCTGCTTCTTAACGCTATCTGGTCGCTATGGTAACGCGTAAATAGTTCTTTCAAAATAAGACACACAACTACAACCATACATTTCACACCGGAGGATCAACTCTCGCGGAACGGTACCAAAAGACTCACGGACCGGGACCGGTCCGTGGGCCTATTAGGGACCGCTCCTGTACAGGAGACACTGGACTAGATTGATTGACAATGGTCTACAGCAATCAGAACGCACAACGCGATGTACTGTAAAAAAAATAAAGAAATCAGCGAAACAGCAAGTGTCACTTTTGGCCACGAACAATTTAGGGGATGGTGAATTTTTTTGAACAAACCCAGAGTGTTAAAACCCCCCACTTAAAACCATTTTTATTTCTCAGCAGCATCAATAGGGACAAAAACGCAATTTAGTTTTCGATGTCAAAGTCGATTTAACCGAAGTTACGTGTTTCCGGTTACTGTGGAGGTCACGTGTTTCCGGTTACTGTGGAGCTCCACAGTGCCTGCAGCCAGACCCTTCTCGGTAGTGACAGCCCTCCCCCACGCTTGTACCCGTGGCTTCATGTCCTGGGGGTTGGCTCTTCTCCTGCCCTGCACCCTTTGTTCATATTCAAAGACTATTTTTCTGTATGTATTCTTACCCCATAGCAACCGCCAGATTATAATGTTGCAGACAATCACAAACTCTACAGTCTGTCTAACTCCAGTGTATACCAAGCAATCTATTATTCTTAACAGCAACAACATAAACTGAACCCACATTAAAGTTGGCTCGGTGCTTACCTTTATATGAGCCCACAAACCGAGAGAAACTCCGTGATGAAGCTGAAAGTCTTAAGAAACAGATCAGGGAGCAGAGACCCACGTGGTTCACGCTGATCTCGGCTACGATCCAGGACACAAGGGTGTGCAGATCGATGCAGAAATTAATCCCAACGTTGGCAGTGGTATATGTTCCTGTAAGTTTACTACTTTACTCCCGTTTCATGAAAAAGCAGCTCTCTGCTCGACTCCTCTCCTGCACACACACTTTGCTCCGCCTCCTTTTCCGGCTCTGCTGTGATTTGTTGCTGTGCGGTCACGTGACTAAGCAGACCAACGTAACCATGTGGGGTGTTATTTCAAAAGTAGCGCCTATCTCCTTTTCCTAAACTCTTTTTCTTGCCCTCGTTGGAAACGTCATCGTGGGAAGGAGATTTGCTAAGGACTCAGGGAAAGAGAGGACCGGTGCTGAGAATTGGAACAGCCTTAGGCTGTATCCCAATTCAGGTTCTGCAGCCCTAAAGTACGCAGCCTTAACGGTCCACAAGGGCCGCGTACTCAAAGACCGCTAAGGCCGGAAGTGCGAGGCTTGTGAAATGCCGGTCGATCTCCGTCGCGCTGCCCAGGTTGCCTAGCAACCATGATACTAACCGCTGGAAACGTTTCATACAGCTTTGTTTGAGAGAAATGAAGGAGAACATATTTTGTTCATTTGTTCGTTTGTTTCTACTTTGTGTGATTTAATAAGTATCTGAGGCTGAGACCACATGACTGTAAAACATGATTGTTGGGCTTCATTTCTGTACTGAACAGTCATTTTAAGATTAGCTAGTAAATAACAATTATGTTGTTCATGAGACTAAAGTCAGTGTAAATATAATATGGCCAATATTATAGTTATTATATTAATCATTATTAGTTATTACAGCAGTGAACTTGAACAATTCACGTAAACAATTCACTTTTATTGTCACATCACATGTGCAGGTACACTGGTACAGTATGGAAGAAATATAGTATCATCAGAATTCAAGTATTTTTAGACATTGAATTTATGACACTGATTTTTTATCCTCCAAATTTCCCTGCAAAAATATTCACCTGCAAAAATTCACCTGCAAAAATTCACCTGAAAAAAATTCACCTGCAAAAAATTCATCTGCAAAAATTCACCTGAAAAAAATTCACCTGAAAAAATTCGCCTGCAAAAATTCAACTGCAAAAGTGATGAACTTTAATGACCCAAGCCAGAGCAATCAGCACCAGATCGAGTCGAGTGGCTCTCAGCCAATTAAATTACGCTGTTTGATCACATGACACCGTTAGCCAGCAGTGTGTCTCCTAAAAGAGAGCTGTTTAAAGGTGAGTGATTAAGTTTTTCTCCTAAATAGAGATCATTACAGAACGCCTAGTCCTACTTAAAATCCCATTTATTTTTATTATTTTTTTTATCATCTACTCGAACTAAGGAAAACGTTTGACTAACTCAAAGACAATTTCCACGCCTCCCCTGCCTGTCTGCAGAGGCAGTTTTGAATTTAGGAGCAGCAAGATGGAAGCGGCAAACCCTGGCGATTCTCCGGTAAGTATATTGTTATTTATCTTCAAGTTTGTCTTTTGAAACGTTAATGTTATTTAAATCCGTTGCTCACGTATAAAGTACACAGACGGGGTCTTTGCTCAACTCGTCTGAGGCGTGTCTCACTAAGCGCTACATGCTAGCATCCTGCTAACCGAGCTACCATTTACATGCTGTGCTTTAGAAAATAGGATACTCGTTAAAAAAATACTCCGCAGATATTGATAGATAGACGAACACTGCAAATATAATGTTGGAAACGAGAACGGCCTTTGGTGAAGGGGTAAAATACACCATGAATAAAGCCATATAGTGAATTGGCTGCCATGGTTGCAGAACAGCCTGATTTAATGACAAGAATGGGGAAGAGTGAGGTGAAGTGAACCAAAGCCACAAAACACAGTCAGAAGAGGCGGCAAAAGGGCAGTGATCTGTCCGTCAGTATGAAGTTGGTGTGTGCTTTGGTAAACAAAAACTCCAGACCGGTAGCAGGAAGATGGGAGACTCGTGTTTCACTGGAATAGTGGTGAATTAAAACATCCTTTGTTGGGGACATTTCGGTGTAAATGCATCCATACAGGTGAGACAGAGGCAGACCAGACAGTGAAGAAAACAAGGCAAACATTAGAAATATTAAAACTGAAATATAGGATTAATATAACATACAATTTGGGAAAATGTAAGGAACGCAATGTAAATGATATTGTAAAGTCATTAAAACAGCATACTCTGATTAAAAGAAACATGTAATTGGGTAGGATAATAATGTTAAAAAAACATGTACAAGATGGGTATGTATACTTGTAGCCAGAATTTAACAACTATAAAGTTGTAGCATGTCAGTACCTTACCCCATCCATTATATCCACACTTTCAGAAAAGGATATGGTCAATATCTTTACAAATACTATCTAAACTTAAACGGGATATTCCCTCTGCTTCTTCTGCTTCTCGTATACACCCTCAGGGTTTGTGATCAGCCAGCGGCTGATATGATCATTAATCCTGTAAAATAATATTCTTTCGGTTTATGAATCTGTTTGCATGGATTTCTTAATCCGTTTCCACTGTTAGCAGAAGTTGTGCATGCAGTTTTGGTGTGCTGCTCTCCAAGACTACAAGCTGCGTTAAAGTTGGAAGTAACTGGCCGATGTTCCACTGTTAAAAGACCATCTGTTCATCAAGAAATGACCAGGTGAAAAAGTCATAAACTAAACACTCTGCATGAGCATGGAATTTAGGATGCAACTTTATATCTTACCTGCTCTACACTCAGGGCTTGAATTACAACAACAGTCAATCACATAAAAAATTATACTTTTGGTAGTTCTGTGTCTCTGTCTCTCTCCTCCAAACCCAGATGGCTGCTGGTACTGAACCGGGTTCTGGTTCTGCTGGAGTTTTTCCTCTGCACTGTCACTTCATGCTGCTCAGTGTGAGGGATTGTTGCGGTTGAGTCCATATGTCCTGCGAACAACTGCTGGGCAATGACACCATGCAATCTTCTGGGATTCCTTGGATAGAAAACCTGTGAACTGCACTTGTCCTTGGTCTTCACAGCTCACCTTTTTACTGTTTATTGAATCAAAATGCTCCAGTGACATGGATTCTACATTGTAACTGATGTGATGTTCTATAAAGTGGTTTTAATAAAAAAAAGGCAAAAATTAGTTTGTTTCTTTATTCAATTTTTGAACAGCGATACTCATTCAGTAAATGCAAATTATTTACACGGCAGTACACTATAGGCATAAATCTAGACCCCTAGATAAAACATGATGGCATTATAGCAGTGACAACTCCTCCACAGTAGCAGGTGGGATTTTTCTGTTTTGAGGACGGCTCCTTTTACCTGTCACTACAGATGGTCTGTTTATGTTTTGATTGAGAGCCTTTTTTTGGGCAGCTGAAGAGGAGAAGTCCATCTTATGGCCAACCTCTGGCTGTATCTTGGTCATATTACCCAGCAAAACCCAGTATGCAGGTTCATCTGTAACAGTCCTTGTGCCACGGATCAACACTGTTGCTTCTACATTAAACAGAAGAGCAGTGACGTGGGTGCAGGTCTCCGTGACTCCGGCCTTACAGCTGCAGCGGGCGGCTTCAACCTTCCCTGTGATGCTCACAGTGACCCATGGCTGCAATGCAGGTTCATTCAGTCTTTGAGAGTGCAGGACCTGAAACACACACAAAGTTCTTGTCTTTAAATGAACTATGAGCCAAGGCTGACATAAATGTTTTATCTACTTAATCATAAATGTAACAGTGTTTAGAAAGTTAGCACATACATGTAATTTTTCATTTCTTTATGTGTCCATTGCTGCAGGTTATAGTGTAAATCTGCCTGTTCTGTCAGAAACCTGCCTGCAGAAAATGAACCTAAAGTATGTAATGCAAGGATGTAATCACTTTCAAAATGGAGAAAGCATAAAGTGACAATTATGAATCACCTTATATGATAAGGAGATTCTGCAGGTCATTAATCAATGTATAAAACTAAAATAAAATGTATTTTTAGTGACACAAGATACAAATATGGAAGCAAGATGTATAATCGCTCAGTTTGGGGAAATTGTGGGTAGCCTGCAAGGGCCTCAACTTCTCCATACCCACAATGTGCAACAAATGGGCACAGCTGATCTTCAACAGTGGAACATCGGCCAGTTACTTCCAACTTTAACACAGCTTGTAGTCTTGGAGAGCAGCACACCAAAACTGCATGCACAACTTCTGCTAACAGTGGAAACGGATTAAGAAATCCATGCAAACAGATTCATAAACCGAAAGAATATTATTTTACAGGATTAATGATCATATCAGCCGCTGGCTGATCACAAACCCTGAGGGTGTATACGAGAAGCAGAAGAAGCAGAGGGAATATCCCGTTTAAGTTTAGATAGTATTTGTAAAGATATTGACCATATCCTTTTCTGAAAGTGTGGATATAATGGATGGGGTAAGGTACTGACATGCTACAACTTTATAGTTGTTAAATTCTGGCTACAAGTATACATACCCATCTTGTACATGTTTTTTTAACATTATTATCCTACCCAATTACATGTTTCTTTTAATCAGAGTATGCTGTTTTAATGACTTTACAATATCATTTACATTGCGTTCCTTACATTTTCCCAAATTGTATGTTATATTAATCCTATATTTCCGTTTTAATATTTCTAATGTTTGCCTTGTTTTCTTCACTGTCTGGTCTGCCTCTGTCTCACCTGTATGGATGCATTTACACCGAAATGTCCCCAACAAAGGATGTTTTAATTCACCACTATTCCAGTGAAACACGAGTCTCCCATCTTCCTGCTACCGGTCTGGAGTTTTTGTTCACCAAAGCACACACCAACTTCATACTGACGGACAGATCACTGCCCTTTTGCCGCCTCTTCTGACTGTGTTTTGTGGCTTTGGTTCACTTCACCTCACTCTTCCCCATTCTTGTCATTAAATCAGGCTGTTCTGCAACCATGGCAGCCAATTCACTATATGGCTTTATTCATGGTGTATTTTACCCCTTCACCAAAGGCCGTTCTCGTTTCCAACATTATATTTGCAGTGTTCGTCTATCTATCAATATCTGCGGAGTATTTTTTTAACGAGTATCCTATTTTCTAAAGCACAGCATGTAAATGGTAGCTCGGTTAGCAGGATGCTAGCATGTAGCGCTTAGTGAGACACGCCTCAGACGAGTTGAGCAAAGACCCCGTCTGTGTACTTTATACGTGAGCAACGGATTTAAATAACATTAACGTTTCAAAAGACAAACTTGAAGATAAATAACAATATACTTACCGGAGAATCGCCAGGGTTTGCCGCTTCCATCTTGCTGCTCCTAAATTCAAAACTGCCTCTGCAGACAGGCAGGGGAGGCGTGGAAATTGTCTTTGAGTTAGTCAAACGTTTTCCTTAGTTCGAGTAGATGATAAAAAAATAAAAAAAATAAATAAATGGGATTTTAAGTAGGACTAGGCATTCTGTAATGATCTCTATTTAGGAGAAAAACTTAATCACTCACCTTTAAACAGCTCTCTTTTAGGAGACACACTGCTGGCTAACGGTGTCATGTGATCAAACAGCGTAATTTAATTGGCTGAGAGCCACTCGACTCGATCTGGTGCTGATTGCTCTGGCTTGGGTCATTAAAGTTCATCACTTTTGCAGTTGAATTTTTGCAGGCGAATTTTTGCAGGTGAATTTTTTTCAGGTGAATTTTTGCAGGTGAATTTTTTGCAGGTGAATTTTTGCAGGTGAATATTTTTGCAGGGAAATTTGGAGGATAAAAATTCAGTGTCATAAATTCAATGTCTAAAAATACTTGAATTCTGATGATACTATATTTCTTCCATAGTACAGCACATGTGAGTGAACTCTGTGTCAAACACTGAGCTTCAGTAAAGATTCAAGTTTCAGTTATTTATATTTCCCATCACCATAAATCTTCACTCAAAGACAAGAATCTTTTACAGTGTATAAATATGTATAGATGTATTATATGTAAGAGACAAATAATGTTCATTTAATTTGTTGGCATTACTAAATTTGGCTCAATGCTTACATATATGTGCAAAATGAAAATGTACGAGCTGTGATAACTGTTTCTGATAGAATGAAGAGTAGACTGATATATTAAATATTCCTTTATTGGATGAGGAAATCAGACCATGTCATAACTGCTTTAAGTCATACAGAATAGATATCAGAGCCTTAAACATGCTGACTTCTGCTAAATGGGTCAAACTGGGCAGAAAGTCTACAAACACATAACATCCTTATAGAATATGATGTAACATTATAGAAAACCCACAAAACGCTACGTCCAGATGAACAGATTCAACTTTTGGAGATTTACTTTGCTGGATGATTGAGAATGCATCAAGACGAAATATTGTTTGGTCTGGGTCTAAACAGAGTGCATTGAGTGCATAGCTGGATTGGCCATCGGGCATACCGGGCATTTGCTGGCCGCTGGCGATATTTTGTTTTTATGGGCCGATGGATTTTTATTTTTTTTTAGGAAGGGTATAGATAATGAAAGGTGTTGGATTGGTCAATTGGTCATGATCGACTCTTGGCTGGACCAATTACAGCCGAGGAGGCCGGATGCACCCTCCCCCTTGTTTAGCAATCACGTGATTTTCGCGCATTGCATGCCAGGAACTCGTGGCAAAACAATCCAAGTACCGCATCAAATGCAAGCGTTTGCAGCGCTGCAAAATGTTCATTCTCCGGTTCCAATACCTTCTTGTTTTTTCTTTGCCGCACAAAAAAGGAATGTACAAAACAAAAGGAGAACAATGCCGGTCCGTACAAAGACAGACTCGACGAAAAGACAAAGAAAAGATACGAGGAAAAAATCAAAGGAGTGAAAGTGTCAGACCCTTACGAGCACACAGAGGGACAAAAGACATTAGCGTGCTGCCCAACTTTCACCACGCTCAGATTTATAATTACACGGTTCTTGGAGTGAGTGCATACACTCATGAAGTTTAGTAACTTCAGGTCACTGCAACAAGCCCAGGTACAGTTTACCGACGGATGGGTGCAGGACCTTGAAATGCACCGTGTAGAACGAAAGACCATCGTACGAACAAAGGTAAGTTTACCAGTCTCACAAATCGTCGTCATAAATACACATTCGTTAACCGTTTATTAATATAACCTTTGAGCTCAACGGTAATTAATTAGTAGTGGAAATAATTTCTGGTAGCATTACAGAAATGTAGCAGTGACAATAATATTGTATGTTGTAATCGCACTGGACAATTAGTGATACAAAACAACTGTTTTCTCCTGTGAATAAAAGTATATGTTTTTGTCAATGTACCATGGTAATAACAGAAGCGAAACGCAATATTGTGTCAGGAAAATTCACTATTTATGCACAATAAACAAAGGAGCATAGCGCCACAATTTCTGTTCAGCGCCAGACTTGCTTGTAACCTATATCACCAATTATGTTAAGAAAAATGACGCATTAACTACAACAAAACTCTGACCTTTGTGGGAATGCTTGGAGCAGACTAACATGTGAGCTGGAGTGTTCTGGGACGTTATATTTGGTATATCCAGACCATCCGTCGGCTCTTACTTCGGAAACATGGCTTAAAAATGTCTCTTCAACGATGTAATCCGATAAAAAAAACGATCTCTCTACCCGTCGGCTTCCCGTGGCTGTCATGCGACCGACTATTGAAGTTAATAATACAACAGCTTCTTGCCATTTTTTGTGTTTCTTTTTATTGCTGTGTAACTGAGTTCAATTGAAAGCCTGCGTGCGCTAGTACCTCTTGCCACAAGTTCCCAGAATCCTTTGCGGTTTAACACTGAATGACGTCAAATTTTCAATCTTTATCCTGGTGGGCCGGTCTCTAGTCAAAATGCCCGGGCCAATTTTTTGTCCCAGTCCAGCCTTGATTGTGTGTGACGTCTTCTTTTGCGCAGGCAACATGAGCCTGCACACATTAATTTTGTGATAAGTGATATTATTGAAAATTCTCTGTGTGTAAGTACAGTTTAGTGCTGTCTGATCATCACTCTGATTGACTGCTGTAGAAGTGAACAGTGTTACTTTGACCTTTAACCTCGCTGCGCTGTGTTGTTTCCTCTTTTTCAGATCACAAAATCATCACAGCTGAGTCTGGACAGGACGTCACTCTGACATGTCAAGCTCAAGCTCACATCGTCATAGTTGTAGAGTGGAGCAGAACTGAAGAACAGAACTGGAAGATGAAGAACTTGTCCTTTTATATCAGCATGGATGACTTGTTCCAGATTACCAGCATCCATCTTTTGAGAACCAGGTGGATCTGAAGGACAGACAGATAGCTGATGGAGACGTGTCTTTGATTCTGAAGAATGTGAGACAAGATGATGCTGGAACATACGAGTGTCATGTCATCAAGAGAGCTGGAAAACCTTTGAAGCTCATCAGCGTCATCAGTCTGAAAGTTGGTTCTCTAAGTGAGTGAGGAGTGTTCAGTGTGTTTGAGATCTTCGGCTCTTTTAGCTGCGCTGCCTTATTGCTCCTAAATAGCTCTGTTTTCACGATCACTGAGATCCTTCTATTTTAGCCTAGCTGTGAATGATCTGTATTGGTAGTGTCCCGATTCGAAATATTGAGGCAAGGAACAAACCAACACTGGCCCAGAAGAGTTCAGTCAAATGATGATTTATTGAATACACGTGTGGGAAGATGTACACTGCAACTCATCAGCATAGATCTTCTCCAAACAACTCAATTCAGAATAGTTTTATTCATCTCAGGGTTCAGCCCCTTCTGCATCTGCAATGTACATAATTATGCTTACCGTATTTTCACAACCATAAGGCGCACTTAAAAGTCTTAGATTTTCTTCAAAAAGTACGGCGCGCCCTATAGCGCAGTGCGCCCTGTGTCTTGTAAGGAGGACGTAGTAGAGAACACCATGAGAATGCTAAAGGGTGAAGTGTGTGCGTTGACTTTATTGCACATACCTGTATAAAAGAACAGGTATGTGCGTTATGCAGGACATCGTTGTTTTAACAACCCTGAAAATGGCAAAGAGACACGCTTACGAAGCACAGTTTAAACTGAAGGCCATCAGCTACGCGGAGGAACATGGAAATCGAGCAGCGGCGAGAGAATTTAAGAATAATGAATCGATGGTTCGCAAGTGGAGGAAGCTGGAAAACAAGCTCCGACAGGTCAAGAAGACGCAGCTGACATAAGGCGATCATCGAGCAAAGAACGAGCGGGAGAAGCGTTTCGACGGTCACCATTTGGCTAAAAGCAGTTTCACTTTCACTTTTTATGAAACGGTGCCATTTTTCCATCCGGACCAGGACTACGGTAGCGCAGCAACTTCCACCGGATTATAAGGAAAAGCTGGCCATCTTCCGCTCCTACTGCAGCAAACACATCGGCGACAAACACATCCAGCGATGGATGACCGATGGAGACCACAGTTTCACCAAGAGTGGAAGGCAGCGCCGGGCGAGTTACGCCACAATTTGCCAATGGATTGTAGATGCTTGTGCTAACATGGCTGCTGGCACTGTTGTTCGAGCTTTCGCAAAAGCCGGCATCATTTCCGAGGAGCCGCACGGCACGGAAAGTGACTCTGACAGTGAAGAAAGTGAACCTGGCATGTTTGATGGAGATTTAGCGCAGCTGTTCAATTCAGACACAGAGGATGAGGACTTCGATGGGTTTGATTGATGATAAAAATGTGAGTACCAAACTTTGTTTTGCTCCTGCTTTATTTTTAAATACGCACACTTGTATGCTTGTGTGTTGTTGATGATGACGATTACTGGTAATAAAAATGTGAGTGAGGTACCGAACTCAGGTTTGCTCCCGCTTTATTTTTTAAATACGCATACGGTACTTGTATGCGCCCTATGATCCAGTGCGCCTTATGTGTGTGTTAAATACAGTAATGGCACACATAACTGAGACTGCGCCTTTTAGCACAGTGCGTCTTATGGTCGTGAAAATACGGTAAGTTACAGTAAATCATCATGTGGCGGAGGTGTGGTCCGGCGCGCGGCTGCAGGGGAGGAGTGGTGCAGTGGGCTCAACGGGGCGGTGCTGGTAAGAACAGCTGATGGCGGTTTGGACTGATGGTGGTTTTCCTTCCCTTTATATAGTGAGGCGGAGAGGAGCGGAGGGAAAGGAAGCTGGGGAAACCGACCACTGTCAAACGGTGTTCTGCTGTAATTCTGTGGACACTCACAATAAACATGCATCTGATGATAACGACCTGTGTGTGGGTGTATCTGTGCCTAGCGTGTGTCACACATCACTTAAAAATAGCTAAAATAGACAGAGATGTTACTCTTTCCAGTACTTTCTTCCATACATGGTAATTAAATTCATTCTCCGAATAGCCCCTGGGGACTTTACACTTTCTTCACTCTTCTTCTGTCACTTTTTACTAGGCAAGCTCAACTGCAGGTAGAAGCTAAATGAATTCAAGGCCTTTGCTTACAAAGGTCTACATTTAAATCATATTTGTCTGTAAGCGTGAATGCTGTTTTAACCTTCCATTGCTCCAAATCACCTTACACAATAGATTGTGAAGACATCGCGCTTCACAAAGCTTGAAACCTTCAATAGACTGAGAATCAACTCTTATGAGCACAACTACTGATGTGACGTTCTGTATCGAGGCTTTGAAGCTTGTGTCGAGTAATGGAGGGGGCGTTTCCGTGATGCGCGTATCGAGGCTTGCTTCATTTATGGGAGGGGCTGAAAATGATGACGTCCAAAGCCTCGCTGCCCGGCTGTACCACGTGACTGGTTCATGAAGTGGTTCGAACTTTGCCGTGAGATATGACAGCGATATAAACCCCTCAGACTTCATTCAAAATGTAGGTGTTTGATGGAGAGTTGCAGTTAGTGAGAGTTTGGAGACCGTTTGGAGGTTTATGAGAGTGAGGAGAGACAGTCTGGAGAGAATGGAGCCAGCTAAGAAGAGGAGGATGTCCTCCCCTGTGTGGGAACATTTTGATCTTATTCCTCCCAACAAGGTATGTAAATTTCTACAGAAGATGTATTTTCATAATACTGATGGTGCAATACAATTTATGTTAAGCTGTCTGTACTTTTGTACAAGGTGAAGTGTTTGCTATGTGCCAGGGAGCTGGGATATAACAACAACACCTCATCCATGCTTAGGCACTACAGAGCTTTGCATGAGAATAAGGGGAACACCGATTGTGGAGCAAGACCAGGTGAGCCATCAAATGCCATGATAATATAGCATGCAGCAATGTTACTAAATGATATAACAATATTATACAGCTGTTATAATTTACGTGTTTGATATTTATATTTGTGCTTTATCTTTATTGTCTTTCCTCAGGAGAACAATCTCAAATAGATGACGACCTGGTTAGCATGGTGATTGAGGACTCCCAGCCATTTAGCATTGTGGAGGACAAAGGATTCAAAAGATTTGTTAAATCATTAAATCCTATCTACGTTCTCCCCACTAAAGGTTATAAAAGCAGTGAAAATTTAGTTTTTACAGAATAAAATGTGAACAGGCAGGACTGAGGCTCAAAGCCTCAGTGTGTAGCTGTCCATACCTCAACGTTACAAAAGCACAACCGCTGTCCACACCCCAACCACACCTCACCTCACAGTAAATGATCATTTCCATTTTAAGCATTTCCAAATAATCATTTTCCATACTGCCAGTATAAATATACACAGTATACTGCCATCACTACAATATAGATGTTTTACACACTCCTTTTGTTGTTGACATTTACAGGCTGTGTGCAAAAGGCCACACTCTTCAAATTCATGCCAACTAATATTTTTACGTCCAGTAGATGTCCTACTAGAGCAAATGAAGCTTCATCTGCCCATCACTAGGCACAACATGCAAATGTGTGTATACAATGATTATGGCTGCACATGCAATAAAAATGTTAATCTGATGCCAGTAGCTGTGATAAACAGTTTAATGCAATTTAATGACAAAGTTATATTATTAATGTACTAAAATAATTCCTTTATTCCCACTGTTAGCAGTGTTTGATTTAGTGTTTTCATAAAAGTCTATTTCTTGTGTGTATATTAGTGCTCAGAAGAACAGACATGTGGTTTAAAGCCTAGACAAAAAAAAAATCCCCCTCATCAACACTTTTTTGTTTGTCAGGGGACATTTGTTTTGTAATAATTGCTGTTCTATCCCCACAACCACAATTGCTAACCTATCCCCACATTGTGGAGATAGGTTAATTCGATAATTCAAATTACCACTAGGTGTGAATGTGCCAGTGAGCGTGAATGGTTGTCTGTCCCTGTGTGTTAGCCCTGCGACAGGCTGGCGACCTGTCCAGGTTGTACCCCGCCTTTCGCCCTATGACAGCTGGGATAGGCTCCAGCGCCCCCCGCGACCCTGAAAAGGATAAGCGGAAGCGAATGGATGGATGGATGGATGGATAATTGCTGTTCTTTTGATATGATTTGCAGCAGGCCATAGTTTATTTGGCCCTGACTTATCGGAGAAATAAGAGAGCGGAACCAGCTGTTCAAACCCCCCCAAGGCTGACCACTGGAATTGAAGCGATGGGACAAGGCGCGACCTCTCACACCGAACGCAGCATGGTCAACACCTTGGAGATGCTTACAGCTGCTGTGAAGACTCAAACTAACACCATTGAGCATATGATGGGATACATCAGAGAGGGGCCTGCTCACAATGACACCCTTGAGTGAAAGTTGGATCACATCGCAGAACGGATCGCTGCAGTCGTGGGGTCTCAGAATCAAAAGAATGACAACACCACGGAACAGAAGTTTGATACCATCATGGGGAGGCTCGCGGCTCTCCAACGGGAGATCGAGAGACCAGTGTCAGAGTGCTAAATTCGGAGCTGCTCGCATAAAGGAGAAATCAACAATATTCAACATATGGACACCACGGCGCCAGCTGCTCAGGCCCAAGGCTGGAGCCCACCAAAACAGCTCCCTGATAACGACTGTGTGATTACTATTCTTCCCATCCCATGCAAGGCCACCTGGGTTGGCTGGCAGACTGTTTACTTAGCCTGATAGAGCGAAGGACACTGTCTCAGCTGGACTCTGGACACGCACACACATACACTTACACTGATAAGCACGCACTCATCCCCCTCCCTTTCCAAACGCCTTCGATGCTTGTTTCCTGTGGGGGAAGACGGCGGGTCTGCGTGCCACGCTGAAATGGTAGCGCTGTGTAGGACGACTGCTGTGTTCCTTCGGATTACCCCCCACCCCTCTATCCAACCCCTGTGGCTTGTCACGTGCTCTAATGTTGTGATGTGGACATTAATGTGCTCTCTGTGCAGAGGAGTTTTCTATTCCTGTTCTCATGCTGTCCTCCCATAGGTGCCCAGCGTGAGAAGAGGTCTCTTTTTTTACTCTTGTACTTTTCCCATTGTTGTGTAATTTTTTCAGTGTTTTCTCTGTAACGCTGCCGATCTCCGACTGTATTCCCATGTGATGTCTTTGTTGTGTGTGTAAGTCGGGGGGGTGGGGGGGGGGGGGGTCCTATTCCTCTGCGGGGCAACCTGCATATGGCCAATAAAGCATTCATTCAATTCAATAAGTGCACAGGGAACCAGGTTTGCTCGAGCCCAGGTCCCTGACAGTGCCCTGCATGCTGGACGCTGTGCCGTACATCGACATGCAGGACCCTCCGTTGTGCTGACTTCCTGCTCGGGCAGAGCAGGTCCCTCCGGCGTCATTGCAGCTGCAGACAATTGAACAGATGGTAATGGTGGTGTAGACAACGGGACCGGCGTACCAGCCTGTGAATTTACCGGCTGTCTGGGCCGGTGAGCAGCCTTGATTGGAGGGAGGAGGTGGAATTAATTAAGAAATGTGTAATACCCAAGGGGAAACCACCAAGCCACTTTCCCACAACGTGATGAACCTCTTCCCCGGGCATCTCCAGATAAATAAAATAGCTGCGGCTAAATAAATATTTACATGTAAACCAAATGAATGGCCTTTTTTATGTCTGTTTTTGTGATGTACCAAGATCTGAAAGTTTTATTTATTTATTTAAACAGTATTTATTTATTAAACAGTACATTTGCATAATGACTGAAACCAGCCCACTGAAGTAACAATGATCTGGGAGGTCAGTTCCTTGATCATTAATATACAAATTCTCATGACCATTTAGAACAACCACTGACCAAAGCACACTGATCAATGGCCATGAGTACCATTCACAGAGAGTTGAAAGCCATTCCCCAACTCTCTGTGAATCGATGACACAAGGATCCAGGCCCACACAGACGGTGCGTAAATCATGGGAGGCCACATCACGGACAGGAACAGAGACACAGATGGACCGTTTAGACAGGAATAGAATAGGAATCTGTGGGAGGAAGTAGTATCCCCATCTACAAGACCACGCAAAGGAGGTATATGCTCTCTGCACTGGTATGTCATCCTTTAGGAGACACAGATGGGCCGTTTAGACAGGAATAGGATAGGAATCCATGGGAGGAAGTTGTATCCACATCTACAAGACCGCACAAAGGAGGTATATGCTCTCTGCACTGGTATGTCATCCTTTAGGTTTATCACCATTTTCAGATCAGGATTACAACCAATATTGGTCCCATCCCACTCAAAGACCCTGCACTCATCAAACAACATTCTCTGGACAATCTCTTTTTGTTCCTCTTCCAAATGATCAAGATTCACTGGCGGATACCACGACATTGGGAGAGGTCCGGCTGACTCCACCATTATCTTGCGAACTGTTATTGCAGGTGGGCACTCGTTTGAGGCCTCAACCTCCACAATACGTTCAACTGGCTGTAAGGTGCCCAGGGCCATCTTGCTTGTCAAGGTCATATCATGTTTGGTGTCATTACTTAGAGCAGGGGTGCCCAATCCCGGTCCTCGAGAGCTACCGTCCTGCAGCTTTTAGATGCATCCTTGTTCCCACACACCTGAATCAAATGGTTTGATCTCTTCAGCATGCCATCATGTTTGGCAAAGGCCTGATAACAAGCCATTCATTTGATTCAGGTGTGTGGGAACAAGGATGCATCTAAAAGCTGCAGGGCGGTAGCTCTCGAGGACCGGGATTGGGCACCCTGACTTAGAGCAATGGTGATGTATGGGTTAGCTGGATTCTGTATTTCAACTAACCCCGTCAAGACATAGAACCGCTTTAGGGCCTGGTTGCCCAAATCATCCTCAAACAGCACTAAACAATCAAGCGGATTCATGGTTGATGGAACGGGGCACTTTAACCAGGTGACCTGTTCAGGAGGGATAATCACATCCCTTTCAACTGTTCTCAAGTACCCTTGTGTAATGTTTGGCTCTACTGTCTGAATGAAGCTTCTGACCACCTCACCATTCTCAGGGGGAAGACAGATGGCATTACACAGCAAGGTAACAAGAGTAGGTATCAACTGCTCTAGTTGCTCCTCAACGATCTGTTCCAAGACATTGAAACCGATCAATGGTTTGTCCACAGGCAAGGTACTGACGAGGACCGGAATACTGACGGAGAGGCTGGGGTCTTCACTCCCCGGTAAGTTGATCATGATGGGTACCCAGCCATCAAATGATATGGTTTCCCCGTTGACTGCGCAAACTTTCAACTCATCAATTTCCTTGATGATTTCAGATAGAGGTTGCATGACTAAGTCAGGCAAGTATCAGTCTTTCCAATGTTTACTTATGATGCAAACTTGAGCTCATGTGTCAAGTACTGCTTTCACTACTAAGCCATTCAAATTGCAATGTATGAGAGCTTTCTTACTGATTAGCTTAGCAACTGCCCCACGTTTAGTGTGGGGTGCCATAACACCAGATGTAGCGAGTGCCTCACCCTGCTGCTGGTTAACTACTTCTGATGTGACTGGCGAGGGGAGACTTGGTTTGCTACTGTTAAGGTTAGGTTGGGTCCCATATGAAGAGGACCCACTGCTTCAACCCTGTCACCCGGTAGAGAAACTGCTGTGGTGTCTCACTTTCATCTTTTCTGGCACACATTAATTCTTGAAAGAGTTCTGTACTATTTTTCTCTCTCAGGTGGGCATGGAGAAACCCCTTCAGTTCAAGTACAGTCAAATCGTCTTTATTGATTAACATATCTTTAAAAGTTCCAGGCCTTAATATCCTGAGCACTCCACGAACTATCTCTGCATCAGGGAAGCCTTCTCTGCGTCGACCTCTTGCTGACCCAGGCCCGCTGGACCCACCGTCTTAGCAACCATGGATCAGTCTCGGCTCCAACTTTCAGCTCGCATCAGCTCCCGTCCTGGTCCCAGATGTCATTTTTGGATCAGTCTCAACTGCAAGGTGTCGACAATCCTGGACGAGCCCCCAAGATTTGTTACGGGTCCCAAGGATGAAGACCATGATGACAAATATGTTACCTGTAAAAGCAGGTGAAGAGCAGAGTAAGGAAGACAGCATGTGTCTCTGTATTCCTCCAGATTGTGTCTGAGTCTGATTTATTTCACACAAACAAATGCTATATAAACACTACCATGAGCTTTCAATATATAATTCAGCAGGTTCCTCATTCACATCAATTACATTTACTTATTTCACATCCTCAGTGAAATATACTCTCTTTACTGGTTCATTTTCTCTAATTAACATTTTCTTTCATAACAGTTACTTTCCTTACTCATATCAATAAACACATCACATTGTCTTCTACAGTGTCTTACTGGCTAAACAGTTCAATAACAGTGTCAGTTTTGGCCGGCGGTCATAGTTTCTGTCCAATAATATGACGCAAGACTGGAGTAAAAGACATCCATGGATTGGCACTTTATTAATGAAGGAACATGATAGGAGCACAAGAACACTAACTATAACTAAACAAAATGGCTTCCTTTTGGGGTGGCTGTAGCTCAGGTGGCAGAGCAGGTCAGCCAGTAATCAGAAGGTTGGTGGTTCGATCCCAGGCTGCCTCCTGGCTGCATGCCAAATATCCTTGGGCAAGATACTAACCCCATGTTTGCCTACTGGTGGTGGTCAGAGGGCCCGGTGGCGCCTGTGTCTGGCAGCCTCGCCTCTGTCAGTGCGCCCCAGGGCAGCTGTGGCTACAATGTAGCTTGCCATCGCCAGTGTGTGAATGTGTGTGTGAATGGGTGAATGACTGAATGTAGTGTAAAGCGCTTTGGGGTCCTATGGACTAGAAAAGCGCTATACAAATGCAGGCCATTTACCACTTTTATACTCTTCCGGAATAGCCCAAGTATGGGGGTTAACTAATCAAAATGAAAACATAACCCTCCACACACACAAACATGCAATTACATTAAAGCACATCACAAACATATTCATATTTCCAACACGTACTATAAACAAACCAATAACATGAGCTTCACCCATTACTATATAAATTAAAACCCTCTTTATCCATACTCCCTAACCTGACACACTGGTCTGCTCCAACAGCCCTTAAACAGGTGATTAAGCTGCTTTCACTCTTATGCTCCACATCCTGCAAGAAGCAACCAGGACAGGTGAGTACCTTATTTAGGTTACTCACAAATGATTAACTGTAGACAGCTTTAACCTTGGCTCTTCTCTGACACAGGTAGGATGGCCAGTCCCACTGTCTCTTCACCTTTACAAGCTGTCATTTTAGTTGTATGTCACATAAACCCAATAAAAGACTCCATAAGAACTAAAGTGTTTTTTCTTTATTACACTATTTTAAATTCCCAATCCAACAATTAATCACTAACAATACCAACCAGATAATGGAACCCCTGGTCTCCATTAAAAACAGCAAAACCGTCACCGGTTCTGACATAAACGGTAGTAACCAGACAGAAAAGCAGCGCACATTTCGGTGCTTTATTTCAGTGCTTTTTTTTCCTGAGCTGTGATACACTTTAGATTCTAGCCAATCATTTTACGTTTCCGAGGATAGTAGGCGGGTCCAGGTACGTACGTTCTTTTAGATCAGAGCTACAGATTAAAAATGCCCAAGGCGAAGCGGTCAAAAGTCTGGCTGTACTTCACAGCAAAAGATGCAAACTCAGCAGCCTGCTACAAGTGCTTTAATCAGATACTGCAATACTGTCAAAGGAGGTAACACCTCAAATCTGATGAAACGCCTGGTGACGCATAGCGTTTTTTTAAAAGCCGAGAAATGCGCCGTATTTGATAGCTTGCTGAGACCTCACACCGTGTACATCTACTGCAGGTGTGGTGCCTGTTATCGGACCCGGAATTAGCAACATCCCCCCAAAACACGAAGAGTAGAGTCCTGGCCCCTAGCCCTGCCAGTGTAGCAGAAATGATGACGGACGAAGATGGCAGCAGCAGCCGTTCTTCTCTGCGTGAGTAGCTTAATGTTGTTCATGTGTAATTCACGTTGAGTACGCTATCCATGTTATTACATTAATGCATGTAAGGTGAACTAGCAAACATCATCATAGCTACATGAGTATAATTCCCTCGAAGCACAGGCAGACGCAAGTGGTTTTCTGTCACTGGTTTATTTGAAGACTTCTCTCCAAAGCTACCGTGAAAACTATACAGCATTAACAAAATAAAACTCGGCGTAAGACACAGCACTAAAGATAACACTGTACAACAAACACGATTGTGAGGAGAAAGTTGTTGGAAGGCAAAGAAACTTACAACTCAGATATCTATTTTTTACATGCGCATGGGCGGTCACTGCTCAACCGATGTGACACAGAAAAACCGCCCAGGGCATTCAGAACATCCTTTATTTACACTTAAAGCAAGTTTCCACAGCAGTAGGAGTGGCATGTATGGAACTGATAATTTTTCCTTAGAAGGAGAAAACCTTTCGCTTATCTGCTGAAAAAGGAGGTACCTTTGTATGTATAGAAATTCAGACATTCCCATAAAAGGAGAGAGAGAGAGAGAGAGAGAGAGAGAGAGAGAGAGCCAGCTTGTCTGTTAAAACAGGAGGTATGGTATCGTATGTCACCGCATTCCTCTACACATATGGCTTCAATCTCTCTTCCTGTGTTGGTTCCAATTCACAAGCTCTTCTTCCTTTAAATGAAGCTACAACTAAGCATAATCACAAAACTAAAAAATCTCTCATCAACGATAAATCAATAAATACCTCGTTGGCTGCATGCTGCAAAAAGGGAATTAGCTGCCGTTCTTCTGAGTTTTCCTTTAACCGTTTAACTGTGTGGTACCTCACAGGGGTACCACAACAACATCATCCAGGTAGAAAACAGCATATGCAATTTGAGGAAGCAGGTACCGCTCCATGAGGTGCTGAAAAATGGCCGAGGCTTCAAATAAGCCAAACGGAAGTGTGACGAATTGGTACGAACCATACAGAGTGGAGAAGGCCGTTTTTGTCTTTGGACTCTGCAGATAAGGGAATCTGCCAGTAAGCGTTGGTTAAATCCAGCATCATAAAATAAGACAAGCAGTGCTTAACCAGTCCAGGTCAACTCAGGCATTGGACAAGCATCAAACCATGAGACCTTGTTCACTTTCTGATAATCATCACCAATGTTCCCTCTAAACTGCGCGTGTGCTCAATTGCGCACTGCTGGCACGGTCTCTGTGCAGAAAAAATCCGTGTTGCACATAAAGTAAAATTCTAACCGGAATTGAAATTAAAGTGAATACGTTAACAATTCTGTTTTGCAGTGTTAGTCAGTAAGTGACTGGCTGCTCCAGTATGGGATTAGAACAATGGCACCTCATCCCATAGTCCAGCCAATCACGTGATTCAAATTCGTATATGCGCAGCTAATCAACGTCGTTGACAGGCTATGAGAGCGTCCTTATGTGCCGAAACTGGTGTTTTAGCTAGCAAAGTGGCGTGGCTAATGTGGAGTGAAGCCACGTTAATGACAACGTGTACAACCATTGGAGATGTGAGCAGGACAGATGGAACAAGTGACGTAAAAAGAGTGGACTTTATACCAGGTTTCAAATTGTGTTGATAGGCCACATAAAAAACAGAGTTGTGATTAAAAAAAAATCCAGTGTTTGGTTTTCTTCCAGAATATTGTTGTTTATATTTACTGGGGGAAGAAATGGTAAAAACGTCATTTTATAAAGAAAACGTTATAAAGCACTCTCCGCCTGAGAGCAAAGACAAAACCAAAACACCCCACCCTTTCCCATTGGTCAAAAAATGTACCATGCCGACCAATGAAAACATGGCATTTGGTTGTTAAGAAACGGAAGTTGTTAAGAAGAGGAAAATTTAGGAGTGACGGCAGTGTTTTGAGATGTGAGATTTGCAACGTTTAGCGCAAATCTTGTATAGTTAGTGTGTAGTGTAGTCAATAGTTTTGTTGTGTGTGTCAGAACAATGAGGCGGCTGCTAAATGTTACAGGAGTGATACATCTCCTGTTGTCAGGCCTGCAGGTATCAGGCTTTTGATGTTCTCCTTTATCTCATAGTGGACAGAAATTATTTTTTGGAGAGGCACAAATAATTTGTGTGGCATCAGATTTGATGCAGAACACCTGATTGTTCTGTAAATAGTTTGAAATGTTTGTTTAAAAAAAATCCCTTAGCAGCATTTTTTGGTAAACAGCTGCAAAAATCTTTGTTGTTTGCAATACTCAGTAACTTTTTTGAAGAAGTAACTATATAATTAATTGCCCAGCATTGGTCTTTATATATTGTATTTTGCAGAGAGAGTTACAAAGTTTCAAAGTGGTGCTCCATGAGAGTCCTGTAGACGAGCAGCAGCACAATCCTGCATTGCAACTGCAAACCGCTGTTGCAATGCAGGAACATCTGCTTTATTGGAATGTGTGAGATGTTAACCACAATGACTCTTAAAAACACTGTCTCAAAGCTTCATGCCAACAGCATGTTTTTAAGAAAAATCAAACATATGTTCTTTCAAGATCATTTTAGAGTTTTTAATGAGCTGCAGGATCCTTCTTCAGTGTGAGTTGAGAACAGCCAAGTCGCCTCCTGTGATAAACCTCCACATGTACCACTGAAAACAGTTAAATTAGTTTGAATCAGAAATAATGGGTCAAACTACTTGTTCTGAGACCATTTCTTTATTTTTCACACCAAACTGTTTAATAAGATAATAAGATAAACTCTACACAGACTTCATCAAATATAACTAACACTTTAACATTATCAGGATTTCATAATACAAACTTCAAATCAACAAGAAAACAGCTGCAGAACATGTGGATCAAAATTCATTAAAAAAACAACATGTGGACTTCAATGACTAAATACACTAAAGTGAAAGGAGGAGCAAAAAAATAGAGGTTTAACAGAATTTGAATTACGTAAAAGTAGTCACCTGTGATCTTTAAAATGGTTCTGATGTGTGCTGCTGTTTTTAACTTTCAACATTTCTTTGCTGCCACTGTGAATAAGATTGTGCTCTTTGCCTAATTGAATAAAGGTTACACTGACTCACTGCTCCATCTTCTGGTACAAACTGGCATTACATGGAAGTACAGCCCAAAACCAGTTCAGCTTGAGTTTCTTTTTTTCTGGACATAAAGTCACAGCAGGTGTTGTTTCAAAGCTGGTGGACAGATTTAGTTCATTTTGGAGGTTTTAAGAGCAACTGCTGTGAAAATATTTGTAGTTTTGGGAGAAAAGGATTTAAGAGAAGATTTTACAACAGCAAAAGGTTAAATATGAATGAAGGATTGAAATTTAACAGAGGTAACACATTAAATGAATACATTACCCCACATTAAGTTAATTTTGGAAACACTAAGAAAGTTCAAATAAAAGAAATTGAAATATATATCCATATCTGCAATTCTGATACATTATTGGTTTGGTAAAAAAGACATTCCTATAACTTTAATAATACAGTAACAAGTACAACTACTAAACACTACTGTGTCCTAAGGGAACAAAGATTAAAATGTAACAGAGATAATTTTAGAGAATTAAAATCCCCCAAAGGAAAAAAAATCTTGATATGCATATCTATGCATATCTATACATGCAGCTTCCTAAATGTAACATTCAGAATTATTCACTGCAGCTCCAGAAATCAGAGCTACCTCATCAGATCCAAGTGTGGCATCAGCTGACACTCTTTACAGGAGATTCCATCTGAACTCTGTGGAGCCTGATCTCAAGGTTTTTAAGTCTGACCCTGAAACCAGAAGAGGATCTTTCTCTCTCTTCAGATTCATTGTGATCCAGTGATTTCAGTCCTGCATGATCAGGCTGATGTTTGCACAGAGCAGATAATGAAGTGAAGGTTTTTGCACATTGGTAACAGTGAAACAGTTTATTTACAGCGTGGGATCGTTTGTGTTCGGAGTATGAACTGAGATTCCTGAAACTCTTGTCACACTGGTCACAGCTGAAGTTCACTTCCATGTGTGTACGTTCATGTTTGTTACGATGACCTGATTGTGAGAAGCTTTTGTCACAGTGTCTGCACTTGTATGGTGTCCCTCCTGCAGTGGTGAAGTGGTGAATGACCCACACTGGTCACAGATGTGCTTTTTGAAGAGGTCATGTATTTTTAATGTAGTCAAAGGAGCTTGCAAAGAAAAGCGTCAGGACTTCTTTAAGTTGCTTGAAGACGTTTCACCTCTCATCCGAGAAGCTTCTTCAGTTCTAAGGTCAAATGGTGGAGAGTCCCAGATAAAAACCTAGTGGGAGTGACCCCCACAGAGGGACAAACGGAACCCCTGATGATCCTCTAATCACCTGAGCCAAGGTGTGAAATTGGGTGTGGGACCCAATCAGCCAGAGTTTCGGGTGTGTTCATTGTTAGTCTTGTGGTCTTGTTAGTCTTGTCCTGCTACACAGGACAAGACTCAGCAGTCCATCTGCATCTTAAGGATAAAGGACACTCTTTCGAGGATGCCAATGTTCACATTTTGGACAGAGAGGACAGATGGTTTGAAAGAGGAGTGAAAGAAGCCATCTATGTCCACTGTGAGCGACCATCTTTGAATAGAGTCGGGGGTTTACGACACCAACTCTCTGCCATCTATAATCCAGTTTTGAGATCCCTTCCCAGACGCCTTAACGCCCACTCACATCCTGGGCCATCTGACCTCAGGAATTCGCATGACAAGGTGGGGCCAGGTTTCACAATGAACACACCCGAAACTCTGGCTGATTGGGTCCCACACCCAATTTCACACCTTGGCTCAGGCGATTAGAGGCTCATCAGGGGGTCCTTTTGTCCCTCTGTGGGGGGTTACTCCCACTAGGTTTTTATCTGGGACTCTCCACCATTTGACCTTAGAACTGAAGAAGCTTCTCGGATAAGAGGTGAAACGTCTTCAAGCAACTTAAAGAAGTCCAGACGCTTTTCTTTGCAAGCTCCTTTGACTACGATGACCTGGATGACTGAGAACCTTCACAGACATATTTTTAATGTACTTGGTGTGTGGAAGCCTCTCCCACATTCTTTGCAGTAGTTCATTTTGTCTCCAGTGTGTCTACGTTGATGTGGTTTTAGGTCCCGTTCGTGATTGGAGGTTTTTCCACAAAGGTTAAAGAGAAACGCTTTCCCACCACCACAGTGACGACAGGGTTGAGAAATGGATCAGTGTGCTTCGCTCCACTCCTAAACAAAGACATTGCAAATCAGAGAATTCCTTCAACGTTTTTATCCTGAACGTCGCCTGAAATAAAAAGCATCTCTGCCAACGTCCAATTACATTTTACTGTTTACACTATAAAACTCAGGTTACTTCTTCATTTTTCCAAACAGTTCATTCAGTATAACTCCATAAGTTTACTGATCAGACTTTTTCCAAACAATCAGGTTAAAATTACAAGATAAAAAAATCAATACATCCTCACAGTAACTGCACTTCTAGAGTTACTTTCTGGAGTGGATCTGTTGGTGTTTTTTCAGCTGATTTGGAGCTTTAAAAGTCTTCTCACACAGGTAACATTTATAAGGTCTCTCCTCAGTGTGTTGTTGTAACTGTGCATCTGTTGTAAACAGTTTCCCACACTGATCACAGCAGGAAACATCAATTCCAGTCTGAATCCGTAGGTGAATATTTCGGTACCGTTTGTCACTGAAACTTTTTCCACAAAAGTCGCAGCTCTACGCCTTAATTCCAGAGTGGGTAACTAGATGCCTGTGTAAGTCGCTATTTAGAGCAAAAGCCTTACCACACAACTCACAGTTGTGTGCTTTAAGTCCACTGTGGATGAGTTGGTGTTTTTTTAAGGTTCCAGCCTGGGTAAAAGACTTTCCACACAAGTCACAGCTGTAAGGTTTAAATCCACTGTGGATGAGTTGGTGTTTTTTCAAGTGTCCAGCCTGGGTAAAAGACTTTCCACACAAGTCACAGCTGTAAGGTTTAACTCCACTGTGGATGAGTTGGTGTTTTTTCAAGTGTCCAGCCTGGGTAAAAGACTTTCCACACAAGTCACAGCTGTAAGGTTTAACTCCACTGTGGATGAGTTGGTGTTTTTTCAAGTGTCCAGCCTCGGTAAAAGACTTTCCACACAAGTCACAACTGTAAGGTTTAAATCCACTGTGGATGAGTTGGTGTTTTTTCAAGTGTCCAGCCTGGGTAAAAGACTTTCCACACAAGTCACAGCTGTAAGGTTTAAATCCACTGTGGATGAGTTGGTGTTTTTTCAAGCTTCCAGCCCAGGTAAAAGACTTTCCACACAAGTCACAGCTGTAAGGTTTAACTCCACTGTGGATGAGTTGGTGTTTTTTCAAGTGTCCAGCCTGGGTAAAAGACTTTCCACACAAGTCACACCTGTAAGGTTTAACTCCACTGTGGATGAGTTGGTGTTTTTTCAAGTTCCCAGCCAGGGTAAAAGACTTTCCACAGAAGTCACAGCTGTAAGGTTTAACTCCACTGTGGATGAGTTGGTGTTTTTTCAAGTCTCCAGCCTCGGTAAAAGACTTTCCACACAAGTCACAGCTGTAAGGTTTAACTCCACTGTGGATGAGTTGGTGTTTTTTCAAGCTTCCAGCTTCGGTAAAAGACTTTCCACACAAGTCGCAGCTGTAAGGTTTAACTCCACTGTGGATGAGTTGGTGTGTTTTTAGGCTTCCAGCCAGGGTAAAAGACTTTCCACACAAGTCACAGCTGTAAGGTTTAAATCCACTGTGGATGAGTTGATGTCTTTTTAAGTCTCCAGCCCAGGCAAAAGACTTTCCACACAACTCACAGCTGTAAGGTTTAACTCCACTGTGGATGAGTTGGTGTGTTTTTAGGTGTCCAGCCAGGGTAAAAGACTTTCCACACAACTCACAGCTGTAAGGTTTAACTCCACTGTGGATGAGTTGGTGTGTTTTTAGGCTTCCAGCCAGGGTAAAAGACTTTCCACACAAGTCACAGCTGTAAGGTTTAACTCCACTGTGGATGAGTTGGTGTGTTTTTAGGCTTCCAGCCAGGATAAAAGACTTTCCACACAAGTCACAGCTGTAAGGTTTAACTCCACTGTGGATGAGTTGGTGTGTTTTTAGGCTTGCAGCCAGGATAAAAGACTTTCCACACAAGTCACAGCTGTGAGGTTTAACTCCACTGTGGATGAGTTGGTGTTTTTTTAAGTGTCCAGCCTGGGTAAAAGACTTTCCACACAAGTCACAGCTGTAAGGTTTAACTCCAGTGTGGATGAGTTGGTGTGTTTTTAAATATCCAGCCTGGGTAAAAGACTTTCCACACAAGTCACAGCTGTGAGGTTTAACTCCACTGTGGATGAGTTGGTGTCTTTTTAAGTGTCCAGCCCGGGTAAAAGACTTTCCACACAACTCACAGCTGTGAGGTTTAACTCCACTGTGGATGAGTTGGTGTGTTTTTAAGTGTCCAGCCCGGGTAAAAGACTTTCCACACTCATCACAGCTGTAGGTTTTCTCTCCCTTTCTTCTGTGAGGTTTGTCGGCCTCCTGAGAGCGCTGACTTCTCGCTCCATGTTGGTCCTGCAGTGACAGAGATACAAACAGAGGCAGTGAGTGAAATGCAGTCGTGGAACAAACTGAAACTCCCTTCATTGGTGGAATCAAACATGTCAACAAACACATTGTTGGTGTGTTTCCACCACCTTCTGGTGGCAGTATCACATTACAATGATGTGCTACAATGAGAGTTGTAATGAAAATGACATTATTGAAGAAATATTGATCAGCAGAGAAAATCTTTTATGCATAAGAAATTTCAAGTTCAACTGATGATATTGTTGTTTCAATGTGTGCTTATAAAATATGATCTTTGTATTTTCTTGTAACTTCTGTTACAAGAAATTAGAACTCTGAACAATATTTAAACTCCATTCAGAGTTACATACCATAAAATAATACTTTATGATTAACATAACAGTTTGATTGCTCTAATTACCTGTATTTACCTTGTGACATATTACAGGGCAAAGTACATTCTGGGTACAGTTACATCACAAAACATCAACTGTGAACACCTTATGTTACCGTGGCGTTTAAGTCCATGGGAATTATGAGTATCTACTCCCAAATTCCCATCCGGGCTACATTATTATCGGTTCATGGTATCGCTTAACTTTTACGAATATGAGTACACACACATTTTACAGTATCGGCCCCAATACCCGATACCAGCAACGGTATCGGTGCATCCCTAATTGTAACTGTGATATTTTTCTCACCTTTTGTGTTGAAGTCATTGATTGTTTCCTCTGTAGTGGCTGAGCTGAGTCCAAATGGATGAAATTGTTCCTCCGTTGCACCACCAGACTCTTCTCCTCCTGTTAATCACCTGGGGGACACACACACAGCAGGATTTGTAAAAAGAGTTTTGATAAACACAATGCTGGACAGCAATGCTGTCATGTACATATACATATATACATGTCTATATACATATACATATACATATATATGTCTATATATATATATACATATATAAATAATAACACCCAGCACGCCCCTGCGGGCGGTTTATCCTTCAAGCTTGGGTCCTCTACCAGAGGCCTGGGAGCATATATATATATATATATATATATATATATATATATATATGCAGATCCATAGAGGCTGGGGTCTATCACACCAGGCAAGACCCCAGGTGCAGGCTGTGTAAAGATGCCCCAGAGACAATCCAGCACATAACAGCAGGGTGCAAGATGCTAGCAGGCAAGGCATACATGGAACGCCATAACCAGGTGGCCGGCATAGTGTACAGGAACATCTGTGCCGAGTATAACCTGGAAGTCCCGAGGTCAAAATGGGAGATACCCCCAAGGGTGGTGGAGAATGACCGAGCTAAGATCCTGTGGGACTTCCAGATACAGACGGACAAAATGGTGGTGGCTAACCAACCGGACATAGTGGTGGTAGACAAACAGAAGAAGACGGCCGTAGTGATCAACGTAGCGGTTCCGAATGACAGCAAGCTATTAAGACTCGACTGTACACCGTGTTCGTGTTTTCCTCCGAAAACAATAAGTTCTGTTGGAGCAGCCTTTCAACGCCTCTCTCTGTCTCTCGCAAGAAAAGTTGACCCACACAACAAAGTAAAGCTATTTTTCGGCTACGAGCCGACAGGGACCCCGCCGTATTAGTCAGAGGTCCCTTTACTACAGTTCGGAGTCGCGGACCTTCAGTAATAGTAATGAATCACCCAGCAATAGTACATTCACGTTGTTGTAAAAAGCATGATAATATATTAAGTAATCCAAAGTATTCAGAATACGTTAATGTCATTGAGTAACGTAACGGAATACGTTACAGAATACATTTTGGGGCATGTATTCTGTATTCTGTAATGGAATAGGGCTTTGGAGCGTGATGTCACGGGGGTGGGCGTGGAAAGGATTTTGGCCCGATCCGCCATTTTGGGGGTCTAGCGCAAAAGTGAAAAGGGAGCGAAGGCACAGACAACAGCCATGGTTCGTATTTGCTGTGTGGTCGGCTGCAATGTTCGATCGCACGACCAGCAAGAAAATAAGCTTGAAAATGGTTTATCTTTTCATTCTTTCCCAACCTGGAAGCAACACGAGGCAGCTCGTGTATCGATGTTACCAAACAAAGGCGTCTAGCCTGGAGAGCAGCTGTGAGACGAGCTGACGTGCAGTTCTATTCCATCTCCAAATATCTGTTGGTGCTCCAGACATTTTCATTCCGGTAAGTTCTAAATATGTTCATATCAATCTTTATAGCCTATTAGTTTTATTTTCTATGCGCTCTGAGCTCATAGCAAATGACAACAAACATTCTACTGAGTGATTTTGCAGAACTACCTTCTATTTATAGAGTTGCTAATTATTTGGCATTATTGCAGCAAACCAGCCTATTAAATGGATGAATCACATCGTGACTGGGTTCCAGTGCTACACAAGGGACCTGCTTCAAACATACCACCATGCCAATCAGATTACTTCTTCCTTGTGAGGGTGAAGAGGTGACCCTTCTGGATAAGATGGTGAAGGTTTGCTGCGTTTTGGTGAACAGTGTGATAATAAAACCAGGGAAAAATGAAACCTGCTCCTGTTAAATACTCTTAAGTCTTGTGCTGTTAAAATTGCTGTATTTTTTCAAAAGATACAGTAAATAAAGTAATGTTAGTAGTGAGTGATATCATGTAAACACTCGTGATTTTGTGTAAACATTTTGTCATTTGTAAACTATAAAATCATTTTTCTTCTTTGGCTCTCAGCGAAGGCGGTCGCACTTTTCTCCTCTCCTCCTCACCCTTATCTTCCCTGCTTAGCCTCTATGTCCTTGTCTGTTTCGTGTGCATTACTTTCCCTGGAATAGACTCACACGGTCATTCTCTAAAACCTAAAAGAGAATTATGGATTTGATTAACTGGTCTCTGAATGCTATTGACACCCTTTTCTCAACGAGAAGTCTGGGCTCGGGAGAGCCCGAGTGCCCTGGAGGGACTTTCCCTGCCGGATACACGATGGACGGGTGGCAGAACTGGAGAGTCATGTGTCTGGCGGGACTGTCGATCGAGGACGCTGAAGATATCTATCTATTCGGAACCATGATAACAGGGTTCGTGCTGATCGGAGTTGGCTTGGCCCTGGTTTATCGGAGAAATAAGAGAGCGGAACCGGCTGTTCAAACCCCCCTAAGGCTGCCCGCTGGAATTGAAGAGATGAGATGAGGCGCGACCTCTCACAACGAACGTAATATGGTCAACACCTTGGAGATGCTTACAGCTGCTGTGAAGGCTCAAAGCAACAACATTGAGCGTATGGGGGGAAACATCAGAGAGAGGCCTGCTCAAAATGAGACCCTTGAGCGACAGTTGGACGACATCACGGAACAGATCACTGCAGCTGTGAGGTCTCAGAATCAAAAGAATGGCAACACCATGGAACAGAAGTTTGATATCATCATGGGGAGGATCGTGGTTCTCCAACGGGAGATCGAGAGGCCAGTGTCGGAGTGTTAGGGCAGCCAAAAATTCTCCTGGGCTGCTCGCATGGAAATTTACAAAATCAACATTGAGATTGCGGACCCCCATAACGGCACCAGCTGCAGGCCAGAGGCTGGAGCCGAACAATCACTCCCTGATAACGACTGTGTTACGGCTATTCTTCCCATCCCATGCAAGGACACCTGGATTGGCTGGAAGACTATTTACTTAGCCTGATAGGCCGAAGGACACTGTCTCAGCTAAACTATGGACACGCACACACACACACTTACACTGATAAGCACTCACTCATCCCCCCTCCCTTTCCAACGCCTTCGATGCTTGTGCCCTACCGGGGAAGATAGCAGTCAACTGGACCAGCACAGATGCTGCAGGACCGGATGCGCTGTCTACACCGGCTCTCTCTTACCCTTTACCCGCCCCTGTTGCTTGTCTCGTGTTTCTATGGTGTATTGATAGTCATGTGCTTTTGTGCTGAGGTGTTTTTTCTGTTATCAAACTGTTCTCCCACTAGGAGCTCAGTCTGAGTGGAGTTTTTTTTCTCCTCCTCTTACCTCATGTAGTGTATTTTCGTTGTTTTTTCCTATCAGCCTACCTTCTGACATGTCTGCCCAATGTGATGTTTGTGTAAAGTTGGTCAGAAGGTTCCTTTGTGAGTGCGCATGCGCCATTAGCGTGCTGCCTGCTGTAACCCCTAATTTCCCTCGGGATGAATAAAGTATTCTGATTCTGATTCTGATAAATGACATGGATTCTACATTGTAACTGATGTGATGTTCTATAAGGTGGTTTCAATAAAATTAAAAAAAAGAGGCAAAAATTAGTTTGTTTCTTTATTCAACTTTTGAACAGTGGGACTCAGTCAGTATATATTCAGTAAATGCAAATTATTTACATGGCAGTGCACTACAGGCACCCCTAGATAAAACATTATGGTTCATTCCCACAACCCACAGCTTTACTTGTTAGGATGCCTGGGTCGTCGACCCAGGGTTTTTGGAGTTTATGATATTATTTATACTGTTGTTTTGGACTTTGTTTCTGTGTTTTGTTCTGTTTGCACTTTTTTGTTTTGTTTTGTTGTTTCTGGCTCCTTGTTTGGTCTCGTCAGTTCTGATTTGTCCCAGCTGTGTTTCCCTCCTGTTACCCATTCCCTGATTGCTCCCTCTGTGTTATTTGTTATTTTATATGTTATGTTTTGTATGTTGTTCAGTATATTTCTATGCAAAACAAGAGGGATTTCAGTACACAGCAGGATATTCACATTTGTAACCAGATATTTACATACACTTTAGGGAGAAAACATAAAACATTTTTACTGTACAACATCAATTTAGATTAAACTTTTGTTTTAGATAAATATTGAAATATATTTTGAATTAGTTAAATGTCAGAATAAAGAGAGACAGCTGTCTATTTTTTATCACTTTGATCAAATTTAGGAGTACATATACACTAAGTTTATTGTTAATTAATAAGAAAACTCCAGACGATTCCATTCTGAGCTGAAGAAGCTTCTGATAGGTTAGTAGAGTCCATGTGAGTAAATTGGTGGAAATGGGTAAAATCAACAGATGTCAACCAAACCAGAAAAAGAATTGTGGAGCTCCATAAGTGTGGCTCAATTTTGAATACAATTTGGTGCCATTTGCAATTAAGAAATACAGACAATTTCTCTCTTTCCTCTTAAAGTTAACAAATATGTTTTTTTATTTATCAATCTAAAAAAATAAACATTTAGTCTGATTTGATGTTACAATTAAAAAAGTGTTTGTTTTGATCTGAAGAGTTTGTAAATATCTGGTTTCAACTGTATATTTGATGATTGTCAGCACAAAGAGAGAGAGAGAGGAACAGAGAGGAGAATGAGGACAGAACAGAGATGAACAAGAGCAGGCGAGACACACATGTTAGTCAAATGGTTGTTTACCAAAAGTATCACCGTATCATAGGTACTCATGTATCTCGTACCTAGTGTTTCTTTTTAGGTTTGCTATTTTTCAAATTCTACATTTATTAAGTTATGCAGGCTTGTTTGCACAACAAGGCTAAATAATTATATAAACTTTTCTCAATCTAAATAGTGGACTTTGGTAGAATTAAAAAAACAAGTGTAGTGCAGGTCTATGATGATTTTTTAGTGCTACTATCATCTAGTTCTGATTCTTGTTCTGTCTTGGTTAAATCCTATATAGTCCTGATTTTGAACTGTTGTAGTCCAGTTTTAATTCCGGATCAGTTCTGGGTCTGGTTGAACTGGGGTTTAGTCCTCGTGTCTTGATACAACTCCGACTTTGTTCTGCCTTGCTGCTCAATTAAAAAACTAGTTTAAGGTGTTCTGCATATGAGATATATATTTTTCGCTATATGAAGTCATTCTTTTCTGAACAAAACTCAAAACAGAGCCTATTAATCTTTCAGTCATTTCTACCCCCCCCCCCCCCCAAAAAAAGATAAATAAATAAATAAATAAATAAATTAAAAAAATCCCACATGCATACTACCCTTTAGGGCTAAGCCCCGGGTGTTTCAAATGTCTGGCTCCGCCTCTGCTCTACAGACTGTCTACTAACTCCAGTGTATACCAAGCAATCTATTATTCTTAACAGCAACAACATAAACTGAACCCACATTAAAGTTGGCTCGGTGCTTACCTTTATATGAGCCCACAAACCGAGAGAAACTCCGTGATGAAGCTGGAAGTCTTAAGAAACAGATCAGGGAGCAGAGACCCACGTGGTTCACGCTGATCTCGGCTACGATCCAGGACACAAGGGTGTGCAGATCGATGCAGAAATTAATCCCAACGTTGGCAGTGGTATATGTTCCTGTAAATTTACTACCTTACTCCCGTTTCATGAAAAAGCAGCTCTCTCTGCTCGACTCCTCTCCTGTACACACACTTTGCTCCGCCTCCTTTTCCGGCTCTGCTGTGATTTGTTGCTGTGCGGTCACGTGACTAAGCAGACCAACGTAGCCATGTGGGGTGTTATTTCAAAAGTAGCGCCTATCTCCTTTTCCTAAACTCTTTTTCTTGCCCTCGATGGAAACGTCATCGTGGGAAGGAGATTTGCTAAGGACTCAGGGAAAGAGAGGACCGGTGCTGAGAATTGGAACAGCTTTAGGCTGTATCCCAATAGTTGGGTTGCGGTCACGTGGTTCTGATGACGTGCGGAGGCAGCGCGATTTTTGAGTGGAGGGCGGAAGTAAACATGGAGGACACTGTGGAGAGTCAGGAGAGCAGCTATTGTGCAACTTTAGACCCCGTTTCTCGGGAGAGATATAAACAGACAGTTAAAAAAATATATCGGACGTGATCCGTATTCTTTGAAAATGTCCGAATACACCACAGAAGTAAAGGATTTGCCTACTATCGAGGCTGTGGATATCACCAACTACTTGGTCCTCCAGACTTCTTACTACACTAGGCAGCAAATGAAAGCTTTCAAGAGTCTGGAGGCGTACAATTTTTTTGTCAGCGGGTGGGTCCACAACCTTGGAACAAAACGTCTCCGTGATGGATACAGTTTGGTGTTTGCAAGGGTGAGTGTTTGTTCTTATATTGCTTTATCTTAAACACGCTAACAGTTAGCGGTAGCGGCTTTAACGTCAACAAACATGCCACATCCTTAGGACTTCGTTAGAGTGACAGTTGTTTGTTTCAAGGTAAACCATTCTCAGCGGTCTAACGAGACACCTCTGAAGGGTGTCTCGGGCTCTCAGCCGTCTGTTGCATATCCAAAATCGCCTCTGCACATCGATGCTGTTCTGCCTTAAGCTTCATTCTTTTCTCTCGTTTGAGAACTGATTCCGATCTGGGTTTCGTTCGTAGCCGAGATTGACCGTCGGAGCCCAGTCCTCCGACTCTTCGTCATCCAAAGCACTTGGGCAGCCTATCCGGTTGTTCAGTGATGACGCGACGAATCCGACGAATCCTACTTCCGGGTCTAAACTCTCCTGTGTTCAATATGACACAATGCTGTGTTCCTGGTTGTTTTAACCAATCTGGCTCAAAACAACAGTCTAATCTGTCATTTTACCGGTTTCCTTGTGAAAAGAGAGAGAAGAGGAAGTGGCTGAAGTTGATAAGGTATGTTACAACTCGTAAGTGAATGAATAAATTTGTAAGATAAGAGCTAGTGGGCTCTTACTTTAGTTAGCTAATATAGCTAGTGATGAACAATTAAAACCCGCTACTAAAAGACAAACTGGCTTTTACCAGTAATTGTACTTATATAGACAATGGATTTTATTGTGTTTTTTTTTAATACAAAGACGTTGTTGCATTTTTGAAGTCATTTTTATTTCTCCAAGCAAAGATTGAGAGCTAAGGGTCACTTCGCTATATATATGAACCTTAGTTAGCTTTCGACGCTCAGAGGAATAAAAATTACGTCCAAAAAGCGATGTCTATGTAAGAAAATACATTACAATCCCCAGCCTATGTGCCAGTTAATTACCAAAATAAAGACCTAACCAACAAATAGCTAGCAAAGGTTGCCAGTTAGTGCTGGGCGATATATCGATTTTTTAAAAAATATCGATATATTTTTATACAAGACATAAGCTGTGACAATATCGTTTATATCGATATAGTCTATGTTGCGTTATAATTACACTTGTGGAGCCGCTATTTTGCCTCTCTCTCGTCTGGGTTTGTTTGCCCCGCCTCTCACCCTCACTGAACACAAACCCCCTCCCCCATCGCTAAACCTCCAGTTGGCAACAAGATGGACACAGGAGCTAGCGAAGAGGAGCTCGTCGGAAAAAAGAAAACCAATGGCTCAATTATTTGGAGATGGTTCGGGTTCAAAGTGTCAGATGAGCAGCAGAATAATGTATTCTGTAGAGAATGTCGAAAAAGCGTCGCAACGAAAGGTTCGAGCACCACTAATCTTTACCACCATTTACAACTGCGCCATAAAGTGCAGTATGAAGAGTGTGTGAAATTGCGTGCTGTAGCCCAGACCGCAAAGTCTTCCGAGGTTCCTGCCGTGAAACAGACCACCTTACAACACTCATGTGCCATATGATACAAAAAGTGAGAAGTGGGGGAAAATTACTAAAGCAGTGGCCTATCATATTGCTAAAGACATGGTCCCCATCTCAACTGTGGAACAAGAGGGCTTTATACAGCTGCTAAAAACTCTTGACCGAAGATACCAGTTACCTAGCCGGAAATACTTCACCAGAGAAGCACTGCCAAAAATGTATACTGATGTTAGACAGAGTCTCGCTGCCCAGCTCACCAAAGTGTCTCACTTCGCACTGACAACCGACATGTGGTCCAGCAGGACATGCGAGCCATATATGAGTGTGACTATACATTTCATGGAAGACTGGGAACTGAAAACTGCCTGTCTCCAGACCAGCTACTTTCCTCAAGACCACACCGGAGAGCATATAGCTGAAGCCCTGCAGGATGTGCTCAAAACCTGGAAGCTCAACCCGACGGGACTGGTTGCTATAACAACTGACAACGGGGCTAATATTGTCAAGGCGGTTCAACTGAACAAGTGGTCGAGGATCCAGTGTTTTGGTCACAGGCTTCATCTGGCCATTGGTAAGTGCAATACTGAATTTTTTGATTTGGAAAAAAAAACGCTAATAAATGAAAAGTGTATAGAGTCTCTTGTAGAGCTAAACATGCCTATGGACCACAAGACAAATATTTTTATAAGTCATAGCCAGCATATACATCTATCACTTAGAAATCGAAAGTTAGTTGAACAAATAAATAAACTATCCCTATTAAATCCAATAAACGTATTGGGGTGTATTTGTCTTTGTATTAGATTGAGTTGTGACACTAAATGAGGACCACAGCTGAGACAAGACAGGGATACATTTTTAAATACATAGTGAGATTAAAAGGTGTAAAAAAACCGAAAAAAAACATGTTCTAATCATTTG
Organism: Maylandia zebra; assembly: GCF_041146795.1. Taxonomy (NCBI): domain Eukaryota; kingdom Metazoa; phylum Chordata; class Actinopteri; order Cichliformes; family Cichlidae; genus Maylandia; species Maylandia zebra. The sequence goes on along the minus strand of NC_135169.1, from coordinate 2,231,769 downwards.
GTGATCTGGTGATTTTACCAAGATAGTTTAACTAGAACCATTTCTAGGTTATACAATACACGACACATTTTGCAAATATTGTTAAGTCTTATGCATCACATTCTATACAACTGAGATGGATGTTAATTTGCCTTTGAGTGATTTGCATCTTAACATAACAATTAAAGTGATTTTAAAAGTTTGTATTTTGTGTGTCACAGGACATGCTATGGATGATGCCCGCATTACCCGGGCTATTTCTCTGTGTAAGAAAGTCGTCAGCAGCTTCTCCTACAGCTGGAGGAAGAGAAGAGAGCTGGCTGAAGTGCAAATACAGCTGGGTCTTCCAAGTCACCAGCTACTCACAGAGGCAACAACTCGCTGGGGATCAAGGCTTCTCATGATAGAGAGAGTTCTGGAGCAGGAAAGAGCACTTTCTAAAGTCCTCTCTGTCGACATGAAAACCAGACCTCTAGTCCCTACTTGGCAGGACATAGAGGTCCTGGAAGCAGTTCAGAAAGCTCTCAAACCCTGTCAGGACTTCACTGATGCACTTTCAGGAGAGAAGTATGTGACCCTGTCCTATGTCAGACCTGTGCTACACCTGTTTAACACTAGTCTCCTGGCACCTGGAGAGGAGGATAGTGAGCTGTGTAAATCCATCAAGACCCGCATTGTGGATTACCTCAACAATAAATATGCAGATCCATCCACCAGTGACCTGTTGGACATGGCTTCTTTTGTGGATCCACGGTTCAGGGCGAAATACATCCCTAGTGAGAAGATTAATGCACTAAAACATAAACTCATCTTGGAGGCAGAGTCTCTGCTCAGCTATCAGGGTACGTGTTTGTCTGAGCTGACTGATCCAGCCGTGCCTGAGTCTGCAGACCAAGAAGAAGCAGCAGTAGGACACACAGCTAAAAAAAAGAGATCACTGGCAAGCTTCTTCCAGCACAGCACAGCCACCAACACTGGTTTCACAAAAAGGGAAGCAATCGAAAATGAATTTTCTAGCTACCTGTTGTCAGTTTGTGTAGAGAGTGATGCTGACCCTCTCAAATGGTGGAAGGAACATGAAGTTGCCTTTCCAGCACTGAGCCTCCTGGCCAAGAAATATCTTTGTGCGCCAGCTACCAGCTCCCCTTCTGAAAGGATTTTTAGTTGCAGTGGAAACATTGTAACCTGCCACAGGGCATCGTTGAAGCCTGATAATGTTGACAGATTAGTTTTCCTGGCACAAAATCTGTAAGCTGTACAGTTGTTGGCCTTGCTTGTTTGTGTTCTTTCTATATTGTTATTGTCATTGGAGATTTGCACAAAGACCCACTGACCAAAGAATGTAATTTTGTTAATTTCATTCAATCTGTTTACATGTTTGGTTTTTTGCACAAAGTACCAGATGATTGTTCAGCAATACACACAAAGAAGCACTTTAGAAAACTTTAATTCAGTGTAAGCACTTTTTAAAGAGCAAGATGCCTTTGTTATTTTAGATCTGCATCTTTTTAGTTTACATTTTACATTTAGTTTACAATTTTTAGCTTTTTGTTATGTATGAAAAGAAAAAAAATGGAGCATTATTATTTAATAAATGCTGACAATTTATTTTTGACAATTTTTTCGTGTACATCTACAGTTGTATCTTAATAAAAGTTACATGTGTGACATCTGGGACAAGTACCTTTGACCAAGAACTCTCTTTTTGTTCTTACTTTATGGGATTAAAAAAATATCGAGATATATATCTTATATCGCCATCCAGCTAAAAAATATCGAGATATGAATTTTGGTCCATATCGCCCAGCTCTATTGCCAGTACTTATCTTTCTGGTAAGCTTAAAAGCAAATTAGTACAACGATGTGTAAGAAAAGCATCTGGACTTCTTTAAGTTTTAAGTTTCTTGAAGCTTCTCTCATCTGGATGAAAGAAGCTTCTCTCTATTATTTATCTCTATTTTTTTTTGTATTAATCATAACTAATGGAGGGCTAGCGTATGATCTGAAATTTCTCTCTGTCTTTTTAAACACTTCCACAGACGTGAAAACTTCACCCCAAACTGCAACTCAAGAGTCTGCAGTTGGCACTTCCCTCAAGGAAAAGCTGCGGGGCCAACAAGATTTGCATGGAACGACGGGAAGTCTTTTCAGTTCCCAGATGACCACAACCCTGTTAGAAAAAAGAAGAAAAAAGAGCAGGTCCCAGCTATTGGTGAAAATCAGAGTGAAATATCAGATGAGCCACATCATTCCAACAATGCAGCTACACAGACAGATACTGCAAGTTCCACAAGTTCTTCCCAAAGTCTTCTGGTGCTAGAGATTCAGAATGACATGCTAAGAATAGAGAATGAAAAACTTAAAAAACAAGTAGAGAAGCAGAAGCAGACTTTCTCATTCAGTCAAATATCTGACAATCCTGAAAGGGTCCAGTACTATACTGGATTGCCCGATGCTGCTTCTGTCCTGTTTTTAGAAGCGCTTCTTTCCAGATTTGATCTTAAATATCATTCTGATTGGACTGTCCAAATGATGCCCCTAATTGACCAGTTATTTCTAACCCTGATCAAGCTCAAACTTAATTTTGGTCATGAAGACCTTTCAATAAGGTTTAACTGCAGCAGAGGCACAGTAACTAATATTTTTACAACAATTGTTAGTGCACTGTATGACATTTTGTATGTTGGCATGCTGGAAAACAACATTCCCTCGAGAGCCAAGAATCAAACATCGCTGCCAGATTGCTTCCAACCATTTCCTAACTGCAGGATTGTGCTTGACTGCACGGAAGTTTCTGTTTGTAACACAGAGAGACTTGACACACAAAGTCATTTGTACAGCCAGTACAAAGGACGGACCACACTAAAGGCTCTAATTGGTGTGGCTCCTAATGGTGTAATAACCTTTGTAAGCAACTTGTACGGTGGAAGTGCCTCAGATAAGGCCATAACAGCTGACTGTGGAGTACTGCAACATCTACAACCAGGTGACATGGTCATTGCAGATAAGGGCTTCACAATTCGGGACATCCTACCAGAAGGGGTCTCACTGAACATTCCGTCCTTCCTCACCAACGGACAATTCACACAGGAGGAAGTGAACAACAACAGGAAGATTTCCTGTGCAAGAATACATGTAGAGCGTTCCATTCAAAGACTGAAACTTTTCTCAATTTTGCATCACATCCCACATCAGTTAAAAAAAAATATTAATAAGATCTTGAAAGCATGTGTGTGTCTTACAAATTTACAAACACCTATTCTCCGTGAAATTGAATAAATTATACCTGTGAGAGTTAAGAGGTAAAAGTACATTGTGTCATTTTCTAACTACTTGTGGACCAGAAAATACAACTGTTGAACAAGTTTACTTTTATTATTTATAACTCCTAAGTGTTCTGGATTGTTTTGTGTGTATACTCAGGATGTTACAACATAAAAACAACTTAGTTGCATAGTTTCAAATTGAGAATGGTCTCATTTGTGATTCGTATAATGTTTTACTCTGTTTTTATCAATGGCTTGTTACATTTTTCATTCCATTCCAGCTTCCTGATTACTGCCTAGTTTTCTTGCTATGCATTTTCAATTAAAATGAAGAATACCAGATACATGTGTTACTCTTTATTTTCAGGAACAGTTTGTCCAAAACATTTTATTTTTTCAAATCAAAAATTAATATAATTTAAGAATTTATCTGAATATATTTACAAAGTTACAATGACAAAAAATGTACAATTTCCAAATAGTTTTAAAATTAACTATAAACATTTGGACTGATAAATTACTCATGCTGATATGAATTCAAAGCTGCGATAAAATATGGGGTAAAAAAACTTCCCGGTAGAACGTCTCCAACGCTTCAATGTTAACAGCCCAAGTTTGTTCTCTATCCACATGCAAGATGAAAAAGTCACATGGAGTCCAAACAATAAAGTGACAGCTTTTCGCCCCTGTGAGATAGAGGTTGCCCTGGATCTGATGCCAGTAGTTGTGATTCTTTTTTAATACCAGGGAACCACTTGCCTCATCCAGCTGTAGGAAAAAGTCCTTAATATCTGCAGCCTCCAATACAGTTTTGGCTCTGGCTGACCATGGGCATTTCACCTCAATGATGCACTCATTAGAGACAGTCCCATCTGGAGAACCACCAAGCAGGCCACTGTTAGATAAAAACAGTCCCCTCTCCTTGATAGCTGCACCAGTACAGTCAGTGTACAACTGCTTGGCCTTTGGCTCATGAAGGATCCCCCAATCACATGCCTTTGGGGATGAAAATACAACTTAGTCATAAAGGAATTCTTAGATGCACAGACCCTTTTTACTAACAACTTACTTTAGATCCTTCTGTCAGGTTGTACTGTCCAAGCAGAGTCTTAAATAAGGAAGGGGGGTATGAGCGCCGCTGGACTGCACTCAGGACCAAACCGAAGTTGCTGGCTGTGATTCTCTTCTTGCGATATGCTGACCTTTTATAAAGAAACACAAATTAAGAGACACAGTTAACTAAAATGTCCTACTTAACACTTAACAGAATAAATTTCAAAGCACTTTCTTACCACAATGCATTCTTCGTTTGCCCAACTGTTGCTTCCTCAATCTGTTTCTTCTCTTCGTCAGACACAGCCAGTGATGCCAAGAGATAACGAGCCTTGTCTTCTGCTTGGGGAAATCCCAGGTTCCTCAGCACTTCATCAAATGTCTTGGCTGGTTTAGCCTAGATTTAAAGCAAAAGGATTTTAAAGGTTTTAATGGAACCAAGAAATTTTGACCACAGAATAGACAAAGTCAGGTACAGAGTATATAAAATACATGTAAAAAATAAAGTGGGGACAGTGGAAGCAAACAGTCTGCTGTATGTAGTTTACAAGAGTTTACATACATGTACAATTTATACCACATGTTAAAGTAAATATCAAAGTACCTGAGAGCATTCAGGACTCAAAATCCAACCCATCCCAGTAAAACGTTGCAATTTCGATAGGGATGCCACTGCCCATTCCTTGTCCTCCTGGGAGACAGGTCTTTCGATTCCAGCTGAAAAAAAAAAACTTTTAGTAATCTGTATAAATAATAATTTTAGCATATAAAACATAATGCTTTTTAAAAAGTTAAGAAAATAATTATTATAATTAATTCAAAGGACAAATTTTAAATAAATAACTGACCTTGTGTTGTTGAGGGTGTCATCACAGACACTCTCTTGGCAGTAATTTCTTCTGCTTTGCATGATTTTACCCTCTTCCACACACATTCCACGTCAGTGCGAGACACATTCTTCTCCACCCAAATCAACAATGCCGCCATATGATGGCACTTATCATTGCCAATCGGGCACTCACAGGAGCTGAACCTGACTGACTGACCCTCAACATGCACCTACATTGAAAGAAAGTTAATGCTTACCCTAAACATTCTAACAAACACTTGCAGCGCTGCTCTGTGTACTGGTACTAGGTTAACTAGGCTAATATAACTGGTACTAGGCTAACATTACTAACTCTCCAAAACCTCCATGTTATGTAGATTTTCATCTTCGTTTACTTCCACTGTTATAGCATTGCTGTACGTGTGTGTGCTTTATGAAATACATTAGAATACAGAATATCTCATGTTTAATCGTCGGCTAGCTAGCTTACTCCTAGCTCACCTCAACATTGTAAATCTTCTTTTTCATGGATGCCTGGACACTTCCCTTTATAATTCCGCCTGGGAGAACGGTTACACTGACCACTTTACTAGAGTTGAAGGAATTAAGACCCTTTTTAACCCTAATTGGTACTTCGCTAAAGAAGGAGGTAATCGTGAACAAAGTCACTGGCTCCGCCATCGTTGTTTCTTGAGGAGCACTTAGACCCGGAAATACCTGCAACGTCATCCGTGACGTCTGACTGAACAACCGGATAGTCCCAATCAAGTCAATATTAGACTACTAACTTAAAAGCACTAAGTAAACGAGAATTTAACGACAACCTAATGCTAATAAGTTCGTTTGCAAACATAACATTACCTCTGACGAAGTGGTCGCTGCAGACACGGGCATTGGCAGACTCTGCTCCTCCCGACTGTAAACGTAAATTTAAAATCCATTTTTTCCTACGTTTTTCGGTTAGAATTTTCCATTTTTCTCCTCTTCGTTGGGCTATTTTTGGTACCCTAAAATACCGTTTATCAGTTTCTCTGGTCGACCTACTGGAGCATCCGTAAACACAACAGGACATAGGCATTTTGCGTACTGTCTGTCTGTGATTTTGCACTTATCTTTTTCACTTCCGACCGCCAGTCAAATTTCGCGCTTTACGTCGACGTCACGTCTACGTCAAATGAAACCTAGCTATTCAGGTTCGGCAGCCCTAAAGTACGCAGCCTTAACGGTCCACAAGGGCCGCGTACTCAAAGACCGCTAAGGCCGGAAGTGCGAGGCTTGTGAAATACCGGTCGATCTCCGTCGCGCTGCCCAGGTTGCCTAGCAACCATGATACTAACCGCTGGAAACGTTTCATACAGCTTTGTTTGAGAGAAATGAAGGAGAACATATTTTGTTCATTTGTTCGTTTGTTTCTACACGAGCTTTGTGTGATTTAATAAGTATCTGAGGCTGAGACCACATGACTGTAAAACATGATTGTTGGGCTTCATTTCTGTACTGAACAGTCATTTTAAGATTAGCTAGTAAATAAAAATTATGTTGTTCATGAGACTAAAGTCAGTGTAAATATAATATGGCCAATATTATAGTTATTATATTAATCATTATTAGTTATTACAGCAGTGAACTTGAACAATTCACTTTTATTGTTACATGTGCAGGTAAATGGCCTGCATTTGTATAGCGCTTTTCTAGTCCATAGGACCCCAAAGCGCTTTACACTACATTCAGTCATTCACCCATTCACACACACATTCACACACTGGCGATAGCAAGCTACATTGTAGCCACAGCTGCCCTGGGGCGCACTGACAGAGGCGAGGCTGCCGGACACAGGCGCCACCGGGCCCTCTGACCACCACCAGTAGGGGTTAGTATCTTGCCCAAGGATATTTGGCATGCAGCCAGGGTGCAGCCTGGGATCAAACCACCGACCTTCTGATTAGTGGCTGACCTGCTCTGCCACCTGAGCTACAGCCACCCCAGGTACACTGGTACAGCACATGTGAGTGAACTCTGTGTCAAACACTGAGCTTCAGTAAAGATTCAAGTTTCAGTTATTTATATTTCCCATCACCATAAATCTTCACTCAAAGACAAGAATCTTTTACAGTGTATAAATACGTATAGATGTATCATATGTAAGAGACAAATATTGTTCATTTAATTTGTTGGCATTACTAAATTTGGCTCAATGCTTACATATATGTGCAAAATGAAAATGTACGAGCTGTGATAACTGTTTCTGATAGAATGAAGAGTAGACTGATATATTAAATATTCCTTTATTGGGTGAGAAAATCAGACCATGTCATAACTGCTTTAAGTCATGTAACTACAGGGGTCCAACAAAGAATGGCCACGCATCATACTGATGTCTTCGGAAATTTATTTCTCTCTCTCTCTCACTCTTATTGTCTTCAGACACCGTGAAAACTGAAGAAACACAAAGTTTACAACATAAATGTTTTGAGCTTATCAGTCTCTCATATCAGTGTCCATAAACAGTCTTGTGCAAGCAGAACAGAGAAAATGCACAATAATGGATATCACAAAAATGTCCTCTCATTACCACTGTAGAACACGTATGCAACATTATACAAACAATATACACGAAACCATACCGTTTGCGCCTCTTGGACCACATGCAGAATAACATTAACGCTGAGGCTGTAGATGCATCAGTGGCCATGTATCCATGCTAGCTCCACAATGCCATGGTTGTGCTCTCAACCAAACTCTGGTCATGTGACAATTACAAACTTCACCTCAAACAAACTTTACAGCACTTTACATATTTAACAAACCCATATTTTGTAATCACATATTTTAGACATGTTTTTTAATTAATGTTAAACTTTTATCATCTTATCTTATAAATAAATGAACTAAATTAAGCATGAATTTATCACAGAAACATGAAATAACCAACTTTATTTTAACTGTCTCAGGGACAGTTACAAGTCATACAGAATAGATATCAGAGCCTTAAACAGGCTGACTTCTACTAAATGGGTCAAACTGGGCAGAAAGTCTACAAACACATAACATCCTTATAGAATATGATGTAACATTATAGATCAACTTACCTCAGAATATATAAAGCATATAAACAATCACAGCAATATGATACAACAAACACAGCAGTGCTACTGATCCAAAATACTCAAAGCTTCATATAACTGAAACAAACATTTATTTTTAGCTCCATTCTGCTGCTGATATATACTTTAGGTTTCTGAACATTAAACTTGTTGCTGCCTTTCATAGTGTGTAACCTGAAGGCCCTAAGTACTTTCTCCCACACTGAAAACACTGGAATGATCAAATTATTTGAACATTACCTAATAAGACTGATTCAGGACAGACAATTAATTATTTTAAACTTATCTAGCAGTCCTTCACAAACAGGAAACAGTCTGTCTATTCTCTCCATCTGTCAGCTGCTGCTGGCTCTTCCTCCTCCTCTTCCTCACACTGTTGAGTTTGTCCTGGTGGATCATCAGGGGTGCAAAGCCTCACAGATGATGTGCAGCAGTGGGTCCCTCAGTCTGTCCTCACTCTGGACACTTGCAGTCGTCACACATGGAAATCAAATGTGTGATAAGCTGCAGGATTCAAACACAAGTGTAACTTATAAACACATGTTCATACTTTTATTCCACAATCAGAGAGAAAGAAACAGAGAGAGAGTGCAGGACAGACAGGTGACAGTCTCAGGTGTACACACTGCTGCAAAACAGCACAAAAGAAGGAGGATTTAGTTTGTGTTATTACAAAACAAGAAGAGTTTCCAGATGATACAGTGGACACATGTGTGACTGCTGTGATTAAAGCATCTTTCTTTCAGCTTAACGAGTGAACCGTCAGCTCGTTCAAACACACGTTAAAGTCCATTTGGCTCGACACCACCGAACAGAGACAGCAATATAACACAGCTAACATTAACAGTGCAGTGAATCCTGCTTGTGCCGTGATATTCAGGACTGAAAACCGAGCAGCATCACTGACTTTCATCTTGTTGTGTTTGTGGATATATGACTGACTTTAATTATCAATAAAATGATCACATTCTCTGTAAGATTAAGGTCGACTACTGAACAGCATATATTTTAAAGTAAAGACTTTTAAATCAAGTTAGTACAAACATCACTAATGTCACATGACTTTGCCGACCATTATTTGCAGCATTACGGGCGGAGGATAGTCCTCCCCCTGCTGTGGGAGATGTTCACACCTGTGCGTCCAAACTGCAAATGTATGGAAGAAATATAGTATCATCAGAATCAGACACTGAATTTTTATCCTCCAAATTTCCCTGCAAAAATATTCACCTGCAAAAAATTCACCTGAAAAAAATTCACCTGCAAAAATTCACCTGAAAAAAATTCATCTGCAAAAATTCAACTGCAAAAGTGATGAACTTTAATGACCCAAGCCAGAGCAATCAGCACCAGATCGAGTCGAGTGGCTCTCAGCCAATTAAATTACGCTGTTTGATCACATGACACCGTTAGCCAGCAGTGTGTTTCCTAAAAGAGAGCTGTTTAAAGGCGAGTGATTAAGTTTTTCTCCTAAATAGAGATCATTACAGAACGCCTAGTCCTATTTAAAATCCCAGTTATTTTTATTTTATTTTATCATCTACTCGAACTAAGGAAAACGTTTGACTAACTCAATGACAATTTCCACGCCTCCCATGCCTGACTGCAGAGGCAGTTTTGAATTTAGGAGCGCCAAGATGGCAGCGGCAAACCCTGGCGGCTCTCCGGTAAGTATATTGTTTTTCATCTTCAAGTTTGTCTTTTGAAACCTTAACTTTATTTAAATCCGTTGCTCACGTATAAAGTACACAGACGGGGTCTTTGCTCAACTCGTCTGAGGCGTGTCTCACTAAGCGCTACATGCTAGCATCCTGCTAACCGAGCTACCATTTACATGCTGTGCTTTAGAAAATAGGATACTCGTTAAAAAAATACTCCGCAGATATTGATAGATAGACGAACACTGCAAATATAATGTTGGAAACGAGAACGGCCTTTGGTGAAGGGGTAAAATACACCATGAATAAAGCCATAGAGTGAATGGCTGCCATGGTTGCAGAACAGCCTGATTTAATGACAAGAATGGGGAAGAGTGAGGTGAAGTGAACCAAAGCCAGAAAACACGGTCAGACAAGGCGGCAAAAGGGCGGTGATCTGTCCATCAGTATGAAGTTGGTGTGTGCTTTGGTGAACAAAAACTCCAGACCGGTAGCAGGAAGATGGGAGACTCGTGTTTCACTGGAATAGTGGTGAATTAAAACATCCTTTGTTGGGGACATTTCGGTGTAAATGCATCCATACAGGTGAGACAGAGGCAGACCAGACAGTGAAGAAAACAAGGCAAACATTAGAAATATTAAAACGGAAATATAGGATTAATATAACATACAATTTGGGAAAATGTAAGGAACGCAATGTAAATGATATTGTAAAGTCATTCAAACAGCATACTCTGATTAAAAGAAACATGTAATTGGGTAGGATAATAATAATAATAATAATAATAATAATAATAATAATAAACGTGTACAAGTTGGGTATGTATACCCAGAATTTAACAACTATAAAGTTGTAGCATGCCAGACCATCTTGATTGAATGTAACTTTGCTCCACAAAGTTTTTTGTTAGACATATTCATATTGTTATCTAATAAATGATACATTCTTAGATTTTATCGAACGTTAATTCATAAATTGTTTCTGTCTTTATGTGTTTGTTTCAGATTATGCAGGATGAAATTATTCGGTCAGCAGTTGCTGACAGTTGCTAACATCATCCAACCAAACTGCTGCTGTTGCTGCTGCGATGAATCAGAATACAAGGTACTTCAGCAAGACTTATGAGTTAATCCTACATTCAACTAAATGGACAGCTGGACAGGTTCATACAAAATATTAGATTACGCCAATTGTCCTATACATATTTTTTGACCTAGGGGTGGGATTGATTGTGAACTGGAAAGGGAAAATTCTTTTTTTTCTTTTTTTCTTTTTTTTGCCTGTCCCATTTGGTTCTTTAGCCATCAGAATTGTTGTCTGAAGACCAACAAGGATACCCAATGGATTTACTTTGCCAAATGGATCATTGTGGCATTGCTGTGTTGGTCCATTTGATCGACCTTTGTTTTTAATTATTTATTTTATTTTATTTTCAGTTGTTACAGATGGGACAGACATGAGTGAGGGATAGGAAAGGGAGAGAGAAAGAGGAAGGAAAAGAAAAACAGAAGGGGAGAGGGACAGTGAGAAAGGGGAAAAAAAAAATAAATAAAATAAAATCTCCTGGATCACCTGTTGAGAGAGAAAGAATAGAAAACAAGCAAAAAAAACCCAAAGCAAACATACTAAACACACCATCGCATTAATCTAGCTAAGTGTAAACAGCAGTAAATACTAAATATTCAGTGTTGTTGTGCAGCACGCAGGACAGACAGCGCACAATGTGCTTTGAAGTAGCAGCCAAGAAAGGTGTAATTTAAGTCTACGAGCAGTGAACATCCGTGTGCATACCTGTGTGGATCAGCGCGCTTGTATTCAAATGGTTTCCACATGTAATCGTCTGCAAGAGCATGTAGCCCCGTCCCCCAGGGCATGAAGCAGGCATGGAGGAGATCCAGGCCCCAGACATCCAGAGGCCCCAGAGCACGAGAGCCCAAGGAGGACCACCGGAGGAGCATCCGTGCCACCCTCATGGGAAGGGCGTAGGATCCCCAGACGAGGCGTCACCCAGTAGCCACTGAGCAGAAGCTAGAGGGGGCTGCACCGGCGTGCCCGCCGGCTCTGCCGGCAGCCAGCTGTGCCAGAGTGAACTGAGCCGCAGGCCCAGAGGCCGGAGGCCCAGAGGGCCCCCCACACCCCGGAGGAGGCCTGACCGAGCAACAGGCGCCAGCAATGCACCGACCCCTGAGAGCATCAGTCACCGGCAGGGAGTGTGGTGAGGGGAGATAGGCCTTGGAGGGCCTGTATGGGCAGAAATCTGTGCCATCAGAAACTGAATTTGAATAAGTTAAATTTGAATTTGAATTGCTCAGATTGAATCTGAATTGTAACTTGAATAAATGCTTTTGAAAACTGAATTTGAATTAGTCTAATTTGAAATTGAATTTATGGTTTGAAAATGAATTGACTTGCTTTGAAACTGCATTTTATCCTTTAAAAATTCAGCTCTCGAATAATTTCAGATTCACTTCTCACCATTCAGTTTCAGTTCTACAATTCAATTTCAGTTCCAAAATTCAGTTTTTTGGAACTTACATCCGGTTCCGGTTCAAGCGCAGATTAATAGAACTACGTTTTACTGGTGGACCGAGAGTGTTACTGACGGGAATCTACAGCGTCTTGAGCTGAATTAAGACTTCAGAAGTCATTCGTCATGTCGAATGACCAGCGGATAAACTCTCAGGTTGGTAATAAATGTATTACATGTATAAGAACAAGCGTCATGTTAACAACACTAACAACACTCTTGGTGGCGCTGTCACTTGGTGTTCGCTCGCTCTGTGGTAGAGTATAACCTCCTGTTCCTGCTCAAACACAGTGGTGTTTCTGAGTAGCTTATTTGCTTAGCGATTTAATTAACAACTTTTAAATACATTCTTCTTTCATAGTATAATCTTCACGTGCTTCATCCGAAGCACACTTTCTGTGTACTCACTACCTAATTTATAGCCAAAGTATTCACTCACTGTCTCTGTACTGTCTCGCTAGCCTAGCTTAGCTCATAGCCGACTCATTAGCACCATGGCTACTTCACCTGTCCCTCCTGCACTTTCTTGCTCATTGTGTCAGATGTTTAGTTACTCCTCGGCCTCCTTTAGCAGTAATGATATCTGTAACAAATGTAGCATATTTGCAGCGCTGGAGGCCAGGATTACTGAATTGGAGACTCGGCTTCGCACCCTTCATTCACCCATAGCTAGCCAGGCCCCTGTAGCTGGTGCAGCCGAAAATAGCGTAGGCCCCGCTAGCTGTTCCCCGGCAGGTCCCAAGCAGCTGGGGAATCAGGGAGGCTGGGTCACGGTGAGGAGGAATCATAGTCCTAAACAGAAGCCCCAGGTACACCACCAACCCGTTCATGTGTCTAACCGTTTTTCCCCACTCGGCGACACACCCGCCGGGGGTCAAACTCTGGTAATTGGCGATTCTGTTCTCAGACATGTGAAGCTAGAGACACCGGCAACCATAGTCAATTGTCTTCCAGGGGCCAGAGCAGGCGACATTGAAGGAAATTTAAAACTGCTGGCTAAGGGTTAACGTAAATTCAGTAAAATCATAATTCACGTCGGCAGTAATGACACCCGGTTACGCCAATCGGAGGTCACTAAAATCAATATTGAATCGGTGTGCAACTTTGCCAAAACAATGTCGGACTCTGTAGTTTTCTCTGGTCCCCTCCCCAATCAGACCAGGAGTGACATGTTTAGCCGCATGTTCTCCTTAAATTGCTGGCTGTCTGAGTGGTGTCCCAGAAACGATGTGGGCTTCATAGATAATTGGCAAACCTTCTGGAGGAAACCTGGTCTTGTTAGGAGAGATGGCATCCATCCCACTTTGGATGGAGCAGCTCTCATTTCTAGAAATATGGACAAATTTATTAAACCCCCCAAAATATGACTATCCAGAGTTGGGACCAGGAAGCAGAGTTGCAGTCTTACACGCTTCTCTGCAGCTTCTCTCCTCCTGCTACCCCCCCAAAAACCCATCTCCATAGAGACTGTGTCAGCTTCCAAAAAGACAAAAAGCAAACTAAAAACCAGCAACAAACAACTTAAACATAAACAATTACAAAGAAAGAACAATACAGTATCCACATCTGAACCAAAGAGTAAAACAGTGAAATGTGGATTATTAAATATTAGGTCTCTCTCCTCCAAGTCTCTGTTAGTACATGACTTAATAATTGATCAACAAATTGATTTACTCTGCCTTACAGAAACCTGGTTGCAGCAGGATGATTATGTTAGTTTAAATGAATCAACACCCCCGAGCCATTCTAACTACCAGAAATCTCGAAGCACAGGCCGAGGGGGCGGTGTGGCAGCAATTTTTCACACCAGCCTATTAATTAATGAAAGACCAAGACAGACTTTTAATTCATTTGAAAGCCTGATGCTTAACATTGTCCACCCCAGCTGTGAAACTCAGAAACCAGTCTTACTTGTTATCATCTATTGTCCACCTGGGCCTTACACAGAGTTTCTGTCTGATTTCTCAGACTTTATATCTAATTTAGTTCTGAGCTCAGATAAAATAATTATTGTGGGTGATTTTAACATCCATGTAGATGCTAAAAATGACAGCCTCAACATGGCATTTAATCTGTTATTAGACTCAATTGGTTTCTCTCAAAATGTAAAAGAACCCACCCACCACTTTAATCACACTCTAGATCTTGTTTTAACATACGGCATCGAACCTGAACATTTAACAGTGTTTCCTGAAAACCCTCTCCTGTCTGATCATTTCCTGATAACATTTACTTTTACAATAATTGATTACACAGCGGTGAAGAGTAGACTTTATCAAAGTAGATGTCTTTCTGAAAGCACTGTAACTAAGTTTAAGAATATAATCCACCCACTGTTATCATCTCCAATGCCCTGTACCAACACAGAGCAAAGCAGCTATCTGAACGCTACCCCAACAGAGGTCGATTATCTTGTTAATAATTTCACCTCCTCACTACATACGACTCTGGATACTGTAGCTCCTGTGAAAACTAAGGCCTCAAATCAGAAGTACCTGACTCCGTGGTATAATTCTGAAACACGTACCCTAAAGCAGATGACTCGTAATTTGGAGAGGAAATGGCGTGTCACAAATCTAGAGGATCATCATTTAGCCTGGAGAAATAGTTTGCTGCTTTATAAGAAAGCCCTCCGCAAAGCCAGAACATCTTACTATTCATCACTGATTGAAGAAAATAAGAACAACCCTAGGTTTCTCTTCAGCACTGTAGCCAGGCTGACAAAAAGTCAGAGCTCTTTTGAGCCAACCATCCCTTTAACGTTAACTAGTAATGACTTCATGAACTTCTTCACAAATAAAATTTTTATCATTAGAGAAAAAATTACCAATAATCATCCCACAGATGTAATATTATCTACAGTTACTCTTAGTACCATTGATATTAAGTTAGACTCTTTTTCTCCAATTGATCTTTCTGAGTTAACTTCAATAATTACTTCCTCCAAACCATCAACGTGTCTTTTAGACCCCATTCCTACAAAACTGCTCAAAGAAGTCCTGCCATTAATTAATTCTTCGATCTTAAATATGATCAACCTATCTCTAATAATCGGCTATGTACCACAGGCCTTCAAGCTGGCTGTAGTTAAACCTTTACTCAAAAAGCCATCTCTAGACCCAGCAGTCTTAGCTAATTATAGGCCAATCTCCAACCTTCCTTTCATATCAAAAATCCTTGAAAGAGTAGTTGTCAAACAGCTAACAGATCATCTGCAGAGGAATGGTTTATTTGAAGAGTTTCAGTCAGGTTTCAGAGCTCAGCACAGCACAGAAACAGCTTTAGTGAAGGTTACAAATGATCTTCTTATGGCCTCTGACAGTGGACTCATCTCTGTGCTTGTCCTGCTAGACCTCAGTGCAGCGTTCGATACTGTTGATCATAATATCCTATTAGAGCGATTAGAACATGCTGTAGGTATTACAAGTACTGCGCTGCAGTGGTTTGTATCATATCTATCTAATAGACTCCAATTCGTGCATGTAAATGGAGAGTCCTCTTCACACACTGAGGTTAATTATGGAGTTCCACAGGGTTCAGTGCTAGGACCAATTCTGTTTACATTATACATGCTTCCCTTAGGCAGTATCATTAGAAGACATAGCATACATTTTCACTGCTATGCAGATGACACCCAGCTCTATCTGTCCATGAAGCCAGATAACACACACCAATTAGTTAAACTGCAGGAATGTCTTAAAGACATAAAGACCTGGATGGCCGCTAACTTTCTGCTTCTTAATTCAGGTAAAACTGAGGTTATTGTACTCGGCCCTGAAATTCTTAGAAATATGGTATCTAATCAGATTCTTACTCTGGATGGCATTACCTTGGCCTCCAGTAACGCGGTGAGGAACCTTGGAGTCATTTTTGACCAGGACATGTCCTTCAACGCACATATTAAACAAATATGTAAGACTGCTTTCTTCCATTTGCGCAACATCTCTAAAATTAGAAATATCCTGTCTCAGAGTGACGCTGAAAAACTAGTTCATGCATTTATTACTTCCAGGCTGGACTACTGTAATTCATTATTATCAGGATGTCCAAAAAACTCACTGAAAAGCCTTCAGCTAATCCAAAATGCTGCAGCAAGAGTCCTGACAGGGACTAGAAAGAGAGAGCATATTTCTCCTGTTTTGGCTTCCCTTCATTGGCTTCCTGTTAAATCCAGAATTGAATTCAAAATCCTGCTCCTCACATACAAGGTCTTAAATAATCAGGCCCCATCTTATCTTAATGACCTTGTAGTACCATATCACCCTATTAGAGTGCTCCGCTCTCGCTCTGCAGGCCTACTTGTTGTTCCTAGAGTATTTAAAAGTAGAATGGGAGGGAGAGCCTTCAGTTTTCAGGCCCCTCTTCTGTGGAACCAGCTTCCAGTTTGGATTCGGGAGACAGACACTATCTCTACTTTTAAGATTAGGCTTAAAACTTTCCTTTTTTCTAAAGCATATAGTTAGGGCTGGACCAGGTGACCCTGAATCCTCCCTTAGTTATGCTGCAATAGATGTAGGCTGCCGAGGGATTCCCATGATGCATTGAGTTTTTCCTTTCCAGTCACCTTTCTCACTCACTATGTATTAATAGACCTCTCTGCATTGAATCATATCTGTTATTAACCTCTGTCTCTCTTCCACAGCATGTCTTTATCCTGTCTTCCTTCTCTCACCCCAACCGGTCGCAGCAGATGGCCGCCCCTCCCTGAGCCTGGTTCTGCCGGAGGTTTCTTCCTGTTAAAAGGGAGTTTTTCCTTCCCACTGTCGCCAAAGTGCTTGCTCATAGGGGGTCATATGATTGTTGGGTTTTTCTCTGTATCTATGAAGCGCCTTGAGGCGACTTTTGTTGTGATTTGGCGCTATATAAATAAAATTGAATTGAATTGAATTGAAATGATAGCCGTAAGGTAACTTTTATGCTTATTGTAGCTGTTAGCTAAAAACGCTAATTTAGCGTAGTTTGCCCTGAATTCAGCTTTGACAAACAAATATGATCGACTGTTTCTAGTAGAATTCCAAAGTTGTCATCTTGGACCCTCTCAGAGTACCCCCTCTGTATGCTTGCAGAGACCCCTACAGTAGGGAAACATGCAAAAGGTTTATTTATGTCTTACACAGCATCCCAACTCTTTAGCTGACTTAATAACTTTAGCTAAAGTGAATAGTTAGTCTAATTCATTAGTGCAGCATTACTGGATCACCTCTGTTTGAAGTGATATAATATGATATACAACTATCACTGAAACAGCAAACTTTGTAAATAAGCAAACAACACTTCTCATTCTCTAAACGTTTGGCCACAGCTGTAGATTACACTATCAGTGCTTATTCACTCTTGACAATAATAACATTTCTAAATTTACTTTGTGCATTTACAGGTAAACAATATCTAATATTTTATCTAAATGACTGCTTTGTCTTTGAAAAGGGTGAAGAGCCTGAGGCCGGTGACAGTCCAGTTCTACTCTAAGTACATCCTTACAGTGGCTCACAGGACAAGGCCACATTCCTGTCCTGCCAGAAGAGAAGAGAAACTTCAGTCTTCATGCAGTTCAACCACACCTGTCATATTCCATATGACAGGGGTCTCAAACTCCAGTCCTCAAGGGTCAAAGTGCCATGCAACTTTTCCATGCCCTCGAGGACTGGAGTTTGAGACCCCTGCCGTATGGTGTTCCTGCAGTTTTCTACCCCACAGTTACAGCATGTCTGACTGCCTGTTCAGCATATGCAAAAAATATATGATGAGTTTAAGCATGTGATGACTAAGGCCTTCCATTATGGTGTTTGTCATCACATGTCACAGACATCTGGATGATCATTTGGAATAAACAAAAAAACTAAAAACTTGTTACTTCATCTTTTATCTTTATTATCATTATTGTTCTTATTTTACACTTTTCATTGTTAGGCATTAGGTTTATTTGTAGTAGTCCTTTCCAGCGTCTTTCCCTCTTCCATGTTACTGTGTCGGCTTGTCAGCATCTATTTGGGTTTGGAAGTGGAACAGAAAGTAAGGAAATCGAAAGTGCCATTAAAACCAGGAGAGGTTCTTATATTTCAGAAGAAGGGATTAATTCAAAAGAGATGACCTCAATGCCATATTTTATTTAGGAACCCTAGAGAGCACTTTGCAAAATAACACATTCTTATAATTTCACCCTCAGATGAGCCAAGCTACGACTGTCAGGGAAGGTAATGTAGGTATAGAGCATATGAGAGTGGTTAAGTTAATGTCTCTTGTCTAGATGAAGGCACAAGAGGGATCGATGGCAAGGCGTGGAGATTCAGTATCTTCAGTCTTCAGTGGACACTCCATTTCTGGTACAAAACACCTGTAAAAGATGGTAGATTTAGGAGGTGACCCGACAACTTCAGCCTGTCAAACATATTAATGGAGCAGTGTGTTTAAAAAAAATATATAATCTAATTAAGCATGCACTCAGTACCCTAAGAATTATTATGGTAGTTAAACACAGTGATAGTTGTATATCATATTATATCACTTCAAACAGAGACGATCCAGTAATGCTGCACTAATGAATTAGACTAACTATTCACTTTAGCTAAAGTTATTAAGTCAGCTAAAGAGTTGGGATGCTGTGTAAGACGTAAAGCTAAAATACAAAGGTTTGGACACCGTTTTGCATGTTTCCCTACTGTAGGGGTCTCTGCAAGCATACAGAGGGGGTACTCTGAGAGGGTCCAAGATGACAACTTTGGAATTCTACTAGAAACAGTTGATCATATTTGTTTGTCAAAGCTGAATTCAGGGCAAACTACGCTAAATTAGCGTTTTTAGCTAACAGCTACAATAAGCATAAAAGTTACCTTACGGCTATCATTTGTTAACATGACGCTTGTTCTTATACATGTAATACATTTATTACCAACCTGAGAGTTTATCCGCTGGTCATTCGACATGACGAATGACTTCTGAAGTCTTAATTCAGCTCAAGACGCTGTAAATTCCCGTCAGTAACACTCTCGGTCCGCCAGTAAAACGTAGTTCTATTAATCTGCGCTTGAACCGGAACCGGATGTAAGTTCCAAAAAACTGAATTTTGGAACTGAAATTGAATTGTAGAACTGAAACTGAATGGTGAGAAGTGAATCTGAAATTATTCGAGAGCTGAATTTTTAAAGGATAAAATGCAGTTTCGAAGCAAGTCAATTCATTTTCAAACCATAAATTCAATTTCAAATTAGACTAATTCAAATTCAGTTTTCAAAAGCATTTATTCAAGTTACAATTCAGATTCAATCTGAGCAATTCAAATTCAAATTTAACTTATTCAAATTCAGTTTCTGATGGCACAGATTTCTGCCCATAGGCCTGGGAGTTCCCAGAGAGGTGGAGTCTAAGACCCGACCTGACATATAGACACAGACAAACAGGCACACACAGACACAAACATGCGTTCCCACCCTCATGCACACATATACAAACACTCAGCACTCACCCAACGTAAGGACTGACATAAATGGACATGTACACACAATCACACTCCCCAAACATACTCTACACCCCGGGTCCAGGTACCCTCGCCCCCAGAGGGGGAAACAGAACCCAGACCCAAGAGATGTTACCCTTCCCCCCGGGGTGGAGGCAAGCAGACCGTCCCAGGCTCTGCAGCAGCAGGGAGGCCAATCGGATAGCCAACAGCACATCAAGAAGGCTCAGGGCCTTCTTGATGTGCTGTTCTTCTGCATCCCTGGCCGCTGTGTCAGTGGGGATGGTTTTCGCTCTGTATTGTAGCGTCCTGATCCTGATGACATCCAGTTTGTGCTCCAGTGGATGATGAGAGTCAAACCTTAGATACTGATCCGTATGCGTAGGTTTACGGTACACGTCAGCTTTTAGATGTTCCCCATTACTGATGGAAATGATGGTGGTCTTTGATCAGTGGGTTTTGGTTAGTGGTTGTTGATCAATGGTCATGAGAGCTTTGCATATTTATGATCAAGGAACTGACCTCCCAGCCCATTGTTGATTCAGTGGGCTGGTTTCAGTCATTATGCAAATGTACTGTTTATAAGATTTGGGGAAACCTGCAGTCAGCTGAGACTGAAGAAGTCACTTGGATGAGTGACGAAACGTTTCTCCCACAAAACGCTACGTCCAGATGAACAGATTCAACTTTTGGAGATTTACTTTGCTGGATGATTGAGAATGCATCAAGACGAAATATTGTTTGCTCTGGGTCTAAACAGAGTGTGTTGTGTGTGACGTCTTCTTTTGCGCATGCGGGCCGCTTTGAGGGTTCACACTAGAGCGCGTTTGCTGTCGCATTTTATTTATAGTGTGAACAAGCAGACAAAAAAATCAGATTTGATCAAAAAATCGGAATTAAGCATTAAGACCTGCAGTGTGAATGTAGCCTAATTATTTTCTCCCCTCTCTCTGTGGGCGCTGAGTCCAGTGTCAGCTTCAGAAATATTCCCCTCTGAAACCCCTTGGTGTGAGGAACTTGTTTAAAATAAAACTGCTCTTCTCTCTGGGCTAAACCTTGACAGTTTTAGACAGCTTAATTTAACCGCAGCTATTTTATCTCTCACATGAAACTTTGAAATCACTTATCAACCAAACAGATCATGCAAAAACAAGAACAGAGAGAGGGGAAAAAATGGTTTCAGACAAACACACACACACATGCGCACGCAGCAAAAATCATTACAGGACCAGTTGGAGTAGAAAGCTGAGAGACACATACTTACTAATCACACAGAACTGCTGAGGACCCAGTTCGCTCACAGATTTCAAAAGCCTTAGTGATTATTATCCAGCATTAGTATCTGAACCTGGAATCATTTCTATGGAAACTGAATTTTATGTAAACGTTAAATTTAATCTGATGCAATCAGGTTTAAACTCACATTCTGTTATTCACTGAAAATACAGACATTTAGAACAAACTAAGACCATCTGTGGTAGAGGAAATGTCTGCTGTGACTGCATCACTCTGCTCAGCTTTGTTGTTATTCAGCCTCTGCATGTTTACCTCTGCAGGTGAGTTTTACCTGTTAGGAGATAAATGCCATTTCAATGATAGATAAAGACAAAGAAATTGAGTAGGATTATTTCATATTCATTCCGTTTGTCTGTGTGTGTGCAGGCAACATGAGCCTGCACACATTAATTTTGTGATAAGTTTATTGAAAATTCTCTGTGTGTAAGTACAGTTTAGTGCTGTCTGATCATCACTCTGATTGACTGCTGTAGGAGTGAACAGTGTTACTTTGACCTTTAACCTCGCTGCGCGGTGTTGTTTCCTCTTTTTCAGATCACAAAATCATCACAGCTGAGTCTGGACAGGACGTCACTCTGACATGTCAAGCTCAAGCTCACATCGTCATAGTTGTAGAGTGGAGCAGAACTGACCTGGAAGATGAAGAACTTGTCCTTTTATATCAGCATGGATGACTTGTTCCAGATTACCAGCATCCATCTTTTGAGAACCAGGTGGATCTGAAGGACAGACAGATAGCTGATGGAGACGTGTCTTTGATTTTGAAGTGAAGAATGTGAGACAAGATGATGCTGGAACATACGAGTGTCATGTCATCAAGAGAGCTGGAAAACCTTTGAAGCTCATCAATCTGAAAGTTGGTTCTCCAAGTGAGTGAGGAGTGTTCAGTGTGTTTGAGATCTTCGGCTCTTTTAGCTGCGCTGCCTTATTGCTCCTAAATAGCTCTGTTTTCACAATCACTGAGATCCTTCTATTTTAGCCTAGCTGTGAATGATCTGTATTGGTAGTGTCCCGATTCGAAATATTGAGGCAAGGAACAAACCAACACTGGCCCAGAAGAGTTCAGTCAAATGATGATTTATTGAGTACACGTGTGGGAAGATGTACAATGCAACTCATCAGCATAGATCTTCTCCAAACAACTCAATTCAACTCAATTGTAAGCGTGAATGCTGTTTTAACCTTCCATTGCTCCAAATCACCTTACACAATAGATTGTGAAGACATCGCGCTTCACAGAGCTTGAAACCTTCAATAGACTGAGAATCAACTCTTATGAGCACAACTACTGATGTGACGTTCTGTATCGAGGCTTCGAAGCTTGTGTCGAGTAATGGAGGGGGCGTTTCTGCAATGCGCGTATCGAGGCTTGCTTCATTTATGGGAGGAGCTGAAAATGATGACGTCCAAAGCCTCGCTGCCCGGCTGTACCACGTGACTGGTTCATGAAGTGGTTCGAACTTTGCCGCGAGATATGACAGCGATATAAACCCCTCAGACTTCATTCAAAATGTAGGTGTTTGATGGAGAGTTGCGGTTAGTGAGAGTTTGGAGACAGTTTGGAGGTTCATGAGAGTGAGGAGAGAAAGTCTGGAGAGAATGGAGCCAGCTAAGAAGAGGAGGATGTCCTCCCCTGTGTGGGAACATTTTGATCTTATTCCTCCCAACAAGGTATGTAAATTTCTACAGAAGATGTATTTTCATAATACTGATGGTGCAATACAATTTATGTTAAGCGGCTTTACTTTTGTACAAGGTGAAGTGTTTGCTATGTGCCAGGGAGCTGGGATATAACAACAACACCTCATCCATGCTTAGGCACTACAGAGCTTTGCATGAGAATAAGGAGAACACCGATTGTGGAGCAAGACCAGGTGAGCCATCAAATGCCATGATAATATAGCATGCAGTAATGTTACTAAATGATATAACAATATTATACAGCTATTATAAGTTACGTGTGTGATATTTATATTTGTGCTTTATCTTTATTGTCTTTCCTCAGGAGAACAATCTCAAATAGATGAAGACCTGGTTAGCATGGTGATTGAGGACTCCCAGCCATTTAGCATTGTGGAGGACAAAGGAGTCAAAAGATTTGTTAAATCATTAAATCCTAGCTACGTTCTCCCCAATAAAGGTTATAAAAGCAGTGAAAATTTAGTTTTTACAGAATAAAATGTGAACAGGCAGGACTGAGGCTCAAAGCCTCAGTGTGTAGCTGTCCATACCTCAACGTTACAAAAGCACAACTACTGTCCACACCCCAACCACACCTCACCTCACAGTAAATGATCATTTCCATTTTAAGCATTTCCAAATAATCATTTTCCATACTGCCAGTATAAATATACACAGTGTACTGCCATCACTACAATATACATGTTTTACACACTCCTTTTGTTGTTGACATTTACAGGCTGTGTGCAAAAGGCCACACTCTTCAAATTCATGCCAACTAATATTTTTATGTCCAGTAGATGTCCTACTAGAGCAAATGAAGCTTTAAGAAGCTTTGCGCTGGGATGAACCAATTGGATGAAACGCTTCAGTGCTTCATGAAGCTTCATCTGCCGATCACTAAGCACAATATGCAAATGTGTGTATACAATGATTATGGCTGCACATGCAATAAAAATGTTAATCTGATGCCAGTAGCTGTGATAAACAGTTTAATGCAATTTAATGATAAAGTTATATCAGAATCATAATCGTGTTTATTGGCCAAGTATATGTGCAGACACATACAGTGAATTTGGTTCCGGTAGATGGTGGCTCTCAAGCACAGCAATGTAAATCTCACACACACACACACACACACACACACACACACACACACACACACACACACACACACACACACACACACACACGTCTATATATACACATTACACATACATACACAAAGCTGTGTAAACCAACTATAAATAACGAATCTAAACTTATATACATAAAATACAGAAATGAATGAGGTGGAATGAATACTACAAAATGTACATAAGGTGCAGCTGCAGTCTGGCAGTGGGAGCAGTGTGACAGGTCAACTGTTAAGAAGGGAGATGGCGAGGGGAAAGAAACTGTTCCTGTGTCGGGTGGTCCTGGTCTGCAGGCTTCTGTACTGTCTGCCAGAGGGCAGCAGATCAAAAAGTCTGTGTGCAGGGTGTGAGGAGTCTGTGATGATTTTCCCTGCCCGTTTCCTGGTTCTTGAGAGGTACAGATCCTGGATGGAGGGCAGGGGGGCGCTGATGATCCTTTCTGCTGCCCGTACAGTCCGCTGCAGTCTGCTCCTGTCCTGTTTAGTGGCTGCTCCATACCAGACTGTGAAGGAGGAGTACAGGACAGACTCAATGACCACAGTGTAGAACTGGATCAGCAGCTCCTGTGGAAGACTGTACTTCCCCAGTTGTCTCAGGAAGTACATCCTCTGCTGGGTCTTTTTGAGGATGGAGTTGATGTTGGTCTCCCACTTCAGGTCCTGGGAGATGGTTGTACCCAGGAACTTGAAGGTCTTCACAGTTGACACAGGGCTGTCTGATATGGTGAGGGGAAGCAGAGTTGAGGGATGTCTCCTGAAGTCCACTGTCATCTCTACAGTCTTAAGAGTGTTCAGCTCCAGATTGTGCTGACTGCACCAGAGTACCAGCCGCTCAACTGCAGACTCATCACCATCTTGAATGAGGCCAATGACAGTGGTGTCATCTGCAAACTTTAGGAGTTTGACAGCCGAGTTCTTGGAGGTGCAGTCGTTAGTGTAGAGGGAGAACAGTAGTGGTGAGAGCACACATCCTTGAGGGGCACCAATACTGAGGGACCAGGTTTCAGAGGTGATCTCCCCCAGCCTCACTTGTTGCTTTCTGTCTGTCAGGAAGCTGGTGATCCACTGACAGGTAGCTGGTGACACGCTGAGCTGGGAGAGTTTGGAGGAAAGAAGTTCAGGCACAATGGTGTTAAAAGCCGAACTAAAGTCCACAAACAGGACCCTGGCATAAGTTCCCGGACGGTCAAGGTGTTGCAGGATGTAATGCAGCCCCATGTTCACTGCATCATCCACCGACCTGTTTGCCCGGTAGGCAAACTGCAGAGGGTCCAGCTGGTGGCCTGTAATGTCTTTCAGATGGGCTAACACCAGTCGTTCGAAGGATTTCATGACCACAGACGTCAAGACGACAGGTCTGTAGTCATTCAGTCCTGTGATGGTGGGTTTCTTGGGAACAGGGATGATGGTGGAGCGTTTGAAGCAGGAGGGAACTTCACACAGCTCCAGGGATCTGTTGAAGATGCGAGTAAAGATGGGAGCCAGCTGTTCAGCACAGGTTTTGAGGCAGGAGGGTAAGACGCCGTCTGGTCCGGGGGCTTTCCTGGGCTTCTGTTTCTGGAATAGTCGGCTCACATCCTGAGTGTGTATTCTGAGTTTCAGGGAGGAGGAAAGGGGGGTGAGAGGTGTGGTGGAGGTCGTTGAGTCTGGATTGGAGAGGGTGGTGGTGTTCCTGCTTTGCTGCGTTAGTCCACTTCTTCACAGTTTTGACTACAGGCTTGGCACGTTTGAGTTTTTGCCTATAAACTGGAATAAGATGGACCATGCAATGATCAGAATGTCCCAAAGCTGCCCGGGGCACAGAGCGATAGGCATATTGTTAATGTACTAAAATAATTCCTTTATTCCCACTGTTAGCAGTGTTTGATTTAGTGTTTTGATAAAAGCCTATTTCTTGTGTGTATATTAGTGCTCAGAAGAACAGACATGTGGTTTAAAGCCTAGACAAAAAAAATCCTCCTCATCAACACTTTTTTGTTTGTCAGGGGACATTTGTTTTGTAATAATTGTTGTTCTTTTGATATGATTTGAAGCAGGCCATAGTTTATTTAACACAGTGGATGGTGCAGCAGAGATACCTGACTCAAAACAGGACACTCTTTCAGGGCCAGTGAATGTCACCTCTCCTCCAGCTACAGGTAGATATGAGCAGCACTTAGATGAATTTTTTGATTTTGCTCTGACAAATATTAACATTTTAGAAATTCAATTTCCTGATCCATTTTTGATCTTTTCTATCACTTTTCCCAATGTACCTGCAATTAATTCCAGATCCTTGTCTCTGTGTCGCTCCATGTACCTGGCCTGTACCACCACAGTCACTCTCTTCACAGTTTCCGCCCTGTGAAAGCTGTTCAAACCCCACCAAGGCTGACCGCTGGAATTGAAGCGATGGGACGAGGCGCGACCTCTCACACCGAACGCAGCATGGTTAACACCTTGGAGATGCTTACAGCTGCTGTGAAGACTCAAACTAACACCATTGAGCGTATGATGGGATACATCAGAGAGGGGCCTGCTCACAATGACACCCTTGAGCGAAAGTTGGATCACATCGCAGAACGGATCGCTGCAGTCGTGGGGTCTCAGAATCAAAAGAATGACAACACCACGGAACAGAAGTTTGATACCATCATGGGGAGGCTCGCGGCTCTCCAACGCGAGATCGAGAGACCAGTGTCAGAGTGCTAAATTCGGAGCTGCTCGCATAAAGGAGAAATCAACAATATTCAACTCTTTTTCATTCAACGAAACAAACCCCTCCGACACAAAAGGGCGGTAGCTCTCATCAAAGCCTTCACTTCCCACTCCATTGCTAGGTGAAGTGGAAGCTGACATAGAACGAACGAAACCCACACTTTTCGGCTTCCTCACCGTGTTGGCCTGCTCCCTGCGCTGTAGTGATGGGCAAGCAGCAACGAGGTGCCCGATTTCATGACAATAAAAACATTTGCGATCTGACATAGGAATAGCAGCAGAACGTGTCTGGCGCTTAGGGGAAACCCTATAACTTCTGACAGGACGAGTTGAGGAAGTGTACTCACGGCGCTCTGTCGAAAGTGCAGCACGATGAGTTAACACAAACTCGTCGGCAAGGACCGCGGCTTTAGATGTTAACTCCACCTTCTGCTCATTAAGATACACCACAATGTTTTCAGGGAGACATGTCTTGAACTCTTCCAGCAGGATCAACTCCTTTAGCTGAGTAAAGTCCTCCGCATGACTGGCAGCCAACCACTTGTCAAATAAGACAGTTTTCTCACGTGCAAATTCCACAAACGTCTGACTATCAAACTTGCGACAGGCACGGCCTCCGGGACTAGTTCATAAGCCCGCAAAATAGTGGATTTGACAACCTCATAATCCAAGCTGTCAGCAATAGAAAGACTCGCAATGACCTCCTGCGCTCTTCCTATTAATTTGCATTGCAGCAACAGACTCCAGACGTCCTTTGGCCATTTTAAAGTGGTTGCGATGCGCTCAAAAGCAGTGAAATATGAGTCAACCTCTCCTTCCCTAAAAGGAGGTACCAAAACAATCTGTTTGCTAGCGTTAAACTGGTCTATGGTTGGAGTGTCGGGGAGTGTACTTACAGGAACGGGAGCAGCGTCACTCGCTCGAGAACGATCAAGCTCCATAGCTCGAATGCGGAGATGCATGAGCTCGACTTCCTTAGCCTTAGCCGCCAGCTCCACCTCCTTCAAGCGAAGGGCAAGCCTGAGATCCTCCGTCACCAAACCCGCCCCAACCTGGCCAGCCGGGTCAAATTCAGGAGACTGAACGGCGACAGGAGCTTCCGCCCCCGACGGCATCCGCCCCTTGGAAGGCTTCGGGACGGCCCCAGCAGCTTCCGCCCCCACTGCTGTCTCCAAACTCCCAGACCCACTTGGCGAGGTTTTCTGCCCCCCAAACACTCCCCTGTCCACCAGTCTCTCCACCAAACATTGTTTAATATCCGCCTTCTTAGCATTCAACGGAACATCCACCCTGAATAAATTAGCCACTACCAACAAATCTGCTTTTGTGCACCGCTCCAACTTTTCAATGGAGGGATGTTGTGCAAAATCATCCATGTCAAACGACATCACGAGCAAAGCAAAAAAGGAAAACACAACTCCGCAGACACCCAACCGCATCCGCGCACTCCAGAGCCGCAAAACTCGCGCACAACGTTTCCCCCCACCACAAACGCAAAAAGGAAACGAACCAATCACACGAACGAAAAGGGACAAGCCCCCATTTATGTTACGCCCCTAGTCTAGGCGTGTAGGGACAGACATAAGGTTGGAGGAGAGAGAGACAAATCCCCGCCCTGTTTCCCAAGCCAAACATCCAAACCAGTTGTGAGTAAAGAAAGGTGATTTTATTTAAGGACAAGAAGCATAGCTCCAGGGTGAGCCAAGGCCAAAATAATAAACAAAACCAACTAAGTCCCACCAGAAAAGACTAACTAAACCCTAGGAAAGAAAAAGAACAAACAAATGACAGAGCTATCCCTCGCTCCCTGACCAAGAAAAACAGGAGAAAACGATTCCAAAAGAAAAGGCAGCTCACCCCTTCCGCTTCAGCCCACGAGTGCCTAAGCTCTCAACTAATGCACTAGGAGCGGCTTTCACAATTCACACTCCCACAAATACACAAGATAAGCACAGGCTGGGAAAACCAGGGTCAGGAATGCGACGGCTGTCAGGCTACTCGCTCGTTCCACACTCTCTCTCTCTCTTCCCCTGGAGCTGTCAGAGCGACTTTTTGAATGTGGTCACCTGTTCCATGGTCCAATCAGCTGCTCACTACTCTTCATTAGGGGAGGGACCTGTAAAGAGTCTTAAACACAGTAAAGAGACACAGAACAAACAGCCCACACAGTGTTCTTATGGCCACAGCCGTAACAACACCACGGCGCCAGCTGCTCAGGCCCAAGGCTGGAGCCCATCCTAACAGCTCCCTGATAACGACTGTGCGATGACTATTCTTCCCATCCCATGCAAGGCCACCTGGGTTGGCTGGCAGACTGTTTACTTAGCCTGATAGAGCGAAGGACACTGTCTCAGCTGGACTCTGGACACGCACACACATACACTTATACTGATAAGCACGCACTCATCCCCCTCCCTTTCCAAACGCCTTCGATGCTTGTTTCCTGTGGGGGAAGACGGCGGGTCTGTGTGCCGCGCTGAAATGGTAGCGCTGTGTAGGACGACTGCTGTGTTACCCCCCACCCCTCTATCCAACCCCTGTGGCTTGTCACGTGCTCTAATGTTGTGATGTGGACATTAATGTGCTCTCTGTGCAGAGGAGGTTTTTTTTTTATTCCTGTTCTCATGCTGTCCTCCCATAGGTGCCCAGCATGAGAAGAGGTCTCTTTTTTTCCTCTTGTACTTTTCCCATTGTTGTGTAATTTTTTCAGTGTTTTCTCTGTAACGCTGCCGATCTCCGACTGTATTCCCATGTGATGTCTTTGTTGTGTGTGTAAGTCGGGGGGAGGGGGGGGGGGGTCCTATTCCTCTGTGGGGAAACCTGCATATGGCCAATAAAGCATTCATTCAATTCAATTCAATAAGTGCACAGGGAACCAGGTTTGCTTGAGCCCAGGTCCCTGACAGTACCCTGCATGCTGGACGCTGTGCCGTACATCGACATGCAGGACCCTCCGTTGTGCTGACTTCCTGCTCGGGCAGAGCGGGTCCCTCCGGCGTCATTGCAGCTGCAGACGATTGAACAGATGGTAATGGTGGTGTAGACGACGGGACCGGCGTACCAGGCTGTGAATTTACCAGCTGTCCGGGCCGGTGAGCAGCCTTGATTGGAGGGAGGAGGTGGAGTTAATTAAGAAATGTGTAATACCCAAGGGGAAACCACAAAGCCACTTTCCCACAACGTGATGAACCTCTTCCCCGGGCATCTCCAGATAAATAAAATAGCTGCGGCTAAATAAATATTTACATGTAAACCAAATGAATGGCCTTTTTTATGTCTGTTTTTGTGATGTACCAAGATCTGAAAGTTTTATTTATTTATTTTAATGAGAAACTGAAGTATAGCAGAAAGCTTTGTGAGCTTCTCCTGGTAATATCCTAGTAATAGTAATAGTAAAAACTAAATTTTAAAGTGTCTTAATACATGCTCAATCAAGCAGTTAAGTAAATCTCCAAAAGCTGATTCTGTTCATCTGGATGTAACGTTTTCAGTGGGAGAAACATTTTGTCACTCATCCATGTGACTTCTTCAGTCTCAGTTGACTGCAGGATTCCCCAATCTTATAAACAGTACATTTGCATAATGACTGAAACCAGCCCACTGAAGTAACAATGATCTGGGAGGTCAGTTCCTTGATCATTAATATACAAATTCTCATGACCATTGAGAACAACCACTGACCAAAGCCCACTGACCAAAGCACACTGATCAATGGCCATGAGTACCATTCACAGAGAGTTGAAAGCCATTCCCCAACTCTCTGTGAATCGATGACACAAGGATCCAGGCCCACACAGACGGTGCGTAAATCATGGGAGGCCACATCACGGACAGGAACAGAGACACAGATGGGCGGTTTAGACAGGAATAGGATAGGAATCCGTGGGAGGAAGTTGTATCCCCATCTACAAGACCACACAAAGGAGGTATATGCTCTCTGCACTGGTATGTCATCCTTTAGGAGACACAGATGGGCCGTTTAGACAGGAATAGGATAGGAATCCATGGGAGGAAGTTGTATCCCCATCTACAAGACCGCACAAAGGAGGTATATGCTCTCTGCACTGGTATGTCATCCTTTAGGAGACACAGATGGGCTTTTTAGACAGGAATAGGATAGGAATCCGTGGGAGGACGTTGTATCCCCGTCTACAAGACCACGCAAAGGAGGTATATGCTCTCTTCACTGGTATGTCATCCTTTAGGTTTATCACCATTTTCAGATCAGAATTACAACCAATATTGTTCCCATCCCACTCAAAGACCCTGCACTCATCAAACAACATTCTCTGGACAATCTCTTTTTGTTCCTCTTCCAAATGATCAAGATTCACTGGCGGATACCACGACATTGGGAGAGGTCCAGCTGACGCCACCATTATCTTGCGAACTGTTATTGCAGGTGGGCACTCGCTTGAGGCCTCAACTTCCACAATACGTTCAACTGGCTGTAAGGTGCCCAGGGCCATCTTGCTTGTCAAGGTCATATCATGTTTGGTGTCATTACTTAGAGCAATGGTGATGTATGGGTTAGCTGGATTCTGTATTTCAACTAACCCCGTCAAGACATAGAACCGCTTTAGGGCCTGGTTGCCCTCATCATCCTCAAACAGCACTAAACAATCAAGCGGATTCATGGTTGATGGAACGGGGCACTTTAACCAGGTGACCTGTTCAGGAGGGATAATCACATCCCTTTCAACTGTTCTCAAGTACCCTTGTGTAATGTTTGGCTCTACTGTCTGAATGAAGCTTCTGACCACCTCACCATTCTCAGGGGGAAGACAGATGGCATTACACAGCAAGGTAACAAGAGTAGGTATCAACTGCTCTAGTTGCTCCTCAACGATCTGTTCCAAGACATTGAAACCGATCAATGGTTTGTCCACAGGCAAGGTACTGACGAGGACCGGAATACTGACAGAGAGGCTGGGGTCTTCACTCCCCGGTAAGTTGATCATGATGGGTACCCAGCCATCAAATGATATGGTTTCCCCGTTGACTGCGCAAACTTTCAACTCATCAATTTCCTTGATGATTTCAGATAGAGGTTGCATGACTAAGTCAGGCAAGTATCAGTCTTTCCAATGTTTACTTATGATGCAAACTTGAGCACATGTGTCAAGTACTGCTTTCACTGCTAAGCCATTCAAATTGCAATGTATGAGAGCTTTCTTACTGATTAGCTTAGCAACTGCCCCACATTTAGTGTGGGGTGCCATAACACCAGACGTAGCGAGTGCCTCACCCTGCTGCTGGTTAACTACTTCTGATGTGACTGGCAAGGGGAGACTTGGTTTGCTACTGTTAAGGTTAGGTTGGGTCCCATATGAAGAGGACCCACTGCTTCAACCCTGTCACCCGGTAGAGAAACTGCTGTGGTGTCTCACTTTCATCTTTTCTGGCACACATTAATTCTTGAAAGAGTTCTGTACTATTTTTCTCTCTCAGGTGGGCATGGAGAAACCCCTTCAGTTCAAGTACAGTCAAATCGTCTTTATTGATTAACATATCTTTAAAAGTTCCAGGCCTTAATATCCTGAGCACTCCACGAACTATCTCTGCATCAGGGAAGCCTTCTCTGCGTCGACCTCTTGCTGACCCAGGCCCGCTGGACCCACCGTCTTAGCAACCATGGATCAGTCTCGGCTCCAACTTTCAGCTCGCATCAGCCAAATATCCTTGGGCAAGATACTAACTCCATGTTTGCCTACTGGTGGTGGTCAGAGGGCCCGGTGGCGCCTGTGTCCGGCAGCCTCGCCTCTGTCAGTGCGCCCCAGGGCAGCTGTGGCTACAATGTAGCTTGCCATCGCCAGTGTGTGAATGTGTGTGTGAATGGGTGAATGACTGAATGTAGTGTAAAGCGCTTTGGGGTCCTATGGACTAGAAAAGCGCTATATAAATGCAGGCCATTTACCACTTTTGTACTCTTCCGGAATAGCCCAAGTATGGGGGTTAACTAATCAAAATGAAAACATAACCCTCCACACACACAAACATGCAATAACATTAAAGCACATCACAAACATATTCATATTTCCAACACGTACTATAAACAAACCAATAACATAAGCTTCACCCATTACTATATAAATTAAAACCCTCTTTATCCATACTCCCTAACCTGGCACACTGGTCTGCTCCAAGAGCCCTTAAACAGGTGATTAAGCTGCTTTCACTCTTATGCTCCACATCCTGCAAGAAGCAACCAGGACAGGTGAGTACCTTATTTAGGTTACTCACAAATGATTAACTGTAAACAGCTTTAACCTTGGCTCTTCTCTGACACAGGTAGGATGGCCAGTCCCACTGTCTCTTCACCTTTACAAGCTGTCATTTTAGTTGTATGTCACATAAACCCAATAAAAGACTCCATAAGAACTCAAGTGTTTTTCTTTATTACACTATTTTAAATTCCCAATCCAACAATTAATCACTAACAATACCAACCAGATAATGGAACCCCTGGTCTCCATTAAAAGCAGCAAAACAGTAAATATATGACTAGGGATGGATACCGGTATCCGGTGCCATCATGGCACCGGTTCTGACATAAACGGTAGTAACCAGACAGAAAAGCAGCGCACATTTCGGTGCTTTATTTCGGTGCTTTTTTTTCCTGAGCTGTGATACACTTTAGATTCTAGCCAATCATTTTATGTTTCCGAGGATAGTAGGCGGGTCCAGGTACGTACGTTCTTTTAGATCAGAGCTACAGATTAAAAATGCCCAAGGCGAAGTGGTCAAAAGTCTGGCTGTACTTCACAGCAAAAGATGCAAACTCAGCAGCCTGCTACAAGTGCTTTAATCAGATACTGCAATACTGTCAAAGGAGGTAACACCTCAAATCTGATGAAACGCCTGGTGACGCATAGCGTTTTTTTAAAAGCCGAGAAATGCGCCGTATTTGATAGCTTGCTGAGACCTCACACCGTGTACATCTACTGCAGGTTTGGTGCCTGTTATCGGACCCGGAATTAGCAACATCCCCCAAAAACACGAAGAGTAGAGTCCTGGCCCCTAGCCCTGCCAGTGTAGCAGAAATGATGACGGACGAAGATGGCAGCAGCAGCCGTTCTTCTCTGCGTGAGTAGCTTAATGTTGTTCGTGTGTAATTCACGTTGAGTACGCTATCCATGTTATTACATTAATGCATGTAAGGTGAACTAGCAAACATCATCATCATCATGAGTATAATTCCCTCGAAGCACAGGCAGACGCAAGTGGTTTTCTGTCACTGGTTTATTTGAAGACTTCTCTCCAAAGCTACCGTGAAAACTATACAGCATTAACAAAATAAAACTCGGCATAAGACACAGCACTAAAAATAACACTGTACAACAAACACGATTGTGAGGAGAAAGTTGTTGGAAGGCAAAGAAACTTACAACTCAGATATCTATTTTTTACATGCGCACGGGCGGTCACTGCTCAACCGATGTGACACAGAAAAACCGCCCAGGGCATTCAGAACATCCTTTATTTACACTTAAAGCAAGTTTCCACAGCAGTAGGAGTGGCATGTATGGAACTGATAATTTTTCCTTAGAAGGAGAAAACCTTTCGCTTATCTGCTGAAAAAGGAGGTAACTTTGTATGTATAGAAATTCAGACATTCCCATAAAAGGAGGGGGAGAGAGAGAGAGAGAGCCAGCTTGTCTGTTAAAACAGGAGGTATGGTATCGTATGTCACCGCATTCCTCTACACATATGGCTTCAATCTCTCTTCCTGTGTTGGTTCCAATTCACAAGCTCTTCTTCCTTTAAATGAAGCTACAACTAAGCATAATCACAAAACTAAAAAATCTCTCATCAACGATAAATCAATAAATACCTCGTTGGCTGCATGCTGCAAAAAGGGAATTAGCTGCCATTCTTCTGAGGTTTCCTTTAACCGTTTAACTGTGTGGTACCTCACAGGGGTACCACAACAACATCATCCAGGTAGAAAACAGCATATGCAATTTGAGGAAGCAGCTACCGCTCCATGAGGTGCTAAAAAATGGCAGAGGCTTCAAATAAGCCAAATGGAAGTGTGACGAATTGGTACGAACCATACAGAGTGGAGAAGGCCGTTTTTGTCTTTGGACTCTGCAGACAAGGGAATCTGCCAGTAAGCGTTGGTTAAATCCAGCATCATAAAATAAGACAAGCAGTGCTTAACCAGTTCAGGTCAACTCAGGCATTGGACAAGCATCAAACCATGAGACCTTGTTCACTTTCTGATAATCATCACCAATGTTCCCTCTAAACTGCGCGTGTGCTCAATTGCGCACTGCTGGCCCGGTCTCTGTGCAGAAAAAATCCGTGTTGCACATAAATAAAATTCTAGTAAATAATAAAATTAAAGTAAATACGTTAACAATTCTGTTTTGCAGTGTTAGTCAGTAAGTGACTGGCTGCTCCAGTATGGGATTAGAACAATGGCACCTCATCCCATAGTCCAGCCAATCACGTGATTCAAATTCGTATATGCGCAGCTAATCAACGTCGTTGACAGGCTATGACAGCGTCCTTATGTGCCGAAACCGGTGTTTTAGCGAGCAAAGTGGTGTGACTAATGTGGAGTGAAGCCACGTTAATGACAACGTGTACAACCATTGGAGATGTGAGCAGGACAGATGGAACAAGTGACGTAAAAAGAGTGGACTTTATACCAGTTTTCAAATTGTGTTGATAGGCCACATAAAAAACAGAGTTGTGATTAAAAAAAAATCCAATGTTTGGTTTTCTTCCAGAATATTGTTGTTTATATTTACTGGGGCAAGCAAGGCAAGGCAAGGCAAGTTTATTTGTATAGCACAATTCAACAACAAGGTGATTCAAAGTGCTTTACAGAGACATTAGAAACAAGAACAAATAAAAAGCATGATTTAAAATTGATTAAAACAAGCAAATAAACTAACTAATTAACAAACAAACAAAACAGTATATAAAATCAAAACAGATAAAATCAGAACAGTAGATAAAATCAGTAGTTAAATGTAAGTTTTGAAATTTAAGCTTAAAGTGTGGATTTGGTGCTTTATTCAAATGCAGCTGAGAACAGGTGAGTCTTCAACCTGGATTTAAATAAACTGAGTGTTTCAGCTGATCTGAGGCTTTCTGGGAGTTTGTTCCAGATATAAGGAGCATAAAAGCTGAATGCAGCTTCTCCGTGTCTGGTTCTGACTCTGGGAACTGATAAAAGACCGGATCCAGATGACCTGAGGGATCTGGATGGTTCATACTGGGTCAGGAGGTCATTGATGTATTTTGGTCCTAAACCATTCAGAGCTTTAAAGGCCAGCATCAGAACTTCAAAGTCTATCCTCTGACGGACAGGCAGCCAGTGTAAGGACCTCAGAGCTGGACTGATGTGGTCCACTTTTTTGGTCTTAGTGAGGACTCGAGCAGCAGAGTTCTGAATGAGCTGTAGTTGTCTGACTGATTTTTTAGGTAGACCTGTAAAGATGCTGTTACAGTAATCAAGCCTACTAAAGATGAATGCATGGACTAGTTTTTCCAGGTCCTGTTGAGACATCAGATCTTTTATCCTTGATATATTCTTGAGGTGATAGTAAGCTGACTTTGTTATTGTCTTAATGTGTTTTTCTAAGTTTAGGTCTGCATCCATCACTACACCCAAATTTCTCGCCTGGTTTGTGGTTTTTAGATGTATAGATTGAAGTTCTCTGGTGACCTGTAATCGTTTTTCTTTGGCGCCAAAGACTATTACCTCAGTTTTGTTTTTGTTTAGCTGGAGAAAATTGTGGCACAACCAGTCATTGATTTCCTCAATGCATTTACCAAGAGCCTGTACAGGGCCTCGGTCTCCTGGTGACATTGTGATATATATTTGTGTGTCATCTGCATAGCTGTGATAGTTTATTTTGTTGTTGTTTATAATCTGTGCCAGTGGGAGCATGTAGATGTTAAACAGAAGGGGTCCCAAGATGGAACCTTGGGGAACTCCACATGTGATACTTGTCTGCTCAGATGTGAAGTTACCTATTGATACAAAGTATTTCCTGTTTTCTACGTATGTTTTGAACCAGTTTAGTACAGTTCCTGAAAGACCTGTCCAGTTCTCCAGTCGTTTGAGTAATATGTTGTGGTCAACTGTATCAAATGCTGCACTGAGATCCAGTAAAACTAGGACTGACATTTTTCCACTGTCTGTATTCAGACATATGTCATTAAACACTTTGGTCAGAGCGGTTTCAGTGCTGTGGTTCTGTCTAAAACCTGACTGGAAGGCATCGTAGCAATTATTCTGTTTTAAGAAGTAACTGAGCTGTTGAGAAACTGCTTTTTCAATGATCTTACTTAAAAACGGGAGATTTGAGATCGGCCTGTAGTTGTTCATTTGTGTCTTGTCAAGATTGTCCTTTTTCAGTATAGGTTTGATTACAGCAGTTTTTAGTGATTCTGGAAACACACCTGATAATAAAGAAAAGTTGACGATCTGTAACAGGTCTGACTCTAAAGTCTTTGAGACCTTTTTGAAAAAACTTGTTGGCAGGACATCTAAACAGCAGGAGGAGGAGTTCAGTTTACCTAAGATGTCCTCCAGGTCTTTGCTGTTAATAGGTTGAAACTGTTTCATGGTGTTTAAACAGTTTTTTGGTGGACACAGTACATATCCTGGATCTGCTGTTGATGTACCAATTGCTTGTCTAATTTTTTGGATTTTTTCAGTGAAGAATTTGGCAAAGTCATTGCAGGCCATGGTTGAATGAAGTTCAGCTGCCACTGACACAGGAGGGTTTGTTAGCCTGTCAACTGTAGAAAATAAGACCCGAGCATTATGGCTGTTTTTAGTGATGATGTCAGAGAAGTAGGACCTCCTTGCATTCCTCAGTTGTAAATTATAATTGTGAAGTTTCTCTTTATAAATGTCATAATGAACCTGGAGGTTTGTTTTTCTCCATCTGCGCTCAGCTTTCCTACACTCTCTTTTTTCTTTTTTCACCAGTGTGGAGTTTCTCCATGGAGACTTTTTCCTTCCAGAGATAACCTTCACCTTAATGGGAGCAATAGTGTCCATTACATTTAACATGTTAGCATTGAAGCTATTGACGAGCTCATTGACTGACCCTCTGGGCAGGTCAGGTGTTAATGGGAAGACCTGGTTAAAAATTGCACTACTGTGTTCAGTTATACACCGTTTTGTGATCACTGTTGTTGATATATTTGTGTGGGCTGAGATTTTACAGAACAGGGGGAAGAAATGGTAAAAACGTCATTTTATAAAGAAAACGTTATAAAGCACTCTCCGCCTGTGAGCAAAGACAAAACCAAAACACCCCACCCTTTCCCATTGGTCAAAAAATGTACCATGCCGACCAATCAAAACATGGCATTTGGTTGTTAAGAAACGGAAGTTGTTAAGAAGAGGAAAATTTAGGAGTGACGGCAGTGTTTTGAGATGTGAGAGATTTGCAACGTTTAGCGCAAATCTTGTATAGTTAGTGTGTAGTGTAGTCAATAGTTTTGTTGTGTGTGTCAGAACAATGAGGCGGCTGCTAAATGTTACAGGAGTGATACATCTCCTGTTGTCAGGCCTGCAGGTATCAGGCTTTTGATGTTCTCCTTTATCTCATAGTGGACAGAAATTATTTTTTGGAGAGGCACAAATAATTTGTGTGGCATCAGATTTGATGCAGAACACCTGATTGTTCTGTAAATAGTTTGAAATGTTTGTTTAAAAAAAATCCCTTAGCAGCATTTTTAGGTAAACAGCTGCAAAAATCTTTGTTGTTTGCAATACTCAGTAACTTTTTTGAAGAAGTAACTATATAATTAATTGCCCAGCATTGGTCTTTATATATTGTATTTTGCAGAGAGAGTTACAAAGTTTCAAAGTGGTGCTCCATGAGAGTCCTGTAGACGAGCAGCAGCACGATCCTGCATTGCAACTGCAAACCGCTGTTGCAATGCAGGAACATCTGCTTTATTGGAATGTGTGAGATGTTAACCACAATGACTCTTAAAAACACTGTCTCAAAGCTTCATGCCAACAGCATGTTTTTAAGAAAAATCAAACATATTTTCCTTCAAGATCATTTTTAGAGTTTTTAATTAGCTGCAGGATCCTTCTTCAGTGTGAGTTGAGAACAGCCAAGTCGCCTCCTGTGATAAACCTCCACATGTACCACTGAAAACAGTTAAATTAGTTTGAATCGGAAATAATGGGTCAAACTACTTGTTCTGAGACCATTTCTTTATTTTTCCACACCAAACTGTTTAATAAGATAAACTCTACACAGACTTCATCAAATATAACTAACACTTTAACAGTATCAGGATTTCATAATACAAACTTCAAATCAACAAGAAAACAGCTGCAGAACATGTGGATCAAAATTCATTAAAAAAAACAATATGTGGACTTCAAGGACTAAATACACTAAAGTGAAAGGAGGAGCAAAAAATAGAGGTTTAACAGAATTAGAATTACTGTTATTGTCGGGCTATAAGCCGCTACTTTTTGCACAAGCTTTGAACCCTGCGGCTTTTAGTCAGGTGCGGCTTTTCTATGGATTATCCATGATTTTTGTCATATCGTAAGACGATTTGTTTTGTTTGTTCCGCTGTTGTACGGCACTACGTTGCCTGTCGGAAGGGCATGTGATCAGACACACAGTATCAGGTTCAAGAGTGGTATGTTGGTCACATGTCCATCCGCCAGGCAACATAGTGCCGTACAAGTAGCGTGAAAAACAAACTTCAAAGTAGCGCTACACGTTCAGCGGGAGTCGTGGGTGATGTGCGGCAATAAACTTGCGAAAAGCAAGTTATGCTCAACTCCACCGGTGGAATCTGACAGCGTGGAAAAGTGTGAAAACATCCATGATCACCAACGGATTTCGAAGGGCTGGACTGCTGCATGATGGAGAGGAGGACACCACGGCCCTTCTGAGGGTGTTCGACTCTGACAACGAGGATTTGTTTAGTTTTGAAAGTGACAACGAAGGAAAGGAGCTGAGAGTGGATGATGAAGCCATCCTGAGCCTGTTCGTTTCCGACACTGGAGAAGAGGACTTTGGTGGTTTTAGTGCGCAGGAAGATGGTGGTGAATGACTGACTTTTCTTCTTGTTAAAGCCGTTCCTGACAATTCCCTTTGTGCATATTCTCTTACATATGATAAGTCAACATTGAAACACCTGCGGCTTTTAGTCAGGTGCGGCTAATGTATGTACAAAACAGGATTTTCCCCTGATTTTAGCTTGTGCAGCTAATATTCAGGTGCGCTTTGTAGTCCAGGAAATACGGTAAGTAAAAGTAGTCACCTGTGATCTTTAAAATGGTTCTGATGTGTGCTGCTGTTTTTAACTTTCAACATTTCTTTGCTGCCACTGTGAATAAGATTGTGTTCTTTGCTTAATTGAATAAAGGTTACACAGCCTCACTGGTTCATCTTCTGGTACAAACTGGTATTACATGGAAGTACAGCCCAAAACCAGTTCAGCTTGAGTTTCTTTTTTTTCTGGACATAAAGTCACGGCAGGTGTTTTTTCAAAGCTGGTGTACAGATTTAGTTCATTTGTGAGGTTTTAAGAGAAACTGCTGTGAAAATATTTGTAGTTTGGGAGAAAATGATTTAAGAGAAGATTTTACCTCAGCAAAAGATTAAATATGAATGAAGGATTGAAATTGCATATGCATATCTATACATGCAGCTTCCTAAATGTAACATTCAGAATTATTCACTGCAGCTCCAGAAATCAGAGCTACCTCATCAGATCCAAGTGTGGCATCAGCTGACACTCTTTACAGGAGATTCCATCTGAACTCTGTGGAGCCTGATCTCAAGGTTTTTAAGTCTGAGCCTGAAACCAGAAGAGGATCTTTCTCTCTCTTCAGATTCATTGTGATCCAGTGATTTCAGTCCTGCATGATCAGGCTGGTGTTTGCACAGAGCAGATAATGAAGTGAAGGTTTTTGCACATTGGTAACAGTGAAACAGTTTATTTACAGTGTGAAATCGTTTGTGTTCGGAGTATGAACTGAGATTCCTGAAGCTCTTGTCACACTGGTCACAGCTGAAGTTCACTTCCATGTGTGTACGTTCATGTTTGTTACTATGACCTGATTGTGAGAAGCTTTTGTCACAGTGTCTGCACTTGTATGGTCTCCCTCCTGCAGTGGTGAAGGATGACCCACACTGGTCACAGATGTGCTTTTTGACCACACTGTGGAAGAGGTCATGTATTTTTATAGTATTTGGTGTGTGGAAGCCTCTCCCACATTCTTTGCAGTAGTTCATTTTGGCACACGTTGATGTGCTTTTAGGTCCCGTTCGTGATTGGAGGTTTTTCCACAAAGGTCAAAGAGAAACGCTTTCCCATGTTCTTTGCTCCACTCCTAAACAAAGACATTGTAAATCAGGGAATACCTTCAACGTTTTTATCCTGAACGTCGCCTGAAACAAAGAGCATCTCTGCCAACGTCCAATTACATTTTACTGTTTACATTACAACACTCAGCTTACTGAGTGAAAATAAGTCGTCATTTTTCAAAACAGTTCATTCAGTATAACTCCATAAGTTTACTGATCATATTTGTTCCAAACAATCAGGTTAAAATTACAAGATAAAAAATCAATACATCCTCACAGTAACTGCACTTCTAGAGTTACTTTCTGGTGTGGATCTGTTGGTGGCTTTTCAGCTGATTTGGAGCTTTAAAAGTCTTCTCACACAGGTCACATTTATAAGGTCTCTCCTCAGTGTGTTGTTGTAACTGTGCATCTGTTGCAAACAGTTTCCCACACTGATCACAGCAGGAAACATCAATTCCAGTGTGAATCCGTAGGTGAATATTCTGGTACTGTTTGTCACTGAAACTTTTTCCACAAAAGTCGCAGCTGTATGCGTTAATTCCAGAGTGGGTAACTAGATGCCTCTGTAAGTCGCTATTTAGAGCAAAAGCCTTACCACACAACTCACAGTTGTGTCCTTTAAATCCACTGTGGATGAGTTGGTGTTTTTTTAAGCTTCCAGCCTGGGTAAAAGACTTTCCACACAACTCACAGTTGTAAGGTTTAAATCCACTGTGGATGAGTTGGTGTCTTTTTAAGTTTCCACCGTCGGTAAAAGACTTTCCACACAAGTCACAGCTGTACGCTTTAACTCCACTGTGGATGAGTTGGTGTGTTTTTAAGTTTACAGCCTGGGTAAAAGACTTTCCACACAACTCACAGCTGTAAGGTTTAAATCCACTGTGGATGAGTTGGTGTCTTTTTAAGTTTCCACCCCCGGTAAAAGACTTTCCACACAAGTCACAGCTGTACGGGTTAACTCCACTGTGGATGAGTTGGTGTCTTTTTAAGCTTACAGCCTGGGTAAAAGACTTTCCACAGAAGTCACAGCTGTAAGGTTTAACTCCACTGTGGATGAGTTGGTGTTTTTTCAAGTGTCCAGCCAGGGTAAAAGACTTTCCACACGAGTCACAGCTGTAAGGTTTAACTCCACTGTGGATGACTTGGTGTCTTTTTAAGTCTCCAGCCTGGGTAAAAGACTTTCCACAGAAGTCACAGCTGTAAGGTTTAACTCCAGTGTGGATGAGTTGGTGTCTTTTTAAGTTTCCACCCCCGGTAAAAGACTTTCCACACAAGTAACAGCTGTAAGGTTTAACTCCACTGTGGATGAGTTGGTGTCTTTTTAAGTCTCCAGCCTGGGTAAAATACTTCCCACACTCATCACAGCTGTAGGTTTTCTCTCCTTTTCTTCTGTGAGGTTTGTCGGCCTCCTGAGAGCGCTGACTTCTCGCTCCATGTTGGTCCTGCAGTGACAGAGATACAAACAGAGGCAGTGAGTGAAATGCAGTCGTGGAACAAACTGAAACTCCCTCCATTAGTGGAATCAAACATGTCAACAAACACATTGTTGGTGTGTTTCCACCACCTTCTGGTGACAGTATCACATTACAATGATATGCTACAATGAGAGTTGTAATGAAAATGACATTATTGAAGAAATATTGATCAGCAGAGAAAATCCTTTACGCATAAGAAATTTCAAGTTCAACTGATGATATTG
Organism: Maylandia zebra; assembly: GCF_041146795.1. Classification (NCBI taxonomy): domain Eukaryota; kingdom Metazoa; phylum Chordata; class Actinopteri; order Cichliformes; family Cichlidae; genus Maylandia; species Maylandia zebra. The sequence continues at coordinate 2,189,065 of NC_135169.1, read as the reverse complement.
TTGTTTCAAGGTGTGCTTATAAAATATGATCTTTGTATTTTCTTGTAACTTCTGTGGTTTTCGGTTGTGAATGTAGATTCTGTATATATGGAGGAGCCCAGGATGCAAAAGATAAAGCTGCTGTTAACATGTTTTTAAAAACACACCAGCTGTGCACACAGTTGGAGCAATATTGTAACTAGGGATGCAACGATACCCATTTTTCCAAACCGATACGATACCGATACTTGGATCTGAGTACTTGCAGATATTGAGTACAAAAACCGATACTTCAACCACACACAAGTTAAACTTAACCAGTAGTAAAGAAACGACCCCAGACAACTCTTTAACACAAACGAAACGTTTACTGAACACATCACAACGCATCCCTTTTTAAACTCAAATAATATTCCAATTCCTTAACCAAATGAAATACACTGTACTGTATAAATGAAATAATTCCCTTTCAAATTATATTACACAACCCAACTTATGTTATCACCTTTTGGTAAGTGACTCACTAATATACACTCCAAAACACGTTATATAAATCCACTAAACACACAATATTCACACATGGGCCTCACACACACTCACATTCACACTTGTTGCAGGCCTGTTTCTGCTCACGCCAGATGATGGAGAAAAATCCTCTTCTCCCCAGTAAGAGCACAAAAGTCTGACTTACAGTTCCGTTGCTCGGTAGGTCACCGTTCACCAGTCCCACACTAAATCCACTCCACGGTGGTGCGACCGTTGAAACAAAAAGTCACTTCACCCACACTCTGTTGCGAAGCTCTCACACGGTTAGCTTTCTAGTCACACACTCTTTTGTGCTAGTTAACCTCAGTAAAACTAGCCCAGTCTCTCACTTTGGTTCAGCTAACCTCGTGCATCTCTCTATGCCGTTCTCTTCTCCTCCTCCATTGCAACAGATACACAGGTCCCGTTTTATGCTACCTTCACGGGCCTCCAGAAAATTAGAACTCTGAACAATATTTAAACTCCATTCAGAGTTACATACCATAAAATAATACTTTATGATTAACATAACAGTTTGATTGCTCTAATTACCTGTATTTACCTTGTGACATATTACAGGGCAAATTACATTCTGGGTACAGTTACATCACATAACATTCACTGTGAACACCTTATGTTACCGTGGCGTTTAAGTCCATGGGAATTATGAGTATCTACTCCCAAATTCCCATCCGGGCTATATTATTATTGGTTCATGGTATCGCTTAACTTTTACAAGTATGAGTACACACACATTTTACAGTATCGGCCCCGATACCCAATACCAGTATCGGTGCATCCCTAATTGTAACTGTGATATTTTTCTCACCTTTTGTGTTGAAGTCATTGATTGTTTCCTCTGTAGTGGCTGAGCTGAGTCCAAATGGATAAAATTGTTCCTCCGTTGCACCACCAGACTCTTCTCCTCCTGTTAATCACCTGGGGGACACACACACACAGCAGGATTTGTAAAAAGAGTTTTGATAAACACAATGCTGGACAGCAATGCTGTCATGTACACAAATACAGTGGGGCAAAAAAGTATTTACCGTATTTTCACGACCATAAGGCGCACTTAAAAGTCTTAGATTTTCTTCAAAAAGTACGGCGCGCCCTATAGCGCAGTGCGCCCTTTGTGTTGTAAGGAGGACGTAGTAGAGAACACCATGAGAACGCTAAAGGGTGAAGTGTGTGCGTTGACTTTATTGCACATACCTGTATAAAAGAACAGGCATGTGCGTTATGCAGGACACCGTTGTTTTAACAACCCTGAAAATGGCAAAGAGACACGCTTATGAAGCACAGTTTAAACTGAAGGCCATCAGCTACGCGGAGGAACATGGAAATCGAGCAGCGGCGAGAGAATTTAAGATTAATGAATCGATGGGTCGCAAGTGGAGGAAGCTGGAAAACAAGCTCCGACAGGTCAAGAATACGCAGCTGAGTTTCCGCGGACATAAGGCGATCATCGAGCAAAGAACGAGCGGGAGAAGCTTTTCGACGGTCACCATTCGGCTAAAAGCAGTTTCACTTTCACTTTTTATGAAACGGTGCCATTTTTCCATCTGGACCAGGACTACGGTAGCGCAGCAACTTCCAGCGGATTATAAGGAAAAGCTGGCCATCGTCCGCTCCTACTGCAGCAAACACATCGGCGACAAACACATCCAGCGATGGATGACCGATGGAGAGCACAGTTTCACCAAGAGTGGAAGGCAGCGCCGGGCGAGTTACGCCACAATTTGCCAATGGATTGTAGATGCTTGGGCTAAGATGGCTGCTGGCACTGTTGTTCGAGCTTTCGCAAAAGCCGGCATCATTTCCGAGGAGCCGCACGGCACGGAAAGTAAACCTGGCATGTTTGATGGAGATTTAGCGCAGCTGTTCAATTCAGACACAGAGGATGAGGACTTCGATGGGTTTGATTGATGATAAAAATGTGAGTACCAAACTTTGTTTTGCTCCTGCTTTATTTTTAAATACGCACACTTGTATGCTTGTGTGTTGTTGATGATGACGATTACTGGTAATAAAAATGTGAGTAAGGTACCGAACTCAGGTTTGCTCCCGCTTTATTTTTAAATACGCATACGGTACTTGTATGCGCCCTATGATCCAGTGCGCCTTATGTGTGTGTTAAATACAGTAATGGCACACATAACTGAGACTGCGCCTTTTAGCACAGTGCGTCTTATGGTCGTGAAAATACGGTAGTCAGCCACCGATTGTGCAAGTTCCCCCATTTAAAATGATGGCAGAGGTCAGTAATTTGCACCAGAGGTACACTTCAACTGTGTGAGACAGAATGTGAAAAATAAATCCATGAATTCACATGGTAGGATTTGTAAAGAATTTATTCGTAAATCAGGGTGGAAAATAAGTATTTGGTCACCTCAAACATGGAAAATGTCTGGCTCTCACAGACCTGTAACGTCTTCTGTAAGACGCTTTTCTGTCCCCCACTCGTTACCTGTATGAATGGCACCTGTTTGAACTCATCATCTGTATAAAAGACACCTGTCCACAGCCTCAAACAGTCAGACTCCAAACTCCGCCATGGCCAAGACCAAAGAGCTTTCGAAGGACACCAGGAAAAGTATTGTAGACCTGCACCAGACTGGGAAGAGTGAATCTACAATAGGCAAGCAGCTTGGTGTGAAAAAATCAACTGTGGGAGCAATCATCAGAAAATGGAAGACATACAAGACCACTGATAATCTCCCATGATCTGGGGCTCCACACAAGATCTCATCCCGTGGGGTCAAAATGATCATGAGAACGGTGAGCAAAGATCCCAGAACCACATGGGGGGACCTGGTGAATGACCTGCAGAGAGCTGGGACCAAAGTAACAAAGGTCACCATCAGTAACACACTACAACGGCAGGGAATCAAATCCCGCAGTGCCAGACGTGTTCCGCTGCTGAAGCCAGTGCATGTCCAGGCCTGTCTGAAGTTTGCCAGAGAGCACATGGATGATACAGCAGAGGATTGGGAGAATGTCATGTGGTCAGATGAAACCAAAGTAGAACTTTTTGGTATAAACTCAACTCGTCGTGTTTGGAGGAAGAAGAATACTGAGTTGCATCCCAAGAACACCATACCTACTGTGAAGCATGGGGGTGGAAACATCATGCTATGGGGCTGTTTTTCTGCCAAGGGGACAGGACGGCTGATCCGTGTTAAGGACAGAATGAATGGGGCCATGTATCGTGAGATTTTGAGCCAAAACCTCCTTCCATCAGTGAGAACTTTGAAGATGAAACGAGGCTGAGTCTTCCAACATGACAATGATCCAAAACACACCGCCCGGGCAACAAAGGAGTGGCTCCGTAAGAAGCATTTGAAAGTCCTGGAGTGGCCTAGCCAGTCTCCAGACCTAAACCCCATAGAAAATCTGTGGCGGGAGTTGAAAGTCCGTGTTGCTCGGCGACAGCCCCAAAACATCACTGCTCTCGAGAAGATCTGCATGGAGGAATGGGCCAAAATACCAGCTACTGTGTGTGCAAACCTGGTAGAAGAAGAAGAAGAAAGTGTACTTTATTGGTCCCCGTGGGGAAAATCCCTCTCTGCATTTAACCCATTCACTCAGTGAAGCAGTGGGCAGCCACTGGGCGCCCGGGGAGCAGTGTGTAGGAACGGTACCTTGCTCAGGGGTACCTCAGGGTAGCTGTTCACGGGAATCGAACCCCCGACCTTCCGATCATGGGGCCACCACTCTACCTACTGAGCTATCCCTGCCCACTAAAGACCTATAGTAAACGTTTGACCTCTGTTATTGCCAACAAAGGTTATGTTACAAAGTATTGAGTTGTATTTTTGTTATTGACCAAATACTTATTTTCCACCCTGATTTACGAATAAATTCTTTACAAATCCTACCATGTGAATTCATGGATTTTTTTTTTTCACATTCTGTCTCTCACAGTTGAAGTGTACCTCTGGTGCAAATTACTGACCTCTGTCATCATTTTAGGTTGGGGAACTTGCACAATCGGTGGCTGACTAAATACTTTTTTGCCCCACTGTATGCTCAACTCCACCGTTGGAATCTGACAGTGTGGAAAAGTGTGAAAACATCCATGATCACCAACGGATGTCGAAGGGCTGGACTGCTGCATGATGGAGAGGAGGACACTGCCACGACCCTTCTGAGGGTGTTCGATTCCGACACTGACAACGAGGATTTCTTTGGTTTTGTAAGTGACAACGAAGGAAAGAAGCTGAGAGTGGATGACGTAGCCATTCTGAGCCTGTTCGTATCCGACACTGGAGAAGAGGACTTTGGTGGTTTTAGTGCGCAGGAAGATGGTGGTGAATGACTGACTTTACTTCTTGTTAAAGCCGTGTCACTGCACCTGAGCCTAAAAGGTAGTCTGAATCTATTTTTCTGGTGTGCTGTAGGTTATCGTTATGTACTACATTTGTTACTCATTTATGAAGCACAGTACATGTTTCGTACTTGTAATTACCGCTACTTGTACATATACCTAAAAAGTTATTATTATATTTTTATATATTATATTTAAAGGTTGTCTTTTTGCGCTAGTAATGTTGTGGAGTTGTATTTTGTCTCGCATCAATTATATCGTGGGTTATATTGTTATCGCAAATTTTCAAATATATATCGTGATAAATATTTTTGGCCATATCGCCCTGCTCTAGTACCTGGTCAATCTTCAGTTCTCCTCTGTCTGCCTAGCTCTGTTTCTCCAACAGCGCACTTGCAGTAGTGATGTGTCGGTCGCGAACGAAACGGCTCTTAGAGCCGGCTCTTTGGAGTGAACGACGCGAGCCGGCTCCTTATTGGGAGCCGGTTTTTTTCTCTCTCTCTCTCTCGCACTTTTTTCCGCGTCACTCCGCACGCGAGCCTTGTGCTTTGCGCTGGAAAGAGGGGGGAGGGGCAGTAGTTACACTGGCAGTAACACAGGAACAGAGCCGGAGGGAAACAGCCAGGGACATCAACGTCACATTAGAAAGGTATAGTAATCATCCAAAACTATATTCAGTTGCGGATGATAAAGAATTCAGAAAGTTTATTCATGCAGGCCCAAATGGCAGAGAATATGCATGTTCTTTTTGTTTTCATATTTTAATTTATATTTAATTGTGTTGTGGTTTGCAGTGTTTTGTGTTGTTTCACTTTAAATTTGTTTAAAAGGAAAAAAGCTGAAAATTTAAATAGTTAAAAGTTGAAATGTAAATAGTTGGCTTTTGTATTATATTATTTATTTATTACATTTTGTGTGGAGTGAATAAATAAAAGTATATTTACAGTGGCCCCTAGAGACAAAGCATGTAAAAACTCCAAAACACGTACAAAACACAACAGAAGTGCTCCAGGATGCTCGGGCGCAGTGTTGAGCTTTTGTTACCTAGTGGCTACACAAGCCAGCAAGTACCAACGACCGGATTTGGTGTGTGGTAGTAACAGGTAAATGAACTTTTTTTTTAATTATTTGAATATATATGAGTGCTTGTGTATAAATACACAAACAATACACACATGCTTTCAATTGTGTAATTTAAGTGATCTAGGTAGCTGTTTTGAAAGTTCAGTTAACGCTAGAAATGTGTTTTGGAGTTTGTACGTGTTTTGTCTCTAGGGGCCACCGCATATATTTATATATAAACATATATAAATAAAACCACTTTTTTTACATTAGTAATTCCTTTTGTGCATAATTTTATATTATTGTTAATAATAAATAAATTAAAGCAACAAAACAACCTGAAGAGCAGGTTTGGAGCCGAAAGAGCCGGCTCTTTTTAGTGAGCCGAGCTGAAAGAGCTGGAAATCCCATCACATCGTCACTGCGGGGCGATCGTGGCTCAAGAGTTGGGAGTTCGCCTTGTAATCGGAAGGTTGCCGGTTCGAGCCCCGGCTTGGAAAGTCTCGGTCATTGTGTCCTTGGGCAAGACACTTCACCCGTTGCCTACTGGTGGTGGTCAGAGGGCCAATGTCGGCAGCCTCGCCTCTGTCAGTGCGCCCCAGGGTGGCTGTGGCTACAAACGCTTTGGGGTCCTTAGGGACTAGTAAAGCGCTATATAAATACAGGCCAACAATCATGTTTTTACGGTCTCAGCCTCAGATACTCAACAAATCAAACAAAGCTCATAAAAAAATAAACAGATGAACAAAAACAGTTTCTCTAAATACAGGCCATTTACCATTCACTAACTCGCGGGCAGTAGCTGCCCCGTCCTGCTTAGTGCCTGAGCTCAGATCATACCAATATTAGGATTTACGCACAGTCGTAAACACATACACATACAAATCCTGATTTACAAGTACAAAATATTTATGATCACATTTTGAGCCCATACTTGAGCTTTGCCCCAGAAAATGGCGCGTCAGGCCAAAATCCTTTCCACGCCCACCCCTGTGACATCACGCTCCAAAGCCCTTTGGCCTCCTTCTCAGCAAGCTTCCACTACTCTCACCCTGGAGTTGCGCTCCCCCAGGCTTGTACCTGTGGCTTCATGTCCTGGGGGTGGGGGCTGGTTGTTCTCCTGCCCTGCACCCCATCCTTTTGTTCATATTCCAAGACTATTTTTCTTTATGTATTCTTTCCCCCAGCAACCGCCATATTATGTTGTTGCAAGCAATCACAAACTCTACAGTCTGTCTAACTCCAATGTCTACCAAGCAATCTATTATTCTCAACAGAGCTAAACTCAGCATAAACTGAACCCACATTAAAGTTAGCTCGATGCTTACCTTTAGACGAGCCCACAAACCGAGAGAAACTCCGTGATGAAGCTGGAACTCTTTCCAAACACAGGAAACAGATCAGGGAGCAGAGACCCACGTGGTTCACGCTGATCTCAGCTACGATCCAGGAGACAAGGGTGTGCAGATCGATGCAGATATCGATCCAAACGTTGGTAGTGGCATATGTTCCTGTAAGTTTACTACTTTACAACCGTTTCATTGAAAAGCAGCTCTCTCTGCTCGACTCCTCTCCTGCACACACTTTGCTCCGCCCCCTTTATCTGACTGCGCTGTGATTTGTTGCTGTGCGGTCACGTGACTCAGCTGCACAACGTAACCCAGTGGAGTGTTATTTCAAAAGTAGCGCCAATCTCCTTTTCCTAAACTCTTTTCCTTGGCCTCGATGAAAACGTCATCGTGGGGAGGACAATATGGAATCAGAACGATGCCACCTTGAACCGAAAAAAAATGTTGAAACCGAAAAAAAATATTGTAACTGAAATAAATGTACTGAAAAATCTTGTATTGAAACCGAAAAAAAATTGATAGTGAAAAACAATTAATTGAAATTGTAATTTTTTTGTTTTCGCTTACAATTTTTTTTTTTCGGTTTCAATCCATTTTTTTTCGGTTTCAAACCATTTTTCAGTTTCAAACCAGGGGCGGAGCGTGGGGGTGGCTTACTGAGCTTAAGCCCGGATTGTTTTGTCAGAAGCCCGGGGTCTTTTGGAGTGTAATTTTTTCATAGTTAGATGCCTAGCTGACAACTGTATAAAACAAAAAGTACACACAATATTCGAAGCACATAGTGCACACTGTGGGAATTTACGACTGTGCGTGAATCCCCCCCTGATATTGGTATGATCCAAGCTCAGGCACTAAGCGACTGAGCGAGGGGGCGGGGCAGCTGCTGCCCGTCAGTGCGCTGTTGGAGAGACGGAGCCAGCCATACTAAGGAGAGCTTAAGTTTGACCAGGTACCAAAGCAAATCATTCGTACCGTACAAATAATGTAAATATGACGGTGCATCACGAAAGATTGATATCAAACTGATCACTTGACCAATATTACGTTACTTGCTGTTCAAGTGAATCAACAAATGGCGAAATGAAAAGCCGAACAAATGCTATTTTTTTAGAGAGTCTTAGCTTACATCTGTTTATTTCATATTTTCAGTTCTTACCCTCCCCGACTAAATCGGTTTCAGTTATGTACTGAAACATAAGAATGGACATTAGAGGGTTCTTTCAAAGAAAAAACTCAGGTAAATGTTATTTTATATATTATGCTTTGTATGTTGTTCAGTATATTTGTATGCAAAACAAGAGGAATTTCAGTACACAGCAGGATATTCACATTTGTAACCAGATATTTACACTTTAGGGAGAAAACATAAAACATTTTTACTGCACAACATCAATTTAGAGTAAACTTTTGTTTTAGATAAATATTGAAATATATTTTGAATTAGTTAATGTCAGAATAAAGAGAGACAGAGCTTTCTGTTTTTTATCACTTTCATCAAATTTAGGAGTACATGTACACTAAGTTTATTGTTAATTAATAAGAAAACTCCAGACGATTCCATTCTGAGCTGAAGAAGCTTCTGATAGGTTAGTAGAGTCCATGTGAGTAAATTGGTGGCACACCTGTGGATGCATATAAGGCAAAACACAGAGCCTGTTTCTTTGACATGGGAAAATCAAGAGATGTCAACCAAAACACCAGAAAAAGAATTGTGGAGCTCCATAAGTGTGGCTCAGTTTTGAATACAATTTTGTGCCATTTGCAATTAAGAAATACAGATAGTTTCTCTCTTTACTCTTAAAGTTAACAAACATGTTTTTTATATTTATCAATCTAAAAAAAATAAACATTTAGTCTGATTTGATGTTACAATTAAAAAAGTGTTTGTGTTTTTATCTGAATAGTTTGTAAATGTCTGTATATTTGATGATTGTCAGCACAAAGAGCGAGAGAGAGGAACAGAGAGGAGAATGAGGACAGAACAGAGATGAACAAGAGCAGGTGAGACTCACATGTTAGTCAAATGGTTGTTTATCAGAAGTATCACCGTATCACAGGTCCTCATGTATCTCGTACCTAGTGTTTCTTTTTAGGTTTGTTATTTTTCAAATTCTATATTTATTAAGTTATGCAGGCTTGTTTGCACAACAAGGCTAAATAATTATATAAACTTTTCTCAATCTAAATATTGTACTTTGGTAAAATTAAAAAATAAATGTAGTGCAAGTCTATGATGATTTTTAGTGCTACTATCATCTAGTTCTGATTCTAGTTCTGTCTTGGTTAAGTCCCAAGTAGTCCTGATTTTGAACTGTTGCAGTCCAGTTTTAATTCCGGATCAGTTCTGGGTCTGGTTGAATTGGGGTTTAGTCCTCGTGTCTTGATACAACTCCGACTTTGTTCTGCCTTGCTGCTCAATTAAAAAACTAGTTTAAGGTGTTCTGCATATGAGATATATATTTTTTGCTATATGAAGTCATTCTTTTTTGAACAAAACTCAAAACAGAGCCTATTAATCTTTCAGTCATTTCTACCCCCCCCCCAAGGGAAAAAAAAAATCCCACATACCCTTTTGGGCTAAGCCCCGGGTGTTTCAAATGTCTGGCTCCGCCTCTGCTTAACGGTCCACAAGGGCCGTGTACTCAAAGACCGCTAAGGCCGGAAGTGCGAGGCTTGTGAAATGCCGGTCGAGCTCCGTCGCGCTGCCCAGGTTGCCTAGCAACCATGATAATAACCGCTGGAAACGTTTCACACAGCTTTGTTTGAGAGAAATGAAGGAGAACATATTTTGTTCATTTGTTCGTTTGTTTCTACACGAGCTTTGTGTGATTTAATAAGTATCTGAGGCTGAGACCACATGACTGTAAAACATGATTGTTGGGCTTCATTTCTGTACTGAACAGTCATTTTAAGATTAGCTAGTAAATAAAAATTATGTTGTTCATGAGACTAAAGTCAGTGTAAATATGATATGGCCAATATTATAGTTATTATATTAATCATTATTAGTTATTACAGCAGTGAACTTGAACAATTCAAGTGAACAATTCACTACATACCGTACAGTAATGCCACTGTTTTGCACATGTCTCAACTCTGTATATTTTATATATTTATTATTGTTTACTCTATTTAATTTGTAAAATATGTGTACAGACACACACACACACACACACACAGGAAAATATTTAGTATACACATCCAGAAATGCATATACTATTATATATTGTACATATATTTATTAGTTTCAGATGTAGCCATTCTTGTATTTTGCTGTTTACATTATTGTATTTTGCACACCTCTGTTGCTTGTGAAGCTCGCACACAAGAATTTCACTCACATGTGCTATACCAGTGTACCTGCACATGTGATGTGACAATAAAAGTGATTTGATTTGATTTGGTAAATGGCCTGCATTTGTATAGCGCTTTTCTAGTCCATAGGACCCCAAAGCGCTTTACACTACATTCAGTCATTCACCCATTCACACACACATTCACACACTGGCGATAGCAAGCTACATTGTAGCCACAGCTGCCCTGGGGCGCACTGACAGAGGCGAGGCTGCCGGAAACAGGCGCCACCGGGCCCTCTGACCACCACCAGTAGGCAAACATGGGGTTAGTATCTTGCCCAAGGATATTTGGCATGCAGCCAGGATGCAGCCTGGGATCGAACCACCAACTGATTAGTGGCTGACCTGCTCTGCCACTTGAGCTACAGCCACCCTGGTACAGCCAGTGTTGGGTAAGTTACTTTAAAATAGTAACTTAGTTACATTACTAGTTACTTCTCTCAAAAGTAACTCAGTTACTTCAAGTTACTCGTTACTTTCAAAGTAACTAGCTACTAGGGAAAGTAACTTTGGTTTTACTCAGAATTCTCTTGTTAATGTGTTGCTTCCATAACTTTGCCAGTCTTCTAGCTTGCTTACTTGCCACAGTGCACTGTGCCACCTACCAATAGACAGGAAAAGATAATATGCATATTTCCACAAGAGAAATCCCACGCCTGGACCGTCATTGACTGCTGCCATGATTCTAGCCTACGTCACAGCGTCATGTGTGCCTTTTACATCCAACACAAAAACTGCAGTCGTGGTGCTTTCTATTGTACTCAGAACTTGGAAGTTCTGCCTTTTGAATAGGAAGATGTAGGTAACACCAGACTGCAGATGAGCTGCATACAGGGCTGGACTGGGACAGAAAATTGGCCCGGGCATTTTGACTAGAGACCGGCCCACCATTATAGGAAAAATCATAAAGCCTTTCAATGAAAATAAACACTGTTGTGACAGTGATGTACACTGTTTTGATGGTATATATGCATCAATCTATCAATCGTTTGTTGTAAGATTCAGATAATTATTTTTTAAAAGCTAGACATTTTAAATGAGAATAAGAAAGAAAAGTATTTCTTTGTGCCCCCCTCTCCCTTTTAATGCCCTACATGGCCCCTGGCAACACTTTGCTAGATCCGCCCCTGCACCGTTACCAGCTGTCAGCTACCTAAAAAAGGATCCTGGTGTTATCTGTCTCTCAGAAATAGTTCATGACTTCCTTTCAACTCATTCATGTCACCTAAAAGGGAAACCTGTTTCGCCATCACCTGTTCAGCTCTGATGATTCAGTAAGGACATCTCCTGGTTTCATCTTCATGTTTCCCTCTCACCAGATAACCAAACCATATCATGACCAGCAGCTTTACAGCTGTGGCTCCAGCAAACATCAGCTGATACTAGAAATTAATATTAAATAAATTCTAACAACAGCTGATCAAGCTTAAACGTGCTGCTGTTGTTTAGCGCGACATCCGCTGGTTTCCTCTTTCGGCGCAAAGTGAGCGATAAACAAACAAGAGAGAAAAGCCGATCAGCTGATCATTGATCAGTTTTCATGATTGAAGTAGAAACGGGAGAGGGAGGGGGGGAGAATGAAAGAAGAAGAGGCAGCTGTGCAGCAAAGACACAGAATAACTTCAGCTTTGTGTCTTTTTCATTGTAGCTGAATTACGGGACAAACTCTGTTCCTTTTCACCTCAATAAGAAACGCGTAGTATTTTCTCTGAATACCAGACGGGACGGTTGGCAACTCTACTAACTTATGAACAAAATAAAGTTCAACATCATTAACTTCATAGCACCCACCCAGCTGTATAGAAACTCCGTCATGCTAGCTAGCACGCAGTACGGAAAAAGTCAGAATAACGAAAATAAACTCCACCTAAACTTGATTTCAAAGTCAAAGTCAAAGTCAACTTTATTGTCAATTCTGCCACATGTACAGGACATACAGAGAATAGAAACTTCGTTACTCTCAATCCCTAGATAAAATAGAAAATGAACATTTAAATATAAGAGTGATTAAAAATGCAAGTAAAATATTTTAAAGTAAAAAAATTAAATAAATATAATACAATTTTACATATAACAAGAAAGCTATACAATATACAATATAAGGGTAAATGACATTGAGTGCAAACCAGGCAGAGTAGTGCAAATAGGCAAATAGTGCAAATGGAGATTTAGTAATGTACGGTATGAGATAGTGTAACAACAAAGTCTTATGAGGTAATGGCAGTCCAATGCTCCACAAAATGACTGGTAACTGGTGCAGGCCAGTGAGTGAGTCAGAGAGTGTGTGTGTGTGTGTGTGTGTGTGTGTGTGTGTGTGTGTGTGTGTGTGACAGAGTTCAGTGAGACCGTGGAGGAGAGAGGGGAGAGGGGGCAGAATCGGGAGGGAGTTAAGCTTCCTGACAGCCTGATGGATGAAGCTGTCCTTCAGCCTGCTGGTCCTGGCCTGGAGACTCCGCAGTCTCCTCCCCGACAGCATATCTGACCCAGAGAGACTGTAGGTCATAACTTCTTACCTGAAGTTCAGTTCACACTTGGACCGGCGGCCGCCTTGGGTCTCTTTTCCTTCTGTGTCCCTTTTCCTTCATCCACCTGCTGGCCTCCACCACTTGCTAATCTAACTAAGTGTAAACAGCAGTAAATACTAAATATTCAATGTTCTTGTGTTCTTGTGCAGCACGCAGGACAGACAGCGCACAATGTGCTTTGAAGTAGCAGCCAAGAAAGGTGTAATTTATGTCTACGAACAGTGAACATCCGTGTGCATACCTGTGTGGATCAGCGCGCTTGTATTCAAAAGATTTCCGCATGTAACGGTCTGCTAGAGGATGTAGAGAGCCACAGCCCTGTGCCCCAGGGCATGAAGCAGGCATGGAGGAGATCCAGGCTCCAGACATCCAGAGTGCGAGAGCCCAAGGAGGACCACCAGAGGGGCATCTGTGTCACCCGCCTGGGATGAACTGAGGAGAGCCCCATATGAGGGGTCACCCAGTAGCCACGGAACAGAAGCCAGAGGGGGCTGCAGTGGTGTGCCCGCCCGCTCTGCTGGCAGCCAGCTGTGCCAGAGTGAACTGAGCCGGAGGCCTGAGGGCCCCCTTTGCCCCGGAAGAGGCCTGACCGAGCAACAGGCACCAGGCCCCGCCAGGTAGTCACCGGGAGTGAGCTGGTACATACCTGAGCGCCCAGCCCCGAACACCAAGAACCACCAACGCACCGACCTCTGAGGGCACCAGTTACCGGCAGGGAGTGTGGTGAGGGGAGATAGGCCTTTGGAAGGCCTGGGAGTTCAGGTGCCTCCCCTGCACCCTGGTGACTAGGGATGGGTATCGTTTAGGTTTTATCCGATATCGGTGCCAAACCGGTACTTTTGAAACGGTGCCGGTGCTTAAACAGTGCTCAAACCGGTGCTTAAAGAATGGAGAACAAAAAATTGGTCCAAAAACCTCTCATGTTCAGCTGGTTTTTTGTAAAAAGATAACAATGTTAGCCTTTTCTGCAGCTATGGGGCATATATGGTATCACTCTTGGCTGGAAGCAGTGCTTAATCAATGGAAAAAACACAAACTTTGTCCAAAAACCTCTCATGTTTAGCTGTTTTCCACTTTTTCTTTGGTCATTTTAGTCTTTTTGGCCAGGGTGAAGGGAGTATCTGCCATCAAACAAGAAGACAGCTGCATGTAGCTATGATGATGTTTGCTAGTTCACCTTACGTGCATTAATGTAATAACGTGGTTAGCCTACTCAACGTAAATTACACACGAACAACATGAAGCTACTCACGCAGAGAAGAACGGCTGCTGCTGCCGTCATCATTCTCATCATTTCTGCTACACTGGCAGGGCTAGGGGCCAGGACTCTCCTCTTCGGGTTTTTGGGGGATGTTGCTAACTCCGGGTCCGATAACAGGCACCACACCCACAGTAGATGTGCTCGGTGTGAGGTCTCGCAGCAAGCTATCAAATGCTGCGGATTTTTCGGCTTTTAAAAAAAACGCTATATGTCGCCAGGTGTTTCATCAGATTTGAGGTGTTAGCTCCTTTGCACAGTATCACAGTATCACCTTAAAGCACTTGTTGCAGGCTGCAGAGTTTGCATATTTTGCTGTGAAGTACAGCCAGACTTCGACAGCTTCGCCTTGGTCATTTTTAATCTATAGCTCTGCTCTAAAAGAACGTACGTACCTGGACCTGCCTACTATCCTCGGAAACGTAAAATGATTGGCTAGAAGTGTATCACAGCTCAGGAAAAAAAAGCACCGAAATAAAGCACCGAAATGTGCGCTGCTTTTCGGTCTGGTTACTACCGTTTATGTCAGAACCGGTGCCATCATGGCACCGGATACCGGTACCCATCCCTACTGGTGACACACCCGCACCCCAAGTCCTACTTGTGTGGGTGGGTGTGATGGTGCAGGAAGAGGGAGGCAGCCGGGGATGGGGAAGAAAAGATGGGAGGAGCAAGATACCCCTCCCTGGGGCCAGCTCCCCCACTGACCCCAGTAGGCAACCCCCCTCCTTCGGCAGCACCAAGGCAAGGGAGCCCAGGCCTATCCTACGGCAACAGGACCCGGGGCAGCCCACCCCACCCCACCGCAGAGGAAACTGTACCCACCCTAACATTCAGTCATCTCCCAGACTGCACAAGACAGCAGACACCCAGCTTAAGTTTATTCTCCACCTCTCCTGTGACTCTCCCCCAACTGCAGAGTGGACTCCTGCAAGGATGGAACAAACTCCCTGTCAGTTGAAGAGCCCCCTAGTTAGGCCGATGCGCAGGAGGCCCCCTGCTGTGCCCCTGTGCACCCACCGGCCCACAACCTCAGCGATGCACCAACAAGGACCTAAGCCCCCAAGGCCCAGCCAGAGCCCTAGCACGGAGGCGAAGCACCCCCGAACCCCAAGCCCCCACGCCTGCCCCGGATCCACTCAGGGGAAGCCAGACTACAAGGCCAGTAACCTATGTCCGCCAGCACAGACCCTCCCCCAGCCCTGCTGCACACAGCCGCAAGAGCAACCAGAGTCACTAACCAGGTTATGACCACAACCCCTGGGTTAAGCCATCCAGTGATTACGTCCCTAGGGATTCTCCAGACGACCTAAGCCTGTCCCTACCTCCACATCAACCACAATGGCGAAGGCGGGACCAAACATCGACCCCCCACCCCCGCTAGGTGATGGAGCCGATCAAAGTAGCCCAGAGGGATTGATGTAATGTGGCGGTAGAGGCTGTCTCGAGACTAATGTGATCTATTAGATGGTTTCTGTATTGGCTAGAGTTAAGATTATTTTTATTTTTCCAGTTCATGATGTAGCCGGATGGGCTACTCGCCCTTCTTTTTCTCTCTCTCTCGCTCGCTCTACCACCCTCGCTCTCTTTCCGCTGCACTCGCTCCTTGTATCATGTGATTGGGTTAATTAGGAACCCACCTGCATATTGATTACAGGGTGGTGTTTACCTGTATAAAGGGAAGCCGGTTTTTTTGTTGGATCATTCCTCCCGAGCTTCTGGTGCGATACAGCAGTAAATGCTGGCCTATTGGTTAATTTACCGATACAATCGGATTATGTGACTGCTACAGGTAGGCCTCCTTTCGACCTCTTTCTCTCAAAAGTCAGTAACTGGTAGTCATAATTCTGCGGCCCGCTATAGCGCGGCTGTTTCTCTTTCGTTACTCCAGCTGTGGTGGAGAGACGCGTGAGTTGTGTGAGTTGCGTTCACCGTACAGTATAGCGCCTCCAGTCTTGGGGTAAGCCCGCTTATATTATAGCTGCTAGTATTTGTAAATTAGAGACGATTAAGGTTATCTTTGCCTTTTTTGTTTGTAGGGTTTGATTGCTGCCGCACCTTCTCAGGGACCAACTGCCTGATTTTTAAGCAAAGAGTCGAGACGCCTGCCTAGCTGCTGTCTTGTCTTATCTTGTTTTTATTAAGTAGGCTTACCCTTTTTTTTTTGGTTCGCCTGGTGTTCTTCTATTTTATTTTGGACTGTTGCTCGTACCCATGCTTCTGTGATCAGGCTGAAGTGACTCTCTGCCCGAGTGTCGTGCTGGGACTCTAAATCACCTGGGTTGCCGGTCTCAGCCGGTGGGGAGCCAGACCGGCCTACGCCTGAGAATAATTATTACCAGCACAAGTGGTAGTTTGACCCGTGGGGTATAAGCCTTTCCTGTGTGTGCGTGTGTGATTTCTTTTATTAAAGTTATTAAAGTGTGTTTTAGTTTTTTTATGATCTGTAGCAAGCCTGACGCTCAGTGTCCTTTTGTTCTTTTAACATATTTTTCTGTGTTTTATTTCAGTGAACGGAGGACGAGCCAGTGGCCCTGGGACCTCAGGTAGTGGGTCGTTTTCACACTTTCTTTTGTACAGCACTGGGTGGGCTGCAGTGATTCTTTTTGTGTGATTTTCTTTTGGTTCCACGGCTGCTGGTAAGTCCAAGTTCCACGATTGTTTCATTTTTACTGTAGGACACTGTCAACAATCACGCTACATCTTGATTTTTCAGAAGCCAACCTGCCTCAGTGTGCATCCTTGAATCTGTGCGGACTCCTTTTATTCCTTTTATCTATTTTTCTTAAATATATTTCCTGAGGTGCAATTCCCCTAGGTGGCGTTGTCAAGTTTATTATTTTGTTCATAACCCCGCCGACCACTTGGTCACATACTTGGCGTTGTCGACAGAGTGCACATTTGAGGTAGATGTTTGGTCTTGTAAATTGTTTTATTTATTTTTTTTGCAAAGATCCTAGTTCACCTGTTTGAAGGCTCTATTTGTTTTAGAGTGTGATTATAGACAAGACAGCAGTATCCAGGTAGAAGGAAGTGTAGTAGGATTTTAGCACCTTGCTGATTTAATTTTCTTTTTTTTGGGTCAAAATTTATTATGGAGGAAGAATTGCATCAACTTAGAGACTTGGTAGCGCAGTTAAGGGCAGATAATGAGCAATTGCGCCAGGATGGGGGCGCTGTGCTCGAGTCTGGTGGTGGGGCCGCGTCGTCCTCTTTCGTACCATCTGGTTGCATACCAAATGTTGGTAGCCAGGCCGCCGTTACAGAGCGTCTGGTGGTGGTGATTAGGGACCGTAAATGTCCCATGTTCAATGGTAGAACGGGCATCAATATAGCTGAATGGGTCGAAGAGGTTCAAGCATGCATGCGTGCCCGGCACCTGTCTGTTGCTGATCAAGCTTTCTTTATTTTTGACCATTTAGAGGGAGAAGCAAGGGAGGAGATCAAATTTCGCCCTAATTTAGAGCGAGGGGATCCTGCTCGGGTGTTGACCATTTTAAAGGAACTGTATGGCAATGCACAGTCCTATGTCACTCTGCAGCAGGCTTTCTTTTCGAGGAGACAGCGGGAGGGAGAGACTTTGCAGGAGTTTTCCTTAGCGCTAATGGCTCTGATGGAGCAAGTAAAACAAAGTGCACCTGATGGTATGCGTAACGCAGAGGTGTTGCTCCAAGACCAATTTGTAGAACATGTTGTTGATAGTGCTCTCTGCAGAGAGCTTAAACAATACGTTCGCCGTGTGCCTACTGCCACCTTGTTAGAGGTGCGCGGGGAAGCAATTAGATGGGAAAGAGAAGGATTTTCAGGCGGTGTTTGCGACCGTGGCTATTCTCAACCATCGGCATATGGTTTCCAGTGTGGAGTGCACACTAGCCCTAGGTTCGCTCCTGTTGGTACACCCGAGTCCGAGTGGCGTGAGCTAAAGGAACTCCTAAAGCGCCAAAAAGAGCAGTTAAATCAGCTCACTGAGACAGTGGTTTCTTTACAGAACCCCCGAAGAAGTGTTCGGCCTTCACGGGCTGGCTCGGTGATTTGACGCCGGTGTCAGCAGCCAGGAC
The DNA here is from genome assembly GCF_041146795.1 of Maylandia zebra. Lineage (NCBI taxonomy): Eukaryota > Metazoa > Chordata > Actinopteri > Cichliformes > Cichlidae > Maylandia > Maylandia zebra. Next base: position 2,170,623 of record NC_135169.1, on the reverse strand, counting down.
ACTTTGCTAGGGAGTGCACTGGGGAGTGGGCTTCACGCCGCCCTAGAGCAGGTTCTGATTCAGGCCCTCCTTATGCCGCAGTTGGCAATCATCTTCCCGCTACCCAGTCGGAAAACTAGCGTCCTCTGAGCTCCAGAGTCACAGTTCAGGTGGGGAGTTCACTGGCTCACAGAAAGATAGGATTGGCAGGCTAATTTAATCGTGTCCAAAGATGGATGTGCTGATTAGTGGGGTAACTGTCCCTTGTTTGTTGGATACTGGGTCCATGGTTTCCACCATCACAGAAAGTTTCTTTTTGGCACATTTTGACCCTTGGGGACAAGAACGCCTTCAGTCATGCCATTGGCTACAGCTTCGGGCTGCCAATGGCCATCCCTTACATTGGCTATTTGGAGCTCAGCGTACTCCTGTGTGGCAAGGAAATTCCCTTTTGTGGAATCCTTATAGTGAAGGACCCTCCTGGGGCTACGCCCTCTGTCCCTAGCATCTTAGGAATGAACGTAATCCGCCGCTGTTATCAAGAACTGTTTGGGGCTTTCGGTGGCTCCTTGTTTAATTCTCCTTCTGTGTCACAGGCACCGAGACCAGTTTTGGAGGCCTTACATCAGTGTCACCAGTCTGCAGCCCAAGCCCCAGAGGACCCTGTCGGTACCGTTAAGGTACAGGGCCCGCGGGCCGCGCGGATACCTGGTGGTGTCATGCAACTTGTGGCCACTACCTGTTTTCAGCAGTTGTCAGGTCAGGCTGTGCTTTTTGAGCCTTCTGAGTCCGGGTTGCCAGTTGGGTTGCTGGCCTCTCCTTGTTTGGTCCAGGTGGATAAGGGCGTTGCCTACATCCCTGTTCTCCACCCGTGGACCCGTTTGGGAGTGATAAGCAAAGCTACTGTTGTTAGCCTCCCTGCCGGTGTTAGCGAGGAACACTCTTTTCCCGTTACCGTTTCCTCCCATACAACCAGCAGTCCTGCTCAAGAGATGGTGGATACGATTGACCTGTCTGCTCTCGCTGAGGCAGAGCAACATGAGGTACGGTTACTTTTGCAGAAGTACTGCTCTGTTTTCTCCACTTATGAGGGAGACTTGGGCTGCACAAACCTCATTTCGCACGACATACCGCTGCTCGATGACACACCTGTTCGGCAGAGGTACAGGCGAATTCCTCTTAATGATTATGAGGCTGTCAGGGCCCATATCAACCAGCTACTGGAGGCCCAGGTAATTAGGGAAAGTAGCAGTCCTTATGTCAGTGCGCCCCAGGGTGGCTGTGGCTATAATGTAGCTTGCCATCACCAGTGTGTGAATGTGTGTGTGAATGGGTGGATGACTGGATATGTAAAGCGCTTTGGGGTCCTTAGGGACTAGTAAAGCGCTATATAAATCCAGGCCATTTACCATTTACCATCTTATGGCTCTCCCATCGTGTTGGTCCACAAGAAGGATGGAAGCCTCCGTCTGTGCGTTGACTATCGTTTGCTGAATAGCAAAACAAGGAAGGACGCCTTCCCCTTACCTCGCATCGAGGAAAGTCTGGATGCCCTAGCTGGCGCATGCTGATTTTCTACCATCGACCTGGCCAGCGGGTACAACCAGGTGCCAGTTTCTGAGCAGGATAAGCCCAAGACCGCTTTTTGCACGCCGTTTGGCCTGTTCGAGTGGAATCGTATGCCATTCGGGCTGTACAATGCTCCTGGTACCTTCCAGCGCCCAATGCAGAGGATGTTCGGGGATCAGCAGTGCCAGTCATTACTGCTGTACCTAGACGACATCATTGTGTTCTCCTTGTCTGTCTCTCAGCACCTGCAACGGCTAGAGATGGTGATGGCAAGGCTGCAGCAACAGGGGCTCAAGGCTAAGTTAGAAAAGTGTGCCTTTTTCCAGCAGAAGGTTAACTACTTGGGCCATGTAATCTCCTGTGAGGGTGTCAGTAGCCAAATGGCAGTGTCCTCGTTCCGTGTCAGAGTTGCGATCCTTTTTGGGTTTCGCCAGCTATTACCGGCGCTTTGTGGAGGGGTTTGCTGCGTTGGCGGCTCCCCTGCATCAAGTGGTGGCTAAATCGGCTGGCACAAATACAAAGAAGGGCTCGGGACAGAGTTTGAGTGCTATTTGGACCCCTCGGTGTGAGGAGAGCTTTGAGGCCCTGAAAGCAAAGCTTGTATCTGCACCTGTGCTAGCATATGCTGACTTTACCCGCCCATTTATCTTGGAGATTGACGCCAGCCACAGTGGTTTGGGTGCAGTTCTCTCCCAAGATGTAGAAGGTGTTGTTAGGCCAGTGGCTTATGCTAGTCGAGGTCTTCGGCCACATGAGCGCAATATGGACAATTACAGCTCCATGAAGCTGAAGTTTCTTGCGCTCAAGTGGGCCATGGCCGAGAAGTTCCGGGAGTACCTGCTGGGGCAGAAGTGTGTGGTTTACACCGATAACAATCCACTTAGTTACCTCTCTTCAGCTAAGCTGGGTGCCACCGAGCAGAGGTGGGCCTCCCAGCTGGCGGCATTCAATTTTGAGATCAAGTATCGCTCAGGCCGCAGTAATAGGAATGCTGATGCTCTCTCTCGACAGTATGAGATGAGCTCCAGCTTGGCAGAGGGTGTGTTGCCTGGGACTTGTGTCCCAACTTCACTTCAGCAGGCTCAGTGTCCAGCCGTTTTGCCCTCCGTTACTCAGTTGGAGATTGGCAATGCAAAGGATAGTAAAAACCATGTGGACTGTATCAGTTTCTGTAGTGACCTCATCCAATTTGCCCAACAAGTACACTAAAGGGGAGGTTGGAATTTTACATTTCAGACACTTTGATAAGTCTTCACATATCCCGCTCCAAAACTTCTGCACTGGTGGACAGAACCAAAGGTCGTGGATGTAATTGTCTGGTGTATTGTCTTGACAGTGTGAGCAGTTGTTGGAAGATGTAAAGCCCATCTTGAACATCCGATGACCTGTATAGTGCACTCTATGCAGTATTTTGTATTGTATTAATTGCAGACTGGGATTTCATCAATTTAAATCTTTAAATCAATTAAAAAACCCTAACCCTTTCTGCTGAAGTTGCCTAAGAGAACTTATATCATAAACCATCAAAGGAAAAATTCGATATATTCCTTGATATTTGGAAATACGTGAAATCTAAACTAAATAGACTGTAAATTGATATGTTTACTGTAAAGTAACATAAACAAACTGAAGATGTGAACATACACACGGGTTCAATTGTTGTTGTTCAATTACAGTCCATCTGTCCGCCGATGTCGAGCAGTCAGTATTCTAGCTCTCTTCATGACAACACAGACACAGGTCGGTTCTTTGAAACGGGCGTTTATTACTTGGGCCTTCTCTCCTCAGCTTCACCATCACCAGTACGCCGATACGCCATTACGCCAATACGCCGTGAGAACTGGTCACGAGCGAACAGTACAAACCAATTAGCAACTTTACAGTACACATATTAAGTCCAAACACAAATAAAACATTTCTCAAATGACAAATACCTCGTTGGCTGCTTGTCCTGAAAAGAGGTCCTTAAGTCCTTGTATTGCCCTTTCTTTTAGTAAACCTTTAGCTTAAAATCGCTTCATGAGAGACATCTGCTCCCTCGCAGTCCATGAAAAGTCTCGTGTGCTCTCGTTAAGGGTATTCTCACGAGACACTAGCTCTTACACCTTACACATGTACATTTCAAAAAAGACATTTAAACACGAACTATATATATTCATGAAATTATGTAACTTATTATAAATCAGTCATCTACATCATGAAATCCACACAGAACATTTTAACAGCATTTACACTCCCACCAAAATCACTCATTGACTTAAAATGAGAGATTTTCCTCAATGAAAATTATAAGGAAGTGATGTGTGAGTGTACATTAAAGTTTAGGTCATTTAGCTTTACGTGTGTTTTAGGTGGCCTCAAGTAATGTAACTACTTTGTGAACAGGCCTCTCAAGGTAAACTGATTTAGTGATTGGTTTTCCCTTATCAAAGGTAGTGTCACTGAGCAGAAGCTTTAGCTTTCGTACCTTGCCATCTGCGCTGGGCAGGGCTTCCACAACCCTTGGTGCACTGTCATCCTTTAATATTACAATGTCATCTGCTTGCAAGTTTCGTGACAGCTTCTGCCATTTCTGTCGTTGTTGGAAGTTTAGCAGGTATTCTCGTTTCCATCGTTGCCAAAATTCATTGGCCAAAACCTGCACTCTTCTCCACCTTTTGTGCAGATAGAGGTCTTCTTTGCAGAATTGTCCAGGGGGTGGCAGAATTACAGATGATTTCATGGTTAGAATGTGGTTGGGAGTGAGGGGTTCCGGACCAGTAGGATCATGAAGATGCTTGCTGTGAAACTAATAAATATATGTACAATATATAATAGTGTATGCATTTCTGGATGTGTATACTAAATATTATCCTACGTGTGTGTGTGTGTGTGTGTGTGTGTGTGTGTGTGTATACACATTTTTACAAATTAAATGGTAAAAAATAAATAAATAATAATAATAATAATAAATAAATATATAAAAATATACAGAGTTGAATATGTGCAAAACAAGTGGCATTTATATACAGTGTGGAGTGCATAGTGTTGCAGTTCCCGTAGTGAAGCTGAGGTGTCTATGAAGTGTTCAGCAGTCTGATGGCCTGATGGAAAAAGCTGTCTCTCAGTCTGCTGGTACGGGACCGGATGCTGCAGAACCTCCTTCCTGATGGAAGTAGTCTGAACAGTTTATGGCTGGGGTGACTGGAGTCCTTGATGATCCTCCCCGCTTTCCTCAGGCAGCGCTTCCTGTAGATGTCTTGGAGGGAGGGAAGCTCACCTCCAATTATCCGTTCAGAGCACCGCACTACTCGCTGGAGAGCTTTGCAGTTGTAGGCGGTGCTGTTGCCATACCAGGTGGTGATGCATCCAGTGAGGATGCTCTCAATGGCACAGTGATAGAAGGTCCTGAGGATGCGGGGGCATCTTTTGACAGAGTGGCTGCTAGAGTGGGTAGAACTACATCCTTGACGAGACAGTGGTCTAGAAACAGAACCTGTTGAGCCTAGAACAGATCCAGCATCAGGCCAAGACTCTTCATCTTTATCTGCTTCATGACCTTTAAGCTGTCTCTCTGCTCTTTGAATAATAAATTCTGAGAATGACATGCATGTATCAACCCTGCGCCGCAGGTCTGGTTCAGGGGTTTGCGCTTGACGCAGCTCCTCATAAACTACCTTTACATCAGAACAGGTGCTTTTGATGTTCTCAATAAGCTCAGTTAACTCATCCTTAGAAGCATCACCACTTAATAACTCTTTGCCTATTCGTGCATGACACCTCCACTTCTCATAGATGATTTTGTATTTGCGTTGAATGTGTTTCAGTCTCTCATCTTGGTATGCTCTTCCCCTTTCTGTTAGGGTACGCGCCCTCTCACTTCTTCGAAGCCCCTCTAGTTCTGCTGCAGATTCAGTGCCAGTAGCTTTAGCTTGAGCGGATTGTTCAGCATCTTTATGGCAGGTCTCTCTGCTTATGTTAGACATGTTGAGATTATAGCTGTGTGATTGTGCAGCTATTAAACTTCAACTAGATTTCTTCTGGACTATGTGTAAGTGAAAGTTGCAATAAACTTAATTTGAATAGCCAGTAAGGTTGATAAATGTATGTATGAGTCTTCCAACACACTGTTGACTTCAATACTGAACTTAAGTTTCAAACAGACAAGAACAACAAAAATTACCCTATCACAAATATACAATAACAGTGTAAATGTACTTAGAAATACCTTAAATCCTTATCATTTACATTACTAAAGGTTTTCAAGTTTTCACATCAGCATAGTACCCCTTTAAAATTCACATACAGTGGGGCAAAAAAGTATTTAGTCAGCCACCGATTGTGCAAGTTCCCCCACCTAAAATGATGACAGAGGTCAGTAATTTGCACCAGAGGTACACTTCAACTGTGAGAGACAGAATGTGAAAAAAAAATCCATGAATTCACATGGTAGGATTTGTAAAGAATTTATTCGTAAATCAGGGTGGAAAATAAGTATTTGGTCAATAACAAAAATACAACTCAATACTTTGTAACATAACCTTTGTTGGCAATAACAGAGGTCAAACGTTTACTACAGGTCTTTACCAGGTTTGCACACACAGTAGCTGGTAATTTGGCCCATTCCTCCATGCAGATCTTCTCGAGAGCAGTGATGTTTTGGGGCTGTCACCGAGCAACACAGACTTTCAACTCCCGCCACAGATTTTCTATGGGGTTGAGGTCTGGAGACTGGCTAGGCCACTCCAGGACTTTCAAATGCTTCTTACGGAGCCACTCCTTTGTTGCCTCGGCGGTGTGTTTTGGATCATTGTCATGTTGGAAGACCCAGCCTCGTTTCATCTTCAAAGTTCTCACTGATGGAAGGAGGTTTTGGCTCAAAATCTCACCATACATGGCCCCATTCATTCTGTCCTTAACACGGATCAGTCGTCCTGTCCCCTTGGCAGAAAAACAGCCCCATAGCATGATGTTTCCACCCCCATGCTTCACAGTAGGTATGGTGTTCTTGGGATGCAACTCAGTATTCTTCTTCCTCCAAACACGACGAGTTGAGTTTATACCAAAAAGTTCTACTTTGGTTTCATCTGACCACATGACATTCTCCCAATCCTCTGCTGTATCATCCATGTGCTCTCTGGCAAACTTCAGACAGGCCTGGACATTGTTAAGGTTCAAAATATTGGGGATGGAGACAAGAAAAAAAACCACAATAACAACACTGGTCCGGCCGGGTTGAGTCAAACGATGATTTAATGATCACACACGTGGGAGATGGACACTGATGCAGACAGCCTCAAAATCTCAAAATGGTGGAGCATTGCTCAAACTTTTATAACCTCTGGTGCCTCCACCTTATCATAAAAAGCCTAAACATTCACATGCTCTCTCTCACACAGCGCCTAAGCTACGACCTTGGCTCCCTGTTTATCTGCTCCTGCTGAAATGGGGCAGAAAACTCCAGCACACTCTGTTCTCTTCTACTCAGACAAATTAGACAATAACCTTCTGCGAACAGTATTTCTTATAACTCAGCAATATAATGCATCATAAAACAATATCATTCATTCACAACAAGTCAGCAATTTAATGTAATGCAAATCAGTTTAACTAATGCAATAGTTATCAGCTTCTTCTAATTCAGGAGAATAATGCAAACTAAAACTACATAATAATTCACAATCTTTAATTAGGGGTATAACATGGCATAAAATAATATCATAATTTTACAATTCCCCCTGATGAGGTCATTAGAATAATGACCTCACAAACACCCTGTAGCCCAGTGTGGCCAGGTTCATCTCTTCTCACTCCTGAGGTCCTTTGTCCCCCTGAGGGGCAAACCATATGTAAGATGACCTCTGTGTTTGCGCAAGTCAGGTGCAAGACAAACTATTACTACAAGGATAGCAGGTCCAGATGACACTCCCCTGTTCTCCCACAGCTTTATTTGGTGTTCCCTGATACCATTCAGACGTAGACTAGAACCTCTGTCCGAAGAGCTCTTAACCTTTATTTTATTGCTGCAGCTACCAGTGTCGTCCAGTTGGGTGATCCTCTGCTCTTAATTCCTCAACCTTAGGGGTTAGACAACCCTTCAGTCGTAACACAGATCAGGGGATTATTCTGCTCCGATTTCAAACAACGATCTGTGTATTCTCCAGAAAAAGGAACAGGAAGGTGTCCCCTTTTTGCCCAAAAGCCTCTCGAACTTCGTTGGTCTGGTGTTCCCGGATTTCCGCCAACCCCTTCATGGTTATTGCTGTGTTTATGGGATCCATCCTTTTGTGGTGACTAGCTGGAGCCCAAACGCCATGACCCTTGGACCCAGTTGATGTCTCGGCAGTCACTGTGCCTGACTCTGCTACGGAGGATCCTCGCATCTCTGTGACCTCGTCTGGTGTCTGTTCCTTCCTCTGTAAGAGACAGAAAACCAAAACACCTCTCTTCCTAACCCTAATAATCTAATGTTCTTATCTACTGACCTTCTAGTGATTCAGAATTGGTCTAAAACATTCAGAATGTCCCAGGGACTTATTCTAATCATATCTTATGTGTGTGTAAGCAGTGTTTGCATTTAGCCCTCCGCACTCAAGGCATTTCTTACACTTTATCAGTCCGGACAGTCACGCCGAACGAAGCTTCTGACCTTCAAAAGGCCGAGTGCCAACTCGTTATAAGCACATTTGCAAGGTGTGTCTGAAAATTATTGAAACCCCTCTTTTTAACAAAAGACAAAAAATTAACAAATCTTCTAAACGCTATTCAGTTCATTTCAATGAGTAATGATTAAACATGAAAGTGATAGTTTATGCTTTTTCACTGATTCTCTAAAAGGTCCGTCTTCTCGGACCGCTATTAGCTTAAGCTTTACCATTCCTAAATTATTAAAGACACAAATGAAGTTATAAAATATTCAAATAATCCTTGTTTGATGTTAAAGCTCAACCTTCCCCCCCCTTTTTTTGACACATTCCAATGTGTCAAATCAACGGAGCTAGAACATTCAAAAAAGTTAGGCAGCTACAAAGTTTCCCAGACTCTTAAGGTGATCCGCGTGTAACGTTCTGACTCAGGTATTTAATATTTTAATGAATCTCGTTTAATTAACTGCCACTATTTAAACTAACCTTAAAGACATAATTTAAGAAAAGACCACAAAGAATAACATGATATCAGTGTTTTGTAAGCGCGTGCGGCCTTCTATGCTCGAAGCCTTTCCCCTCAATAGATCAGTCAGACATTCGCGCTGACTGTAGCTTTTAACCCTTATTAACTTGAGCACAACTCTACAATGAGCAACAAGTTGCAATATGTATAAAAATGATCATGGTTACACTTGCAATGAAAAATTATATCATTATCCTAACACCTGTAAATAGAAGATTCATCAGAAGTTATAACAATCACAGGAACACAGATGTTAGTATAAGGTCAAAAGCTTCAATAAATGATCATCGATGCAATGCTTGTTGCATGATTCTCATACAATAATAATGCTGACATTGAAAATAACAGTATAACACCCCCTTTTGTCCCCTTACTGACCACAGCAGGGGGATCTTAGTTTTGAATCAGCCATGAATCCAGCTCACCTGATTCATCAGTGAGCTCCACCATCACTGGCGTCTGACAGGGTGGCGCTGCATACTCTTCCTTTAATATCACTATTTTCAACCTGTTAATGAGAGTGTTTAAACCTGAAGTCGACTACGTCCACAACAAGTCAATACAGCTGTAAATGAGGCCAATTATCAATCTATTACCAATCAATAACAACAGATAACTTCTATTTTATGCATGCTTTTAATCAACCACTCACCCAGAGGATCTCCAATCCCAGGAAATGCCTTCTCCTCCTTTAATGAGTCTGTCCTCCTTCCATGCCCTGGTAACTGGTCCATCCAGAGCCATATGATCTCAAATATACATACAACAAGCCAAACCACACCTTGGTCACACCAACCCCTTTCCACCCCCAAGATGTCCAATGCCATCCTAGTATGGACTGTCAAAAGTGGCTTTAACGCTGACTGTTCTGACAATCCATTTTATAACGTTCCTGGTCAGATTTGCCAATCTCTGCACCAGAGTTTTAAACGTTTCGCCATTTTCATTAGGTTTTATCTTTTATTTAGTTTCGACTCCAGATTTTCAATTTTTTGCCAGTTGTAATTAGTTTTTACCAATTCTTTGCTAGTTTAGTCTAGTTTTTATTTTCTGAAAATCCTTAGTTTCAATTTAGTTTTATTTGTGTTTTGCAAAAGTTAAGTGTAACAAAATCTCAGTTGCATCATATCAGTCATGCTCTTCTAATTATCCTTGGGTGTTGAGACTAATAACTATTAACTCTTGCCGCACCGAGTGTTCCTAATTTTGGTTAAAGTTAATTGATAACCTTTTGAAGGCGATTGTTTCACACCTTTATTTAGATGTCCCAGTCCTGTTATCTCGGGATACATCACGCTGCCTTATCTGGGGTTAGCTATTTTCTTGGGATGCGAGTTAAGTGGGTGAGCTCTTCAACGAGGGGGAGCGTGCTCCCCCTGATGAGGTCTTCTAAGTAAGCTAGGTTAACCTTCTTGTGTGAGCTTTTCAAGTGCACTTTTAAAGTTTGTGGGATTTTTTGTTTTATAAATGTCCCTCAAGACCCCCTGATGACCCAGTAATTCATTTTTGCGCACTGTAGTACACATTTAGTTTTTTGCTTGTAGCTCTCATACTCTACTTGCCACTCCTCTAAGTCCTGATGTTTCTTAGAGAGGACAACAGAACCTTTAAAATTATATCCCATATGTGGGGGTGTGGCCTTGCCAATTGTTTTTCCCACCTTTTCAAAATGGCTGGCGTGCCCACAAGCACATTTTATGGAAGAAAGAAAGGTAAGCTTGATATTTACAATTAAAATGTTTTGTTAAACTCAGATTTTTATTTTATTCAAAAAATAAACATCTGGTAAATAATTTCAGGGGTCTTTAAGAATTAGGCTCATTTACTTTCACAGGGAACATGACTAATTTATTAATGTGTGCTCTACACATTGGGACTTTATATTTATATTTATTTCACTTTTTCCTAATACCCAACTTTTGACAAAGGCGGAGAGAATTCTTAACACAATTATTAAGGGAGATTCAAACATAGATTTTTCAAAATATGAGAGGGTCAGGACCCACTAAAAGCCACACAAAGATTATCGAGATGCAGTGGCAGATGTAATAGAGAAAGACACAGGGCCACCTGAAATCTGTCGTCCTATCTGGTGCAAAACCAACATGTAGTAGAATCTGGAATTTTGATTTTGAGTTAAAAATAAAATATGGGTAAAATGCAGAAATGTTTTCCAGTAAAGTAAAAAATAAGAGTCGCAATTATAGTTGAATCCATAACACCTAATTGTTCCTACGAGATCACGTCGTTGCTGAGAGTTATCAGTGATCTCAACGTGTGAAAAGAACTCACAGTATCTGGGGTTTAAGCTCCTCTTGGCTGAGAAACCTGGGACAAACATGTGAACAAGACCTGAATAATATCAGTAATGAAGACTTCTCTCCAAAGATCAATAAAAGGAAGCCCCCATCTGATGAGAGTCTAAAATAATATCATAATTTTACAACATGCACTGGCTTCAGCAGCGGAACACGTCTGGCACTGCGGGATTTGATTCCCTGCCGTTGTAGTGTGTTACTGATGGTGACCTTTGTTACTTTGGTCCCAGCTCTCTGCAGGTCATTCACCAGGTCCCCCCATGTGGTTCTGGGATCTTTGCTCACCGTTCTCATGATCATTTTGACCCCACGGGATGAGATCTTGTGTGGAGCCCCAGATCGTGGGAGATTATCAGTGGTCTTGTATGTCTTCCATTTTCTGATGATTGCTCCCACAGTTGATTTTTTCACACCAAGCTGCTTGCCTATTGTAGATTCACTCTTCCCAGTCTGGTGCAGGTCTACAATACTTTTCCTGGTGTCCTTCGAAAGCTCTTTGGTCTTGGCCATGGCGGAGTTTGGAGTCTGACTGTTTGAGGCTGTGGACAGGTGTCTTTTATACAGATGATGAGTTCAAACAGGTGCCATTCATACAGGTAACGAGTGGGGGACAGAAAAGCGTCTTACAGAAGACGTTACAGGTCTGTGAAAGCCAGAGATTTTCCATGTTTGAGGTGACCAAATACTTATTTTCCACCCTAATTTACGAATAAATTCTTTACAAATCCTACCATGTGAATTCATGGATTTTTTTTTTTCACATTCTGTCTCTCACAGTTGAAATTCAAATTCAAATTCAAATTTTTATTTGTCACATACACAGTCATACACAGTACGATATGTAGTGAAATGCTTGGACAACTGCTCGTGACCTAAAGAAAACAAAAAAGGAAAAGGCTATGAATAAGATAGGAAATAAATATGAAAAATTAAAAAGGGTAAATTTAACTAGGAAGGAATAAAATATAAATTAAGGTTAAAAATGAAATAAAATGAAATAAGTGTACCTCTGGTGCAAATTACTGACCTCTGTCATCATTTTAAGTGGGGGAACTTGCACAATCGGTGGCTGACTAAATACTTTTTTGCCCCACTGTAAGGTGCCCTTTAAAACTCAGCAAATTTTGTATAACTCAAAATTACTCATAACCTGTGAGCTTGTTAAATATTTACTTGTTTGTTCTATAAACCTTGTGATGTACAACAACTATAAATGCAAACATATTGGATTAATCTCTACATTAAGCAAGCAAGATTAACAGATGAGTCCCTTAGTTGCAATTTCCACATTTAACCACTTCTCACACCACCTTAACTTCACTTTGTGGTAGAGCTTCTCCTGATTTTAAACGTGAAAATTAGCGCTTTAACTCAGTCTAACCACCGTTGCTTGTTAATGCTGTGCAGATATGCGTTATGCACTCTGCTTATCTGACGTGATGCACCGGATCCGCGTCGTTTCGTCATCCGCGGCGATCCTGTCCTCTCCTACCCGTGTTGAGCAGGCGAGTTCTCACTGTAGCTCTCTTCACAACAACACAGACACAGGTCAGTTCTTTGAAACGGGCGTTTATTACTTGGGCCTTCTCTCCTCAGCTTCACCATCACCAGTACGCCGATACGCCATTACGCCGTGAGAACTGGTCACGAGCGAACAGTACAAACCAATTAGCAACTTTACAGTACACATATTAAGTCCAAACACAAATAAAACATTTCTCAAATGACAAATACCTCGTTGGCTGCTTGTCCTGAAAAGAGGTCCTTAAGTCCTTGTATTGCCCTTTCTTTTAGTAAACCTTTAGCTTAAAATCGCTTCATGAGAGACATCTGCTCCCTCGCAGTCCATGAAAAGTCTCGTGTGCTCTCGTTAAGGGTATTCTCACGAGACACTCTTACACCTTACACATGTACATTTCAAAAAAGACATTTAAACACGAACTATATATATTCATGAAATTATGTAACTTATTATAAATCAGTCATCTACATCATGAAATCCACACAGAACATTTTAACAGCATTTACAAGTATAGAGCGTCCCCGCCTAAAGCTCGGATTCCTTTACTTATATATATTTTTAAAAAGTCTTATTGGCATCATAACCATAAAGACATTTTTAAGTGGCCAAAAAGGACTGAGTTAATGCAGGTACAACTAAAGTCATAAATATACTTAGAACACTGGTAATATTTGTCTTTTATAAAAATATTAGTTCTACAGTACTATACTACAGTCTGTAAGTACTTATACCACATAGGTAAACACATTACACATAAAAAAACATGTGGAAACATTGTTTTGGTGGAGGATGAGTTAACTTCTCTGCTGCCACCTGTTGGATCTTTACTCACACTGCCTCTCACACAGGTAACAGTCTTAAATACATACACATTTTTTATAATAGAGAAGAAGAAAATAAAATTAGATCTGTTAAAACTTTTTAAATGTTAAATTGTGATGAATAATGAGAAAAGAAAACATAACTGAAGGTCTAAGTACACTGTAGAGAAGTAATCTATAGAATTTACCCAATAAATCTGAGGTAACAATTCACATTGACTTTTTTGGGATAGATTTAATTCAATATATTGAATGAAAGCAAACGGAACACGTCTGCTTAGTGTTCCCTCGTCTCAGGCTTCCAGTCCTGTGCAGCTTCCTTGACTAACACTCCTGTATACAGGTAATCAGAATCAGAATCAGAATACTTTATTAATCCCTGGGGGAAATTATTTTTTGTTACAGTGCTCCATTTTAAACCAACATTAAGACAAGACAGACAATACACTAACTAAGAATAGTACAATATATACATATATACACATACATACGTCACTCATAAATAAATAGTTGGAAAAGAAAAGAAAAGAAACATGTGTAGTTGTAGCAAACAGTGTGTTAAGTGGATGCGTTGTACAGGGAGATGGCCACAGGCAGGAATGATTTCCTGTGTTGTTCAGTGGTGCTTTTCGGTAATCTCAGTCTCTCACTGAACGTGCTCCTGTGACTGACCAGCATGTCATGGAGTGGGTGGGAGGTGTTATCCAACATAGTCTTTATCTTGGACAGCATCCGCCTCTCCGACACCACCTTGAGGGTGTCAACACTGACCCCCTGGATTGAAACAGGGGTCAAGTGTTTCCTGGTCTTCCTGAAGTCCACGATCAGTTCCTTGGTCTTTGCCACGTTGAGCTGCAGATGATTCTGCTCACACCACGTGACAAAGGAGTCGACCACAGCCCGGTACTCTGTCTCATCATCCCTGCTGATGCATCCAACCACCGCAGAGTCATCAGAAAACTTCTGAAGATGGCAGGTCTCTGTGCAGTGGCTGAAGTCTGTGGTGTAGAGGGTGAAGAGGAAGGGGGAGAGGACAGTCCCCTGTGGTGCCCCTGTGTTGCTGATCACCTTGTCAGACACACACTGTGGGAGACGTACATATTGTGGTCTTCCTGTCAGGTAATCCAGGACACCAGAGAAGCATCCACCTGCATCGCTGCTAACTTATCACCCAGGAGGGTCGGCCTGATGGTGTTGAAAGCACTGGAAAAGTCAAAAAACATGACCCTCACAGTGCTCGCCGGCTGGTCCAGATGGGTGTAGACACGATTGAGCAGGTAGATGATGGCGTCCTCAGTTCCGAGACGAGGCTGATAAGCGAACTGAAGGGGATCCAGATGTGGTCTTACAATGGGTCGCAGCTGGTCCAGGATGAGCCTTTCCAGGGTCTTCATGATGTAGGAGGTCAGTGCCACGGGCCTGTAATCCTGGGGGCCACTGGGACGTGGTGTCTTTGGTACAGGGACGAGGCATGATGTCTTCCACATCACCGGAACCCTCTGCAGACTCAGACTCAGCATAAACAGTTTATGAAAGACTCCACACAGCTGGGGGGCACAGGTCTTGAGGACAAGGGGACTCACTCCGTCTGGTCCAGCAGACTTGCCTGAGTGAAGTCTCCTCATTTGCATCTCAACCTGGTATTGAGTGAAGGTGATGGGTGGGGGAGGGGTGTCAGGAATCTCACAGGAGGCAACATGTGAAGAGAGAGGCTGGCACAGTGGTGTGGCTCTGGATTCCAGGCTGACTACAGGTGAGGTTGTGGGGGTGGGAGCAGACACTGTGGTGTCGAATCTATTGAAAAACAGATTCAACTCATTGGCTCTATTCTCACCTCCCTCAGCTCCCCTGCTGTTGGTTGGCCTGAATCCAGTGATGGTCTTCATGCCCCTCCGGGGAGGATATAATATGTTGTTTGGTATATGTTTTGTAATGGCTCTGGTGAGGCCACAACTTGAAACACATCTATCAGTTTATTTCTGATCCAGAATCTTACACAATGACTGGGATTCATGACATAAATACTTCAGGCACACCATGGTAGATCAAGTATATACATGTGTAGATAAAGACAAAATGCTCTGTTGACCTTTTAGACACAGTTGATGCAACTCTTATCTGATCTAGGATCATTACACAAACAATCTGATTTAACACAAACACTGATTTAACCTCTTTATGGTTTTCCATCCATCCATTCGCTTCCGCTTATCCTTTTCAGGGTCGCAGGGGGCGCTGGAGCCTATCCCAGCTGTCATAGGGCGAGAGGCAGGGTACACCCTGGACAGTTCGCCAGTCTGTCGCAGGGCTAACACACAAGGACAGACAACCATTCACACTCATTCACACATTCACACCTAGTGGCAATTTGGATTATCCAATTAACCTATCCCCACAAGCTGCATGTCTTTGGACGGTGGGAGGAAGCCGGAGTACCCGGAGAGAACCCACGCCAACACGGGGAGAACATGCAAACTCCATACAGAAAGACCCCGGCCTGATGGTGGAATTGAACTCAATTCAATGCAATTTTTCTTTATTGTCCCACAAGGGGAAATTAGTTTAGCAGCAGGAGGATAAGAACAACAGAACAATACTATAAAACAATAATAACAATAATAATGATAGAAAATTCAAGGACAATTATTTGCCATTAAGGAGACAAGACGCAGTAGGGATAAAAGAGACCTGGAGTCTTTTAGTCCTCCTCGGAGGTACTCTAAAACGGCGGCCGGAAGGCAACAACTCAAACTCACTGTGAAGTGGATGGTTCACACAATTAATAATAGAATGAGCCTTTCTAAGCACGTTTCTATTGTAAATGGCCAAAAGTCCATCTTGCCAGCGCCCTGAAATTTTGCTAGCGGTTTTTACCAGAAGTCCCAACCGATTCTTATTCTTCACCGTCAGGTTACCAAACCAGGCAGCGATACAAAAAGACATCACAGATTCGATAAAACTTCTATAAAACAAAGACAACATCTCAGATGAGACATTAAAAGATCTCATTTTCCTTAAAAAGAACAGTCTTTGTTGAACTTCTTTAGTAGTGGCATCAGCATGAGATTCAAAACACAGTTTATGGTCAAGTACCACACCTAGATATTTATAACTCTCAACGATCCCAATATCGGCAGTTTTAATGATAGTGGGTGATGAGCTATAAGAGGACTTCCTAAAATCAATAATCATGTCTTTAGTTTTTGACACATTAAGTGAGAGGAAGGACTCATCACACCAATTCACAAAATCATCTACAACCTGTCCATGGCCTGACTCGTCCCCCACTAGAAGACTGACGATCACTGTGTTGTCAGCAAACTTCAGGATGTGTCTGTTTGTGAAATTGCTGCGACACTCATTTGTGTACAGAATGAACAGAAGGGGGGAGAGGCAGCAACCCTGGGGTGATCCAGTAGAGGAGGAGAGCACATCAGAAAAGACATGATTCACCCTCACACATTGTGACCTATTAGTCAGAAAGTCTGTCACCCAGCCGACCAGACTAGTGTCAAGCTTGAAATGATTGTAAAGCCTGTCAGCAAGTAAGAGGGGTTGAATTGTATTAAATGCCGATGAAAAGTCAGCAAATAATAATCTTGCATGGGTGTGGGGGGCCTCAAGATGCTTATACAAGACATGCAGGAGTGTGACAGCAGCGTCCTCCACACCTCTCCCTGCTCTATAAGCAAACTGGAAGGGGTCAAAATGGTGTTCAACCTGCATTAAAATCTCCTTCTTAATTATCTTCTCAAATGTCTTCATCACTAAAGAAGTCAGAGCCACAGGCCTAACATCATTCAGTGCCTTAGGAGAACTGCCCTTAGCAACAGGAACAATGATCGCATGTTTCCAAATCTTAGGTACTGTCTGTAGCTCTAAAGAAAGTGAGAAGATATAGTGAAAAATCCCACTCAGCTGATCAGCACAAGTTCTCAGTACCTGTCCACAGATGTTATCAGGTCCAGGACTCTTGCTTTTGGTGTGTCTGAAAAGATTAGCTACCCCTGTCTCATCAATACAAATAGATAAGATAAGATAAGATAAGATAACCTTTATTAGTCCCACACGTGGGAAATTTGTTTTGTCACAGCAGGAAGTGGACAGTGCAAAAGTTATGACGCAAAAATTAGAATACAATAAGAATAAATACAGTACACAGCTGTACAGAATAGAATAAAATAATATACTATATACAGTAGAATAAAATAGAATAAAAATATACAATAAGATAAAAATAGAATACGAATGCTATATACAACTGAGTAAAAATACAACGATGCCAGAAAAGATTATTGCACTTAGTGTTATTTCACATGTGTGGATGTGTGTGTTTGTTCAGTTAAAGTCTTTGTTGTGTAGTCTGACATCAGTGGGGAGGAAAGACCTGCGAAATCTCTCCGTCCCACACCGTGGGTGCCGCAGTCTCCCACTGAAGGAGCTGCTCAGTGCTGTCACAGTCTGCTGCATGGGGTGGGAGACGTTGTCCAACAGGGATGACAGCTTAGCCGCCATTCTCCTGTCACTCACCACCTCCACTGGGTCCAGAGGGCATCCTAGAACAGAGCTGGCCCTTCGGATCACCCTGTTCAGTCTCTTCCTGTCCCCAGCAGAGATGCTGCCGCCCCAGCAGACCACACCATAAAAGATAGCAGAAGCCACCACAGAGTCATAGAAGGGGGAGTGATAGTCCTTTCCCTCAGTGTGCTGGTCTGCCTAGAGCAGTCATAGTTCTCAAAACGAAGGTAAAAACTGTTAAGATCGTCTGCCAGATGTTTGTCAGAGGTAAACCCTTCTAGGGTAATGCTGCTTTTACCTTTCGTCTGTAACCCTGCCATTGTTTTCATACCAAGCCAAGCTCTTTTGAGGTTGTTACTACTGAGTTCTGCCTCAATCTTATTTCTATACCTCATCTTGGCAATCTTTATTGCAGCCCTCACCTCCTTCCTCAATATTCTCACAGTGGGAACGTCTCCCTCGTTAAAAGCAATTTTCCTTTTAAGAATCTGATCCTTAATATCTTTAGAGAGCCACGGTTTGTTATTAGGGAAAGTCTTAAATTCTCTGACTGGAACCACAGAGTCTTTGCAAAAAGAGATGTAGCTACACACCACATCGGTGAGTTCATCCAAATCAGAAGTGCTCTCTTGAAACAAGGACCAGTCAGTGCAATCAAAACACCCCTGAAGGGCAACACAACTGTCTTTTGTCCAGACATTAGTCCGCTTCACACAGGCCTTCTCCCTCCTAATCACAGATCTGTAAGCAGGGAGGAGGTGAATAACATTGTGATCCGAAGAACCTAGCGCAGGTCCGGCCACAGACTTGTATGCCCCCTTAATTGGTCCATAACACAAATCCAGCGTTTTGTTATTCCTTGTAGGACAAGTGACATATTGAAAGAAATTGTTCAGTGATTTCTTAAGATTACAATTGTTAAAATCACCGAGAATAAAATTAGGAGCATCCGGTGAGAGAGTCTGCAGATTGTGTACCACTTTAAAAATGGCATCGGCAGCAACTTTAACGTCAGCCTTAGGATGAATGTAAACAACAGTGACAAAGATTTGAGGGAACTCCCTCGGTAAGTAAAAAGGCCTGACAGATACTGAAAGGAGCTCGATGTCAGAAAGACACAACCGCTCCCGCACAGTAAAATTATTACACCAGCCCTGGTTGATATATAAACAAACCCCTCCTCCGTGAGATCTTTATTAACAGAGACGATGATAAAGAACTTTACATTATTTGAATTACCTGCCAGAAACTGATAAATGAGAAACATGCTTCACGGTTCACACCAGAGAGATATCTGACATAAAGTCAAACTGTGTTACAAATAAACATGATCTTATGAGTGTGTTTTTTTTTAATTTTTGAACCATACAAACGTCCTCATGTAGAGATCAGCTGTTACAGTTTAATTACGGTAATTAAAGTAAAGATTTGTGTATTGACAGACTCAGGCTCAGAGTCACTGACAGACAGCACAGACGCACACTGTTGGTCTGAAGTCTAAAGATGATGATCAGCGTGTCTTTCTCCATGGTTGGCATCAACGCAGGATTATGGAGCAGCAGCAGGAGACTTGGAGTCGAGCCGTCAGGAGCTCTGAGCCATTTCAGTCTGCTGCTGGCCTGCCAGAGGTTACTCTGGATTCGGGGTTTCTTGTGTTTTATCTTTTTTGCACATCAGATAACCACAACCAGCAACCGCAATAGCAACTACCAAACCAACTACCCCGCCGATAATTTTCCCCAGTTTTCCTGCAGGAGAGAAACAGGTGTAACAGAAAAAGTTAAAAGTGGGAATAACGTGTGGCAGTTTGAATGCTGGTGAATTTTTCTGTTCTTGTTCAGTAAAAAGCGGGAAACATGATCTGACTGGATCTGCAGAGATGTTTTATACTCATCTCTGACATTAGTGACATTTGTTTTTTTTTTTTTTTTTTTTCTTTTTTTCTAAATGACATCAGAAACAGCAGTATGCGACATTACGTGATGGCAGAGCTTCAGTTCATCCTTTGTCATTTTTTTTTTTTAATAAATAGGACAGGGGGAATGAATGAGAGAAAGAGGGGGAGAGAAAGAAAGAAAACC
This sequence comes from Maylandia zebra, assembly GCF_041146795.1. NCBI lineage: Eukaryota > Metazoa > Chordata > Actinopteri > Cichliformes > Cichlidae > Maylandia > Maylandia zebra. Next base: position 2,150,666 of record NC_135169.1, on the reverse strand, counting down.
AAAGGGGAGAAGAGACGGTGAGAAGGGGGGGGAAGAGAGACAAAAAAAAAAAAAAAAACAAAAAACTCCTGGGTCACCTGTATGGAGAAAAAAAACAAACAAACAAACAAACAAAAACAAACAGAGGAGACAGCAAACAACAAAGAGCAACATAATAATAGAGAAAACAAAGCACCATCACAATAAACTAGCTAGTCATAGATATCAGTATTTACTAAGTAATAAACGATATTGTGCAGCACGCAAGATAGACAGCGCACAGTGTGCTTTGAGGCAGCAGCCAAGAAAGCTTTAGTCCGCGTCTGTGAATACCCATGTGTGCATACCTGTGTGGATCAGCATGCTTGCATTCCAAAGGTTTCTCCATGTAATGATCTGCTAGGGAGTGTGGGGGGGCCACAGCCCCGTCCTCCAGGGTGTGAAGCGGGTATGGAGGAGATCAAAACTCCAGACATCCAGAGGCCCCCAGAACACAAGAGACCATGGAAGACCAACAGAGGGGCAGCCGCGCCACTGTCCCAGTAAGAGCTAAGGAGAGTCCCAGATGAGGACATTTGTAATAATTAGTTTCTACTCTAACCTTACCTAAACAATGTTGCTAGGTAAGGTTAGAGCCCAGGGAGGGGCGGCTATCTGCTCCTCACTGAGCCTGGTTCTGCCGGAGGTTTCTTCCTGTTAAAAGGGAGTTTTTCCTTCCCACTGTCGCCAAAGTGCTTGCTCATAGGGGGTCATATGATTGTTGGGTTTTTCTCTGTATCTATTATTGTACGGTCTACTGTACAATATAAAGGGCCATGAGGCGACTGTTGTTGTGATTTGGTGCTATATAAAGAAAATTGAATTCAATTCAATTGAATTAAAACTCTAGACTACCAGCCACAAAGACAACAGCTGGAGAAACATCTGTCTGCCTCTGACATCCACCAGCTCATCCATACAACAAACAAACATCAACAACCAGGAAGCAGCCTCACCTCTGATCACACACACACTCAACTCAACTCACTCACCTGGAGGAACAACACCCAGTCTGATGGTTCTAATGGATTTCCATGAGTGTGTTTTTTCGATGAAGACGTGACACTCGTATTTTCCATTACAAGCATCTATCACATTCTTCAGAATCAAAGACACGTCTCCATTCTTCATCTGTCTGTCCTTCAGATCCACACGGTTCTTAAAAAATGGATGCTGATTGGTGGTATCAAAACGCTCCTTGTGGTACAAAAAGACATTTTTATCTCTGATGTCTTCTCTGCTCCACTTTACACCTGTAACAGGTTTGTTATCTGGAGCTTGACATGTCAGAGGGACGTCCTGTCCAGGCACAGCTAAGACAGTCTTTTGATCTGAAAGAAGCAATCATAAAGAGCAGAGAGGTTAAAGGTCAAAGTACAATTATGATCAGAATGATTGACTTTAAATATTTTGTTTATTTCCTTTGACATTTGAGTTTTTAGTCATGTTGGATTTAATGAACCTCTGAACATCCAGCAGGTCACCAGTGACCCACTGAGGGGGAATTTTAGCCTCATGCTAAACATGAGGAGAGCTTTTATTGAGCTAAAGCACATTGAAATTTGAGATCCACTCAGTCTCAGGACAGACAGAATATACTCTGTTTGAAAATGCATGTCCAAAGGATTTTGTAACTTGCTAATACTAATATTTTAAATAAATATGTAGAAGCAGTAGCAATCTTGCATGAAATAAAAAAAAATCTATTTCTTGAAGCAGAACATTGATCCACATCTGAATAAACCTGGATCCATGTAATATTAAAGTGATGAGGCCCAGAGTGATAAAAAGAAATCCCTGACAGCACCCCTGGACACACACATACTCCTTTGTCTCTGTCACATCTGGATCACAGCCCCAGATGTTCAGTCCGCACAGACAAACTGAATCAATCTGAAGATAACTCTTATAGAAATATTATTAACATGTAAACAGGCTGATACTCTTCATTCATCTTCAGTTTCTAACAGTAAATCTCACCTGCAGAGACAAACACAAGGATGCTGAAAAACAGCAAGGTGGAGTAGAGTGATCCAGGTCCAGCAGACATGTCTGTGCTTCTGTATTAAATCAAATTGGAGCTTCAGACGAGACTATATGAGATGAGCTTTGAATTTCAGATGAAGCTGAAAGTTCCCGAATGAGAGAGCAGGTCTGTAACTCCACACTTAACAGTCAGAGAGAGAGAGACGGTTGGTGGGCTTGACCAGAGTCCTCCAATGGCTGCGAACTAATAACTCCCGAATGCTAAATTCCTTACAAGTTACCTGGAAAGTTGTCAGGTTTTCATAAGAAAGCTCATCTGGCTCAGTTCCAAGGTGGGAGAAGTCTTCACACTCAGCCTGTGAGTCTTAAGGGCTGTGCTGCTTTCACACAGAAACTGATGATATACATTTAACTGCACTTTCTGTAAGTTTGTTTTTTAATGAAGCAGAATTAACCCAATTTATATCATAAACCAGGAGCAGACATGCAATGGTTCAGAGGATGAAGAAACTCTCTGTTCTGCTGTGGAGGACATCAGCCTGAGTCCACGGCCTTCAGCTTCTGCCTGCGTGCGGGTCAGAGTGTGGATGGAGTCAAACAGACCAACTAACAATATTTTATGTCAAAAGTATAAAAAAAATGAGATCAGAGTTATTACTTCTTCAGCCTGTTTTTGTTTTCGTGCTTAAGGACATGGACGTTTTATGTTGGGAAAACTTGAACTTGAATGAATTTAGTCTGCAGCGTGCCGATCTCTCTCCCTCTGACCAATGAGTCATAGGAGCCTTGATAGTAAAAGATTAATTCAGGTGGGAATCCTCGCGGTTCACCTGCCTGCACAAGCAGCAGGTGGGCCATCTGTCGGCACTCCATGATCACGTGATCGCTGTGCTGTGAACCACACTTCACAAAACCAACAAGACTGAGGCATTTAGAAGAAACTAAGAGCCAGATCAGCAGAACTACAGCACACGGAAATGTCTGCTGTAACTGTCACCCTGCTGCACTTTGATGCTTGTCTGTGTCTCTGTTTGTTTCGGCAGGTGAGGCTTAACTTGGATTTAAACAGTTTGTCTTTGTGATAAAGGCGAATAAAATTCAGCTGGTTTATATGTTTAAAGCCAAACAACTCTTTTCATATTGGTCCAGTGTGCGTGTAAAGGAGACATCAGGCTGCATGAGTCTGTGTGGACTTTAATCCAGCTGTGACAGAGACAAAGAAGTGTAATGTGTGTGTGTTAGGATTTTTTATTTTGAGTCAATACAATCGCAACGGGCATAACCGGGGGGGACGAAGCAGAAAAAGAAGAAAGAAAGAGACGTTGGGGAGAAAGTTGAAAAATGGAAGGACAGAAGAAAAGAAGGGGGGGAAAGACACAGCAGAGAAACAACAACAACAATGGCGTTGTACTCCGAGGAGGGAGAGTCTGTGTCACGTTATGGTCATGTTCTTCCATTATGTTTGCTGTATGCAGCTGGTAGAAAGGACCCCAAATGCAGACTCGTGGAGGCAAAAATGAACAGAAAAAACTCAGCTTTATTGCTGGTAGCTACACTCTAAAAAGTAATTCAGAGGCTTAGTAGATATCACTATAAATATAAGTTAGATAAGCATGATAAAAACTATGAATATCATTTTAGTAATTATTGAATTTGATAAGTTGAAATAAATATCTAAAATATTAACGTATGTTTTTGTGTTATATTAAGGTATTTATTTACATTTATCTCAGACAAAAAATTCAGTATGTGGTTCACAGAATACCTTCTTTAAATATACTTAATATTTTTATTTAAAATTGAATTAAAATATTTGAGAAATAGGTATCTATACTGACCAGTATCTTGTACTAAAATCATTAATTATTCAAACAATATTATTTATTGTCAGCAGCTACAACTGAAAAGTGTAAGTAAAACACGGTAACGTAGAGTAATTGAGTACTGTAATGTTTGCATGCCTCAAACATCAATGATGACCTTCCGTATTTCTCAGTTCCATTCTTTAATTCTCAGGCTTGCAGCGGCAACACAGTCTGCAGCACTAACTTGTTCATCTACCGTTTTCTGTTGTCTCCTTTTTTCACCAAATAAAATTACTGAACGTTCTTATTACTTGAGTTTCTCCACACCTAAACATCACTTAAACAGCACTGCATTTGCGCAGATCTCTGACTAAACACTATCAACATTCAACACTATAATACTGGTTACAGTGTTAGATTCAGGAACAACAAACATGTTACACGCAGCATAACCTTTAACTGGTCACTCAGATATTCAAGTCTTAGATCTGATGTAATCAGACAGATGCATAGGTACGCGTCTGTTTGATCTGACGGGGTATCTGGGCTTGTCTGTTAAGGCGGGGTCGACATGCCGTCCAGGTGGGGCAGCTTCAAGACCATGTCTGATTTTCTTGAAGAATGAGGCATTCCTGACAATCGAGTGTCCATCCCTTGTAGCTGTAATTTCAGAACCCTTAACCTTAGTCACTTTGTAGGGTTTTGCATTGTATGGTGTGGATAATTTGTTGTGCTTGGGGTGGCGATGCAGCACTGTGTCACCCAGACTTAGTGAGTGTGGTCTGGTGTGACAAGTTGCATCTGCGATCACCTTCATCTTGATCTTTGCACTATCATCCCTTGCTCTCACTTCAGCATCTGAACACTTCCGTGGAGTGGTGTTAACGAAAGGGAGCTTGGTGTATAGCTGGCGTTGAAACAGTATTTCAGCTGGTGAGCTCGCTGTTGTGCTATGAGGTTTAGATCTGTACTCACGAAGAAAGATGTTTAGTTGCTGTTTCCATGGTGTGCCTTGCGTCTAGGCATCTCTCAGTGCTTTGCCTAGGGTTCTCATAAATCTCTCAGCAATGGCATTGAGGCCAACAAGGTGTGATTTTGCGATGATGAAATCCTAGGTAGTCTGCAAACTGTGAGAAAGCCTCACTGTTAAAAGGAGGACCATTGTCAGTTTTTACTGTCCTTGGGATTCCAAACATGGAGAACACTTTGTCAATGACTGGGTGTGATGGCATGCCACACATGGTAAGCTCCACACCTCACCACCCGTTGATTCACTTTAGTTTAATTTACAGTCACTACTTTAAAATATTCTATTTATTGTTCAATATCGTTTCTTTATTAAATGTATTCATTTTTCCATCACACCTTCCAATGTTTATATGGTGTGCACACATATTAACTAGTGATGTGACGTTCTGTATCGAGGCTTCGAAGCTTGTGTCGAGTAATGGAGGGGGCGTTTCCGCGAAGCGCGTATCGAGGCTTGCTTCATTTATGGGAGGAGCTGAAAATGATGACGTCCAAAGCCTCGCTGCCCGGCTGTACCACGTGACTGGTTCAGGAAGCGGTTCGAACTTTGCCGCGAGCTATGACAGCGATATAAACCCCTCAGACCCCATTCAAAATGTGGGCGTTTGATGGAGAGTTGCAGTTAGTGAGAGTTAGAGACAGTTTGGAAAAAAAAGAAATCGTCTACGATCTGCCACAGGGGAGAAACTGTTGTTTTTAAATAAAAACCAATGATGTGTCCCCTAAACACTAATCACTGTCCTTGCCTCAATGTTACAAAAGCACAACCACTGTCCACACCTCACCTGACAGTATATGATCATTTCCATTTTAGGCATTTCCAAATAATCATTTTCCATACTGCCAGCATAAATATACACAGTATACTGCCATCACTACAATATACATGTTTTACACACTCCTTTTGTTGTTGACATTTACAGGCTTTGTGCAAAATGCCACACTCTTCAAATTCATGCCAACTAATATTTTTACGTCCAGTAGGTGTCCTACTAGAGCAAATGAAGCTTCAAGAAGCTTCGCGTTGGGGTGAACCAATTGGATGAAAAGCTTCAGTGCTTCATGAGGCTTCATCTGCCCATCACTAATATTAACCTTGCAAGGTCAAAGTTCTGTTTTATGTTATATTAATACATCTTTCTTTGTTTGAGTTACCTGGGGGTTGGTGTCTCCTCCTGTCTGGCAAAAGGTGTGGCAAAGGGCTGGGAGACCTGAAGTACTACTGACAGCCTAATTGGATTGCACCACATGCTTCATTGCCTGGGGGGTGTTTCATGTTTGTTTAAATGTTTTGTATTAGTTGGTTATATGGCAGCCATCTTGTTTCCCCCCGTGTGTGTCATTTGGTTTAGCTAAACCAGTATTTAAGTCCCCCTGTGTGTCATTTCTAGTGATGGGCAGATGAAGCTTCATGAAGCACTGAAGCGTTTCATCCAATTGGTTCACTCCAGTGCAAAGCTTCTTGAAGCTTCATTTGCTCTAGTAGGACACCTACTGGATGTAAAAATATTAGTTGGCATGAATTTGAAGAGTGTGGCATTTTGCACACAGCCTGTAAATGTCAACAACAAAAGGAGTGTGTAAAACATGTATATTGTAGTGATGGCAGTATACTGTGTATATTTATACTGGCAGTATGGAAAATGATTATTTGGAAATGCTTAAAATGGAAACGATCATTTACTGTGAGGTGAGGTGTGGTTGGGGTGTGGACAGTAGTTGTGCTTTTGTAACGTTGAGGTATGGACAGCTACACACTGAGGCTTTGAGCCTCAGTCCTGCCTGTTCACATTTTATTCAGTAAAAACTAAATTTTCACTGCTTTTATGACCTTTAGTGGGGAGAACGTAGCTAGGATTTAATGATTTAACAAATCTTTTGAATCCTTTGTCCTCCACAATGCTAAATGGCTGGGAGTCCTCAATCACCATGCTAACCAGGTCTTCATCTATTTGAGATTGTTCTCCTGAGGAAAGACAATAAAGACAAAGCACAAATATAAATATCACACACGTAACTTATAACAGCTGTATAATATTGTTATATCATTTAGTAACATTACAGCATGCTATATTATCATGGCATTTGATGGCTCACCTGGTCTTGCTCCACGATCGGTGTCCCCCTTATTCTCATGCAAAGCTCTGTAGTGCCTAAGCATGGATGAGGTGTTGTTGTTATATCCCAGCTCCCTGGCACATAGCAAACACTTCACCTTGTACAAAAGTACAGACAGCTTAACATAGGTTTTATTGCACCATCAGTATTATGAAAATACATCTTCTGTAGAAATTTACATACCTTGTTGGGAGGAATAAGATCAAAATGTTCCCACACAGGGGAGGACATCCTCCTCTTCTTATCTGGCTCCATTCTCTCCTGACTTTCTCTACTCACTCTCCTAAACCTCCAAACTGTCTCTAACTCTCACTAACCGCAACTCTCCATCAAACACCCACCTTTTGAATGAAGTCTGAGGGGTTTATATCGTTGTCATAGCTCGCGGCAAAGTTCGAACTGCTTCCTGAACCAGTCACGTGGTACAGCCGGGCAGCGAGGCTTCGGACGTCATCATTTTCAGCTCCTCCCATAAATGAAGCAAGCCTCGATACGCGCATCGCGGAAACGCCCCCTCCATTACTCGACACACGCTTCGAAGCCTCGATACAGAACGTCACATCACTATTATTTCCTATCTTATTCATAGCCCCCTTTTTTTCCCCCCCTCTTTAGGTCACGAGCAGTTGTCTAAGCATTTCACTGCATATCGTACTGTGTATGACTGTGTACGTGACAAATAAAAATTTGAATTTGAATTTTAAAAGTGCAAAACATAAACAAGCCCGGGATTGTAGATGTTTGCCTATTGCAGATTACATGTGAAACATGGTTAAACCAAAACAAGAATGTTAACTATGAATATGGACAAGTGGTGTTCTCACCCACTTTGTCACATGTCTGTATGTATTTTTCCTGCTGTTCATATGATTAGCTGTGTTAAACTCTTTTCCAAGAATTTTTCATTGCTTTTTTTCCATGTTTTTCCAGAGCATCTTTTTAAGTGTAATTGTACTTTGACCTTTAACCTCTCTGCTCTGTGTTGTTTCATCTTTCAGACATGAAAACCATTACAGCTAAGTCTGGACAGGACGTCACTCTGACAGTTCGACACAGTAACATCACCATCCTAGTTTTAGAGTGGAAAAGAGCTGATTTGGGTAAGATGAGCAGCAACTGTGTCATAAGGCAGAAGCCAGGGGCAGAGCGAGACAAGGGGGAGGGGCAAGAAAGGAGAGGGACACCACGCCCACACACTCCCAGTCTCACAGGATGTAACAAAGTAGAAAAAATAATAGATGAGGTTTTGTTGGCAGGATTTGGCCAATCACATTGCTCATTGCACAGCAGAGTGGCAAATTTTACAAAGGAGGAACAAACCACGATGTAGTAAAACCTGAAGAGGTTACACACATAACACAGAATGACGGTAACACAGCTGCTGCTGATAAAAGAGCGAGGCGATAGAAACAGCTCTGTACAGTTGTGTGAATTTAATTTACTCCAGTAGATGTAAATGAACTTTGTGGTACAGAAAGCCCGGAGTTAACCCTGAAGTCACCTGGATAAGCTGAAATCCCGATTCGTAGTACAAGCTGCTGGTCTGTGTCCTTCATGACAGACGACTTAAAGCTTCTGCAGACATACATCTACAACAGTCACATTTATGGACAAAACCTCATGCTATACACTACTGTATAATAGTTATACAATAAGTATTCACCGCCTGGGGGTCAAATGTGCTGCAACTAAAGAAACCACTGGGAAATAGAAAAATGCTGCAAAAGAACACAAAGACTTTAGAGTGCACATTTAAATGTACCACATCTGGGGGACATAATAGAACTGATTTTTTCAAAAAGAATCTTGGGATTTCTCTTGTTTTATGATATGAGTCTAGAAAAAAATATGGTGATCTAATATTTTCCACTGTATCCATTAATCTTCTCTTGTGAGGTAGAGCTTGTTTTGTTTTGCCACTTGATCCAAAATGGATGAGCATTCTCTATTAAAGGAATGGATAAAAGTATTTACATAATTTTCAGTGGAAAGTAGAGAACTGTCAAACATGATGGAGATGGTCTCAGCATAGTCTCTGTTTTTATGTGTCTATGAGTTTTTAACTTCACAGATGTTTGTTTAGAGCTAAAATTGAGTTAAAAAAAAGAAGATACAATTATGATCACTCAAATGTATGTCCTCAACAAACACGTTGCCAATGTTGAAGTCCAAGGAAAAGGCAAGGTCCAAGGTATGGCCTTTTAGATGGATTGGACCAGAGAAATGTTGGACAAAGTTAAAAGAATCAGATATAGATAAAAGTTCAGCTGCAGAGTTTAGTTTAGAGGCATCATCAATATGAATGTTAAAATCCCCAAGAATCAAAACTTTCTCCAGCTTGATAAATGAAGTCCATAAAATCCTCTAAGAACACAGTGGCAGGAGCAGGAGGGTGATAATTGAAAACACAATAAAACATGTTCATAGAGCCAACCTTGATTGTTTGGATACCTATACTTGCATGTGTAACTGTCCTTAAAGACAACAGCAAGTCCTCCACCACGGTGACTGAAACAGGGGGCGCCCAAGTAGGAGCAGCCAGTAGGGCGCAGTTCGTTTAGGTTAATAACCTCACCATCCCTCTGCCACGTTTCAGAGAGAAACAGAAAATCCAACTTTTTTCCTGTGGAAATCTCATTCAGGGAGAAGGATTTGTTGGCAATGGAGTGGGTGTTCAAGAGGTTCCACATCAGCTTGTGGAAGTGGAACTAACAGCAAACACCAGCAGGACCAGCCACTGGTTTTGCAATGCAAGCTGCAAGGGCACAGCAGTAGAGAGGTAATTGACAGAATCCAGAGAATCAGACAAGAAGGATCCAGGCTTCAGTGGCTGTGAGTACGCATTTCCAACCAAATCCAGAAGGTTAACTGGCAACAAAAACTCCAGACCAGTTGGGGAATCTCCAATCTAGAGGCTCATCTAATGTGTACCTGGATGCTGGCCCTAAAGCCTCTTTTCGATCTCTTCTTAGCCTGCACATTTCGTAAATAGTAATAAGTAATCCAGGAAAAAGAGCACACAAATGGTGGGGGAAAGTTTTCTTGAAACTGTTCTGATCAACATAAACTCTTTGATGTGGATCAGGTCATAAACCACAGCAGCATAGCTCCCTATAGTAAATATTAGGGCTGATATAATAGCATTACATACAATACAACGCAGAGAGGTAAAAGTCATCTTTTTCTCTCCGTTTTGGAGATGTGTCCACATCGAGAAGACGTTTTTGGTCAAGGAAAACTGAGCGATTTGAAGTGGACAGCGAAAGCGGAGACTTTTGGAAACTATGACGCATGTTAGTCATATGATGCAGTCATGTGAACAATTAAACTAAGTTGGCAGAGGGAATTAAACAGCAGTTTTGTTTGCTCTCAATTTTGACAGCCCTATCAAAGATAATATCAATTTGTACACGCTCCAGATAGCTTTCCTTCAAAATCTTTAATTCTAACTCACTTTTGCAATTTTGTACTTTTGTGTTAATCGCAGCAAGAACTCCACCTCATTGTCAATTCATTTAAAAATCTTGTTTTTCCTCAACATTTTGCCGTGACGTTTTAAGGAGCCGAAAAATAAATAAACGGCAGACAGAAATGACACAGGGTGATTAGTCGTTTCAATGTGAACGAAAAACTCAGAATGACTGAAAACAATAGTGTGGACGTGGAGCGTTTTCAGACGAAAACACTTTTCAAATTTATCCGGAAGATGTAGATGTAGCCTCAGTCTGTTTTGGCTTAGCTATCGCCCAGAGGAGCCTGCGGGCATGTTGTTGTGGGCGAATCCCATCCGGGTCTCTCCTCAGCTTTTTTTTTTTTTCAGGAGCTCTGAGCTGGTTCAGAAGATGTGATCCAGAAGTTAATCCAGTCTGAGTCACATGTTCATGACTTTGTAGTTTATCAGACAATAAAAACCTTCAGCTTTGTGGGTTTTTTTCTTAGCCCAACTCCACCTTAAATACTGAGAGACACCATCAATGCTTCACAGGCTGAGGAACAGTAAATAAAATATTCAATTCAATTTTGTTTATACAGCGTCAAATCACAACAACAGTCCACACACTCAGCTTACCAGTGACTGTCAGGTTAACCATGTTACTGATGGGACTCTCTCTGGACTCACACCAGTAAACTCCACTATGCCATGTGTGGGTGTAGCTGATATTACAGGAAGAACCAGCTGGTTTTCCCCACCCATCTCCACACTGGGTGATGTTTGGTTTGCTTGCGTTTCTCTTCAGAGTCCATCCAGCAGAGCTGTCGTCCTCCTCACAGCTCAGAGACACGAAGTTTCCTTGAAGGAACTGAGAGCTGCTGGGACTCACAGTCAGACGAGCTGTGAGGGTTAAAATGAAAAACTGACTTTTTTTGTCAAAACTGGGAAGGTAGGAGGTAACAAAGTACAAATACTTTGTTTGTCATGGCGACTGGATGGACTCAAGATAGAGTTCTTTGCACACAAACAAAGACTGTTTATTTACAATATGGAACACCTCAGTGCTATATATGTACAGTGAGTTGGGAGGGGCTCCAGGGCTCCAGGGAGAAGTGGTAATCCACACAGACAATCCACTTCAGCTCAGTCACCGCCACAGCTCCTCCACGCACACTCACTCCTCTTCAGCCGCACTCGCTCCAAAACTCCACTCATGTCGCCACACACAGGAGAGGTCCCTTATAACAGATTTCGAATTCAAAAATTAGGTTTTTATTAAGAGTTTATTTTGTTTTTTGTGAAATTCCTTTTTTGTCCGGGCTGACTGAACAGACGCACGTGCAGACTCGGGATTGAAGCAGAAAGAGACTTCATTTACACAACGCACCAGCTGAACTATATACAACGTGTGGGGGGGCCGGGATTCCAGGGGGTATAACACACACTCCACACTTCCTCCTCGATGCGCTGCCTTGCTCACTTGCTTCACTTCTGTACTGGTTACACTGCAAAACACATGGGGACGCTCGGTAATCCAGGACACTCAGGAACAGGTTCAGGGAAATCTACATACAGGCAAATGGGAGAATTATCACTAGGAAGTCACTAGAAACAGAAGCGATTTACTAAATCTGGATTACACTAATGTGTAACAAGACACACTGAGCCACCATCTTAAGTAGTGGGTGGTAGACCGCCAGGTAATGAGCCTCAGGTGTGTGATTACTGCCAGGTGCTTGGGCCAAAGGCGGAGAGCATGCAATGACCTCTGCCCGGGCAGTGAGGGGACAGAGAGCAGGAGCAAAATCAAAACAAAAGCTTACTGAATCAGCTGGACCATGACATTATCGATTTGAAGTATTTATTAATAGATTAATAACTTGTTTTGAAAAACAGATTTTAAGACAGTGTTTTTATTTAAAATTAAAGTATTAAATAATCAATGATATTCATCCATCCATTCGCTTATCCTTTTCCAGGTCGCGGGGGGGCTGGAGCCTATCCCAGCTGTCATAGGGCAAGAGGCGGGGTACACCCTGGACAGGTCGCCAGTCTGTCGCAGGGCTAACACAGAGGGACAGACAACCATTCGCACTCATTCACACATTCACACCTAGTGGCAATTTGGATTATCCAATCAACCTATCCCCACAAGCTGCATGTCTTTGGACGGTGGGAGGAAGCCGGAGTACCCGGAGGGAACCCACGCAAACACGGGGAGAATATGCAAACTCCACACAGAAAGACCCCGGCCTGATGGTGGAATTGAACTCAGGACCTTCTTGCTGTGCGGCAACAGTGCTAACCACCGTGCCACCGTGCTGCATTGATTTTAATGATATTTTATTACAGTTTTACTCGATTGGTTTGGCTCATTTCTTGAAACCGAGATGACATTCTCAAAACCACAAGGTCATTTGGCCAAACAGTCTTACAGTTCTGCCCAACATTATAGCTCACTAGCAAAATCAAATATCTTTCCCCAAACTCTTCGTCCATGCTTCAAAATCAGATTCCTTTCCCATATAAAAGGTCAGTACAGTCAAAATAGCACAGATCCTTCTCAATTGCCTTGGCACATGTGCATTCATTTAGTGCTTTTGTCAAAATAACCTGGATGGTTTAGCACAACACCATGGATCCCCTGCAAAAGCTCATATCTCTCCCAAAAGAGTTTATCCATGTGTCAAAACTAAATATCCTTCTCATATAAATAGTCAATGCCCCCAAAATGCATTATACCTTTGGCATTGTTTAAGCACTGCAAGTCAAAATGCTTAGACGTTTTGTCACTGAGGCACAGGTCTAGCAACAGAATACCACTATGAATAAAACTAAAAGATTTGACAGTAAAATCAGCCTCCAATAAACCACTCATACTCAAGGAAACTGTGAACATTTTTATTCGTACAAAGAAATGTTAACATTAGAGAACATACTGTGAAAAGAAAACATATACAGGATTCTGTAAATGTGAACAGTTATAAACACAAACAAAAAACAAAAAAAACTCTAGCCTACCATACTGTAAATAAACTTTCAGAACTATAGTACAGTAATATTTTCAGTGGTCGCCATTGTCACCCTGTCATTCCTGGCCACCATCCTCATCCTCCTGGCCATCGACGCGCTGCTCTCTGTCAGGCCATAAATTCTCATCCACATCGCAACGGATATTTTCTCTTGCGATGCAGCGAGGGAAGAAACGGCGTGAATGTCTCAACCATCCCCTACATTGATCCCCTGTGATGTCCTCACATGCAGCATCCATTGCATGCAGCAGGGCCCTCTGGTCTTGAGCCTGATGCTCATACACCCTTCACCTCCAAGCTGAAAAAAACTCCTCAATTGGATTTAGGAAAGGAGAGTAAGGTGGAAGAAACTCCATTAGCATCCGGGGATGGGTGGTGAACCAGGTTCTGATGCGTGGGCCGCGGTGGAAGTTCACATTATCCCACACAATGACATAATGTGGTGGCTGAGGTCCTTCTTCACCTCTCTCATTTTCTGGGATCAGATCAGTATAAAGGTGGTCCAAAAAATTGAGGAGCTTTTGTGTATTGTAGGGCCCTAAACTGGGAATGTGTGTGGCCACACCTCTTTCTGATATAGCGGCACACATTGTTATATTTGCTCCTCGCTGGCCTGGGACATCCACAGTGGCTCAGTGGCCAATGATGTTACGGCCACGCCTTCGACCTTTGGCCAGGTTGAAGCCAGCTTCATCAACGAACAATAGGATGTGAGGGGTTTCGTTGCCTTCTAATGCCATTATTCTCTACAATAGAATAGAAATAAATCTAATCAGTCAAGTAGAGACAGATACTGCAGGGAGGATCTAAAGTACTGTAAAAACAGGGAGTGGAAAACTGAAGACAATTTCTAGGCAAAATGCTCTAGTCACACAAAGCTGGATTCTGAAGGTAAAAAGGATAACGCAAAACAAAAAAACAGTGGTAACCATGTCTTACTGTAATAGTGTTACAATGATAGACAACCAGTAGTTGACTTACATGCACATACTGGTACCGCAGCCCTTTCACTCTGTCAGAGTTTCTCTCAAATGGTACCCTGTAAATCTGCTTCATGGTCATCTGATGTTTCTTCAATACCCGGTCTATTGTGGAGATGCTGATAGAGTTTATATTTTGGAACATTACATTGTCTAGCAGGATTGCATTACGAATCTGTCTCAGTGTGATGGCATTATTTGCAATGACCATGTTGCATATTTCTCGTTCTTGTTGTTCATTTAGAAGTTTTCTTCTGCCACCCACTTGAGGCTGTCGTCCAATCCTAGACATACAAGTCAAAGGTCAACACTGTAAATTTGTTACAAAATGAGTTACCAATGTAATTGTACTGCTGTCTTATGGTACTGGAAGTGTGATGCACTGCACAGTGACTGGAATACTATTCACAGTATTTTCTCCATTTTTTTGTCTTTGTCATTTTTATAGTATCATATAACATCACATGAAGATATTACAGTATTCTAGGCCTACACACACCAACACTGAATAGTTCAATAGCATAGTTCTGTACCTGTTTTCCCTGCGAAAGGTTTGGATGATGGAGGAGACTGTAGACCGAGGCACATTAGGCTGCACTCGGCGACCTGCCTCTGCCATTGTGAGGCGATGGTTTATAACGTGGTCAATAAGGGTGGCCCGGATTTCATCTGGGACATCATGGTGCCTCCGTGCTCCTCGGCCTCTTCCCCCTATTCCTCCACGCATTCTCACTCCTCCTCTTCCTCTTCTTCTTCCTCCTCTTCCTCGAGCAGGAAGTTGCTGTTGTACTTGGCGAGGTGCTTCCATGTTCACACTGCAAAGCTCTGTCTATATACTTTTGGCAGCAGTCATATTCATAGACAACACCTGTCAGGTATCTGAACAACCTGTTTGATTGGTCATCGTTAGTTCTAATTTCACCTGATTGATTGTCAAGTACTGTCATAACTTTATCAAATGTTCCAAGATATTCTTTCATGGTATTATATCTTTGACTAATTTTGACAGTTGAACAGACAATTGTGCATATGATGACTTACACAATGAAACCATGCTGATATGTTTTGGAGTGAGTAACCATTTCACTGAAAAATCAACTAATCAGTTTAGATCGGCAAGATCTATTTATTTGGAAAATGTGCTAAATGTGGGCTCATTGTGCTAACTGTAGCTACTTGTACATAATCATTTGAAAAGAAGCACAGAGTCACTTGAGACATGTACTAAAGCATTTGCAATTTGATTAAACCAATGAAAAATGACATTCTGTTGTGAACAATTGCAAGGTGGTTTGGAGATTTGTCCATGTTATTTTGAGAATGTCATCTCGGTTTCAGGAAATGTGCCAAACCAATCGAGAAAAACTGTAAATGAACTGCTGGACTTCCAGACCAGCAGGTTTAGGGAAGTCTTTATGGGGTCACACTCTGACCCACACACACACACACACAAAAACACACACGCACCCACACACACACACACACCCACACACACACACACACACACACACAGACAATGTATTCTTTGATGAACCTATGCATATTCATGTAACCACAATAACAGGAGTGCTATGGGGAACCTGGCTGAGAGTCTGACGGAGGTCAAGTGGTGGAACGACACTTGGCTCCAGGCAGGTCTCCCTCATACATGAGTAACACGAAGAACTTTGCCTACTTGTGTTTTGCTTTTGCTGTGTAGTAAATTGTCCTGAACATTCCAGCGAATAGGTTTATGCTACAAACCTATCACCTCCCATTTATTATTCTGATGAGATTTATGCCTGTTTGTATGCTGATTCAAATTAAGCATTCTCAACTATTAGCAAAATAACATATACTGTATTTTTTGGACTACAAGGCCAATAATCCAGAGCGGATTATAAGGCGCACCAAACGAAACAAAACTGTGAGATAAATATGTGCAGTGGCGGTCCAAGCGTGTTTGGTGCTCGAGCGGTGTGATCGGTTCTTGTGGTCTCAGCAAGCCTGACTCCAGATTTGAAACCAAACAACATACAGCTAACACTTATAAGTCTTCCCACTAACTGCTGTTAAAACTGTGACTTAATTTATTCACTATGATATTTGTCAAACAGACACACAGACATAAAACATATTAAGGATTGGCCATTAACATTAAAATGTTGTTTTATGAAACACACACACACATATATGAAGAGAGAGTATGTATTGTATGCAAACGGCTACCAAACAGCCATCATAATTCATCATACAATGAGAACAGGACAAATCACAAATTGACAATGTCTAATTAATATTAAAATCTAAATCTAATTAATCTAATTAAAATCTGTAACATATTTTTGGAGCAACTGTAACGCACATAATTTCCTTAGGGATTAATTACGTATTCTGATTCTGATTGTTTCAGGATGACCTGCCATTATCCAATCACACATCTGCTTACCTGCATCTTTTGCTTGTTTCTCCTCCTCTTCTTTTCTCTTTTTTCTGAACTGAGCACCTGATGACTTTGAACCTTTCTTGTCCATCTTCCATTGGTTTTAATTTTGCACTCCAGTATCAACACCCATCCCCCAACCTGAGGATCACCACAACATAAACTAATAGACCTACACCTTAGTTCACAGATTCACTTTGTTTATTTCTGGGATTTCACACAACCCAGGATTCAAAACATGAATAGATAATGGGCTTGGGTTTACATCATTTATTACAACATTTATTTCTGGGATTTCGCACAGAAATGAATTCGGCTTTGTAGCTTACCAAAGCACCGTGTACCACATTAAATTGGTTCGAGGTCAGTAAGCACAAGCAGAATTCATACATAAAATGAATGAGCAGATTAAAAGATTTAAGTGTGAATTATAGTCCAAATAAAAACGCTAAGTTATGATGCTGTGTTTATGAATCAAAGCATATGTAAATCATTTCTCTTATGTCAGATCACGCCTGGAGATTTGCCAAAGGCTTTCACACCTTCATCTGTCTTACATTCCTCCCCAGCAACAAATTTCCCACGTGTGGGACTAATAAAGGTTATCTTATCTTATCTTATCTTAGCTAGTCTCACATACTGAGACTAATCTGACCAAGGTTGAAGGAGAATCAGACTCTACTCTGTTTGAATAAACTGTATCACATTACCCATAAAATGATCTCAATCTCTTTCACATAGGCAAAGAAAACAAAAGTATGACCTTAGATTTTGTCTGTTTAGATCATCTGACTCGCGGTTGTGCTCTGTTCTGAAGATAATCTTCAGATTTGACTGGGAAGCTGCTATGAGTCCTAACTTGTTTTTCTGCAGCAACAGAAATAACAACAACAAGAAACAACCACAGCAGCAACTACCAAACCAATTATCAGTCCAATAGATCCACCCTGTCCTCCTGATCGACCTGCAGGTGAGAAACAAGTGTGAGATGACGAGTGAAAAATAACAGTCAGTAAATAAACATTTGTCTACCTCTGACATCCACCAGCTCATACATACAACAAACAAACATTAACAACCATGAAGCAGCTTCACCTCTGATCACACACACACTCAACTCTACTCACTCACCTGGAGGATCAACATGAAGGTGGATGCTGCTGATGGACTTCCATGAGCGTGTTTCTTCCATAAGGATACGACACTTGTATGTTCCGGTGTCAGCAGTGTTCACATTCTTCAGAATCAGAGACACGTCTCCATCCTTCATCTGTCTGTCTTGCAGATCCACCCGGTTCTTAAAAGATGGATGCTGGTTGTCTGGAACAAAGTGACCGTCCTGGTACAAAAAGACATTTTCTGTCTTTAGGTCAGCTCTGCTCCACATTACACCTGTGTTGTTGTTTGGAGCTCGACACGGCAGAGTGATGTTCTGTCCAGACTTAACTGGAATGCTTTTTATTACTGAAAAAGGAAAACAACACAGAGCAGAGAATTAATAAATGGGATGATGAAATTTCAGATCTACCTGGAAAGTTTTTCATTTTTCACCAGAAAGCTGTTGTTGAACCAGAAATTTTGTTTAATAAGCAAACTTTCTGTGAGTCTGCATTTGTGCTTGAGTTGCCTAAGAGAATTTATATCGTCACAGCAAAAAGTAGATACATTCCTTGATATTTGGAAAAACATGAAATATAAAAAATAGACTGCAAATTAATATGTTTGCTGTAAAGTAACATAAAAAAAGTGAAGCTGTGAACATATGCACAGGTTCAATTGTTGTCAAGCACAAAATTGTTAAAAATACTGAAGAGAACCTGTGATTATTTCACAGTTATCTAGTGGTTATAAAACTGTTGAAGTCTACTTTAATGCTCCAAATTTGATGAAAGCAGTGAAAATGACACTAAAAGAAGTGCATGTTTCATCAGCAGAAAAAAGTTGTAAAATAACTAAAAGGTTTTTTTTCCTGTTGTTGTTTGTTTTGTTTTTTGTTTGTTTTTTATACCAAAAACAGCATCACATGGTTATGTTGTAAATAAGTTAATGTTGTTTCTTTGGAAGGCAAACTAACAATAAAATATGTCCAGGGTGTTTTTGACCCAGTCGTCGATCATCCCTAATCCGTTGTTGTGCCACAGATCAACCAGACTGCAAGACATACCCAGAACAGAGTCTCTGTTTCTCAATAAAGGAGTCAAAAATGAAGTGCACTCGTCTCCACCATGTGGTAACATCTCTGGAGTAGGTGTCACTCATAGGGATCATTTCCTGTGGAAGAAAAGTCCTTTGATCATGAATTGCCCGTTTGTGACTGGTCACGCGTTGCCAGAACAACCCCTTTCATACACACACTCAACTCTACTCTCTCACCTGGAGAAACACTCAGATTGATGGTGATGTATTTCCATGAATTCGTTTCTGCTATTTTAACACGGCACTCGTATGTTCCAGTGTCAGCAGTGTTCACATTCTTCAGAATCAGAGACACGTCTCCATCCTTCATCTGTCTGTCTCGCAGATCCACCCGGTTCTTAAAAGATGGATGCTGGTTGGCTGGATCAAAGTGACCATTCCAGTATGAAAGGACATATTTTGGCTCCAAGTCAGCTCTGCTCCACTTTACCACTATGTTGTTGTTGTTTGGAGCTTGACATGTCAGAGTGACGTCCTGTCCAGACTCAGCTGTGATGTTCTTCTGGCCTGAAAGAGGAAACAACACAGAGCAGAGAGGTTAAAGGTCAACGTACAATTATGATCACAATTATTTACTTTAAATATGGTGTTTATTTCCTATGAAATTTGAGATTTTAGTCATTTTGGATGAAATTAACATTAACGTCTTAACACACTCCAGGGGTCTGTACTATGAAGCATCGTGTGAGTTTATTCAGGTAAATTCAGGGTTAACAGGATTTTCTTAACTAGGAAGGTGGTTCGCTACTTATGGCAGTGCATTGCCATGGTAACTTATGCTGCCAACACAACCCCTTTCACACGCACACACTCAACTTGCCATGGTAACTTGTTATGGTAACATAGTTACAGACTGGAGATGATAAGGAATGAAACATGTGACTGAAAATAGCGTCACAAGTCTGTACGTGAACAGTAGGAGGTCCTGGTTTACTGCACGATGGCTGGAAAGTGTAGTGTAAGACTGTACACCTCTGGAGCAGAAGTCACAAGTCCAAGTCCCACATGGGGCGATATCCAGTAAGGGTCCTGTTTAGACCCCCTATGCTAAATCAATCCCTGAGATGGCGTGGCCAAGTCTGGGACGGAAGAATTTCACTGCATGTTGTTCTCCTTAAGATTGTGTATGTGATGAATTTTATTTGTTGTTAACAGCATCTAATGTATTTGTTTCCCTAACGAGTATCAGTGATAAATAGTAAATAATATAGAATTTTAGATGCACCTTTAATCTGTGATTTTCTATTTTTATCTTCAGTTAGCAGCAAACACATTTACAACAGGTGGATTTATCTATAAGTATTAATATCTGATCCTAAAGAGGACACACTCACTGTAATTGCTGACCTCATATTAATTTCACTGTTATATTTCTAATGTTGTTCATAGATGATCAATCACAATTTTATCAACATCCTGACTGATTATCATGATTGTCAGTGTAAATGAATTCAGACACACACTGGATGTTGACATGGCTTCCTAGTACACAGCTCAGGTCACCAGTGACCCACTGAGGTGGAATTTTAGCCTCATGCTAAACATGCAAAGTGTCAGAAACTACAAGATGTTAGCTCCCACAGAACAACAACATGTGCTGATAATAAGTGAACATAATATGTGAGAGAAAGCAGCCTCTCATTATAAGACACTGTGTGTTAGGTGTGGCTGTGTGCAGGCAGGAATAGGACCCAAGGTGCAGACTCCGGAGACAGAACTTAAACCAAAACAGCTTTAATGCTGAAAGCAAACATAACATAACTGGAAAAACTCAAAAAAAAACAAACTAACACCAGCAGATTGACAAAACACACAGCAAAATAAACGGTAGATCGCGACACGGACACAGAGAAACACAGGGCTTAAATACACAGAGGGAGCAATCAGGGAATGAGTAACAGGAGGGAAACACAGCTGGGACAAATCAGAACTGACGAGACCAAATAAGCGTAACCTGAACACACTGAGATAAGACAGAGACCTTCAAAGTAAAACAGGAAACACATAACACAGACTGAACAAAGACACAGACTCACATGCAGGCACTACAAAGGGAACAGAGACGTGGGAACAGGGCAGACACAAACACTGACTGGACACGGGGATATAGGAACTTAAGATACATATATACGCGAACTAGACAAGGGGATGCAGGTGATAGGGGAGACAGAGCAACTAAAGAAGACAGAGACATAAGCCATAAGACAGAACTCAAAGAAACCAAAAACTAGAAAGTATAAATAATATAATAAACTCAAAAACCCTGGGTCAACGACCCAGGCATCCTAACACTGTGAGTCTCTGCATGCTGCCTTTATGGAGCTACAGCTGTTTGTATACACTGAACAAGAAGCTTTGTAGCTGCATCCTGACTCCTGACACTACAACACATCACACTGACACACACATTACACTTTGTCTCTGTCACAGCTGGATTACAGATGTTAAGTGTCCACCCAGCCTCGTGTCTCCTTCACACACACAGACAAACTGAATCCAGATGAAAATAATCCTCCTGTACTTCTTGTCATCTCAGAGAGCAAATCAATTTAGTTCAATCTCACCTGCAGAGACAAACATGAAGATGCTGAAAAATAGCAAAGTGGAGCAGAGTGATGAAGTTCCAGCAGACATTTCTGTGTTTCTGTATTAAACTCAGAATCTGAGCTCCAGACGAGACTAAATGAGATGAACTTTGAGGTTCAGATGAAGCTGAAAGTCCCTGAGTGAGAGAACAGGTCTGTAAATCCACACTTATGAATCAGAGAGACGGTTGGTGGGCTGGACCGGAGTCCTCCAATAGCTGTGAACCAAAGACGCATAAATTAAAAAAAAACTGGAGCGTCTTTAAATAATGACGCCAAAATATTTGCACCTGTTTTTACTAAAACATTAAAATTAGGACTCAGTTATATTAAAGAGGAATAATCTGGATTTATTGCAGAAAGATATTTAATAACAGTCATTTGGTTTTGGACAATACTGATATTAACGAATATACAATAGATAAAAGCTTTAGCGTTAATAGACCATTCGTTAGACCATTCATTACTTTTAAGAGTCATCAGCGCTTTATATAAAGGCTGTGATGCTCAGTTAAGAGTGCACATGGAGATTGGTCAAAGTTTTCCGTTAAGCACATTTTTTTTCCTCCGTCTCACAAACATTATGGCAGAGAACAAATGCTTTAAAAAATCATTATTTCAGGCTCTCCAAGCCGAAAGTATTATAGTTTTACTGGTGTAGATAAATTATCTTTTTCACAAAAAAGAAGACTAAAATCATTTTTGTTTGACAACATTTAAAAATATTGACAGGTTTAATTGTGTCTGAACTTGCCTTTTTTATTTTTATGGCTTTTTACCTATTTCCTTTTATTTGTTGTACAGGGCTTTTGAACCGCTTGTCTGTGAAAAGCTCTTTATAAATAAACTTTACTCACTAACTGACTTACTTATGGCGCTCAGGTTTCATATCTCATAATGTAAGCAGAGCACTTCTCCTTAGTTTCATGGCTGAAAATGAATCTGAGTGAATCTGTTTATTACCTTTCAAAGACTCTGAGCTGTCACAGATTATCATTATTATTACTTAGAATAGAATAGAACACAATACAATAGAATAGAAGAATAGAATAATCCTTTAATTGTCCCACAAGGGGAAATTTGGTAATGGCTGAATATTGTTTGCATCATGTGGGTGAAGTTTTCTTACATGGCACCACTTGGATGCAGGCAGAAAGGTGAATCCCACCATGGCGAGATAAGGTGAGGCAGAAATAAGCAGAGACAAAGGATAAACAGATGTCTGTAATGTCAGATACACTTTGCTTGATTTTATATGGGAAAATTAACAAAAGAACGTCATAAACAACAAGCTAAAAACAAAAGAAAAAGAAGATGGAGTGAAGTTTTAATTTTTTAAATGTTAAACAATTTCTTCAACAATAAAATGATTACTAAATGAAAAAGACATGATTGGGAACATCTTCCTGAAACACGCTTTTAATGTGATGGGTGGGGCTAAATTATTGCATAAATGCCATAACCAAAAGAAATCTACCTGGAAGGTTGTTCATTTTTCATGAGAAAGCTCTTCTGGCTCAGTTCCAGGGTGAGGGATGTGTTCACACTCGGCCGGTGTTGTCGAACCGTTTAAGCGAGCTTTCTGTGAGTCTGCATTTCTGCTGAAGTTGCCTAAGAGAACTTATATCATAAACCATCAAAGGAAAAATTCGATACATTCCTTGATATTTGGAAATACGTGAAATCTAAACTAAATAGACTGTAAATTGATATGTTTACTGTAAAGTAACATAAACAAACTGAAGATGTGAACATACACACGGGTTCAATTGTTGTTGTTCAATTACAGTCCATCTGTCCGCCGATGTCGAGCAGTCAGTATAGAGCGTCCCCGCCTAAAGCTCGGATTCCTTTACTTATATAGTTTTTTAAAAAGTCTTATTGGCATCAAAACTGCATTTTTAAAGAGTGATCTGCCCAACGGCATAGAAATGACATAAATGTAACCATAAAGACATTTTTAAGTGGCCAAAAAGGACTGAGTTAATGCAGGTACAACCAAAGTCATAAATATACTTAGAACACTGGTAATATTTGTCTTTTATAAAAATATTAGTTCTACAGTACTATACTACAGTCTATAAGTACTTATACCACATAGGTAAACACATTACACATAAAAAAATATGTGGAAACATTGTTTTGGTGGAGGATGAGTTAACTTCTCTGCTGCCACCTGTTGGATCTTTACTCACACTGCCTCTCATACAGGTAACATTCTTAAATACATACACATTTTTTATAATAGAGAAGAAGAAAATAAAATTAGATCTGTTAAAACTTTTTAACTTGAAACACATCTATCAGTTTATTTCTGATCCAGAATCTTACACAATGACTGTGATTCATGACATAAATACTTCAGGCAGACCATGGTACATGAAGTATATACATGTGTAGATAAAGACAAAGTGCTCTGTTGACCTTTTAGACACAGTTGATGCAACTCTTATCTGATCTGGGATCATTACACAAACAATCTATAATGAACAGGTGTGCAGTGTGAGGTAAACACCTGCAGCTATAAAACAGGTGTAAACAACACTAAGTCTTTAGAATCCAACACTTTTCTCTTGGAATCTGTTGGAATCTCCATGTAACTAAACACTGGATGATCAGGTCAGCAGTTTCACTCCTTTAGCAGGAAAGATGGTGGAGTTTGAGGAGTGCAGATGTGAAGCAGAAATAAACAGGTTTGAACTCTGACTTAGAGAGACATGATCACCCTCAGCCTCTGATCAGGGTCGTCCTGCTGTCACATCTTAACTGCCCAATGACAGACTCATTGAGCTGTTTATGCACATTTTCTGTTGGCGTGCATTTCTGTTGATGTTGTCCAAGAGAATTACCCAAAATTCATAGCACTTCTAGGAAAATCAGTAAACAAAGGGCCAAAAAGTCAGAGGAATGCAGCACATGTTTTAATCTCTATTTAATCTATCTAGTTTATTCAGGAATTTTAGAAAGACTTATGTTTACATTTTGACAAGAAACATTAAATTGATCATTTTAGTGTTCTTTTAGTGCCCTACGAAATTAATTTTTCCATAAACTTCAATAATTCAGTTTTCCTAACCTTTTCTTGAGCTCAGTGACATTTTAATCGAGGTCAAAGGTGGCTTGTAGAATTCATAAGGACTCAGGAAAAGAGAAGAGCGGTGCTCTCAGAATACCACCACCGTAACAGTGTGACACCATGTTGGAACTAGAGTGCAGAAGACAAACTACAAAACACACGTTTTTATTCACCACTGTGTGTACTCACCCTGCTGCTTTTTTGCAGGTAAAAAGTCAGATTTCTTTAAGAGGGACCAGCTTTAAGACTAAATGAAGTAAACAAGAAAACACTTTCCTCACCTTCATGGCTAGGAAAACATGAAGATGTCTGTAAGTTTTGTCTCTGAGGTGGAAAACGGATAATTGTTTATGCATTATGAAATGAAAGGAAGAAAAAAAAGTTACATGTAACTGTAAAGACAAATATGTCCTCCTTGCCTGCCATGGCATCAACTTTAATAACAAACAGCAAAACATTAAAAGATTTAAATGTCAGGAAAATGAGAACTCAGTGGCAAGGTCAGTTTATACTTCAGTAAGAAAAGATTTTCATTTGAAAGTTTTCTCTTGATTCGCAGAATACATGTCTATGCTCTGATGCTGGTTTGCTGTTTTACACAAAGTGTGCCAGCCATGGTTTTCTCACAAGAGGTCAAAACACTTCAAGTTAAAAGCAAGAAGTTCATTTTATACAAATAAAAGAAGTACACTGATTTAACCTCTTTATGGTTGTCCATCCATCCATCCATTCCCTTCTGCTTATCCTTTTCAGGGTCACGGGGGGCGCTGGAGCCTATCCCAGCTGTCATAGGGCGAGAGGCAGGGTACACCCTGGACAGTTCGCCAGTCTGTCGCAGGGCCAACACACAAGGACAGACAACCATTCACACTCATTCACACCTAGTGACAATTTGGATTATCCAATTAACCTATCCCCACAAGCTGCATGTCTTTGGATGGTGGGAGGAAGCCGGAGTACCCGGAGAGAACCCACACAAACACGGGGAGAACATGCAAACTCCACACAGAAAGACCCCGGCCTGATGGTGGAATTGAACTCAGGACCTTCTTGCTGTGCGGCAACAGTGCTAACCACCGTGCCACCGTGCTGCCCTTTATGGTTGTCGTTTTTACAAAAAGAAAAAAGAAATGAAATCAAAATTTTCCACTGACACCACTTTCAATTAATTCAATTTCACCCTCAATTCACATGTAAATCCTACAATATAAAATACGTGAATACAATGTTCTGTCAAGAATACGTTATTGGCTCGATCATGGAAACATTCTTATGGTAAATGTCACACTTAGGATTTCCAAGGAAGTCTCTGGCTTATGTAGAAAGCTCAAGTCAGGATCTGAAATGTAATTATATGTAAGGCTATCTGTGGGTATGTCTGTATTGTATTCGAACAGCCCGGAGCACATTACACCCACTCAAGACGACTGTGACATTTCGACTGGATGTGCAACAGCGTGAGTCAGGAATGCTTTAAAGAGTCCTGTCAGATCAAATCAACTAATAACTCCCGAATGCTAAATTCCTTACAAGTTACCTGGAAAGTTGTCAGGTTTTCATAAGAAAGCTCATCTGGCTCAGTTCCAAGGTGGGAGAAGTCTTCACACTCAGCCTGTGAGGCTTAAGGGCTGTGCTGCTTTCACACAGAAACTGATGATATACATTTAACTGCACTTTCTGTAAGTTTGTTTTTTTATGAAGCAGAATTAACCCAATTTATATCATAAACCAGGAGCAGACATGCAATGGTTCAGAGGATGAAGAAACTCTCTGTTCTGCTGTGGAGGACATCAGCCTGAGTCCACGGCCTTCAGCTTCTGCCTGCGTGCGGGTCAGAGTGTGGATGGAGTCAAACAGACCAACTAACAATATTTTATGTCAAAAGTATAAAAAAAAATGAGATCAGCGTTATTACTTCTTCAGCCTGTTTTTGTTTTCGTGCTTAAGGACATGGACGTTTTATGTTGGGAAAACTTGAACTTGAATGAATTTAGTCTGCAGTGTGCCGATCTCTCTCCCTCTGACCAATGAGTCATAGGAGCCTTGATAGTAAAAGATTAATTCAGGTGGGAATCCTCGCGGTTCACCTGCCTGCACAAGCAGCAGGTGGGCTATCTGTCGGCACTCCATGATCACGTGATCGCTGTGCTGTGAACCACACTTCACAAAACCAACAAGACTGAGGCATTTAGAAGAAACTAAGAGCCAGATCAGCAGAACTACAGCACACGGAAATGTCTGCTGTAACTGTCACCCTGCTGCACTTTGATGCTTGTCTGTGTCTCTGTTTGTTTCGGCAGGTGAGGCTTAACTTGGATTTAAACAGTTTGTCTTTGTGATAAAGGCGAATAAAATTCAGCTGGTTTATATGTTTAAAGCCAAACAACTCTTTTCATATTGGTCCAGTGTGCGTGTAAAGGAGACATCAGGCTGCATGAGTCTGTGTGGACTTTAATCCAGCTGTGACAGAGACAAAGAAGTGTAATGTGTGTGTGTGTTAGGATTTTTTATTTTGAGTCAATACAATCACAACGGGCATAACCGGGGGGGACAAAGCAGAAAAAGAAGAAAGAAAGAGACGTTGGGGAGAAAGTTGAAAAATGGAAGGACAGAAGAAAAGAAGGGGGGGAAAGACACAGCAGAGAAACAACAGCAACAACAGCGTTGTACTCCGAGGAGGGAGAGTCTGTGTCACGTTATGGTCATGTTCTTTCGTCATGTTTGCTGTATGCAGCTGGTAGAAAGGACCCCAAATGCAGACTCGTGGAGGCAAAAATGAACAGAAAAAACTCAGCTTTATTGCTGGTACTCTAAAAAGTAATTCAGAGGCTTAGTAGATATCACTATAAATATAAGTTAGATAAGCATGATAAAAACTATGAATATCATTTTAGTAATTATTGAATTTGATAAGTTGAAATAAATATCTAAAATATTAACGTATGTTTTTGTGTTATATTAAGGTATTTATTTACATTTATCTCAGACAAAAAATTCAGTATATGTGGTTCACAGAATACCTTCTTTAAATATACTTAATATTTTTATTTAAAATTGAATTAAAATATTTGAGAAATAGGTATCTATACTGACCAGTATCTTGTACTAAAATCATTAATTATTCAAACAATATTATTTATTGTCAGCAGCTACAACTGAAAAGTGTAAGTAAAACACGGTAACGTAGAGTAATTGAGTACTGTAATGTTTGCATGCCTCAAACATCAATGATGACCTTCCGTATTTCTCAGTTCCATTCTTTAATTCTCAGGCTTGCAGCGGCAACACAGTCTGCAGCACTAACTTGTTCATCTACCGTTTTCTGTTGTCTCCTTTTTTCACCAAATAAAATTACTGAACGTTCTTATTACTTGAGTTTCTCCACACCTAAACATCACTTAAACAGCACTGCATTTGCGCAGATCTCTGACTAAACACTATCAACATTCAACACTATAATACTGGTTACAGTGTTAGATTCAGGAACAACAAACATGTTACACGCAGCATAACCTTTAACTGGTCACTCAGATATTCAAGTCTTAGATCTGATGTAATCAGACAGATGCATAGGTACGCGTCTGTTTGATCTGACGGGGTATCTGGGCTTGTCTGTTAAGGCGGCGTCGACATGCCGTCCAGGTGGGGCAGCTTCAAGACCATGTCTGATTTTCTTGAAGAATGAGGCATTCCTGACAATCGAGTGTCCATCCCTTGTAGCTGTAATTTCAGAACCCTTAACCTTAGTCACTTTGTAGGGTTTTGCATTGTATGGTGTGGATAATTTGTTGTGCTTGGGGTGGCGATGCAGCACTGTGTCACCCAGACTTAGTGAGTGTGGTCTGGTGTGACAAGTTGCATCTGCGATCACCTTCATCTTGATCTTTGCACTATCATCCCTTGCTCTCACTTCAGCATCTGAACACTTCCGTGGAGTGGTGTTAACGAAAGGGAGCTTGGTGTATAGCTGGCGTTGAAACAGTATTTCAGCTGGTGAGCTCGCTGTTGTGCTATGAGGTGTAGATCTGTACTCACGAAGAAAGATGTTTAGTTGCTGTTTCCATGGTGTGCCTTGCGTCTAGGCATCTCTCAGTGCTTTGCCTAGGGTTCTCATAAATCTCTCAGCAATGGCATTGAGGCCAACAAGGTGTGATTTTGCGATGATGAAATCCTAGGTAGTCTGCAAACTGTGAGAAAGCCTCACTGTTAAAAGGAGGACCATTGTCAGTTTTTACTGTCCTTGGGATTCCAAACATGGAGAACACTTTGTCAATGACTGGGTGTGATGGCATGCCACACATGGTAAGCTCCACACCTCACCACCCGTTGATTCACTTTAGTTTAATTTACAGTCACTACTTTAAAATATTCTATTTATTGTTCAATATCGTTTCTTTATTAAATGTATTCATTTTTCCATCACACCTTCCAATGTTTATATGGCGTGCACACATACACTCAACAAAAATATAAACGCAACACCTTTGTTACTGCTCCCATTCCCCATGGGATGGACGTAGAGACCTAAAATTCATTCCAGATACACAATATAACCATCCCTCCCAAACAGTGGTCACAAATCAGTCCAAATGTGTGGTAGTGGGCACATCTGCTATATTGAGATAATCCATCCCACCTCACAGGTGTGCCACATCAGGATGCTGATCTGACATCATGAGTAGTGCACAGGTGTACCTCAGACTGCCCACAACAAAAGGCCACCCTGGAATGTGCAGATTTTTGCGCTATTGGGGGTCTGGGGACCCAGAACCGGTCAGTATCTGGTGTGACCACCATTTGCCTCATGCAGTGCAACACATCGTCGCATGGAGTCTATCAGATTGTCAATTGTGGCCTGTGGAATGTTGGTCCACTCCACTTCAATGGCTGTGCGAGGTTGTTGGATATTCATGGGAACTGGTACACGCTGTCGTATACGCCGGTCAAGCACATCCCGAACATGCTCAATGGGTGACATGTCCGGTGAGTATGCTGGCCATGCAAGAACTGGGACATTCTCAGCTGCCATCTGCCCTGCACGGGCGACAGATCTGGTTGACATTCCTGCTGTCAGCATGCCAATTGCATGCTCCCTCATTGCTTGTGGCATCTGTGGCATTTTGCTGTGAGACAAAACTGCACATTCCAGGGTGGCCTTTTGTTGTGCAAATGAAGCATTTGCTAGAGCAAATGAAGCTTCATGAAGCTTCATTTGCTCTAGCAGGACACCTACTGGACGTAAAAATAATAGCTGGCATGAATTTGAAGAGTGTGGCATTTTGCACACAGCCTGTAAATGTCAACAACAAAAGGAGTGTGTAAAATATCTATATTGTAGTGATGGCAGTATACTGTGTATATTTATGCTGGCAGTATGGAAAGACAATAAAAACAAAGCACAAATATAAATATCACACACGTAAATTATAACAGCTGTATAATATTGTTATATCATTTAGTAACATTACTGCATGCTATATTATCATTGCATTTGATGGCTCACCTGGTCTTGCTCCACAATCGGTGTTCCCCTTATTCTCATGCAAAGCTCTGTAGTGCCTAAGCATGGATGAGGTGTTGTTGTTATATCCCAGCTCCCTGGCACATAGCAAACACCTCACCTTGTACAAAAGTACAGACAGCCTAACATAGGTTTTATTGCACCATCAGTATTATGAAAATACATCTTCTGTGGAAATTCACATACCTTGTTGGGAGATATAAGCTCAAAATGTTCCCACACAGGGGAGGACATCCTCCTCTTCTTAGCTGGCTCCATTCTCTCCTGACTTTCTCTCTTCACTCTCATAAACCTCCAAACTGTCTCCAAACTCTCACTAACTGCAACTCTCCATCAAACACCCACATTTTGAATGAAGTCTGAGGGGTTTATATCGCTGTCATAGCTCGCGGAAAAAATTCGAACCGCTTCATGAACCAGTCACGTGGTACAGCCGGGCAGCGAGGCTTCGGACGTCATCATTTTCAGCTCCTCCGCCCCCTCCATTACTCGACACACGCTCCGAAGCCTCGATACAGAACGTCCCATCACTACATAAAAGTCTGCACTGACACTGTGCCAGGGCGTTTCGGGTAATGGTGACATCTGCAGAGGGTCAGTGTGTGTGACAGGTGTGCTAGCTTGGCATGGCAGACAGTTTTGAACTGCAGATTCTGCTTTCTGATCGATCTCTGGAAACCATACTTTGGTACGTAGCAGCGCTTTGGTCTTGACGATACCCTGGTGCCCTTCGTGTGCCAGTTGTATTGCTCTTTCTTGTAGGACAGTTGGAATGACTATCCTCGTGCCTCTGAGTATGAAGTCAGATGAGTCGGCTACTGTTAGTTCACTTTGAACATGTTTGAATGATTTCAAAATGTCAGCATGCTGGGATTTATCTGTTAGATGCCACGTGTTGTTCCTGATGTGACCGATGACTTTCTGCAGAACCTGGTCTTTCAGAGTCTCTGTTTTTATCTCGCGAAGTGTCATGGCTTTTGGGGTGGAGTGATAAGAGAAGAAATTGACATACTCTTCTGCAACCTTACATGGACGAGCACTTTCATTCTCCTGTGTTGGCACTGGATGACGTGACATAAAGTCAGCTGGATTATCAGCACCTTTTCTGTATTCCACTCTGAAATTATATGGCTGAAGTCTCAGTCCCCATCTTTCTATTCTGGCAGGTGGTTTTGGTCTTGGGTTATTCCAGATGATTTTGAGTGCCTTGTGATCGGTCACCAGTGTGAATGGATGTCCATAAACATACAAATAGAAATGTTCACAACTCCACACAATGGCGAGTGCTTCTTTCTCAGTCTGCGAGTATCTCGTTTCCACATCACTCAGTGCTCTGCTTGCATATGCAATAATGTGCTTCATCCCCTTTTCATCTTTTTGACAGAGAATGGCGCCCAGTCCTACTGAACTAGCATCAACTATCAGTTCAGTCTGTCTGCTGGGATAGAAGTACATCGTCGTGTCGCTTGTGAGACTGACCTTGAGTGCCTGCAACGCAGTTTCTTGGTCTTGACCCCATGTCCAAGGGGTGTCCTTGTGTGTGAGCCTGCACAGTGGCTCAGAGATCGATGAGAAGTCTCTGATGAACCTTGAGCAGTAATTGGCCATGCCAAGGAGACTTCTGATGTCAGCAGGTGTTTTGGGGTTGGGAGCGTGTTGAACTGCTGCAACCTTTTTAGGATCTGCTGAAACACCACCTGCAGAGAAGATGAAACCAAAAAACTCAAATTTCGTTTTATTAAATTCACACTTCTCTCGATTCAGAGTAAGACCTGACTCTGATAGTTGCTTAAAGAGAGCTGTAAGATTGCTGTCATGATCAGCCTGGTACCTGCCAAAGACTATAATGTCATCACTGAGATTTTTGACTCCGTTCAGTCCTTGCAGCGTGTGATAAATAGCATTTTGGAACACTTCAGCTGCAGAAGAGACTCCAAAGCTCAGTCTTTTATAGCGCCGAAGTCCCAGATGAGTAGTGAACGTCGTAATGTAGCGGCTGTCAGGGTGTAATTCAAGTTGGTGGTATCCTGCCCTGAGTTCAAGTTTTGAGAACACCGTAGATCCATTCAGCTCATGGATTACATCATCAATCGTGGGCGTGACGTGTCGTTCTTGTTCGATTGCAGTGTTTGCTTGTCTCATGTCCACACATATCCGTACGTCATCCGGATTCTTTGGTTTTGGCAGTGGGTGAAACCCACGGTGTTGGTCCCGTAACCTTTTCAATAATGTAATCAGCTTCTAATTTCTGAAGTTCGTCCTCCACTTTTTGACGTAAATGAAAAGGAACACATCTGTGTCATTGACAGGTTGATTTTACATCTGTGTTTATGTGCAGTTTCACTTGTAAATCTTTGAGTTTTCTAATTCCCTGGAAAAGTTCTGGGTGTTGTTCTACTAGCTTGTCTGCAACAGAACGTTGAGACTGAGAAGAGACCGCAGTGACAATATGGAGGAGTCCCAAGGCTTTTGAGGTTTCAAAACTCAAAATATTGAAACCTCCTCCTTTAATGACAAAGAAGGAACACCTAACTGGTTTGTCTTGTTTTTCCAAAATCCAAAGCAGATTTTGTCTTTGGCTGGGCAGCCTTGCTCATGAAGATATCTGCCTCCACAGTTTCAACAGCGGTTATTCGGCTGCCATGAGGGTGTCCATTTGTTTATAGCCATGGTGTCACGTCCTGTTTTGTGCTGTACTTTATTAACTGCAGCTGTCTTGTCAGCTTCCATAGCTTGCAATTCAGACAACTCACATGCACGCCCATGATTTAATAGATCATCCAACGTTAAATCAGGTTCTCTGAGTGCTTTTCTACGCAGCTGTGATGATGTACAGCTTTGGATAATTTGTGTTTTGATTTCTGCAAACTCACAGTTTTTGGCTAGAAGCCTGGTGTGATAGTTGTCCAACGTTTCACCTGACTCCTGCACCGCTTTCCTGAACAGATAAATCTGATACTGTGTCATAAATCTGACACATTTACCGTGTCATGACCTATTGTGATAAGGCAGAGCAAGGGGTAGCCAGAGTCCTGACTGGCCTTTGGCCAAGACCTTGGCCGCTACCTGATCCCTGCAGCTGTGTTTGGACGGGTGGAAAAGTTACTCAGCAGCAGGGGGCGGGGATACTGGTCCCTGTATTTTAGGGGACCAGAGGACACCCCAGCACTTTTTCCCCTCTGCTGTTGTTCTCTGTGTTGTTCTGCTGTCTTTGCTTAAGGCTGTACACCCTGGGGTTTTGCTTTGCTTGCTTTCTGCTTTGTAATTTTCTTGCTGAATGTCTTGTGGAAAGACTTGACTTAAGCGGTCAAAGAAGTGCAGGAGACTGATGGTGTCCAGTGTAGCAAGTGATTTATTCACCATTTTGTGACCCAAACAATATTTACAAAGAAACAAATAAAAAAACTCAACTCTATAATTAACTCAGTTCAAATGAACATAACTGAACTTAAATCAACAGAAATTAAGGTCAAACTGCACACAGCTACACTGACCTGAACCTTTGTTCTCAAACACCTGGGTTCTTCTGCTTAAATAGTCCACTTAACCCACAGATGTTGAACTCCAGACCTCGAGGGCCAGTGTCCTGCAGGTTTTAGATCTCACCCTGGGTCAGCACACCTGAATCAAATGATTAGTTCATTACCAGGCCTCTGGAGAACTACAGGACATGTTGAGGAGGTCATTTAGCCATTTGAATCAGCTGTGATGGATCAAGGACACATCTAAAACCCTCAGGACACCGGCCCTCGAGGCCTGGAGTTTACTGGCAACATAATCTCTGTGGTGTAATCAATACATATTACAACAATAAATCTATTTCTTCATAAACCCTCTAAAATAAACTATTAAATTACAAGAGTTCTTCCCTTTCTGCACTCAGATGAACCCAGAAGCTATAAAGCAGGAAGTAAAACTGCATTTCCTCCTTTTGTTTCTGGAAGAGAGGTAGGTAAGCTAAGTTCTAAACCATACAAATTAACAGTTGAAATAAAGAACAAAGGTAACTTAAAACTAGTGATGGCCAAATGAAGCTTTCCGAAGCACTGAAGCTTGTATTGAAAAATGGTTCATTACTCGAAGCTTTTCAACACAGTCCTCTCCGGTGACATCTGGTGGCGAATATTTTGAAGAGCAGCTTGAATCTGCAAAATAAAACGGACTGCTCAATCATCACTGCTCACTCAAGAGTGGAGTTCTCTCCGATATTGGGCCACCGTTCCGTTGCTTTGAACATGTAATTGGTTTTGTTTACTCGATTGGGGGGCTGAAAAAATGTAATGCGTATTTGCGTAATACATTTTGATCAATAAACTTTCAATCCCTATTTAAACATGCACTATGGTGTGGCCTTTCTTTGCTCATAACTCGTTGATGTTGGTAAATACAATAAGTGAGCAATATATACATTATACATATGATAACGCACAGCACATTATGGAGTATGCCCCTGCTGTGGAGTCCTGCCTCCATCTACTTGTCATTTAATCACTGGACAGCTGGACAGGTTCATACAAAATATTAGATGAGGCCAATTGTCCTATACATATTTTTGACCTTGGAGTGGGATTGATTGTGAACTGGAAAGGGAAAATGCTTAGGAAGCTGAGTACGGCTGCATCGTTACTGATTTGTAGAATCATTTTGATTCGATACAGGATCCGATTCAATTTGATTGGAATCTGGAAAGTTTTGCCTCAGTCAGAAATATTACAATTCTGGTCATGTATCAGTTTAAATCCATAATTTCTTATCTATTAAAAGAAAGCTGACACATGTGAGACTTAATTAGAGATGTAAACAGAGAGTTATGAAACCTGCAGCTGCAGAAGCCAGCGAAGAAAAAAGAGGCAAACACAGCGCGGACCCGACGACACATCAAAATCTGATTCTGACGCGTCGGGTCCGCGCTCTGTGTTCACGTTTGTATGCAGAATCCGTAAACCTGCTCCCAGTTACTGTTTTAGCTGTTTGGTGTTTGACGACATGTTGTGAGGTTTAACCTGATATGCTGGCGTTTCAGGCATAATAACGTTAATTTACAAATCGACACGGGATTTTAATGAATCAATATCACTTTATTCAATTTAGCATGGATTGTAATCAGAAAGGCGATAATCAAAACCCACCCCTAATCAAGAACTTGCAAAGTAAAAACATGATCTATGTCAGGTAGCCCTTTTGTTATTTACAGTTAAAAAGAGGATTAGTGTTACTGTGCGCTGGCTGAGTCTGTTTCTTTTCTTAGAAATCGTTTCTCCTGCCCTGGAGAAAATCCACTTGCATGGAACAGAAGAGGCTGTGGAGTGCAGGAACTACACTGCAAGTTGGTAGATATGCAGGTATTCCTGGGTCCTGCAGACTATCACCTAAAAACAATAAACAAAATGATTTTCTAAACTGTAGCAATGTAATGTATGTATAGTGCCAAATACATTTTTGTAGTCTTCATCAGCTTTAATTCACATGGAAGTGTTCCTAAAGTCATATGCTGTAATGATATTTACATTATGAAAACATGATTTTGGACATTTCAAGTTTTTCACTTCGGCAGATAAAATGAATTGAGCAAAATCAACTCAAAATATTTCCACACGCCAGAACGTCCTCTTTTCCTCGCTGGCTCCATATCTGTCAGTGGAATGATCACCTCGTCGCTATCTGTCACCATCAACACACTCCACGAATCCCGTGGATGATTCACTTCCTTATATCCGTTTGAATCAGGTACCGAAGCAGTTAGGTGCGTAATGAAGCTTCGGACGTCACTGGTCACGTGACTTTTGCCAAACGAAGCAAGCCTCGACACAAGCGGGCCATCACTACTTAAAACACTTGTAGGAATTGATTTAAACCAAGATGTTATATTATGTAGTCTGTAAAAGTGCAAAACATAAACAAACCTGAGATAGTAGATGTTTGCCTATTGCAGATTACATGTGAAACATGGTTAAATCAAAACAAGAATGTTAACTAAGAATATGGACAAGTGGTGTTCTTATGGAGTTAAATCGGGGCCATAATGTTTGTGTAGTTAAAAGAAAAAATTGAAATGGAAAATATGTAAACTGAAAGCAAAAGTCACATTTTTAGAGTGAACTTTGAAAAAGAAAGAGTTGGATTTAAAATAAAATCAAACATTTTGAATATTTGTATTAACTGAAAACCCAATGGTTCTTTTATCTATAATTTCTCTGAATAATACAATGGCGTGTCCAGCGGGGTGGCCTGGGGGGGCACAGGCCACCCCCCCAACCAGACTGGCCACCCCAGGTGCCACCCTGAAGCTAAAACAATAAAATGTAATGAAATATCAAATGTACAATTATGGTTTCATAGTGAAGCTCAGACATCCGAGGGTAAGTGAATGCAGCACCGGCATGTTAGCAAAGGTAGGAGAGCCAAGCACAAAAGACGGCACCGCAGAAAACATTTTTTCGGTGAAAGATTAACAAGTTAACATAGCTGGACTAGCCATCGGACATTTGCACGGTGGGCTGATGACTTATTTTTTATTTTTATTTTTTGTAACTGCATGAACAATGAGAGGTGGTGGATTGACCAGATGCTGGCCGATGTGTAAAAATAACTCAGTTGTTTGGTGGTGGCTATGGCGGGGCTTCCACAGAGGCAACCCTGAGGTACCCCTGAGCAAGGTACCGTCCCTACACACTGCTCCCCGGGCGCCTGCTTAGTGGCTGCCCACTGCTTCACTGAGTGAATGGGTCAAATGCAGAGAAAAACAAGTAATTTCCCCATGGGGATCAATAAAGTATCTACAGAGGCAACAGGTGGATGAGGGAAGGTGAGGCAGGAGGAGAGCCCCGAGGCGGCCGCTGGTCCGAGTGTCAGGTGAACTGAACTTCAGGTAAGAAGTTATGACCTGCAGTCTATCTGGGTCAGATATAAACCAAGTTTAGGTGGAGTTTATTTTCGTTGTGCTGACTTTTTTACAGTCAGTTGCAATAACTCATACTGCGTGAGCTAGCATGACGAGTTTATACAGCTGTTCGGTTGCTATGATGTTACTGATAGTGAACTTTATTTTATTCATAAGGTTAGTAGAGTTGCCAACAGCTCCTTAAAAAATGGAATGGTCCCTCATTCAGAGAAAATATTACAGGTTTCGTATTGAGCTGAGAAGAGACGCAGTTTGTCCCGGACTTCAGCTAGGATGGAAAAAGACACAAAGCTGGAGTTATTCTGTCTTTACAGCTCCCTCTTCTTCTCTTATTCTCTCTCCTCCCTCTCCTGTTGCTACTTCAATCATGAAACTGATCAATGATCAGCTGATCGTCTCTCTTGTTTGTTTATCGCCCACTTTGCGCCAGAAACAGGAAACCAGCAGATGTCGCGCTAAACAACAGCAGCACGTTTAAGCTTGATCAGCTGTTGTTAGAATTTATTTAATACTAATTTCTAGTATCAGCTGATGTTTGCTGGAGCCACAGCTGTAAAGCTGCTGGTCATGATGTCGGTTTGGTTATCTGATGAGAGGGAAACATGAAGATGAAACCAGGAGATGTCCTTACTGAATCATCAGAGCTGTGATGGAGAAACAGGTTTACCTTTTAGGTGACAGGAATGAGTTGAAGGGAAGTTATGAACTGTTTCTGAGAGACAAATAACACCAGGATCCTTTTTTTATGTAGCTGACAGCTGGTAACTGTGCAGGGGCGGGTCTAGCAAAGTGTTGCCAGGGGGCCAGGTAGGGCATTAACAGGGAGAGGGGGCACAAAGAAATACTTTTCTTTTTTATTCTCATTTAAAATGTCTAGCTTTTATTAAATAATTATCTGAATCTTGCGAAGAAAGTTTTTATCTGACGTAAAATGTATAGAAATCATACATATACCAAAAAGACAGCGTACATCACTGTCACAACAGCATTTGTTTTCATTCAAAGGCTTTATGGCTTTAATACCTGGTGGGCCAATCTGTAGTGAAAATGCCCAATTTTTTGTCCCAGTCCAGCCCTGCAGCTTAATACTGGCAGTGTCACCATGCCAGCTGACTGCATTTCATCATCAGCCAGTGTTGTTCTCAATATTACCAAAGTAAGGCAGCATATAAACTATTTACTTGCTTTCAGGTTTTATTCAAATGTTAGTCTTTTCAGTTGTTTCTCCACTTTTTTCCTGTTTCAAAATCAAACACCAGTTTGTGAGAAGATTATCTTCTTCTTTTTTTTAACAGGCATTGGTTTTGCATTGGCATTGGCTAATTTGCCAATTGTATGTTAAAAATGTTCATATTTTAATATTCAAAAATGTTTTTGCCCAAAACATATGTGCACTACATGTCAGTAAAAATACTATGCAAATATTGATGTCCTTGAATGCTGAATAAACACTGACTGATTGTATCTCTTGTACTTTATCAACGCAGTATCTAAAAACTTTGCACCGTAGTGGTTAAAATCTCATTCTAATAAGAGTTAAAAGCGCATTATTAGATTTACAGGGTTATTGAATTATGGTTAACGGTTGGTAGAATTGTTTTATCTGCCAATTACATCTGCCACCCTTCTCCAAATCTGTGCCCCTACCTGGCCCCCCCAACAAAACTTTTCTAGACATGCCGCTGTGAGTAAACTTTATTTAAAAATTTTCAGTAATCTTTTTTTCATTATTATTATTTTTAAAAAAAATGTATTCAGTCTCAGATTACATTTTTTCAGATTCAGATCTTTTAAATTAATGTACAAAAAAAAAATTCTTCAGGTTCGGATTTTTCTCTCAGCTTCAATTTTTTTTTTTTTCACTTTCAGATCTCTATTTTTCAGTTACAGACTTTTGGCCCTGTTTTGGCCTGGTGGGCGTGGCTACACAGAGAGGGGCGGGGAATCATGAGTGACAGCAGACCGCTGCAGGCTCAAGATGGTCCATTTTTCATGTTGCCTTCAGGAAACCTGGGAATGAACATAATTTATCAAACACCTCCTGCACTGTATTATTTGATAATGTTTAGAAAACATGTCATGCATAACTGCTAAAACTCAGTTACTAAAGCGCTTTCAAGCAGTAATGTGTACAAATTATGCCGTAACTGATCAATTATGAGACGTTTTCCCAGCCACTACATGAGAAGTGGTCATTTCCCATGCTCTCAAAGTAGCGCGCATTGTATCGGGTGGGGGCTCTGTTAACTTGTCCCTCAGTGAACGATGGCGTCGTCTTCCAACAACACTGCTGGCGCGAACAATCAGGTGAGTGTTTAAGTTTGGAACAATTACACTGCAGTCTGTGAATACTACGAATTTAAGAAGTGACTATTGTTACGGTTAATCTTTCGGCTATTCTGTTTTTTTTTTTAATTTTATAACGTTTTTTGCTGAAATGCTAGCTCAACAGAAACGCCTTTTATTTTTCATAAAAGTGTTTCATTTAAAAATCTTGTTTTTCCTCAACATTTTGCCGTGATGTTTTAGGGAGCCGAAAAATAAATAAACGGCAGACAGAAATGACACAGGGTGATTAGTCGTTTCAATGTGAACGAAAAACTCAGAATGACTGAAAACAATAGTGTGGACGTGGAGCGTTTTCAGACGAAAACACTTTTCAAATTTATCCGGAAGATGTAGATGTAGCCTCAGTCTGTTTTGGCTTAGCTATCGCCCAGAGGAGCCTGCGGGCATGTTGTTGTGGGCGAATCCCATCCGGGTCTCTCCTCAGCTTTTTTTTTTTTTCAGGAGCTCTGAGCTGGTTCAGAAGATGTGATCCAGAAGTTAATCCAGTCTGAGTCACATGTTCATGACTTTGTAGTTTATCAGACAATAAAAACCTTCAGCTTTGTGGGGTTTTTTCTTAGCCCAACTCCACCTTAAATACTGAGAGACACCATCAATGCTTCACAGGCTGAGGAACAGTAAATAAAATATTCAATTCAATTTTGTTTATACAGCGTCAAATCACAACAACAGTCCACACACTCAGCTTACCAGTGACTGTGGTTAACCATGTTACTGATGGGACTCTCTCTGGACTCACACCAGTAAACTCCACTGTGCCATGTGTGGGTGTAGCTGATATTACAGGAAGAACCAGCTGGTTTTCCCCACCCATCTCCACACTGGGTGATGTTTGGTTTGCTTGCGTTTCTCTTCAGAGTCCATCCAGCAGAGCTGTCGTCCTCCTCACAGCTCAGAGACACGAAGTTTCCTTGAAGGAACTGAGAGCTGCTGGGACTCACAGTCAGACGAGCTGTGAGGGTTACAATGAAAAACTGATGATCTGACTTTTTTTTGTCAAAACTGGGAAGGTAGGAGGTAACAAAGTACAAATACTTTGTTTGTCATGGCTACTGGATGGACTCAAGTGCAGATAGAGTTCTTTGCACACAAACGAAGACAGTTTATTTACAATATGGAACACCTCAGTGCTATATATGTACAGTGAGTTGGGAGGGGCTGCAGGGAGAAGTGATAATCCACACAGACAATCCACTTCAGCTCAGTCACCGCCACAGCTCCTCCACGCACACTCACTCCTCTTCAGCCGCACTCGCTCCAAAACTCCACTCATGTCGCCACACACAGGAGAGGTCCCTTATAACAGATTTGGAATTCAAAAATTAGGTTTTTATTAAGAGTTTATTTTGTTTTTTGTGAAATTCCTTTTTTGTCCAGGCTGACTGAACAGACGCACGCGCAGACTCGGGATTGAAGCAGAAAGCGACTTCATTTACACAAAATAAAGATGTATGTATGTTATGTATGTAAATGTAAATGTATGTTATGTATGTAATTTAAATATTTATGGCCCCATGATGGTACAGTCCACTCCACACTTCCTGTATACAGACGTGCTGCTGTCTGAGGTTGCTCTCCTGCTCGTTCACTGTGAAGTGAAGCTGTGATCAGTGTGTTACTTTATTACAAAACACTAAAATGTTACTTTGTTTCTCTGAGGGTTTCTGTCACATGTGAGTGTGTTCTCACAGCAGATCATTGAGTCGGCCTCAGATCTTCTTGAATCTGTAAAAACTGGAATCACAGGCTGTAGAATCACAGAGCAGCTGACTGGTGTCCTCTAAATGTTTCACCTACAACATTCTGTTAAAGAGGAAAAACTCTGATCTGTGCTGACATCACTTCCTGGTCCAGACTGAAGGAGAGGATGAGGAGTTCACTCTAACACTTAAACACTGAGATGGTGTCACATGTTCGTATGGTGCACACAGCAGTGGGACAGCACTTTGTAACATGTGATGTGACTTTGATAAAGATGAAACATTCTTATTATTATTGTGACTTTGAGACATTGATGTCACATGTTTTACTCTCTCCACACTCAAAGACCTTCAGAGTGTCTGAGTGTCAGCTTCATCCATCAGGCTGTCAGGAAGCTTAACTCCCTCCCGATTCTGCCCCCTCTCCCCTCTTCTCCTCCACAGTCTCACTGAACTCTGTCACACACACACACACACACACACACACACACACACACACACACACACACACACACACACACACACACTCTGACTCACTCACTGGCCTGCACCAGTTACCAGTCACTTTGTGGAGCATTGGACTGCCATTACCTCATAAGACTTTGTTGTTACACTATCTCTTACCGCATACTACTAAATCTCCATTTGCACTATTTGCCTATTTGCACTACTATGCCTCCTTACTTGAATGTTGTATAATGCATAGCTTTTTTTTTTTTTGTTATACGTAAAATTGTATTGTATTTATTTAAATTTTTACTTTTTAATTATTTTATTTGCATTTTTTAATCACTAGGGTTTGAGAGTAACGAAATTTCTATTCTCTGTATGTCCTGTACATGTGGCAGAATTGACAAATAAAGTTGACTTGACTTGATTTAAACATCTTCAGGCTCTGACCTCAGAGGAGGGACCAGAAGGAAACTGTCAGATCATCAGTGTGATCATTATTGTCTAAACTTCATTAAGCAAACCTGAATAAACATGTGTGTGTTCATAAAAGCCTTAAAATGTGTTC
Source organism: Maylandia zebra (assembly GCF_041146795.1). Lineage (NCBI taxonomy): Eukaryota > Metazoa > Chordata > Actinopteri > Cichliformes > Cichlidae > Maylandia > Maylandia zebra. The sequence continues at coordinate 2,108,497 of NC_135169.1, read as the reverse complement.
CACACAGACCTCAGAGCCATGTGTGAACAATCTTCAATGTCTGCGAGTTTGTGGTTTGGAATTTGCTTATCGCTACTTTCAGCCACATTTACAAAAACAGTCCTCCTGTTCTGACTGTTAAGAATCAGAGAGAAAGTGTTGAACTCCTGCTGACAGACTTTATCTGACACGATATAAAGGAGATGGAGAAAAAAAAATCTAAATTAAGTCATGAACCCCAAAGAAACATAGAAACTTAAAGAACTTAGGAGCAACTAAAGGCATAAAATACCAGGAATGTGCATCAGGAATAAGAAAATAAAGACCCATAAACACTAAGAAATAACAGAAAGCAAAATATGAATAAAGAATTAAAAAACAAAAAATAATCCAATCTACAAAGGCAGGAGTTTCCTGGAACACTTAGTGTAAGTATCAGTTCTGAGGAAGGGAAATGCTGCTGGAATGTTCTATGATGTTTATCTGCGGATGGGTGGAACCTTAATTAAGGTCTTTAGGTAAATTTAGGGGATTTTCTTTTTCTAGCTGTTGTGGTGACTGATAGACAGATGTGATGATTTGGAAGTTTTTGTTTTGCAGACAGTTTGACCACAGAGTACTGTGCAAAAGACTTGAACCACCCCTAACTTCTTTGTCTCCTTAGAATGGAAACAAAGACTTTTTTCACATATGAAATCTTAAGAAACAGGAGCAGCTTTCTGAAGCTTCTCTTTGGACACTGGCTGCTTTTTCACTCATTTTCAGTCTTTGTAGCTCACAGACTATTTTGTTTATGTAGGACTAATAATGACTCTTTCAAGCAAAAAATCATTTCTGACTCAAAGGATGAAGCATCTTCAGACACTCTGATGCTAGCACCCTGTCACAAAAACACATTCTCCATTCTTTGGTTGAACCTATAAAAAATGTCAACGATAACAAAACTTGAAAGACAGAATAGATTTTTACTGAAATGATTCCTAAACAGCTTTCAGCTGAAAACAAAAACAATCAAGACGTCTATTAAGTTGCTTAAAGGCATTTCAGAAACAGTTTTGTCTGTAAAAGAGAGTATTCAACAGGTATATATGTAACTCTTTATTAACACTTACATAATGATAATATAATTGTCTTTAAAAAATATTTTTTTATTAAAAATATTTATATATATAAAAAAATCTTTTTTAAAGTGTTTATAAAGGCACAGTGGACACATGAACCAAGCAAAAAAAAACAAAAACAAACCCAGTGTTTAACCCTTGGATGCACAACCTACCAGTACCTACACTCTTCCACGAGTGGGGTAAAAAATGACCGCAAATAGAAACAATGCATTTTGCTATAAACTCGGTTGTTATTCTTCAAAATCTTTAAAACGAAGAGTTGTAATATTTTCATATTTGAGGTATTCCTCATAAAACATGATTGTGACATGAGTCCCGTTTCATTTTTATTTATTTTTTCATTAATTTTAAGAAATTGCAGTTTTGTATCACTTGTATCACTTTTGTATGCTTGCTCAGTATATACTGCAGAAGGTGGGTTTTCCTTCTGAAAGGCACAAGTTGTTCATCCGCTGTAACACAATCACTGAGGATGAATTTCTGCCTGTAGTTGACCAGGAACAGGCCCCATATGTAGCAGAAAGCTGCCATGTGGTTTGTTTTCAGTCGGTAGGCTCTGGTCCTCTTGTCATCAAAGTGCAAGAAACGGTCAATATCTTTAAATCTTTGAATTGACATAGTGGCCTTTAACAATGCGTTATGCAGAGGACTCCCCAAAAACACACCGACTGGTACATCCCAGTTCTTCTCAGTTCCTGCAAGAATGGTCAATCAAATGAAGGCCAGGAGCTTATGTTTGATTATATTTTTCCACTCTTTTCCCCTGGCTGTGGCTACTCTTTGTGCCTCCATGTTTGTGCATGTCAGCACCTCTTCTGTTTTATTAGAATTATATTCTATCATTTGTATTGCCCTACAAATGATCCAGGACGGATGGGCTCTTCATCCCATCCATCCTGGATCATTTGTAGGGCAAGGTCCACAGGGATCCTAGCTGGCCTCATAGCAGCCATGTTACTTTAAATGTAAAAAAATATATATATCATAAAGGACAATGTTTGAAATGCACAGGAAACTATAAACAGGGCTGCACATAAATGGTCCGCAGGTGCACAATAAAAATAAAAGACACATACCAGATAAGAAGTTGGAACGCTCGTTTGCGTACATTAGATGTTCTGGAGGAGGACAGACATTTGTTCAGAACTCTTAAAGATGTCGAAGAAGCAAGCTCTGTAAGCAATTACTTTGGTGTTCCTCCACTGCAAAAAAGAGGCGCGTATTCTCTGAATTTCCGGGAATACTTTTATTTTGACAGTGAATGTGCACCTGCAGTCCACTTATGTGCAGCCCTGACTATAAATCATGTACGTTACTGTGTAAAAATTAATTCTTGATCCATCAGAAGTGTAAGTGGGTCAGTCAGAGTTGCTAAGAATGAAAGTTTCATAGAAGACTCAATAGGAACTGCATGGGGTCATTTCTGACCCCACTTGTGGAAGAGTGGGGCAGTGATACAAAACCTGTATTTTTTTTAAATTAATGAAAAAATAAATAAAAATAGAAATGGCCTCATGTTACAAACATATTTTATGAGGAATACCTGGAATATGAATATATTACAACTTTGCATTTTAAAGATTTTGAAGAAAAACAACCCATGGGGTAATCTAAGGGTTAAAGAAGGCAACAGGGTGAAGACGCCAAAGTTGAGTAGCAACGTCTTCCAAAATTTTGGAGGTAAAGTTCGGTTTTTAAGGCAGAAACCCTCTTACTTTGGTACAAAATCAAAATCAGGAGTGGAGCACTTCATTAATATAGGTGGGGGCCTCACTCCAAAAGGCCACAGTAACAAGAACAACAACTTTAAACACGGTCACAGCAGAAGCTTTAATGGTGAACATGATGATGCTCAGAGACGTTTGACCTCTATAGCAGTCTGCTGGATGTTCAGGAGAGTTCATCTATGTCCTCACATCATCTAACTCACAGTTTAGTTGTGGAGATTGAAGATGAAGCTCAACATCATCACTTTCTTTCTCTCTTTGATCGTCTGTCTTCTTTATCGATAACAATGACTCATTCAAACAGCAGCAGGAATGATAATAGCTTCTTTGTTTTTTAGTTGTTTTTTATGTATATACAACAAGCAATAAGAAGCACAAGAATAATAACCAAAACAACTAACAGAACTATCCAGGCAGGATGTCCTCCTGATGGACCTGCAGGTGAGAAACAGGTATCAGCTGTCAGGTAAGTGATGAGTGAACAACAGAACAGAATCCATTTCCTCTTTTAGTTAAATAGATCAGGTTATTAAAAATACGTTCTATTATTTATAAAGTAAGAAAATGTTCATATAGGTGGATTTTTGTGTGCTTTTTCATTCAAGAACAGGAAACATGTGACCTGACCAAAATAGCAGCCAACATCTTGTTATTGAAAATGGCTGACACAAAAAATAGAAAAACAATCATAAAACTAGAAAACACAATTTAACATGCCTGTGAGAGGTTATTCAGGGTCAGATGTCATGTTGGTGCTTTGTTTGTATTGTTGTGCATCCCAAATGAAAAGCTTGATTTTATTATTATTCTACAGTCTCTGTATACTGAATTTGGATCCACACTCTCACCCCTTCATGCCGTATAACATCAAAAAAGTTACAAAAATGATTTGTGTTCAACAACAAAAATGGGACCTCTCTCTCTCATGTGGACATTTTTCTGACACACTTTGAAGCTGATGGACGTTTTGTGTCTGCACTAAGTACGTTTTCACCAGCTATGGCACCGGCAGGATTCACTTTCACAGACTCACAACCACCAGCTTCACCCCTCCCCTCCCCCTCCAGCTGTTACATATTTTGTATTAAGATTTAAATCTAGTTGGTATTGGTATGGCGAGTAACCTTCTGTGAACGTCATAAATCACACAGCAATAGTACATCAAGTGTAGTTGTAAAAAGCGTAATGATATATTAAGTAATCTAAAGTATTCAGAACACGCTACTCTGAGTAACGTTACGGAATACATTACAAAATACATTTTGGGGCATGTATTCTGTAATCTGTAGTGAAATACATTTTAAAAGTAACCTTCCAAACACTGGTCATACAACAAACAAACATCAACAACAACCAGGAAGCAGCTTCACCTCTGATCACACACACACTCAGCTCTACTCACTCACATGAAGTACAAACACGAAGGTAGGTGATGCTGATGGACTTCCACGAGTCTGTTTCTTCCATTAAGACACGACACTCGTATGTTCCAGTGTCATTATTCGTCACATTCTTCAGAATCAAAGACACGTCTCCATCCTTCATCTGTCTGTCCTGCAGATCCACCCGGTTCTTAAAAGATGGATGCTGGTACTCTGGATCAAACTGACCATCGTGGTACACAAGAACATATTTATCTCCCAGGTCAGCTCTGCTCCAGTGTACAGATGTGATGTTGTTGTTTGGAGCTCGACATGTCAGAGTGACGTCCTGTCCAGACTCAGCTGGGATGATTTTCCTGTCTGAAAGAGAAACAACACAGAGCAGAGAGGTTAAAGGTCAAAGTACAATTATGATCAGAATGATTGACTTTAAATATTTTGTTTATTTCCTTTGACATTTGAGTATTTAGTCATGTTGGATTTAATGAACCTCTGAACATCCAGCATCTATTTAAATGTTTTAAAGTGATTGAACATGTTCTGTTGTCTCTTTCTCTTTAATATCTCTCACACTCCTGTCACACTGGTGTGTGTGACTGCAGCAGCATCTGCACATGTGCAGCTGTCGGCTGCTCCTCCTACACTCAGCTTCAGTCTAACCTGATGTGACTCTAACTCTATTCCAGCCATATGATTGGTTCAGAGTGATGCTATTTTTATTGTTATTGAACTTTCATGTTTCCTGTCAAAACAAGGAGGTAATAAATTTTTGAGTACATTTTACTTTGAGTCACTAAATTTTTTAACAAATATGTGTACTTTCTACTTCTTTACATTTTCAGACAGACTGGTTACTTTGTCTTTATCTATAGTTCATACTGTGAGATTAATGTGGGCCGGAAACCGTGCACCACTTTCTGTATGTTCACCATCTTGCTAGCACTACAGAAAATAAGGAATCATGAAGGCAGTGAGGTTATTTTAAGTAGCAGGTAATTCAAAATGAAAAGTTTCTATCAGCTCAACAAACATCAGCAAACACTGTTTGTGTGCAGTTTGTCTCACAGTGTGTTGCTAGCTAAAGGCCCAGCTGCTGTATTTCATAGGGAGTAAAAAGAAAGAGAGCTAACTTCTCTCAGCAATAGAGAAAGATAAGAAAGAAAGGAGAGGAGAGGAAAAAGAGAGCTTAGATTTAAAGATAATGACTCCTTAGTGGAATCTGATAAACTGCAAATATAAACAATGCATGTAAGGTCCCAAAAGATTGATTCTGTTCATCTGGATGTAAATTTTTCAGTAGGAGAAACATTTCATCACTCAACCAAGTGACTGCAGGTTTCCCCAACCTTATAAAGAGAACATTTACACAATAACTGAATCTAGCCCACTGAATGAACAATAGGCTGTGAGGTCAATTCCTTGATCATTAATTAAGGACATTGCCAAGACAAAAACCCACTGATAAATGACCATGCGTATCATTCACAGAGAGTTGGGGGATGGCTACAATCACAGTATTGTAAGATGGTGAAAGATGTACCCTTAGTCCCCCTCCTCGATTCAGAGATGGTCTTTCCCTTTTCATGTAAATGGCCTCCTTGACTTCCTGCTCAAACCAGCGTTCCTCCCTGTCCAGGATGTGTACATCCTCATCATTGAAAGAGTGTCCACTGGCCTGTAGGTGTAAATAGACTGCAGAGTCCTGGCCTGATGAGGTAGCTCTTGTGTGTTGTGGCATCTGCTTTGCCAGAGGTTGCTTGGTTTCCCCGATGTATAAATCCGGGCAATCATCCTGGCACTTAACAGCATACGTACACTATGTTACTCTGTTTGTGTCAGAAGACAAATTTTTTATGTAGCGTGATTTGGGGTTTAAAAGCCACAGAGACCCGTTGTTTGGAAAAAAATGCGTGTCAACTGTTCTGATACTCTTGACATGTTTGGGATCACTACAGGTTTTCGCTACAGGTTTTAGTCAGCAGTTGTCCTTCTCTCCTGGAGCTTTCTTTAGGTGCCTTCCCAGTTTTGACAAATGTTGAGCTTGGATAACAACATTTACTGAGCGCTTACAGTAGATTTATGGTACACATGAGCTTTTAGATGTCCTCCATTACTCACAGTCTTAGAAGGCTAACCTGCCACTATTCTCATATCCTCCCAGCTGAATTTGATGTGTCGGCCCACCAAGTTAATGTGATCCGTGAATTGTTTTCAAGTAAAGTCAAGTCATCTTTACTTATATAGCACATTTAAAGGACATCAAGTGTCGTTGAAAGTGCTGAACAGAGACATAATAGTGGTTGTTATGTCCCTACGATGAAGATCTAGGGGTGTGTGTGGGGACTGGTAACAAATGGGTCCAGAACAGAATGAAAGGAGAACAGCCAGAGGTGTTTAGTAAATAAAATCGTTTTAATAATCGTTTTTATTATAGAGAACCTTGCATACTTCCTACAACTAAGAAGCACATGCTCAACCGTCTCCATAGCATTGCACCACCACACAACCCATAAAGACTACCATTTAAAAAGCAGTGGCCTGTTCGTATTCTACTGATAATAACCAGAAGTTCTTACTTTCTGTCCAAACTATACTTTTCCTTTGACAGTGGTATCTGTACATCTATATCGACTTGCTTCCTTCCTGACTCTTGGTGGCGCTGTCACTTGGTGTTCACTCGCTCTGTGGTAGAGTATCACTTCCTTTTTCTGCTCAAACACAGTGGTGTTTCTGAGTAGCTTATCTGCTTAGCAGATACTTTTACTTTTCTTTTTTTAATTTTATTTATTTATTTATTTATTTTATTTTTTTACTTTTATTTTTCCATAGTATAATCTTCACGTGCTTCATCCGAAGCACACTTTCTGTGTACTCACTAACTAATTTATAGCCAAAGTATTCACCCACTGTCTCTGTACTGTCTCGCTAGCTTAGCTTAGCTTAGCTCGTAGCCGACTCGTTAGCACCATGGCTACTTCACCTGTCCCTCCTGCACTTTCCTGCTCATTGTGTCAGATGTTTAGCTACTCCTCGGCCTCCTTTAGTAGTAATGGTATCCGTAACAAATGTAGCATATTTGCAGCTCTGGAGGCCAGGATTACTGAATTGGAGACTCGGCTTCGGACCCTTCATTCATCCGTAGCTAGCCAGGCCCCTGTAGCTGGTGCAGCCGAAGATAGCATAGGCCCCGCTAGCTTTTCCCCGGCAGACCCCAAGCAGCTGGGGAAACAGGGCCGCTGGGTGATGGTGAGGAGGAAGCATAGTCCTAAACAGAAGCCCCAGGTACACCACCAACCTGTTCATGTGTCTAACTGTTTTTCCCCACTCGGCAACACACCCGCCGGCGGTCAAACTCTGGTAATTGGTGATTCTGTTCTCAGACATGTGAAACTAGAGACAATGGCAATCATAGTCAATTGTCTTCCAGGGGCCAGAGCAGCCAACATTGAGGGAAATTTAAAACTGCTGGCTAAGGGTAAACGTAAATTCAGTAAAATCATAATTCACGTTGGCAGTAATGACACCCGGTTACGCCAATCGGAGGTCACTAAAATCAATATTGAATCGGTGTGCAACTTTGCTAAAACAATGTCGGACTCTGTAGTTTTCTCTGGTCCCCTCCCCAATCAGACCAGGAGTGACAAGTTTAGCCGCATGTTCTCCTTAAATTGCTGGCTGTCTGAGTGGTGTCCCAGAAACGATGTGGGCTTCATAGATAATTGGCAAACCTTCTGGAGGAAACCTGGTCTTGTTAGGAGAGACGGCATCCATCCCACTTTGGATGGAACAGCTCTCATTTCTAGAAATATGGACAAATTTATTAAAGCCCCCAAAATATGACTATCCAGAGTGGGGACCAGTAAGCAGAGTTGCAGTCTTACATGCCTCTCTGCAGCTTCTCTCCTTCTGCTATCCCCCAAAAAAACCCATCTCCATTGAGATTGTGTCAGCTCCCTAACAGACAAAAAACAAACTAAAAACCAGCAATAAACAACTTAAACATAAACAATTACAAAGAAATGTAATGGGGAAGGCTTTAGGACCCAGGGGACCCAATGGAGGGTATAAAAGAGGAAGTAGCAGCAGGTGCTCTTTATTTCCACTGACGAGCGGCTGTGAACAATGTTTGTGTGAGTAGGTGAAGAGCCTGAGAAGTTTTAATTGTCTGCTACACAAACAGTTGTTTTAAACCTCTACATCAGAGGTTCGAGGTACAGGCTGTCTCTCTTTTAGTGCTTTTTTAAATGTCAAATATATTAAGTTAACATACCTCCAGCAGACAGCTGTGTTTGCTGCACACCTGGCTTGTCTTGGCTAATCTTTTAAAATCACTACTAAAAACATAAAATACAATAAACATCAAATACATTTCAACAAATTTAAAAAAAATTGTCTGGGTTGGGTTTTGAAATGGGACGGTCTAGCCTTCGTCGCGCTGCTCAGGTTGCCTAGCACTCATGATACGTTTCATACAACACTGTTTGACAGAAATGAAGGAGAAAAAAATGTTTTTTGGTCATTAATTTTTGTTATGACATCACTTTGATTAGTTGAGTATCTGAGGCTGAGACCACGGGACTGTAAAACATGGTATTTGGGCTTCTTTTCTGTACTGAACAGTCATGTCAAGATTAGTTAGTAAATAACAATTAGCTAATGTTGTTCATGAGAATAAAATCATCTCACTCTGGTAATGTAAATGTAATATGGCCAACATTATAGTTATTGTCAGATTATTATGATATATTACAGCAGTGAGCTTGAACTCTGTGTCAAAGATTCAAGTTGCAGTCATTTATATTTCCTATCACATTGAATCTTCACTGAAAGACAAGTATCTTTGACAGTGTATATATAGATGTATTATATATAAGAGACAAATATTGTTCTTTCAGTATGTTGGCATAACATTACATTTGGCTCAAAGATTAGATATATGTGTAAAAACAAAATGTACGAGCTGTGATAACTGTTTCTGATAAAATGAAGAGTAGACTGATATATTGAATATTCCTTTATTGGGTGAGAAAATCACACCATGTCATAACTGCTTTAAGTCATACAGAATAGATATCAGAGCCTTAATCAGGCGGACTTCTGCTAAATGGGTCAAACTGGGCAGAAAGTATACAAACACATAACATCCTTATAGAATATGATGTAACACTGTAGATCAACTTACCTCAGAATATATAAAGCATATAAACAATTACAGCAATATGATGCAACAAACACAGCGGTGCTACTGATCCAAAATACTCAAAGCTTCATAGAACTGAAACAAACATTTATTTTTAGCTCCGTTCTGCTGCTGATACATACTTTAGGTTTCTGAATATTAAACTTGTTGCTGCCTTTCACACCCTAGGCCATGTGACCTCAGGAAATCACATGATAGGGTGGGGCCAGGTTTCACAATGAGTTCACCCGAAACCCTGGCTGATTGTGACCCACACCCGTTTTCACACCTTGGCTCATGTGATTAGGTAGAGTTTCATTAGGGGGTACTTTTGTCCCTCTCAGGGGGACACTCCCACAGGGCTTAAATGTGGGAATCTCCACCATTTGACCTTAGAACTGAAGAAGCTTCTCGGATGAGAGGTGAAACGTCTTCAAGCAAGTTAAAGAAGTCCAGACGCTTTTCTTTGCAAGCTCCTTAGACTACGATGACCTGGATGACTGAGAACCTTCACAGACCTACTCTGTATGTTCGTATGGGTCTAACCCTTTAAGTCCTTTGATTTTTTCCTCGTACTTTATTTTGCCTTTTCATTAACTCTGTCTTTGTACGGACGTGCCGAGTTCTCCATCGTTTTGTACATAACTGTTTTTTGGGCAAATAAAATGCAAGTAGGGATTCAAAACGCAGAATTAATGATTAGCAGTGCTGGAAATGCTAGTGCTTCATGCAGTGTTTTGATTTTGTTGCCACTTGTACCCACAATGCAATGCACGAAAGTCACGTGGTCTGTCAATCTCTATATGGTGGACTGTTAAAGAAGAAGCCATATACAGGGGTGAGGGGAGGTGACCCTTTTGTGATCACCAGGAAGCCACACACACACATACACACAAACACACACATACACACACACGTGCTCGCACATGCATGCACACACACATACACTGTTTTTAACTTTTATGACACCATAGGGGTTTTTCAATGGGAGGTTGTGTCATTTCAATAAAAGGACTGCAAGCAGGGGCTGAAGTTGGAGTTTGCAATGGGTGATCGTGGCTCACGAGTTGGCAGTTCGTCTATAATCGGAAGGTTGCCGGTTTAAGCCCCGGTTGGACAGTTTCGGTCGTTGTTTCCTTGGGCAAGACACTTCACCCGTTACCTACTGGTGGTGGTCACAGGGCCTGGTGGCGCCAGTGTCCGACAGCCTCGCCTCTGTCAGTGTGCCCCAGGGCAGCTGTGGCTACAATGTAGCTGCCATCACCATTGTGTGAATGGGTTAATTAATGTAGTGTAAACCAATTTTGGGTCGTTAAGGACTAAGTAAAGCGGTTTACAAATACAGGCCATTTACCATTTGCTTCTCAGGTGAGGAGCCTCCAGGACCCTGGTCCAGCGGTCTTCCCTTGCAAGTGAAAAACCAATTGATCTCTCTTTGTCGTTCTTTGTTAACGGTGATAAGTCTCCGAACCAGCAAGGCCTGTGAGCGCAGATGTAACAACACCAATGTTTCTGCTTGTAGTACTGTAAAATAGGTGGAATGAAGACACAGTTCCAAAAGCAAACACATTTGGTTGGTGCTGAGAGTGGTCCTGTTGCTAGGGTTGGGGTCATCCTGTAATTTCTTACGAACTACCTTGAATGCAGTAACTGGGATGCAAGTGAAGAGAGATGTAACATCAAATGAGACCATTGTTTCATCTGCCTCTGACAGTTGTGCAGTTACACATCTGGCTACAACTAACAACTTAAATTCAGTTGACCAATTCAACAAAGAGCAGCAGGTCAGATGCTCACGCAGTAATCTAAGAAAATGCACTGAAGCTCATATTAGAAATTATTGTGAGTTGTGATTCTTTTCCCTGTGCTGAGACATAACACAGATCTCAGGGCACCAGCAGGATTCACTTTCACAGACTCACAACCACCAGCTTCACCCCCCCCCCCCCCTCCAGCTGTAGGCTTTAACATTGAGTTTCCCCACACGTGTACAGACGAGTTAGAGAGCAAGGGAAGAAGAGACGGATTCATAAATGTCTTTGTTTCTGCTCTAACCAAACAATGCTGCTCTACAACTCTAGACTACCAGCCACAAAGACAACAGCTGGAGAAACATCTGTCTACCTCTGACATCCACCAGCTCATCCATACAACAAACAAACATCGACAACCAGGAAGCAGCTTCACCTCTGATCACACACACACACTCAACTCTACTCACTCACCTGGAGAAACAACAACAGTAAGGGTGGTGTTACTGATGATCTCCCATGAGTGTCTTTCTGTCACGTAAACACGACACTCGTATGTTCCAATATCAGCAATCGACACATTTCTTAGAATCAAAGACGCGTCTCCATCCTTCATCTGTCTGTCCTGCAGATCCACCCGGTTCTTAAAAGATGGATGCTGGTGATCTGGAACAAACTGTCCACCCTGGTACAAAAGCACATATTTATCTCCCAGGCCAGCTCTGCTCCAGTGTGCAGATCTGGGCCCTGTTTCAGGAAGCCGGTTTAGAAAACTCAGAGTGAAAAACGATACTCAGGGTTGAGTAACCCCGAACTGTCCAACTCGGAATATTCGGTTTCAGAAAGGCTGATAACAATTAGTTCAGTCAACGCGGAGTTGCTTTAACCCCAAGTGAAGCGCGCGGACGAGGATACATAAAGCCCTGATAAGCGGAGCACAGATTAAGCGAGTCACCATGGAGACGGAGGGAAAGAAGGCGCGGTCAATGTATTTTACAGCGCTTGAGGCCGAAATTCTGATGGCAGCATATGCCGATAACATGCAAATTCCGCGGAAAAAAGTAAAGTTAGCCACAGCTGCAAAAGACAGGGAGCATGCATGGCAAAACATAGCCGACAGAGTCAATGCGTGAGTGTTAATATAAACATTGATCTAGGGATTTCCACCCATTTAACACGTTATTTTATCATATGTTATTTTATTTGTTATTTTATACATTTTATTTTGTGATGTGATGTGAGCGCAGGTGCAACCCAACAGGCCCCAAACGTGCCTGGCAGCAAGTAAAAATGAAATATAAAAATATAGTCCAAACAGGTAAGGTGTAATTGTATTATGAGCCATAGTGCTTGGTCTGTTTGTCCCATGTAAATCAATTGCAGTTAGAGGCTACATTAATTTCCTTTCTGTAAGCACTTATTGAAATTATCTGAGCACATTACAAGTACATATTTGCTTACTCTGTATGCTCAAATGTGGCCCGTTATAGCCAACAGAAAAAAAGCGGAGGCCCGAAAAACAGGTGGGGGTCCTCCACCACCACCACTCACAGAGGCTGAGCAGTTGGCCCTCAGCCAAAACAGTGGGCGCCCTGTGGCTGAAGGCATCTCTGCGGGGACATCCTCTGAGTCAATAACCCCGCAAGACACAAGTGCCTACAAAAGGGGTAAATTCAAAATAATACATGATGTGCATACATCCTTTCTTCACAGTCACCTTCGCAGTGCTACTCATTCATTTGATAAACTCTTTACCATAATGGATTATTTTGTAGTGAAGTTATTTTCCTACTGATTTTGCCTTCCCTCAGCCTTGGTTGTCTTTGAGAGCATAATGACAATGAAGTGTAAGGTGACTGGTATGTTTGTTAATTGCCATTTGGTCCCTTGTAAGTTATAAGTGACCTGTATAAACCTCATATTCTATCAGTTGATGGTGGTGGTGTACTGCATCTGGTGCAGCCTCCTGTTGAGCCAGACCAACATGCAGTTGTGAGTAATACTCCACAGATTATATGAGGTTACAGTAGAACAGCAATGTTGTTTATTTCTTTACTACAGGAAAATAATGAAGAAACATTGACAGCTGTTACAGAGGAGGAAGCAACAGAGACACTTTATGAGGTTTACATCTTTTAATACTTTGTGTACAGGAAACACAGGCGACCAATAAAGCCAGTTGAACAAAAAATCTGTTTATTCTTCTTTCAACATGTTGAGGTGATGGGTCAAAAGAAATGATTGTGACATATGGTGTCTCTGACTGCTCTTCCATCTTGTATGTCCGTGGGAGGGTCAGGATGTTCATGGTTTGGATCACTGCTGTTTGGTTCAGAAGGACAGTGTTCTCCTCTAATTGTGGCAATGTTGTGAAGAATCACACATGCCACAATAATGTCACATGCCCTTTCTGGGGTGACCCTGAGCCTTTGCAGGCACTGGAACCGGGCCTTAAGCATTCCGATAGTCATTTCAACTCTGGCTCTTGTCCTGCAATGAGCCAGATTATATCGCTGCTGTGGGCCCGGGTCAGGGTAAGGGGTAAGCAAATAGGGTAAACATGGATACCCCCTATCACCAAGCAAGTAGCCAGTGAACTCTCCTAAGACAGAAGGATACACTTCAGTTCAAATGTCCCTGAAGCAATTGGTCTTTATATATTTTAAAGTATTCTCAACTCACCATGTCCAAATTTTGTGCTCAGTGTACATTCACGGAATATTTGTGAGTCATGGACAGAGCCTGGCCACTTGGCTTCCACATTTGTGATAATGTTGGCAGCATCACATATGATCTTCACAGTGCAGAGAACACAAATTAGCATCCATTACTATAATGAAATAATTTGTTAGTTTGAAATGCTACAGGGAACTATGTACCTGTACATTAATGCTGTGGAAAGACTTCCTGTTCACATAGTCTCCTTCATTTACTAAAGGAGCAATGATTGGAATGTGAGTGCCATCTATACAGCCAATCACGCCTGGGAACCGTGAAAATAAATGTAAAATTTAAGTAGTAGTTCAAATATCACCACATCATAAATTAAGTTTTGTTCATCCTGATACCTGCAATTTTGTGGAATCCCTCTTTGATAAATCTTGTGGGTCTGTGACCGGGGAACACAGACGAGTACAGAAGACGTTTCAGTGCAACTGTAACATTCCTGACTGCCCGACAGACGGTAGCCTTGGAAACGTGCTCAGCGTCACCAATATTATACAGAAAGCTCCCGTTTGCAAAAAACCGAAGTGCAATACAAATAATATGCAATGAACTGAGAGCATGTCCGCGATGTGTCACATGCGTAATATATGGCCTGAGGATGTTATCCAAATAACTTATAGATTGTGCTGAGAAACGGTAACGTTCGCACAGAAAATCATCAGGAAATGATAAAATGTCCAAACGCGCTCTGATCACTCTCTCCCGGCGGTGAGCTCTGCGGAGAATTTGGGCTTCAACATCTACTGGCTCTTCAAGGAAGGGACACGCCATGTCTGACACTTCCTACTGTCAGGTTTCCGACAAAGGGGCGGGGACAGTCAGGGTTAGTTGAAGTAAACCTGCTAGGGGGCAGGTTAGCTTCACGGAGTGTGTCGTCATAGTGACTCACTCAGGCTTCAGCTGAACTCGCTTTGTGAAACCGAAAACCCAGAGTTTTCGTTAACTCAGGGTATACTTACTCAGAGTTTGCACTAAACCGGCTTCCTGAAATAGGGCCCTGGTGTCACCCAGAGTTTTGTTTTTAGAGATGTGTAACAGAACCAGGCACAATGGATCCTCTTACATCAGGTCTTAGCTGAAAGAAAAAAGGACAAATAGGAGCAAAGAGGCAACAAGGCTAAATGAATACAGGAAGCATAGATAATAACTGGAGTTAACATTCTAGACAGCAGCTACTGATGTTGTTGAATGTGATGTGTTGTTTTTACTTGTATTGGTCTGTAATGCAGTAATAAAACGCTAAACTCAGTGATCACACTGCAATAATGTTTCCCATTACAAACCACCAAACATGCCTTTGTCTCCTGTGCAGCGTGAGCTACAATCACCTGATTTCAGTTCATGCAGAGGAAGAAAAAGGTGGAATCATCTTACAACCTTTGAGGAGTGAAGGTATGGACATTTCTTTGTTTTTAATTATTGGATTATTTTAAGCAGTATTGCTGTGGCCATGTGTGGCCTGTTTTCTGTCTGTGTTTTCTGTACTGTGCTTAAGACTTTTCCAGGTCCCTCCCCTAATGAGGAGTCGTGAGCGACTGATTGGACCATGGAGCGGTTGACTACCTTCAAAAGGCCGCTCTGACAGCTCCGAGGGGGGAGAGAGAGAGTGGAACGAGCGAGTAGCCGGACAGCCGTCGCGGCCCTGACCCTGGTGTTCCCAGCCCGTGCTTATCTTGTGTATTTGTGAGAGTGTGAAATTGTGAAAGCCGCTCCTAGTGAATTAGTTGAGCGCTTAGGCACTCTTGGGTTGAAGCGGAAGGGGTGAGCTGCCTTTTCTTTTGGAATCGTTTTCTCCTGTTTTCCGGGTAGGGAGCGAGGGATAGCTCTGTCATTTGTTTGTTCTGTTTTTCTTTCCTAGGGTTTAGTTAGTTTTCTCTGGTGGGACTTAGTTGGTTTTGTTTATTATTTTGGCCTGGGCTCACCCTGGAGCTATGCTTCTTTTCCTTAAATAAAAACACCTTTTTACTCACAACTGGTTTGGATGTTTGGCTTGGGAACCAGGGTGGGGATTTGTCTCTCTCTCCTCCAACCTTATGTGCGTCCCTACCCGCCTAGACTGGGGGCGTAACAAGTATCACTGTGGTTGTGACTGTGTGGAACTTTTAACCTCCTAGGACCTGGCGTCCACATATGTGGACATCACATTTTGGGTTATTTAGACCAAAGTACTCGATTTTGCTCTACAAGGGCCTGATATCAACTTACGAGGACATTATACTGCTACTGTTCTATCAACGTTTTAAACGAATATCCTCATATGTGTCTCTTATTTAAAAAAACAAAACAAAAATAAGGTAAAAAAAAAATCTGGTAATTCTTTGTTTTTGCATTCATCAGGCCCCAATATGCCCAAATATCAAAGAGACATTAAAAATGCATGGTGTGGAAGAGTTCAGGTCTTAGAAGGTAAAGGCCCCGAACTACCAAAACTGTCTCTGTGTGGTAGTAAATCATTTTATTTAATATGAATATAACTGTAGAACCAATTGGAAATGTTGACAAATGACCATGGACAAGTCAAATCTGTTAAATGTGAGGTGAGCAGTGAAAAATCATGTGACTGACATAAACTTGGGGGTGACGGCCTGGAAGGTAAAATGAGCTTTTTAATCTCTCTGAGACAAACTGTAAAGAACAAGAACAGATTCAGTGCGGTTCTTCGTGTGAGCACGTCTCTCTAAATCCTGTCACACAATCACATGATGAGATAAGCTTTGATTACAAAAGTTACTGAGCTGTTGTGCTCGATCAGTCAACACCTTGCATCACTGCTGCACTGGAACGCTGACTCTGAAACAGCCCAACACACTGAATATTGTTCGGTGTCCACAAACATGTCCAGTTGTTCTGCAAACATACACTGTGCAGGATCGGCAGCGTTTTAGAGTGATTTTTTTATTCTGTTTCCTGGGACTTAAGACCATGAATGAAACATTTAAGACAGAATGAGACACAGGGGTCAAATGTCACACTTTGCAGAGCCTCTGATCCTCCCACAGGCTACAGCAATGTAAAGCTTTTAGATTTGACTTTTTAAAAGCATTTATGATTTTACTTGAGTGATTCTTCGTTTATCTTTTACCTCATTGTTCCAGTGAGCGATTAAAGGAAATCTGTCTCACATGCACGTTCAATTTAGGCTCACCAGTTTACCAAACGAGCGTGTGTTTGGATTGTGGAGGAAAGCTGGAGTACTTGGAGGACTGCAGGTAGGTAGAGAGCAAACAATCTCCTCATAATAGGTGTTCAAACCAGTAACCACCTTACTGTGCAGCTGAGTTTAACAAGCACTATCATGAGGCAGTTATTCCTCTGCTGTCATGAGACTGCATCGTGCCCCCAACAAAGAAACTGCATGAAAACAATAGCAAAGGAAAATCATCATCTCGATTCCTCTTGTTCTGTGTCAGTATACAAATCGCTTATCAGTACACTAAGCTAAAGTTGTAACTAAAGAAATATAGTGATTATAATTTATGATGTAACAAGAAACCTCTCTGATTGACTCTGATGACCTTTAAAGTTATGGTGTAGAGTTTAGAAGGGTTTCCTGGTACACTATAAGTTATGGTGTGATTTAACATGTAGATTTCCAGCTGAGGCATCAAAGCTTAGTGTTTGTGTCCATTTCTGCAATGATACTGAATGACAAGATCTAGTTACTTTGTACAGATTCCGGTTTGAAAATGTCATTATGCACAACACAGGCGACTTTTTCAGCTTTTTTATTTAATGACTTTGAAGCTGAAATTGAGGCCCTGTTTCATTATGCTACTCTATAAAACATTTACTGCACTGAGTAATGAATCACCACTCAATAACATGCACGGAGCCTGTAACCCAGGGGGCAGCTATTCATTTTTCCCTTGTCAGTGTCCAGCAGTACTTCCAGATAGCAACTTTGTTCTATCCTCTTGTGGTGTTCATTCAGTTATATACCTTAATCTTAACTGTATCTCCTCCTCTAACTTCATATTTTCTCTCTCCTCCTCCTTCTCCTTTCCCTCTCTCTGCTCTCTCCATGGCTGCCACCCTCAGATCGCCTGTCCAATCTTTGCTGGCCTTCTGCATTTCTTCTTCTTGGCTGCCTTCTCCTGGATGTGTCTGGAGGGTGTGCAGCTCTATCTCATGCTGGTGGAGGTCTTTGAGAGTGAGTACTCACACTGGTGGTGGGCATGTCTGCAGCCATAGACTACAGGAGCTATAGGACCAAGAAAGCGTACGTGTGAGTACAGGCCTTTTGCACCTGCAGATTGAGAAGTAGGATTGTGCTATTCCCCCAGATGGAAATGTAATATGCAGTGCCGTGTGAAGGGCTCTTGCGCCTCCCCACAGACTGGGTTCTCTGAACAAAGCCTGATGATTAGCCTTCATAAGATCATCCGCTGAGACAGAGAAATAGTGTGTGTATTCATGTGCATGAGCTCAGTGTGAGTGTACAGTTGTTTGTTGGTTTAGTTGTGCATAACTCACTTGTGTCCTCTGTGTCACTCAAGATGCTGGCTGTGAGTGGATAACTACTTCATCTGGAGCTTCATTGGACCTGTTTCATTTGTTATTATGGTATTAGCCTCCATATTTCGATATCCCGCAGTCAGAAGTATTTCACCAGCATGCAATTTTGCGATGTTATTAACAATATGAAATCAGTAATTTTGGACTAGAGTGCTCACGGCGCATTTTTTTATTTCTTCCTATCGTCTTTCCTTAGCTCAACCTGATTTTCCTCATGATCACTTTGCACAAGATGATACGCAACTCTTTGGCACCACAGACAGGTGCAGGCAGCACAGACCCACACATAAACACTCGCAAACATATCATCAGTGGAAAACACCACTGAGTTTTAAAATGGTGTTTTTCTAAGAACAAATGATGAATAAAAACAGCTTGTGCAGCAACACGACTGTTTTAGTGGAACAAAATGAGTAATGTTATCTGTCTTTTTTTAAACTAAAAAATGATGTAAAAACAAAGCAAATCTTTTCAAAATTAGGCATGGTTTCTCCCTCTGTAGCTACATTTTCTCCCCTTTTAAAAGGTCTCTTATGTAAGATTATGTTATAAAGATATCATTTGTAGTCCACATGGTGTATATATAGACACAGGCATCATACCCGTCATTGGAAAATACTGTAAATGCCGGCATATGCGCAGCTACACAGACACATACTCAAACAATGGCAATTATTGCTCACAATCGGCAAACAAGCTGTTTCAAAATGTAATAACACTTCCAAACAACAATTCCATCGGCTACTACAGTCATGTCTTACAAATCTCAAGCCCCCGTCACGATAACATGACAAAGCTGTGTTTCTCTTTACTTGATGCCTCATTCTCTTTGTCTGGCGTGTTTGCCTATTCTTTGCAGATTAGAGCGAGCTCCACAGTTTTTATTACAGCTGCCCCACTGAGTTACAAAGTCTACCCGCCGGGTTTCTATATTTAACTTGTCGTGTGTTTACTGCCACTCACTGCACCATGTTTCCTCTTCCAGAGTCAGATCCGCAGGATGTGGAACGACATGGTTCGGAAGCAGACAGAATCTTCTTTCGTGGCAGGAGATATCAACAGCACCCCGACACTCAACCGTGGTGAGACCTCTCTCTATATATTTCTCCCTCCATTAAATTAAACTGGCTGAAATTCTCAGACACAGGTGACGCACATACAGATTCATAGCATTTAACAATAGAATTACTGACCCCTTTTTTTCCTGGTGCAAGTCCCTACTAGTACATTTACTAACCCTGCGCAAATTTGCATAAATTCCCTGAACCTAACACCTCCTAGCACCCTGCTGAGAGGCCTTCAGCTCCATTGTAGGGTTGTAACACAGATTTTTCTCTTGCCTTGGAGCTGAGCTACTCTGAGTGAACAAATGCAAATGTTCCAGGCCTCAAAGATAATGGGTGGTTTGCACAACAAAAACAGGAGGAGAATCGAGCTGATGACCTGTGAAAATTTCAGCAGAGGTGATTAACACCTCGGGACTTCCACCAGAAAATAAAAAAGTCAGTAATTCTAGGAAGTCTTAGGTTCAGGGGATTTACGCAAATTTGCGCAGGGCTAATAAATCTAGTAGTAGGGACTTGCACCAGGAAAAAATGCTCAGTAATTCTAGTGTTAAACACAGTCCCAGATAGCCTGTATTAAATCTGCACTTGTATTAGCTTTTGCTATGGCTTAAAGTTAGGCCAGTCTGGTGTGCTGACAGGCAGCTTTTTTTTCAAAGAGTTGTCAGACACATAATATATACAGTGGGGCAAAAAAGTATTTAGTCAGCCACCGATTGTGCAAGTTCCCCCACCTAAAATGATGACAGAGGTCAGTAATTTGCACCAGAGGTACACTTCAACTGTGAGAGACAGAATGTGAAAAAAAAAATCCATGAATCCACATGGTAGGATTTGTAAAGAATTTATTCGTAAATCAGGGTGGAAAATAAGCATTTGGTCAATAACAAAAATACAACTCAATACTGTGTAACATAACCTTTGTTGGCAATAACAGAGGTCAAACGTTTACTATAGGTCTGCAGGTCTCCAGGTTTGCACACACAGTAGCTGGTATTTTGGCCCATTCCTCCATGCAGATCTTCTCGAGAGCAGTGATGTTTTGGGGCTGTTGCCGAGCAACACGGACTTTCAACTCCCGCCACAGATTTTCTATGGGGTTGAGGTCTGGAGACTGGCTAGGCCACTCCAGGACTTTCAAATGCTTCTTACGGAGCCACTCCTTTGTTGCCCGGGCGGTGTGTTTTGGATCATTGTCATGTTGGAAGACCCAGCCTCGTTTCATCTTCAAAGTTCTCACTGATGGATGGAGGTTTTGGCTCACAATCTCACGATACATGGCCCCATTCATTCTGTCCTTAACACGGATCAGTCGTCCTGTCCCCTTGGCAGAAAAACAGCCCCATAGCATGATGTTTCCACCCCCATGCTTCACAGTAGGTATGGTGTTCTTGGGATGCAACTCAGTATTCTTCTTCCTCCAAACACGACGAGTTGAGTTTATACCAAAAAGTTCTACTTTGGTTTCATCTGACCACATGACATTCTCCCAATCCTCTGCTGTATCATCCATGTGCTCTCTGGCAAACTTCAGACGGGCCTGGACATGCACTGGCTTCAGCAGCGGAACACGTCTGGCACTGCGGGATTTGATTCCCTGCCGTTGTAGTGTGTTACTGATGGTGACCTTTGTTACTTTGGTCCCAGCTCTCTGCAGGTCATTCACCAGGTCCCCCCGTGTGGTTCTGGGATCTTTGCTCACCGTTCTCATGATCATTTTGACCCCACGGGATGAGATCTTGCGTGGAGCCCCAGATCCAGGGAGATTATCAGTGGTCTTGTATGTCTTCCATTTTCTGATGATTGCTCCCACAGTTGATTTTTTTCACACCAAGCTGCTTGCCTATTGTAGATTCACTCTTCCCAGTCTGGTGCAGGTCTACAATACTTTTCCTGGTGTCCTTTGAAAGCTCTGTGGTCTTGGCCATGGCGGAGTTTGGAGTCTGACTGTTTGAGGCTGTGGACAGGTGTCTTTTATACAGATGATGAGTTCAAACAGGTGCCATTCATACAGGTAACGAGTGGGGGACAGAAAAGCTTCTTACAGAAGACGTTACAGGTCTGTGAGAGCCAGAGATTTTCCTTGTTTGAGGTGACCAAATACTTATTTTCCACCCTAATTTATGAATAAATTCTTTACAAATCCTACCATGTGAATTCATGGATTTTTTTTCACATTCTGTCTCTCACAGTTGAAGTGTACCTCTGGTGCAAATTACTGACCTCTGTCATCATTTTAAGTGGGGGAACTTGCACAATCGGTGGCTGACTAAATACTTTTTTGCCCCACTGTATGTGAAGATCTACAGGAACAAGTTATTTATTTGTAAAAAATGTTTGGAATCATGTATGATTTCCGTTCCACTTCTCATGTGTGCACCACTTTGTGTTGGTCTTTCTCGTGGAATTCCAATAAAATTGATTCATGTTTGTGGCTGTAATGACACAAAATGTGGAAAAGTTCAAGGGGGCCGAATACTTTTGCAAGCCACTGTGTGTGTGTATATATGTATATATATGTATATATATGTATATTATGGATATATTATATTGGTATATTATATTATGCCCTTTAGGAAAATATTATATATATATATTCCAACCAAAGTCTGACTATATAGAATGATCTTTTGAATTTATAGAATGAAACTTGAATATATAGAATGATCTTTTGAATATATAGAATGAAACTTGAATATATAGAATGATCTTTTGAATTTATAGAATGAAACTTGAATATATAGAATGATCTTTTGAATATATAGAATGAAACTTGAATATATAGAATGTATGAACCTCATTTTTAGAGATGATGTGTTTCTGAATTCTCTGCCTTTGCAAAATGGCATCAGCTGAACTATTTCAGTACTTTTTAGAGCTTGACAACTTGACTTAGATAATGTCACTACAGATAAGAATATAGCCCATATGGTTTTCACTGCCCTATGCATCGCCAAGAAAACAGTCCTCATGAACTGGAAAAATAAAAATAATCTTAATTCTAACCAATATAGAAATTATCTATTAGATTACATTTGTCTTGATACAGCCTCTGCCACCACATCACATCAATTGCTCTGGGCTCCTTTGATCAGCTCCATCACCTAGCGGGGGTGGGGGATCATAGTTTGGTCCCACCTATGCTGTTGTGGTTGGTGTGGGGTAGGGACAGGCTTAGGGCGTCGGGTGGTTCACCAGGAGCATCTTCCTTGGAGGGCTCAACCCGGGGTAGCGGTCATGGTTCTTAGGTGACGGTTTCCTCGTGGCTGCGTGCAGCGGGGCTAGGGGAGGGTCTGTGCTGACGGACGTGGGTTACTGACCTGGTAGCCTTGCTGCCCCGGGGTGGGTCCGGGATGGGCATGGGGTTGTGGGGGTGCTCCGTCGCCGGGCTGTGGCCCTGGCTGTGGCTCGGGGGCTTGGGTCCTGGTTGGTGTGTTGCGGGTTGTGGGCGGGTGGGTGTATGGGGGCCCAGCCCTGGCGCAGGGTGCTGCCGGTGCGTCGAGCCACCTGGGGGGCTCTTCGACTGGTGGGGGAGGTTACATCTTGCAGGAGCTCTCCTCTCTTCAGGAACTCACTCTGCAGGAGGGGGAGATACAGGAGAGATGGAGGAAGATCTCAGTCTGGGCTATTGTCTCGTGTAGTCTGGAAGATGAGAGGAGGATGGGGTGGGTGGAGTTTTCTCTGTGGTGAGGTCGGGTGGGCTGTCCCGGGCTCTGTGGGGTCAGGCGGCGCTGCTGTACTGGGCCCTAGTCCGGATGGGCCTGGGCCCCCTTTCCCTGGTGGGTTGCAGAGAATGGAGTGCCTACTGGGGTCAGTGGGGGAGCTTCCTTCCCTCCCCATCTCCAGCTGCCTCCCTCTTCCCGCTCCACCACAATCACCCACACATGCAGGGCCTTGGGGTAAAGATATGTCCCCAGGGTGCAGGGGAGGCATCCCCCCCATCTGTCTCCTTCTGGCTTCCTGTGCCTCAATTTTATCTCACAACTTACACATTCACATTACTCACACTCTCATAACACATACATATAGGATCTTGGGGGTGGGCACGCTACACGGACTCCAAGGTATGGAGGCCTATCTCCCCAACCACTCCCCCTACTAGTGGCAGACGCCCTCAGACATCGGTGCATTGCACCATGTCACTTCATGCGGATTCGCATGAAGTGATGGTGCTTTTTACTTTAGTGCGAACAGCTCTAAACAGAGATGTACATTGCCAATATAGAGAAAAGGTCACTTTATTAAGAGTTTTAAATAATGTACAGAAATTGAGAGGAAAGCAGAGAGACTCAAAAAAGGCACCGGTAATGATTAGTGATGTTCAGCTCATCGTCAGACTAGCTGATATTAGATGTTATTAATTGTAGAGCTCTGTTCTCGTTGTTCTGTGTAATATAAAACTGCTTAATGTTACTCTAATCAGATGTGGTGATGTAATTATATAAATTACACATGTGCACTTTTAAGGGAGTATTGATTATTTTCAGTTGCTTAGTTTTGCATAGAAAGAGTGACACTGAGTAACTAATAGTTAATCACATGTTAGAATTGTATATACAGTTGCTTCCAGATGCCTATAGCACCTGCTGCTTATTGCATTTGTATATAATACGTAATAAACATTAAGACTAAACAGTGTTAAAAGAAGAAGAAGAAGAAGAAGTATGGCACCTTCACGGATTCTTTTTGATGGTAGCAATCAGGCAGAGACTTTTACTTCCAAAATCAGACGTCCTTATTTGCGCTGGAAGAAAATAAAATACAGATGCATCTGGAGATTATCCTATGAAGTCCTATTCTAAAGGCTGATTTCCCTCCCCCAGGCTTGTAACTGTGGCTTCCTGTCCTAGGGGTGGGGGTTGGCTGTTCTCTAGAGCCCTGCCTGCACTCCATCCTTTTGTTCATATTCCAAGACTATTTTTCTATATGTATTCTTACCCCCTAGCAACCGCCATTTCATATTGTTGCAAGCAATCACAAACTCTACAGTCTGTCTGACTCCAGTGTATCCCAAGCAATCTATTATCCTCAACAGAGATAAACTCAACATAAACGGAACCCACATTAAAGTTAGCTCGGTGCTTACCTTTAGATGATCCCACAAACCGAGAGAAACTCCGTGATGAAGCTGGAAGTCTTTCCTTTTTTTTTTTTTTTTGCCTGTCCCGTTTGGCTCTTTTGCATCAGAATTATTGTCTAAAGGCAAAGAAAGATGCCCAACGGATTTTACCAAAATTTTACCAAATTTTACTTTACCAAAATTTTACTTTACCAAATTGACCATCCCAGCCTTGCCGTAATGGTCCATTTGATTCACCTTTTATTGTTTATTTTATTTTCACTTGCTGAATACGGGACAGACTTGACTGGGGGAAAGAAGGGGAGAAAGAAAGAGGGAAAGAGAAACAGCTGAGAAGAGGGACGGGGAGAAGGGCAAAAAACAAAAACCAATAGAATGAGCAGAAAAAAATAAATTTAAAAAAAGTAAAAAAATGCATATATTGATCACCTGGATCACCTGTAGAGAAAGAAAAAAGAAAACAAGCAGAAGAGAACAAGAGTAATAGAATAAACAACATCACAATGATATATGGGAATATGACAGTAAATACTAAATATTAAACATTATTGTGCAGCACATAAGATCAACAGAACACAGTGTGCTTTGAGGTAGGAGCCAAAAAGGGTGTAGTTTGTGGGTGTGAGCATGGACGCTCTTGTTTTTTTTTAAAAGGTTCCTTCATGTAATGATCTGCTAGAGGGTGTGGGGGGGCCACAGCCCCGTCCTCCAGGGCATGAAGCAGGTATGGAGGAGATCAAAACTCCAGACATCCAGAGGTCCCCAGAACACAAGAGACCAAGGAAGACCAACAGAGGGGCAGCCGCACCGATGTCTGAGGGAGTCCGCCACTGGCAGGGGAAGTGGTGGTGGTGGGAGATAGGCCTCCAAACCTTGGAGGGCCTGAGATGTCCCCAGAGAGGTGGCGTCTGATACCCAACCTGACATATAGACACAGACATACAGGCACACACAGATACAAACATCCATTCCCACCCTCATGCTCTCATATGCACTTACTCCACACTCAACCGAAGTGGAGACAGACATAAAGAGACGCTGTACACACGATCACACTCCCCAAGAGTACTCTACGAACCGGGTCTAGGTACCCCCGCCCCTGGAGGGGGGAACTGCACCCAGACCCAGGTGGTGTTACCCTTTTCCCTGCAGTGGGGAGAGGCAGGCCGCCCCGCTGGAAGTCTTTCCAAACAGGAAACAGATGAGGGAGCAGAGACCCACATGGTTCACGCTGATCTCAGCTACAATTCAGGAGACAAGGGTGTGCAGATTGATGCAGATATCGATCCAAAGGTTGGTAGTGGTATATGTTCCTGTAAGTTCACTACTTTACTCCCGTTTCATAAAAAAGCAGCTCTCTCTGCTCGACTCCTCTCCTGCACAGACACTTTGCTCCGCCCCCTTTTCCGGCTCGGCTGTGATTTGTTGCTGCGAGGTCACGTGACTCAGCGTCTCAAAGTAACCACGTGGGGTGTTATTTCAAAAGTAGCGCCTATCTCCTTTTCCTAAACTCTTTTCCTTGGCCTCGATGAAAATGTCATCGTGGGAAGGAGATTTGCTAAGGACTCAGGGAAAGAGAGGAGCGATGTGACACCGGATGTCCGCCCGTTGAAACTACATTGTGCAGAAGATGGACTACAAAACAAACATCTTACTTCGTCACAATGTGTTCTAACCCTGTTCTTTTATGGAGGTCATATAAACGAGAACAGCCTGTTAAAAATATCCTTTCATTACAAAGTTTGAATTTTAAAGAAGAAGGAACCTTTACACTCAGAAAAATAAAGGTTCTTTAAAGAACCATTTTTAAGAACCTTTTTTGAGTGGTTCTTTAAAGAACCATTTTAAATATTTCAAAATAAAATGTATAATAAATTGAATTTGAGTAGGGTAAAATAAATACGAGCACAGCATAGACATAGATTAATGGTTTATTGGCACTTTGTATTACAGAAAAAGACAAAAAGGCATTTTAATGCTAAGCACAACACCACTACTAATAATAGCATATAAGTCATTTAAACAGTAATAATTAAATATCTTTACTATAAATACATATAAATATTATACTATAGATAAAACAACAATTTTTACATTAGAAATAGCAATACTTTCATAACAGACAATTAAACAACACATTTTCATCAGCATGTTTGCATTTTCAGTAAAACTATTTCAAGAACAATCTTTTTATTTAAATTATCAATGAACTGCAGCCTTAAGTTATGTAAGTTAAGTTTAACGTGGGACTCATGGTCCTTTGTTAGTCCACACTGGGACAATTTCAGTCTCTCACCTGCACTATGCTGGCAATCTAGGAGATATTTAATGCATTTGTCACTCTTTGCACAGCTACTGGTACAGGTGTAGTCAGAGTTCCCAAGTTGAGAACAAATGCCTCCAAAAAGCAAAATGTCTTTTTTAGTTCACTTGGATAGGCAACATTGTAAACATGGTACAGGGAGAAGACAATACCCATCGCCAATGAAATGTCCATTTCCCCACTGTCCAGAATCATTTTTTGTCCATCCATCTGGACATTGACCTCAGTTGAATCACTCAAGGGCTTGCCGTCACTGCTGCTGAGTACGATTGTAGGTATCGGGCTGTGTGGATCCTGAAACAGAAATTAAATTCTTGAAATGAGGAGTATAGTTTAAATAAGTATAAACAACAGCTGTCCCAATGAAAGTATAAAACTCCTGTAAAATACTGGATTTGTTCAAGACCCCCCCCCCCCCCCTCCTCTCACCATACCAAAAAATATATAAATTTACCTTATTTATGACGAAGAGATGAGAGGCATTTTCTTTGAAAATAGATGGCAGGAGAAGAACAGCTGTGTTTACCATCTGACCTGAAAAATAAAGAGAAATATGTAAATATTTTCTGGCCAATTTTGTTAATACAAAGCAGTAAAGGCCATATGAGTGCCTTTATCAGGCGTTGAATGTCTTGCAGAACATAAGCATTAGTGCAGTAAATGTATACCTAATTAACTTTTCAGTATAATTCAGTGTAAATGTTAAGCATTTATACAAAACCCCCAAAATGTTGTTCAGTTCTGTAAGTTGCTAGCTTTAAATAATTTGAGTCCTAAAGAACTTGCAGAGCAAGTCTAGCTGCCACTGAACATTTTTTGAGATAAACATTGTGTGAATGACTGAAAATCTTCATAGAGATACATATAGCATCGAGGGTATATCAGTTAAATCTTAAAGTACATCATTGCAGAGATGAGACAGGAGAAATGTCAGTCTGTGGATATTGTAAAGCAGCGGTCCCCAACCTTTTTTGCGCCACAGACTGGTTTATGCCCGACAATATTTTCATGGACCGGCCTTTAAGGTGTCGCGGATAAATACAACAAAATAAAACTAGTACCGGTGCCGAAAAAGAGAAAATTCATTCATAACACACGTGAAAAGACCCAGGAAAACCGAGTAAACGATAAAAATGATAACAAAATAACGCTGAAAACCGATAAAAACCCTGAAAAACGATACATTTCACACCTGAGCCTCAACTCTCGCGGCCCGGTACCAAACGACTCATGGACCGGTACCAGTCCGAGGCGCGGTGGTTGGGGACCGCTGTTGTAAGGGACACTGTGTTTACTAATGTGCTGTATGTGAAACCTTAAAAAGTGGTATCTGAGATAGGAGTTAAAAATGTTTTTGCTCATTATTGCCAAGTGCCCTCACCTTTTCTTTCAGTGTCTGTCTGGCTCTCATCAACAGATTTTAAGCAGAGGCTTTTAAGGTTGCTGTTTGGGGCTATTGACACAAGCTTCGCTGCCAACTTACTGAATCCTCGGATTACTTTTTTGTCCACATCAGTTTTAAGTAACATGGAAGCCTCTTCAAGAAGCTAAAATAAAGGATAAACATATACATATTAGCTTTGTACCATAATATATACCATTATATAGCAAACCAGAACAATCATTATTTCACGCATCAATTATCATTAGAGAAGACGGTGAGACGGTAAGTGACGGAAGTGACGAGTAGGTAAGCGACCCATGTTGTAGGTGACGTCAGACGCCGGAGATTTGGCGGAATAAAAAAAAAAAAAAGCAAATGGTAGCATAGAGTTTAACAAAGGTTTTTCAAGCTTCAGTATTACCAAATATACTAATCAATTGTCATATAACTAACAACATCTGTTCTATCATCTCTAACACCCTGGAGGACAACGGGGAGAGTTTAGACGCTCTCCAAGATTACATCGACCGCTGTTTTCAAGATTTAGTAATGAATAAGGCCCAGAGTGCATCCTCCCCGGCCAAAATTGAGACGCCGTCATCGAAGAGATGTCGCCCGGCAGACTCCCCCGGTACAACATCGCCTGCCGGCAAAGACATCGCAGACATCCTGGAGTCAATCGACAAGCGATTGTCCTATTTACAGATCTCTTCTTTAACTCTTAGGAGTTGATCAAACACATGATATAAAGGTTTGGAGCACTTTAGATTGGCTAAATACACTATAAAAGGTAGATAAAGTATTAATGGCATTATGTCCTACAAGCATACTCGTCATGATCTTTCCGTCTATATGTTAATACCTCTACCTTTTAATAATAATGTATACTTTATTGATCCCCACAGGGAAATTTCTCTCTTTGCATTTAACCCATTCACTCAGTGAAGCAGTGGGCAGCCACTAATCAGGCGCCTGGGGAGCAGTGTGTAGGGACGGTACCTTGCTCAAGGGTACCTCAGGGTAGCCGTTCAGTTGATTCAAACCCCCGATCTTCTGATCATGGGATAACCACACTACCTACTGAGCTATCCCTGCCCTATTTTCAAATTTAATTTTTTAAATACAAAAACTACACTATTCTGATACAAAGGCAAACAGAGCTAATATAATGCTGAATTTCATACCATTCACTTGAGAATCCACAGAGAAATGAAACAATTAATTTAAAAGAGCAATTGATATTTTATTTATTGTTTGACCATACTGCATGAGATCTGCCTCAAAAATCACAATACTAATACTTGTATTGTAGTGGCCACAAGGGAACAGATAACCTCTGAATATGTAACAATGAAAATGTTAGCATGTTACACTCGTTAGCCAATAATTGGGCAATTCAAAGACAATTTGTTGGACAATTGTATCAATGTTTGCTTTTCAGGAATACTTACATATCAATTCAATTCAATTCAATTCAATTTTATTTATATAGCGCCAAATCACAACAAAAGTCGCCTCAAGGCGCTTCATAGATACAGAGAAAAACCCAACAATCATATGACCCCCTATGAGCAAGCACTTTGGCGACAGTGGGAAGGAAAAACTCCCTTTTAACAGGAAGAAACCTCCGGCAGAACCAGGCTCAGGGAGGGGCGGCCATCTGCTGCGACCGGTTGGGGTGAGAGAAGGAAGACAGGATAAAGACATGCTGTGGAAGAGAGACAGAGGTTAATAACAGATATGATTCAATGCAGAGAGGTCTATTAATACATAGTGAGTGAGAAAGGTGACTGGAAAGGAAAAACTCAATGCATCATGGGAATCCCCCGGCAGCCTACATCTATTGCAGCATAACAAAGGGAGGATTCAGGGTCACCTGGTCCAGCCCTAACTATATGCTTTAGAAAAAAGGAAAGTTTTAAGCCTAATCTTAAAAGTAGAGATAGTGTCTGTCTCCCGAATCCAAACTGGAAGCTGGTTCCACAGAAGAGGGGCCTGAAAACTGAAGGCTCTCCCTCCCATTCTACTTTTAAATACTCTAGGAACAACAAGTAGGCCTGCAGAGCGAGAGCGGAGCGCTCTAATAGGGTGATATGGTACTACAAGGTCATTAAGATAAGATGGGGCCTGATTATTTAAGACCTTGTATGTGAGGAGCAGGATTTTGAATTCAATTCTGGATTTAACAGGAAGCCAATGAAGGGAAGCCAAAACAGGAGAAATATGCTCTCTCTTTCTAGTCCCTGTCAGGACTCTTGCTGCAGCATTTTGGATTAGCTGAAGGCTTTTCAGTGAGTTTTTTGGACATCCTGATAATAATGAATTACAGTAGTCCAGCCTGGAAGTAATAAATGCATGAACTAGTTTTTCAGCGTCACTCTGAGACAGGATATTTCTAATTTTAGAGATGTTGCGCAAATGGAAGAAAGCAGTCTTACATATTTGTTTAATATGTGCGTTGAAGGACATGTCCTGGTCAAAAATGACTCCAAGGTTCCTCACCGCGTTACTGGAGGCCAAGGTAATGCCATCCAGAGTAAGAATCTGATTAGATACCATATTTCTAAGATTTTCAGGGCCGAGTACAATAACCTCAGTTTTATCTGAATTAAGAAGCAGAAAGTTAGCGGCCATCCAGGTCTTTATGTCTTTAAGACATTCCTGCAGTTTAACTAATTGGTGTGTGTTATCTGGCTTCATGGACAGATAGAGCTGGGTGTCATCTGCATAGCAGTGAAAATGTATGCTATGTCTTCTAATGATACTGCCTAAGGGAAGCATGTATAATGTAAACAGAATTGGTCCTAGCACTGAACCCTGTGGAACTCCATAATTAACCTCAGTGTGTGAAGAGGACTCTCCATTTACATGCACAAACTGGAGTCTATTAGATAGATATGATACAAACCACTGCAGCGCAGTACTTGTAATACCTACAGCATGTTCTAATCGCTCTAATAGGATATTATGATCAACAGTATCGAACGCTGCACTGAGGTCTAGCAGGACAAGCACAGAGATGAGTCCACTGTCAGAGGCCATAAGAAGATCATTTGTAACCTTCACTAAAGCTGTTTCTGTGCTGTGCTGAGCTCTGAAACCTGACTGAAACTCTTCAAATAAACCATTCCTCTGCAGATGATCTGTTAGCTGTTTGACAACTACTCTTTCAAGGATTTTTGATATGAAAGGAAGGTTGGAGATTGGCCTATAATTAGCTAAGACTGCTGGGTCTAGAGATGGCTTTTTGAGTAAAGGTTTAACTACAGCCAGCTTGAAGGCCTGTGGTACATAGCCGATTATTAGAGATAGGTTGATCATATTTAAGATCGAAGAATTAATTAATGGCAGGACTTCTTTGAGCAGTTTTGTAGGAATGGGGTCTAAAAGACACGTTGATGGTTTGGAGGAAGTAATTATTGAAGTTAACTCAGAAAGATCAATTGGAGAAAAAGAGTCTAACTTAATATCAATGGTACTAAGAGTAGCTGTAGATAATATTACATCTGTGGGATGATTATTGGTAATTTTTTCTCTAATGATAAAAATTTTATTTGTGAAGAAGTTCATGAAGTCATTACTAGTTAACGTTAAAGGGATGGTTGGCTCAAAAGAGCTCTGACTTTTTGTCAGCCTGGCTACAGTGCTGAAGAGAAACCTAGGGTTGTTCTTATTTTCTTCAATCAGTGATGAATAGTAAGATGTTCTGGCTTTGCGGAGGGCTTTCTTATAAAGCAGCAAACTATTTCTCCAGGCTAAATGATGATCCTCTAGATTTGTGACACGCCATTTCCTCTCCAGATTACGAGTCATCTGCTTTAGGGTACATGTTTCAGAATTATACCACGGAGTCAGGTACTTCTGATTGAGGCCTTAGTTTTCACAGGAGCTACAGTATCCAGAGTCGTACGTAGTGAGGAGGTGAAATTATTAACAAGATAATCGACCTCTGTTGGGGTAGCGTTCAGATAGCTGCTTTGCTCTGTGTTGGTACAGGGCATTGGAGATGATAACAGTGGGTGGATTATATTCTTAAACTTAGTTACAGTGCTTTCAGAAAGACATCTACTTTGATAAAGTCTACTCTTCACCGCTGTGTAATCAATTATTGTAAAAGTAAATGTTATCAGGAAATGATCAGACAGGAGAGGGTTTTCAGGAAACACTGTTAAATGTTCAGGTTCGATGCCATATCGTTAGCTTCATAGCATAATTGCCTAAGTCATTTGACTAAGTCAATGACTTAGGCACTTATGCTATGAAGCTAACGATATGTTAAAACAAGATCTAGAGTGTGATTAAAGTGGTGGGTGGGTTCTTTTACATTTTGAGAGAAACCAATTGAGTCTAATAACAGATTAAATGCCATGTTGAGGCTGTCATTTTTAGCATCTACATGGATGTTAAAATCACCCACAATAATTATTTTATCTGAGCTCAGAACTAAATCAGATAAAAAGTCTGAGAAATCAGACAGAAACTCTGTGTAAGGCCCAGGTGGACGATAGATGATAACAAGTAAGACTGGTTTCTGAGTTTCACAGCTGGGGTGGACAATGTTAAGCATCAGGCTTTCAAATGAATTAAAAGTCTGTCTTGGTCTTTCATTAATTAATAGGCTGGTGTGAAAAATTGCTGCCACACCGCCCCCTCGGCGTGTGCTTCGAGATTTCTGGTAGTTAGAATGGCTCGGGGGTGTTGATTCATTTAAACTAACATAATCATCCTGCTGCAACCAGGTTTCTGTAAGGCAGAGTAAATCAATTTGTTGATCAATTATTAAGTCATGTACTAACAGAGACTTGGAGGAGAGAGACCTAATATTTAATAATCCACATTTCACTGTTTTACTCTTTGGTTCAGATGTGGATACTGTATTGTTCTTTCTTTGTGATTGTTTATGTTTAAGTTGTTTGTTGCTGGTTTTTAGTTTGTTTTTTGTCTTTTTGGAAGCTGACACAGTCTCTATGGAGATGGGTTTTTGGGGGGGTAGCAGGAGGAGAGAAGCTGCAGAGAAGCGTGTAAGACTGCAACTCTGCTTCCTGGTCCCAACTCTGGATAGTCATATTTTGGGGGGTTTAATAAATTTGTCCATATTTCTAGAAATGAGAGCTGCTCCATCCAAAGTGGGATGGATGCCGTCTCTCCTAACAAGACCAGGTTTCCTCCAGAAGGTTTGCCAATTATCTATGAAGCCCACATCGTTTCTGGGACACCACTCAGACAGCCAGCAATTTAA
The DNA here is from genome assembly GCF_041146795.1 of Maylandia zebra. NCBI lineage: Eukaryota > Metazoa > Chordata > Actinopteri > Cichliformes > Cichlidae > Maylandia > Maylandia zebra. The sequence goes on along the minus strand of NC_135169.1, from coordinate 2,075,023 downwards.
GGAGAACATGCGGCTAAACATGTCACTCCTGGTCTGATTGGGGAGGGGACCAGAGAAAACTACAGAGTCCGACATTGTTTTGGCAAAGTTGCACACCGATTCAATATTGATTTTAGTGACCTCCGATTGGCGTAACCGGGTGTCATTACTGCCGACGTGAATTATGATTTTACTGAATTTACGTTTACCCTTAGCCAGCAGTTTTAAATTTCCTTCAATGTCGCCTGCTCTGGCCCCTGGAAGACAATTGACTATGGTTGCCGGTGTCTCTAGCTTCACATGTCTGAGAACAGAATCGCCAATTACCAGAGTTTGACCCCCGGCGGGTGTGTCGCCGAGTGGGGAAAAACGGTTAGACACATGAACGGGTTGGTGGTGTACCTGGGGCTTCTGTTTAGGACTATGCTTCCTCCTCACCGTGACCCAGCCGCCCTGATTCCCCAGCTGCTTGGGACCTGCCGGGGAACAGCTAGCGGGGCCTACGCTATTTTCGGCTGCACCAGCTACAGGGGCCTGGCTAGCTGCGGGTGAATGAAGGGTGCGAAGCCGAGTCTCCAATTCAGTAATCCTGGCCTCCAGCGCTGCAAATATGCTACATTTGTTACAGATATCATTACTGCTAAAGGAGGCCGAGGAGTAACTAAACATCTGACACAATGAGCAAGAAAGTGCAGGAGGGACAGGTGAAGTAGCCATGGTGCTAATGAGTCGGCTACGAGCTAAGCTAGGCTAGCGAGACAGTACAGAGACAGTGAGTGAATACTTTGGCTATAAATTAGGTAGTGAGTACACAGAAAGTGTGCTTCGGAGGAAGCACGTGAAGATTATACTATGAAAGAAGAATGTATTTAAAAGTTGTTAATTAAATCGCTAAGCAAATAAGCTACTCAGAAACACCACTGTGTTTGAGCAGGAACAGGAAGTGATACTCTACCACAGAGCGAGCGAACACCAAGTGATAGCGCCACCAAGAGTCAGCCGATCCAGAGCCATAACTCTCCTTCAATAATGGAAAACTCAGAAGGACAGTCCTCAGACGCTCTACATACTGCACATGAGAGGGATACCTGCAAATTTTGAATGATGAACTTAAATTCTGATGTACATACTGTATTTTAAATTAATCAAATCTTAATTATATATAGACTTACATTGTCTCATTACTCAAGTGGTCAAACAGTGCTTGAATAAGCATGTTTTTGAGTCTGTTCTTGGTGGGTGACTTTAGTGCTGCATCTTTATTGGTCAACGCAGTGATCACAGCTGGAGGAAACTGCACTTTGCAGTTAAACATAAGTTGGAGTGCTGACACAGTATGCTTTTCTTTGTGTTGCCTTCCACTGCAAGAAGAAGTAAGAAGTATGTTTAGAGTTTGTTACAAGACATGAATATGCGTGTCCTTGTGTCCTGCATCTGGAATATCCGCATATTTAAAACGTACAATAACAGCTGCTGAACTACAGAAACAGAATCATAACAGAGAGTAAGAGTGGCTGTGACATTTCAATTTGAAAGTAAATGAGTGTGTGATGCACATCAACGCTGGAGAAACAGAACAGGGCTTGCGTCAACCCCTTGCCCCCCACCCTCCAACACCATAAACCTAGGGGAGGGGAAACACTGGATTGTATGAATGTACAATTCAGTGAATCAACCAGTCAACTTAAGACTCACTCTTTCAGCTTCTCTACAGCAGACAAAAATTTCACTTGGTCTTTCACTTTTGGAAAAAGACGCTCACTCATTCTTTCAGTCATCTGCAGAAGTGTCGATCCATCGATTTCATTGTCTGTGGCACAGAAAAACAATAAGACACGATCAAAACAGAAATGAGCATGTCGAAGATAAAGAATAAAAATATAATAAAACATTACTAAAAAAAACAGCTATGAGTTCATTAGTGACTATAGATGATGACAGACCTGTGGAATAGCCAAAAAGTGGTTAAAATCATTTTAACAGTGGTTGACAACTAACTAAAAAGTCATGGTTTAGGATGTATCTTATCTGACTTTGGTATGGACTGCCTTAAAAGGTCGGTGGATCAGTGTAATGAAGTCTTGACCATCACATCTGTATGCGTCCAAAGCATGAAAGTCTACCTCATCCCCAGGCTTGAATATCAACAGATCATCAGTCTCTCTGATGTGGTATGATTGAAGGTGTCTTATAAACTCCAGTGTTGTGAAAAGTCTTCCAACAAGAAACCAGTTGGCCCTGATATACACAATCAGGACTATTTTCACAAACAGTGGAATTTGCTCTGCATGCACAAGTTCCAAAATGAAGAAATCTCCAACTGCATATTTTACAGAGTTTAAAATGATGCATTTACTTGTCCAGAGTTTCTCATCCACAGTAACGGCTGTCTCCAAGTTTTGCAAACAAATCTGCAAGTTCACTGGAAGTTCTTGAAGTGATAAGTTATTAACGGCTGCTTGTGTATGATCGCTCCTGATGATCCGTTCAGGCTGCTACTCCCAGCATTGACGAAGCTGATTCCTCTTTGCCAAAGTCTGACAAATATTAATATAGTTATTGGTGATTCTTGCTACTGTCTTGAAATATTGATGTCTGGCTTCAAACCTCATGCACCAATGAGAGCGGAGTGACCCATAATCAAGGATGAGCCGAGGATAATGTAGCAGAAAATGCAGCTTGGGTGTAAACACACCAGGAAACAGATTCTTGAAATCTGTCAAAAAGTAAGTGATCAGTTCATGTAGATTACTAATCCAGTCAGTGCTGATGGTTGGACCAAGAATAATCTCTCCTATTTCTCGAACCAAAAGATAAAGCTGCCAAAACTTGTTACCCTTTTCAATCCTGGAGCCTATGAGGAAAGGCAGAGTCCTAAATAATGTCCATTTCTCAACAGCAGTTCCAGAGATATTTCCATCCAGTGCTACCTTCTCAGATATTAGAGCAGGTTTGGAGGTGCAGTCATTCTGTCCAAAACTAAAAGTCCTTATGCTGTCATTCACCTCTTGGATAGTAACGGTTTTGTCCTTGTGCAAGGCTTTTAAAACAGACTTCAAAACAAGAGGAATGACCCCCTCAAGAAAATCATGCATTACATCAGGTGGGAATGCATTTGTGGTATCAAAATATGACAGCTTGTTGAAGGCACATGGGCCAGTTACACCATACACTGACCTACAGTGGGGGTCATCTTCAACACATTGCAGATGGTATGCATGAACAGTCTTTGTTCTAAGAACACAATCTCCCTCACTAATGATCCTAGACAGGTCCTTGTAATGACACATACAAAACCTGCATATTCTACCATTACTGAATGAGCAGCTAAAACCTGCAAGTGTGTGAGAGGTTAGATTGTCTGCAGATATTGTGGCCAGACCACCTTTGATGCAGTACTGTCTGTCTTCAAATTTTAATCGTAATCCACGTTCTTGCAAAACCTGTAGGTCACAAATTAATGGTTCTAATATTTTCTCAAATCCATATGTTTTCACCAATCTATGTTTGACAAGTATCAACAGATGAATATGTCTTAAAACAGATCTGTCGTTTGGTGGAATATTTCCCAAAGTAAAATAAAATGCAGACACTTTATGTAGACGTTTCTTTGATCCTAATGGATTAGCAACTTCAAATTCATCACTGTACAACTGAATTCTCAAATGTGGGTTGTCTGTGTTAAAAAAAATCACTTTCTTTGTAAATTTTCCCATCACTAAAATCTGTTAAGGTTTCAGGAGCACGGGACTCTGGCCTAAAAAATTGTCTTAAAATGTTAGGATCATTACATATTAATTCTAAGACTTTTAGAAGTGGAATATACTGAAAAGTGTCCTGTTTCCCAGTAAAAGGATCTATCCCCAGGATACATTCAACAGGTTCAATCAAGTTTAATTTCTCAACACAGTATCTGTCTAGTTGATATGTGTTGCTGACTGCAGTGAAGCAATGTTCTACCAAACTATTGTCATCAATATAATGAAAACTTGATATATCAAAATTAAGAGTCTGCAAACATTTAGAAAATATCTCCCTATAGTTTTCAATAAAATACTTGAAAATTGACTCTACTTCACTAATAACAAATGTTTGAACTTTTCTATTTACAATACTTTTCTCTTGGAGATTCAAGGAAAACAATGCCAGTTGTTTTCTCACAGTCTCCGTAAAGTTCTCTACAAGTTCACTCAGAGTTCGTTCAGATGATTGGGGAAATTCAACAGTTTCCTGGATGACAGGGTCACAGTCTGGGGCAGACTCTAATCCTTGTTTCTGATATTTATGTTTCTTCCTTATGTGATTTTTCAAAGATTTCACAGACAAAAACTTTCTGGGACAGTCTTCTAGTCCGCAGACAATGAAGAATCCACATTCACTTTCATGGTATATCTGTTGATGTTTCAGCAGTTTTTCATATGTTGGTTTTCTTGTGGAGCACCGTGGACACTGATATAGCACATCCATAGAAATGCTCACCTACAAAGACCTGTTGATAATCTGCCAATTCATTTTCCCCAAGCCAAAGAGATACTTCTCCAACAGTCCACTGCTGAGCCATGATCTATTAAAACAAAACAAAATGCCATTACATTGTTTTATTCTGTGACATCAAAAACTTATTTATTTATTTTTTGTTCATTCATTTTCCAAGCCGCTTTATCATCATAAGGATCGGAGGAGTGCTGGAGCCTATCCCAGCTGTTTTTTTTAGGCGGGGTAGACCCTGGACAGGTTGCCAGTCCATGGCAGGGTCGTCATTCAGATATGTATGTTTGGATTGTGGGTGGAAACCCACACAGAAACAGGGAGAACATGCAAACTCCACACAAAAAGGCACCATGTTGACCCCGGGAATTGAACAGAGTCTTTCTAGCTGTGAGGCAGCAGCGCTAACCACTGTACCACCGTTTATTCTAACTTTTAAGCCTTCTTCAGATAAATATTGAATATTTTATGCTTTGGATTATCTGGTCTTGTTAGTATAATGACCTCTTTTTTTGCCTAATATATGATGTTCAATAAATGAAATGTACATAATTTTTTTTAACTATAATAAAAACGGACATTATCTTGGTAACATCAAATGACTGGAGCATAATTTGTCATATATATATATGTATATATATATACACATTTATATTAGGGGTGCAACGATATTCGTATCGATATTGAACCGTTCGATACAGTGCTTTCGGTTCGGTACGCATATGTATCGAACAATACAACATTTGTAATTTATTTGATCAACTTTCCTTCTGACGATGCTGTCTGTGTTGAGCGCTCAGTGAATCGGCGTTCGACTACTCCGCCTAGGCTGCACTGTCGAGCGCAGATCCACTGAGCGCTCAACACAGACAGCATCATCAGAAGGAAGAGCGCTGGGAAAGCTAGCGAGACAGAAGTTAAGCTCTCCTTGTAACATGGACCTCCCCCACCTTCATTCAGATGTGGTGTTTGGAATTATTTTGGTTTTCATGTGACGTATGACCCTGAAGGTAAGCGAGTCATGGACTAAAGTAAAACAGTATGTTGGATGTGCCATGCAATGCTCAATTACATGGGTGGGAACTAGTGTGTTAGCGCAGTTAGCTCGTTAACGTGTTGGCCGTCTAGCCCCATGCACGGGGCGATCGGCGGTAGCTCGTTAATGGAGATTTGCCGTGTTGTGGCATTAAGGTCATTTCAACGAGATTAACCTGAAAGCACTAGTGGGAACACAACGAATATGACTGCACATTTACGCCGACATCATCCTAGTGCAAAGACAAAAACAACAAGCATGCTACTAACTTTAGCCGAGTCATTTAGACAGCTGTTAGCACATGATTCTCCTTATGCTGCTGAGAATATAGCCCAGAAGAAGCGGATAGTATAGCTTTTATTTTGGAAAGAGACATTTCTCTGTAATAAACTCTCTTCCCCAAAGATGAGTGATTCCTCAATCAGATACAGGGCTCGCAATATCGCTAGCCCGACGTCCTGGGGCTAGCGATTTTTTCAGATGGGCTACCCTGCCCGTCGGGCTATTGTAGGAAGGAAAAATATATGTCAATGCTTTTGCATTCTTTCAGAAATGTAGCTGGGTAATTATGTCATTGGCATCGGTGAGCCACTGTCAATATGTGACATATTGAAATCGCGTTTGAATTTGCGCTTGTTTTTTTGCTTTCACTTTATAATCGTGCAACTGTGTATAGAGAGCGACAGCACTGATCTGTGAGTGATGATAATTTGTGCACCAATTCCTCTGACATCGTCTTATTAATCGTTAGCTTACTATCCAAACATGACAAGTGAAATCTCCCGCAGCAAGCTTAAACATGTGAGAGGTTGATCGCGCAGAGAATCGCTGAGCTTATGTGAGTGCGTGTGTAAAAGCAGCATGATATATATTTTAGTTCTGCTGAGCCAATTAAGACAGGTCAGGGTGAAGAAGTGACAGCCAAAGAAAAGCTTACCACAAAACGGAGAAGTTATGACAAATCAGACTATAAGGCAAAAAGAAAGTGCAGCTTTATGGTTTCATGGACAAAATAATTTCTGTGGCTGCAATATGACGAGCTAAATAACCAGGGCTGCACATAAGTGGTCCGCAGGTGCGCATTCGCTGTCAAAATAAAAAACGCGCACAAGGGTTAGGGTTAAATTTAAAAACTGTACTTTTGAGTTAAAATATATATTTATACTTTTAATAAATGACAAATTAAAAAGGCATGAACATTTTTTTGTATCGAAAAAATATCGAACCGTGACACCAAAGTATTGATTGATTGATTGATTGAATCTTTATTTTGAACATGTTGAAAAAGTATAAAAAAAAAATAGAATTAAAAGAGACAAATGAACAAAGCAAACAAAAGGAAAACGAGCAACCACAACTCCAAATAACGTCCATGTTCAAAAAGGAGCAGGAAGAAGCATAAGCTTATTTAATCCCACCCCTTTTCCACTATCTAGTATCAATAGACTACAGAAATACCTCCTTGTAATTACATTATATGTTATGTGTAATTTTTTTTTTAATATATACACATATATGTTTCTATCTATCCATACCTACGTATATACACACATACGCACATATACACATTTTCAATAACCCCATTAACACCTGAAGGATACACAACCTACAATTTTATATATATTTTATATATATATATATATATATATATATACATATACATATATATACATATATACATATATATACATATATACATATATATACATATATACATATATATACATATATACATATATATATATATACATATATATATATATATATATATATATATATATATATATATATATACATACATATATATACATATACATATATATATACATATATATACATATATATACATATACATATATATATATATATATACATATACATATATAAAAAAAAAACAAAAAAAAAAAACACCCAGCACGCCCCTGCGGGCGGTTTATCCTTCAAGCTCGGGTCCTCTACCAGAGGCCTGGGAGCTTGAGGGTCCTGCGCAGTATCTTAGCTGTTCCCAGGACTGCGCTCTTCTGGACAGAGATCTCCGATGTTGTTCCCGGGATCTGCTGGAGCCACTCGCCTATCTTGGGAGTCACCGCACCTAGTGCTCCGATTACCACGGGGACCACCGTTACCTTCACCCTCCACATCCTCTCGAGCTCTTCTCTGAGCCCTTGGTATTTCTCCAGCTTCTCGTGTTCCTTCTTCCTGATATTGCTGTCATTCGGAACCGCTACATCGATCACTACGGCCGTCTTCTTCTGTTTGTCTACCACCACTATGTCCGGTTGGTTAGCCACCACCATTTTGTCCGTCTGTATCTGGAAGTCCCACAGGATCTTAGCTCGGTCATTCTCCACCACCCTTGGGGGCATCTCCCATTTTGACCTCGGGACTTCCAGGTTATACTCGGCACAGATGTTCCTGTACACTATGCCGGCCACTTGGTTATGGCGTTCCATGTATGCCTTGCCTGCTAGCATCTTGCACCCTGCTGTTATGTGCTGGATTGTCTCTGGGGCATCTTTACACAGCCTGCACCTGGGGTCTTGCCTGGTGTGATAGACCCCAGCCTCTATGGATCTTGTGCTCAGAGCTTGTTCTTGTGCTGCCATGATTAGTGCCTCTGTGCTGTCTTTCAGTCCAGCTTTGTCCAGCCACTGGTAGGATTTCTGGATATCAGCCACCTCCTCTATCTGCCGGTGGTACATACCGTGCAGGGGCCTGTCCTTCCATGCTGGTTCCTCGTCTCCCTTCTCTTTCTTGGGTTTCTGCTGCCTGAGGTATTCACTGAGCACTCGGTCAGTTGGGGACATCTTCCCAATGTATTCTTGGATGTTCGTTGTCTCATCCTGGACTGTGGTGCTGACACTCACCAGTCCCCGGCCCCCTTCCTTCCGCTTAGCGTACAGCCTCAGGGTGCTGGACTTGGGGTGAAACCCTCCATGCATGGTAAGGAGCTTTCTTGTCTTTATGTCAGTGGCTTCTATCTCCTCCTTTGGCCAGCCTATTACCCCAGCAGGGTACCTGATCACGGGCAGGGCGTACGTGTTGATGGCCCGGATCTTGTTCTTACCATTCAGCTGACTCCTCAGGACTTGCCTGACCCTCTGCAGGTACTTGGTGGTTGCAGCTTTTCTAGCGGCCTCTTCATGGTTCCCATTCGCCTGCGGGATCCCCAAGTACTTGTAACTGTCCTCTATGTCTGCAATGTTGCCTTCTGGTAGTTCAATCCCCTCAGTTCTGACTACCTTCCCTCTCTTTGTTACCATCCGACTACACTTCTCCAGTCCGAATGACATTCCAATGTCATTGCTGTATAGCCTGGTAGTGTGGATCAGTGAATCGATGTCTCGTTCACTCTTGGCATACAGCTTGATGTCATCCATGTACAGGAGGTGGCTGACAACTGCTCCGTTCCGTAGTCGGTATCCGTAGCCAGTCTTGTTAATGATCTCACTGAGGGGGTTCAGGCCTATGCAGAACAGCAGTGGGGACAGAGCATCTCCTTGGTAGATCCCGCACTTGATGGTGACTTGAGCTATGGGCTTGGAGTTGGCCTCTAGTGTTGTACGCCACATCCCCATTGAGTTCCTGATGAAGGCTCTTAGGGTCCCATTGATCTTGTACAATTCTAGGCATTCCAGTATCCAGCTGTGGGGCATTGAGTCATAGGCCTTCTTGTAATCAATCCAGGCAGTGCACAGGTTGGTCAGTCTGGTCTTGCAGTCTCGGCTGATTGTTCTGTCTACCAGTAGCTGGTGTTTTGCGCCTCTGGTATTCTTGCCAATTCCTTTCTGTGTCCCGCTCATGTATTGACCCATGTGCCTGTTCATCTTAGCCGATATGATGCCTGACAGGAGCTTCCATGTAGTACTGAGGCAGGTTATTGGTCGGTAGTTGGAGGGGACCGGTCCCTTCTTGGGGTCCTTGGGGATCAGGACCGTCCGGCCTTCAGTTAGCCATTCCGGGTGTATCTCGTTAACTAGCAGCTGGTTCATTTGTGCTGCCAGACGCTCGTGGAGTGCAGTTAGCTTCTTCAGCCAGTAGGCGTGAACCATGTCGGGCCCTGGTGCTGTCCAACTCTTCATACTGGAGACCCTTTCTTGGATATCTGCCACTGTGATGGTTACTGGACCCTGTTCAGGGAGGTCGCTGTGGTCTGCCCTCAGATCCTCTAGCCACTGAGCATTGCCGTTATGGGTTGCATCCTTCTCCCATATGCTCTTCCAGTATTGCTCCGTCTCCAGCCTTGGTGGTGCTGTTCTCTTATTGTTCCCTTGCCACTGAGAGTACACCTTTGCTGGTTCTGTGGAGAACAGATCTATATATACAGATCTATATATATACATATACATATATATATATACACACATATATATATATATATATATACACATATATATACACATATACACATACATATATACCCATACCAACAAACCCGTGCATGCGCACACCCATGAAAATATTAGACAAGAACACCCTATCAAATCTCTACCTTTTCCCTGTACCCTGTAAAAACCATATCCTTAAACCGCTTTTTAAACTGCGCCATGCTTGGACATTGCTTCATATCTTTACTTAGTCTGTTCCACAGCTTCACTCCACACACAGAGATGCAAAAACTTTTTAATGTTGTACGGATACGAGGATGTTTTAAATTTAATTCCCCCCTCAAATTGTATCCCCGTTCCCTTTTAGAAAACATTTTTAGAATATTGTCAGGAAGCAGGTTATTTATTGCTTTATATATAATTTGTGCTGTGAGAAAATGAACCAGATCTGTGAATTTTAGAATTTTTGATTTTAAGAATAGTGGATTTGTATGATCTCTGTAACCAGTTTTATGGATTATCCTTATGGCCCTTTTTTGTAATATAAAGATTGATGATAGCGAACATTTGTAAGTATTGCCCCAAACCTCTGCACAGTAATTCAAATACGGTGCAATCAGGGAACAATAGAGAATGTGGAGTGATTTGTGGTCCAGAATGTGTTTTACTTTACTCAAGATTGAGACACTTCTTGAAATTTTGTTATGTATATGATTTATATGAGACTTCCAGTTTAATTTATCATCTATAATCACACCAAGAAACTTATGTTCAAGTACTCTTTCAATTTCCACACCATCTACATGAATCTGCACTTGTGCATTTCTAAGGGAATTCCCAAATAAGATAATTTTAGTTTTACTTAGATTTAGCGATAGTTTGTTCCTGTTAAACCATTTTTTAATTTTGCACATTTCTGAAGTAATTGTATCCAGCAGCTCCTTTAGATTCCCCCCAGAACAGAAAATATTTGTGTCATCTGCAAATAATACTAATTTTAATATATCAGATGCCTTACAAATATCATTTATATAAATAATAAATAATTTTGGACCCAGTACAGAGCCTTGTGGAACACCACAAGCAATGTCCAAGCATGATGAGGAATGGACACCCAGCTTCACAAATTGTTTCCGGTCACTTAAATAATTTTTCACCCATTGCAGTACAACCCCCCTAATCCCATACCGTTCCAGTTTATTAATTAATATGTCATGATTGATTGTGTCGAATGCTTTCTTGAGATCCAGAAATACTCCAGCTGCATACTGTTTCTGATCTATAGCATTCGTAATCTCCTCAATTGATTCGATTAATGCCAGAGATGTTGATCTTTTTGATCTGAATCCATATTGACTGTCAGAGAGTAATTTATATTTATCTAAGAATTTGTCTAATCGTTTATTAAACAGGTTTTCTAGGATTTTGGAGAATTGTGGTAGTAAAGAAACAGGCCTGTAATTTGTGAAGTGGCGTCTATCCCCGGTTTTATACAGCGGCACAACTTTAGCTATTTTCATTTTGTTTGGCACTTTTCCCGTCTGAAATGATAAGTTGCAAATATATGTTAGAGGTCCTACAATTCCTTCAATCACCTTCTTGACGATTTTCATGTCAATATCATTACAATCAGTGGATGTTTTATATTTACACATGTGTACAATGTCAATTATTTCTTTTTCCTCCACTGATGTGAAGAACATTGAGTTAGGGTTCCTATCAATCAGGTTTTCACTACATTCTACTGATGGCAGTGACTCAGGAATTTGTTCTGCCAGTTTTGGTCCAATATTTACAAAATAATGATTAAAGCTGTTGACCTTATCAGCAGTGTTTTCCATAATATTGCCATTATCGATAAAGTATTGTGGATAACTTTGTTGTCCAGAATTATTTTTAATGATACCGTTTAAAACATCCCATATTCCTTTCATATTATGTTTATTGTTGTTCAATATTTTACGATAATACTCCTTTCTACATACACGTATAATATTGGTCAACTTATTTTTGTATTTTTTATATTTATTTTCAGCTTCTTTTGTTCTTTGTTTTAGGTATTCCCTATAGAGTGTATTTTTCTTTTTACATGCATTTTGTAAACCCTTAGTGAGCCATGGTCTATCTGAATATTTGTGCTTTCTGTTGTATTTTATTGTTGGACAGTTTTTATCGTACAACTCCATGAATATTCTTAAAAATATTCCATATGCAATATCAATATCAGCTTCTTTGTACACCTTGTCCCGTCTGTATCTCAGTTGTTCTTCATGCTGATTTTTCTTATAATTAGTGTCATAAACTGCAAAAACTGGTAGGTGATCACTGATGTCATTAATTAATATTCCGCTCACAATGTTGTTTTCCATATTGTTAGTGAAAATATTGTCAAGTAAGGTGGCACAATGTGGTGTAATTCTGCTAGGCCTGGTTATTTTAGGATGTAAACTCAAACTGTACATAGTGTTTAGGAATTCGTCGGTCATTTTATGCTTTTTTGGATTCAACAGGTCAATATTAAAATCACCACAGATAAACATAACTTTTTGATTTGTTTTAGAGACTATTTCCTCTATGAAGTCATTAAATACTTGAATACTAGAGCCAGGTGTTCTATATATACAGCTAATTATTACATTTTTTTCTTTTTCCTTATAAATTTCAATTGTTATACATTCTAGTAAATTATCAATTACAGTTGTCATACTTTCTACCACCTTGTAGTTTAGGTTTTTATCCACATACACAGCTACTCCCCCTCCACTCTTGTTCCTTCTATTTACAAAATTCACTTCATATCCCTCCAGTCCAAAGTCCATTCCTTTCTCCGCATTGATCCATGTTTCAGAAATGGCAATAATTCCAAATGGATTTGTCAACTCATTTAGATATTCCTTTATATTGTTGAAGTTGGCATACAGACTTCTGCTATTAAAATGGATTATTGATCATTTATTTTCCGTGTTGATGGTGTGCTTAAACTGTTCATCAGTGAAGTAGCAGCAGTTACAGCTGATGTTGTAGAAGAAATTATTTTCCGGGTCTATATCCTTTTCTAAGTCTAGATCATTATGGTCTGTGTATCGAAATGTTCTCAGTTCCAGATTATCATAAAGAGAATTCCAATGAGTCATGTTGATATTGTTGCCGGATGCAGATGAAGCTCTTTTGGACTGTGCCATGTGTTGTGTTGTGTGTCACGTCACATGTGTATTCATACCTCCAGAGTAAGTTGACCTCAGTATTTGTCCAGCTCTTCCATATTTCTGATGACCAACACTTTGGCTTGTTCCGGTGTTCCATTGAGTTTAATGAATACTTTGCAGTTGGTGGTCCATGTATTTTGAATTTTTCCCTGTTTCTTCAAGTAACGTGCTTTCCTGGCAATGTCCGCATTTCTTTTTATCAGATGTTCGTTCATGAAGACATCGGATCCTTTCAGTTTCCTTCCTTGTTTTAACAGTGCTGTTTTCTGTTTTCTGTTTGCAAATCTCACAATGATGGCTGGTTTGTTACTGTCATTTTTTCGGGGTAGAGGGTGGCAAGCCTCAATGTTGTTATAATCCACTTCCACACCTTTGGACCGTAGAAAGGTAACCACTTGATGCTCCGTGGAGTTGACATCTTCCTCTCCTGGCCCTCCTACATTATCAGTGGCGACCGCCCGGGCGTATGACCGGGGTTTGATGCGAAGCCCCGTGATGATAACATCGTTCATCCGGGTGTACTGCTCCAAATCCGCCACTCTGTTCTCCAGGTACGCCAGCCGCCGATCCTTCTCGGCGTTCTGGATGCGGAGAGCCTTAACTTCCTCGACCAGGTCCAGGATGGCTTTCTGCTGCAGTTTGACAGTAGAAATCTCCTCTGTCATAAACTCCAGCGACTTCTTAATATCGTCTCCTTCCTCGGCTGACAGAACTTTTTTCGGGCCCATGCTGAGAGACGCTCTCGTAGCTTTGCCGTGACGACCGGCTAGCTACTTCCCAGAATCCTTTCTTCCCAGAATGTGTGTATATATATATATATATATATATATATGTATATATATATATATATATATATATATATATATATATATATATAGAGAGAGAGAGAGAGAGAGAGAGAGAGAGAGAGAGAGAGAGAGAGAGAGAGAGAGAGCGAGCGAGAGATCTGATATAGATCAGTATCTGAATCTGTCTAATATCCCCCGAATGAATTGCTAATTTATAAATTCACCATATTCATAAACGGCTTAATAATAAATTCTATATTCTGTTACCACATTATTTGTGATCAGTGGGTTTGCAGGGTGGGTGTTGGGGGTCTTTAGGCTTTGGCCCCCACCCCTGCCACCAGAATATTTTTAAGCAAGTGTTTCTAACTTTAATTTGAATATTCAGTATTCCACCATCTGCCCCTCCCCCCCCTGCACACAAACAAAACACACAGTTTAATTCACTCCCTCATTAAAGTGAATATTATTTATGCCATTTTACACCAACAAACTCAGATAGCTAAGGATGAAGAACCTTTTGTTCTTTAAAGAACCATTTGTAATAGCTAAAGAACCATCTTCAAAATAAAAAGGTTCTTTGACGTATGATGGTTCTTTAAAGAACCATAGAGACATCAGAAGAACCATTTAAGAACCCAAATTTTTCTGAGAGTGGCTGCCAGTAAAAGTAGTCACCTGTGATCTTTAAAATGGCCCTGATGTGTGCTGCTGTTTTTAACTTTCAACAATTCTTTGCTGCCACTGTGAATATGAATGTGGTCTTTGCCTAATTAAATAAATGTTACACTGACTCACTGCTTCATCTTTTGGTACAAACTGGCATTACATGGAAGTACAGCCCAAAACCAGGTTAGCTTGAGTTTCTTTTTTCTGGACATAAAGTCATAGTAGGTGTTGTTTCAAAGCTGGTGGACAGATTTAGTTCATTTTGGAAGTTTTAAGAGCAACTGCTGTGAAAATATTTGCAGCTTTGGGAGAAAATGATTTAAGAGAAGATTTTACCTCAGCAAAAGATTAAATATGAATGAAGGATTGAAATTTAACTTAGGTAACACATAAAATGAATACAACTACTAAACACTACTGTGTCCTAAGGAAACAAAGACTATAATGTAACAGGGATAACATTTTAGAGAATTAAAATCTCTAAAAGGAAAAATAATAAACTTGATATAAACTTGATACATGCAGCTTCCTAAATGTAACATTCAGGATTATTCACTGCAGGTCCAGAAATCAGAGTACCTCATCAGATCCAAGTGTGACATCAGCTGACACTCTTTACAGGAGATTCCATCTGAACTCTGTGGAGCCTGATCTCAAGGTTTTTAAGTCTGAGCCTGAAACCAGAAGAGGATCTTTCTCTCTCTTCAGATTCATTGTGATCCAGTGTTAAGAAATATACTCTAAAACACTTCTTCAGTAAAGACTCAGAGAAGAGAAACACACAGAACTTCTTGCTAGCAAGGGCAGCTTCCAGCACTGAGGCTCGCACTGAGAAACTGCCCTGGTCTTTATTTATACTTCAGGGAGCGTTTGTTCCTTACATTGGAATGTGGAGGTGTGTGTGTGTGTGTGTGTGTGTGTGTGTGTGTGTGTGTGTGTGTGTGTGTGTGTGTGTGTGTGTGTGTGTGTGTGTGTGGTCGTCAGAGTGTGGCCCCATAAACTACTTCCCTTAACCTGCTGGTCTGGAAAATCCAACAGTTCATCTATATGTAAAAAAGCACTTAAATTAAAACTGACATAGCAACGTTAATCCTACCGTAAAACAATAAGACAAGGTACGACCGCTCTCGTGCTCCTAGGAGGTGGGGGTGAACACCCTAGAATGTTACAGACCTCCTAGGATGAGACATTCTTTCAATATGCCACCAACTATATACTTCTACACAAAAATGATTACATGCAGCATTCTACCATATGCAAACTTATATCATTGAAAGATTATACTGACTAGTAAGCACAATTTTCCTATTAACATCCAGTGGTTTCAGTCCTGCATGATCAGACTGATGTTTGCACAGAGCAGATAATGAAGTGAATGTCTTTGCACATTGGTAACAGTGAAACAGTTTATTTACAGCTTGGGATCGTTTGTGTTTGGAGTATGAACTGAGATTCCTGAAGCTCTTGTCACACTGGTCACAGCTGAAGTTCACTTCCATGTGTGTACGTTCAAGTTTGTTACTATCACCTAGAGCTGGGCGATATAAGATTTTTTCATATCACGATATGTTTTTTTCATTTCAGGCGATAACGATATCTATCACGATATAAGCCAAATAACTATATTTGTAAGATTTAAATGTGCCGTTGCTCACAAGTAAAATGTGAAATAATCAGCAGCTTGTTTTTATTTAAATATTTATTTCCCATAATAAGTTCAACAGGGTAGATGTACTTAAGGAACATGAGACTTTTTCAGATAAATAAAGGCAAATATTGCAAACTACACAAAAGGCAGCCGCTAAAGCGTTTAAGTTTCAAAATAGAACAAACAAAACAGACTACTAAACTGTCAATTCCACTTAGAAACAAAATATTAATTCTAAAAATAGTTTCTTTTACAGAAGAACAGACAAAACTGACTAACTTTTGTCAATATCAAATAAACTGAGAACTAAAAGGAAATTCTCAATCTCTCCTTGTTGTATAGCTTAGCTTTTCAAACAGTTTTAACAGTTACTTTAGTATGGCAAAAGCCGAATGACGAATTAGTGCTTCAAGTCAGAGACTGAGGCTACGTCCACACGTACACGGGTATTTTTGAAAACTGAGATTTTCCGTTTTCGGTTTAAAAAATAATCCCATCCACTCATAAAGGCAGAAATGAAGGAAAACGCTGCTATGAACATGTCAAAGCAGCAGGTGGAGCTAGATTCCTAACCGTGCAGAAATGTTGGCCAATCAGAAGTCTAGAAGCCTCGGTGGGAAAAAGTAAACAAAGCTGGGGCATAGAAGCAGAACCGAGTCGTATGTGTGGACGGACAGTAACTGTGTGCAAGCAATTAAACACTGCAGAGAGTAGAATTAACAGTATTGTAGAAATTCATTTCTTTTTTTTCTTCTTTTTTTTTTTTTTGGCCTGTCCCGTTTGGCTCTTTTGCCATCAGAATTGTTGTCTAAAGGCAAAGAAAGATGCCCAACGGATTTACTTTACCAAACTGACCATCCCAGCCTTGCCGTAATGGTCCATTTGATTCACCTTTTATTGTTTATTTTATTTTCACTTACTGAATACGGGACAGACTTGACTGGGGGAAAGAAGGGGAGAAAGAAAGAGGGAAAGAGAAACAGCTGAGAAGAGGGACGGGGGAGAAGGGCAAAAGACAAAAACCAACAGAACGGGCAGAGAAAAAAAATGCATATATCAATCACCTGGATCACCTGCTGAGAAAGAAAAAAAGAAAGCAAGCAGAAGAGAACAAGAGTAATAGAATAAACAACATCACAATGATATATGGGAA
This sequence comes from Maylandia zebra, assembly GCF_041146795.1. Lineage (NCBI taxonomy): Eukaryota > Metazoa > Chordata > Actinopteri > Cichliformes > Cichlidae > Maylandia > Maylandia zebra. The sequence continues at coordinate 2,057,728 of NC_135169.1, read as the reverse complement.
TATGACAGTAAATACTAAATGTTAAACATTATTGTGCAGCACATAAGATCAACAGAACACAGTGTGCTTTGAGGTAGGAGCCAAAAAGGGTGTAGTTTGTGGGTGTGATCACCCGTGTGTATACCTGTGAGCATGGACGCACTTGTTTTTTGTTTTTTAAAAGGTTCCTTCATGTAATAATCTGCTAGAGGGTGTGGGGGGGCCACAGCCCCGTTCTCCAGGGCGTGAAGCAGGTGTGGAGGAGATCAAAACTCCAGACATCCAGAGGCCCCCAGAACACAAGAGACCAAGGAAGACCAACAGAGGGGCAGCTGCGCCACTGTCCCGGAAAGAGCTGAGGAGAGTCCCAGATGAGGGCTCACTCAGCAGCCGCGGAGCAGAAGCCAGGGGGAGTTGCAGTGACGCGCCCGTGAGCTCCGCCGGCAGCCAGCTGCGCCTGAGTGACCGAGCCCCAGGCCGAGAGGCCGGGGGCACCCCACCTCCGAAGTGGCCCGAGCGAGCCCCAGGCTCCAGGCCCCGATAAGCGGCCGCCAAGGAGTGAGCCGGTGTGTACCCGGACGCCCATCCCCGGACACAAAGAACCACCAACGCACCGATGTCTGAGGGGGTCCGCCACTGGCAGGGGAAGTGGTGGTAGGGGGAGATAGGCCTCCAAACCTTGGAGGGCCTGAGATGTCCCCAGAGAGGTGGCGCCTGACACCCAACCTGACATATAGACACAGACATACAGGCACACACAGATACAAACATCCATTCCCACCCTCATGCTCTCATATGCACTTACTCCACACTCAACCAACGTGGAGACAGACATAAAGAGACGTTGTACACATGATCACACTCCCCAAGCGTACTCTACAAACCGGGTCTAGGTGCCCCCGCCCCTGGAGGGGGGAACTGCACCCAGACCCAGGTGGTGTTTCCCTTTTCCCTGCGGTGGGGGGAGGCAGACCGCCCCGACTCCGCAGCAGCAGGAAGGCTCCACACTCCAGACCGCAGTCGGACGGCCAACTCCTCCTCCTAGTCCTAGCCCCCCTGCTCCAGCAGGTTGCAGAGAACGGGGGTGAGAGAAGACTCCGAACCTCCCTCCACCCGCTCATTGTAATGTTGATGCATGTGTGTTCTAAGGTGCATTTAAAACCCAGGAGGGCTTGGAGCTACCTGCCAGAGAGCAGCAGGTAAGCGCATGGTCCCTCCTGCTAGCCCTCAATGTCTACGTGTATTTAAAATTGAGAGGTGGGCAACGATGCCAGGGGTGGGGTGTACACCCTGATGGTACTTTGGACTCCGTGTATCGTGCCCACCCCCAAGATCCTATATGTATGTGTAATGAGAGTGTGAGTAATGTGAATGTCTAAGTTGTGGGATAAAATTGAGGCAGAGGCAGCCAGAAGGGAACAGAGGGGGGGGTAGCCTCCTCTGCACCCTGGTGACATACCCCTACTCCAAGGCCCTGCATGTGTGGGTGGTTGTGGTGGAGCGGGAAGAGGGAGGCAGCTGGAGATGGGGAGGGAAGGAAGGGAGGGGCAAGTGACCCCTCCCTGGGGCCAGCTCCCCCGCTGACCCCAGTAGGCACCCCCATACTCCGCGACCCGCCAGGGAAAGGGGGCCCAGGCCCATCCAGACCGGGCCCAGTGCAGCAGCGCCGCCCGGCCCCACAGAGCCCGGGACAGTCCACCCAACCCCACCACAGAGAAAACTGCACCCACCCCACCATCCACTCATCTTCCAGACTACATAAGACAATAAACACCCAGGCTGAGATCTTCCTCCACCTCTCCTGTATCTCCCCCTCCTGCAGAGGCAGCTCCTGAGGAGAGGAAAGCTCCTGCAAGATGTGACAATCTCCCCCACCAGTTGAAGAGCCCCCCAGGTGGCTCGACGCACCGGCGGCACCCTGCTCCAGGGCTGGGCCCCCATTCACCCACCCGCCCACAACCCCGGCAACACACCAACCAGGACCCAAGCCCCCGAGGCCCGGTCCGGGTCCCAGCCCAGAGACGGAGCGCCCCCAGAACCTCACGCCCATCCCGGACCCACCCAGGGGCAGCCAGGCTACCAGGTCAGTAACCCACGTCCGTCAGCACAGACCCTCCCCTAGCCCCGCTGCACGCAGCCGCGAGGAAACAGTCACCGGAGAGCCAACAGAGCCCCTAACCGGACATGACTGCTACCCCGGGTTGAGCCCCCCAAGGAAGATGCCTCCGGGGAACCCCCCAACGCCCTAAGCCTGTCCCTACCCCCACACCAATCACAACAGTGAAGGCGGGACCAAACTATGACCCCCCACCCCCACTAGGTGATGGAGCTGATCAAAGGAGCCCAGAGCAATTGATCTGATGTGGTGGCAGAGGCTGTATCAAGACTAATGTAATCTAATAGATAATTTCTATATTGGTTAGAATTAAGATTATTTTTATTTTTCCAGTTCATGAGGACTGTTTTCTTGGCTATGCATAGGGCAGTGAAAACCATATGGGCGATATTCTTTTCTGAAGTGACATTATCTAAGCTGCCCAACAAACACACTAAGGGGGAAGTTGGAATGTTACATTTCAGACACTTCGATAAGTCTTCACATATCTCGCGCCAAAACTTCTGAACTGGTGGACAGAACCAAAGAGCGTGGATATAATTGTCCGGTGAATTGGTTTGGCAGTGTGAGCAGTTGTTGGTAGACGTAAAGCCCATCTTGAACATCCGATGACCTGTATAGTGCACTCTATGTAATATTTTGTATTGAATTAATTGAAGACTGGGATTTCTAATTAGATGAAAGGTTTTTAAGCAAATCTGAGACCAGAAGTTTAGGTCTAAGTTAACTGATAAATCCGCTTCCCATTTTGCAATAGGAAGTGATATTGATTCATCTGTTTTAGAAAGCATTCTGTATATTTTGGATAGTAATTTGGGGGGTTTAAGAGTAAGAAATTGAACCACACTTGGTGGTGTTTGTAGTTCAACTTGACCCGGTTTAAATTTCTTTTTTACTATGGATTTAATTTGTTGATATTCTAAAAATCTTTTCTTGTTGATCCCATATTGTGTAACTAGTCCGTCAAATGAAATAAATTCTGTTCCCTCTAGTATATGTTCTAAATATTTGATTCCTTTATCACTCCAATCTGAAAAGTTTATCATATTATTGTTTTGTAATATGTCAGGGTTGTTCCAGATAGGTGTACGTTTGCATGGGATTAATGAAGACGCCGTCAATTTTAGAAACTCCCACCATGCTGTCAGAGAAGAGCTGATGTTGATGCTTTTAAAGCATTCATGTCGTTGGATGTTTGAGCTGATAAATGGTAGGTCTGAGATCTCTAGATTATTGCAGAGTGCTTGTTCTACATCTAGCCAAGGTTCATCTAAGAGGGTGTGTTTTAGCCATCCTGAGATAAACTGAAGACTGTTGGCTAAGAAGTAGTGCTGAAAGTTAGGCAGTTCTAGTCCTCCTTTATCCTTGGTCTTTTGTAGTGTTTTTAAGCTTATACGTGGGGGTTTATTTTTCCAAAGGAATTTGGACATACATGAATCTAGAGATCTGAACCAATCTTGTGGCGGTTTAGTTGGGATCATTGAGAATAAATAATTTATTTTTGGTAAGACCATCATTTTTATAGCGGCAACCCTTCCCATGAGTGATATGGGTAGACATTTCCATCTAGCCAGATCATCTTCTACCTTCTTTAAAAGTGGGATATGGTTTAATTTAGTTAGATCTGCAAGCTTGGGAGAAACATTTATACCTAAATATTTTATATTTCCCGATTGCAGTGGTGTAGAAGAGGAATTATGGAAGGAGCAATTAATCGGTAGGACTGTAGATTTTGACCAGTTAATTGAGTAATCTGATATTCTTGCAAAAGAGTTTATCAATTCAATCACCCCAGAGATATTGGTTTGTGAATTTTGGAGAAAGAGTAACACATCATCCGCATAAAGGCTGATTTTATGTTCCACGTTCTTGCATTTTATGCCCTTAATTACTGAATTCTGTCTAATTGCTGCTGCTAGTGGTTCAATAAAAATTGCAAATAGTGAAGGGGAGAGTGGGCATCCCTGCCTGGTGCCCCTCAAGAGACAGAAGCTGGAGGATGTCTGGTCATTTGTTCTAACACAAGCTGTTGGGGAATTATATAATATTTTTAACCAGTTTATGAAAGAGGATCCAAAACAACATTTTCAGGGATTTCTATAAAACGTTGTATTCACCACAAATAAACCCATCTAAAAAAGAAATTGATCAGTTTTTGGACAACATAACTCTTCCAAAATTATTGGACACTCAAGCAATGGCACTGGATTCACCACTGACACCAGGTAAACTCCAGGAAGCCCTGATAAGTATGCACAATAATAAGGCTCCAGGTCCAGATGGCTTTCCTGCAGAATTCTACAAAGAATTCTGGTCGATTCTAGCACCAGTTTTCTACAGAACGTTGTTGGAAATTAAAGAAAAGGGCAGACTTCCATCAAATATGAATTCTGCAAACATTAATCTCCTGCTAAAACCAGGCAAAGACCCTGTATATCCCTCAAGCTATCGTCCAATATCCCTTATAAATGTAGACCTTAAAATAATCTGCAAAGCTCTCTCAAAGAGACTGGAGAAAATAACCCCCCTCTTAATTCATCCTGACCAAACTGGTTTCATAAAAGGTAGGCACTCATCAACAAATACACGTAGATTACTTAATTTGATAGACTACTCATACAGTAAAAACCTAGAAACTACAATATTCTCTTTAGACGCAGAAAAAGCATTTGACAGAGTTAACTGGAAATTTCTATTTGCAACTTTACACAAATTTGGTAGAAATTCATTTCACCGAAACAATAACGTGGCGCACAGTGTGACGCATGCACCAGTTTATTGTATTTCCAGACTTGCTTTCGGCACAATTTACAGTGCACGCTACTCTGTTTTTTGTCAGACTTGAAATAGCCGAAATACCTTCATACTACGGAACTTCTATGGCTCTTCCGTTCGACAATCTCTCCGGCATTGGAACCATCATCTGTTTTCTCTTCGGTAACCTTCGGTCACGCTCGGTTGATTTTTCTAGTTGGCACACTCATTTCCTCCATTACCCGCTTGGCTTGGCACTTGTGCTGTACGTAAAAAGTCACGCGACGTGACGCTGCGGCTGTGATTGGTTCGGCTCTGCGCTACTTAATTTGGATTGGCTGACCTTTTTTTTTTTTTTTTTTAAGAGGACAAGAGCGGCGAGGTCTATCGCGATAGTTTAATTTCTCTATCGAGTAAAAGTTATATCGCGATACATATTGTTATCGTTCTATCGCCCAGCTCTACTATGACCTGATTGTGACCAGCTTTTGTCACAGTGTCTGCACTTGTATGGTGTCTCTCCCGTGTGGATTCCCTTATGCTTTTTCATTGAACTTATTTCCAGTGGTGAAGGATGACCCACACTGGTCACAGATGTGCTTTTTGACCACACTGTGGAAGAGTTCATGTATTTTTAATGTACTTGGTGTGTGGAAGCCTCTCCCACATTCTTTGCAGTAGTTCACTTTGTCTCCAGTGTGGCTACGTTGATGTGGATTTAGGTCCCGTTGATGATTGGAAGTTTTTCCACAAAGATCACAGAGAAACTCTTTCCCACCACCACAGTGACGACAGGGTTGAGAAATGGATCCATGTGCGTCGCTCCACTTCTAAACAAAGACGTTGTAAGTCGGGGAAATCCTTCAACAATTTTATCCTGAACGTTGCCTGAAATAAAGAGCATCTCTGCCAACGTCCAATTATATTTTAATGTTTACTGTTGAATTCTCCCAATTCTTTGAATCTTTGGGCTGAAGGAGGGACAATACTCGGTGTATAAATGCTCAATCAACAATCATTTATTTCCATACAATTCAACAGTCAGAGCATTACAACGTCCGGACGGGAGAGATGCTACCAGAGGGTCAGGCACATGTCTCAAAATGGTGACGGGTTGCTCAGCTTTTTATAGTCTCTAGTGGCCCCCAGCTAGTCGTAAAAGCCAAAACATCACATTTTTTCTCTGTTACAGCGCCTAAGTTATGACCTCGGCAGTTGTTTCTCTGCTTTCTGTAAGGTGGGGGTGTGGAATGTGGTCTGTCTATCTCCCCTGTCTTTAGACACAGAGTCTCCTGCTTACAACCTTCTCTTCATGATTCAACAATTAAGCATGTCAAGAAAACAGTGTAACACATTCCCAGCAGATCAAGGATACAGAGTGATGCACATTTATCTAATGAACTAATATGTGAATATGTTCTGTTAACTCAAAAGTATAATGAGAACTAAACTACATACAGCTCACACACTCTATATTAAAGGGTATAATGTGATCTACAGCAGTATTCTAATTCAACTACTTTGATTACATATATAAGGTAACATATAATAACAGAATAATCTAATATTACATTACAACTAGAGCTGGGCGATATGAGATTTTTTCATATCACGATATGTTTTTTTCATTTCAGGCGATAACGATATCTATCACTATATAAGCCAAATAACTATATTTGTAAGATTTAAATGTGCTGTTGCTCACAAGTAAAATGTGAAATAATCAGCAGCTTGTTTTTATTTAAATATTTATTTCCCATAATAAGTTCAACAGGGTAGATGTACTTAAGGAACATGAGACTTTTTCAGATAAATAAAGGCAAATATTGCAAACTACACAAAAGGCAGCCGCTAAAGCGTTTAAGTTTCAAAACAGAACAAACGAAACAGACTACTAAATTGTCAATTCCACTTAGAAACAAAATATTAATTCTAAAAATAAATCTTAGTTTGTTTTACAGAAGAACAGACAAAACTAATTAACTTTTGTCAATATCAAATAAACTGAGAACTAAAAGGAAATTCTCAATCTCTCATTGTTGTATAGCTGAGCTTTTCAAACAGTTTTAACAGTTACTTTAGTCTGACAAAAGCCGAATGACGAATTAGCGCTTCCAGTCAGAGACTGAGGCTACGTCCACACGTACACGGGTATTTTTGAAAACGGAGATTTTCCGTTTCCGTTTTAAAAAATAATCCCGTCCACACATAAAGGCAGAAATGAAGGAAAACGCTGCTATGAACATGCCAAAGCAGCAGGTGGAGCTAGATTCCTAACCGTGCAGAAATGTTGGCCAATCAGAAGTCTAGAAGCCTCGGTGGGAAAAAGTAAACAAAGCTGGGGCATAGAAGCAGAACCGAGTCGTATGTGTGGACTGACAGTAACTGTGTGTATATATGTAAGCATTTAAACACTGCAGAGAGTACAATTAACAGAAACAGTCTTGTAGAAATTCATTTCACCGAAACAATAACGTGGCGCACAGTGTGACGCATGCACCAGTTTATTGTATTTCCAGACTTGCTTTCGGCACAATTTACAGTGCATGCTACTCTGTTTTTTGTCAGACTTGAAATAGCCGAAATACCTTCACACTACGGAACTTCTATGGCTCTTCCGTTCGACAATCTCTCCGGCATTGGAACCATCATCTGTTTTCTCTTCGGTCACGCTCGGTTGATTTTTCTAGTCGGCACACTCATTTCCTCCGCTGGCTGCTTCCCAAACAAACCCACGTGCGGCTTGGCACTTGTGCTGTACGTAACAAGTCACGCGAGGTGACGCTGCGGCTGTGATTGGTTCGGCTCTGCGCTACTTAATTTAGATTGGCTGACCTTTTTTTTTTTTTTTTTTAAGAGGACGAGAGCGGCGAGGTCTATCGCGATAGCTTAATTTCTCTATCGAGTAAAAGTTATATCGCGATACATATCGTTATCGTTCTATCGCCCAGCTCTAATTACAACACTCAGCTTACTGATTGAAAATGAGTCTTCATTTTTCAAAACAGTTCATTCAGTATAACTCCATAAGTTTACTGATCAGACTTGTTCCAAACAATCAGGTTAAAATTACAAGATAAAAAACTAAATACATACCTCACAGTAACTGCACTTGTAGAGTTACTTTCTTGTGTGGATCTGTTGGTGTTTTTTCAGCTGATGTGGAGCTTTAAAAGTCTTCTCACACAGGTCACATTTATAAGGTCTCTCCTCAGTGTGGCTAAACATGTGTCGTCGTAATTGTGCATCGGTTGCAAACAGTTTCCCACACTGATCACAGCAGGAAACATCATTTCCAGTGTGAATCCGTAGGTGATTATTTCGGTACTGTTTGTCACTGAAACTTTTTCCACAAAAGTCGCAGCTGTACGCCTTAATTCCAGAGTGGGTAACTAGATGCCTCTGTAAGTCGCCATTTTGAGCAAAAGCCTTACCACACAACTCAAAACTGTGTGCTTTAAATCCACTGTGGATTAGTTGGTGTTTTTTTAGGCCTCCAGCCAGGGTAAAAGACTTTCCACAAAACTCACAGCTGTAAGGTTTAACTCCACTGTGGATGAGTTTGTGTGTTTTTAAGGTTTGAGCCTGGGTAAAAGACTTTCCACACAAGTCACAGCTGTAAGTTTTAACTCCACTGTGAATGGTGTGGTGTCTTTTTAAGTCTCCAGCCTTGGTAAAAGACTTTCCACACAACTCACAGCTGTAAGCTTTAACTCCACTGTGAATGATTTGGTGTCTTTTTAAGTCTCCTGCCTGGGTGAAAGACTTTCCACACAAGTCACAGCTGTAAGGTTTAACTCCACTGTGGATGATTTGGTGTCTTTTTAAGTCTCCAGCCTGGGTAAAAGACTTTCCACATAACTCGCAGCTGTAAGGTTTAACTCCACTGTGGATGAGTTGGTGTGTTTTTAGGCTTTGAGTCTGGGTAAAAGACTTTCCACACAACTCACAGCTGTAAGGTTTAACTCCACTGTGAATGATTTGGTGTCTTTTTAAGTTTCCAGCCTTGGTAAAAGACTTTCCACAAAACTCACAGCTGTAAGGTTTAACTCCACTGTGAATGATTTGGTGTCTTTTTAAGTCTCCAGCCTGGGTAAAAGACTTTCCACACAAGTCACAGCTATAAGGTTTAAATCCACTGTGGATGATTTGGTGTCTTTTTAAGTCTCCAGCCTGGGTAAAAGACTTTCCACACAACTCACAGCTGTAAGGTTTAACTCCACTGTGGATGACTTGGTGTGTTTTTAGGCTATGAGCCAGGGTAAAAGACTTTCCACACAAGTCACAACTGTACGCTTTAACTCCACTGTGGATGAGTTGGTGAGTTTTTAAGTGTCCAGCCAGGGTAAAAGACTTTCCACACAAGTAACAGCTGTAAGGTTTAACTCCACTGTGGATGAGTTGGTGTTTTTTTAAGTCTCCAGCCAGGGTAAAAGACTTTCCACACAAGTCACAATTGTACGCCTTAATTCCAGAGTGGGTAACTAGATGCCTCTGTAAACTGCTATTTTGAGCAAAAGCCTTACCACATGACTCACAGCTGTGTGCTTTAACTGCACTGTGGATGACTTGGTGTGTTTTTAGGCTATCAGCCCGGGTAAAAGACTTTCCACAAAACTCACAGCTGTAAGGTTTAACTCCACTGTGGATGAGTTGGTGTGTTTTTAAGGTTTTAGCCAGGGTAAAAGACTTTCCACAAAACTCACAGCTGTAAGGTTTAACTCCATTGTGGATGAGTTGGTGTGTTTTTAAGGTTTTAGCCAGGGTAAAAGACTTTCCACACAACCCACAGCTGTAAGGTTTAACTCCAGTGTGAATGGTTTGATGTCTTTTTAAGTCTCCAGCCTTGGTGAAAGACTTTCCACACAAGTCACAGTTGTACGCTTTAAATCCACTGTGGATGAGTTGGTGAGTTTTTAAGTTTCCAGCAAGGGTAAAAGACTTTCCACACAACTCACAGCTGTAAGGTTTAACTCCACTGTGAGTGAGTTGGTGTGTTTTTAAGGTTTGAGCCAGGGTAAACGACTTTCCACAAAACTCACAGCTGTAAGGTTTAACTCCACTGTGCGTGAGTTGGTGTGTTTTTAAGGTTTGAGCCAGGGTAAAAGACTTTCCACACAAGTCACAACTGTACGCTTTAACTCCACTGTGGATGATTTGGTGTCGTTTTAAGTGTCCAGCCAGGGTAAACTCCTTCCCACACTCATCACAGCTGTAGGTTTTCTCCCCCTTTCTTCTGTGAGGTTTGTCGGCCTCCTGAGAGCGCTGACTTCTTGCTCCATGTTGGTCCTGCAGTGACAGAGATACAAACACAGGCAGTGAGTGAAATTCAATCATGGAACAAACTGAAATTGGTGGAATCAGACATGTAAAAAAAAAACACATTGTTGGTGTGTTACCACCACCTTCTGGTGATAGTATCACATTACAATGATGTGCTACAATGAGAGTTGTACAAAATGACACTATTGAAGAAATATTGATCATCAAAGAATCTCTTTTACTTCAGAAAATTTTTTTTAGTTCAACTGATGATATTGTTGTTTCAATGTGTGTAGAGAAAATAAGATCTTTGTATTTTCTTGCAACTTCTGTGGTTTTTGGTTGTGAATGTAGATTCTGTACGTATGGAGGAGCCCAGGATGGAAAAGATAAAGATAACAGGCTTTTAAAAACCGACCAGCTGTACACACAGCTTCAATAACAGTGTAACTGTGATGTTCTTCTCACCATTTGTGTTGGAGTCATTGTTTCCTCTGTAGTGGCTGAGCTGAGTCCAAATGGCTGAAATTGTTCCTCTGCTGCACCACCAGACTCTTCTCTTCCTGTTACTCAGCTGGGACACAAAAAGTATATATATTAGGGGTGCAACGATATTCGTATCGATATTGAACCGTTCCATACAGTGCTTTCGGTTCGGTACGCATATGTATCGAACAATACAACATTTGTAATTTATTTTATCAACTTTCCTTCTGACGATGCTGTCTGTGTGGAGCGCTCAGTGAATCTGCGTTCGACTACTCCGCCTAGGCTGCACTGTCGAGCACAGATCCACTGAGCGCTCAAGACAGACAGCATAGACAGAAGGAAGAGCGCAGGGCACCTCCCCCAACCTCATTCAGATCTGGCGTTTGGAATTATTTTGGTTTTCATGTGACGTATGACCCTGAAGGTAAGCGAGTCATGGACTAAAGTAAAACAGTATGTTGGATGTGCCATGCAATGCTCAATTACATGGGTGGGAACTGGTGTGTTAGCGCAGTTAGCTCGTTAACGTGTTGGCCGTCTAGTAGGGCTGAACGATATATCGCATTTGCGATAATATCGCGACATGATCAAGTGCAATTTTCTAACCGCAAAGGCTGCGATTATACTCTGGACATGTCCAAATTCATGGGCTGCATCCTCCTGAGGCCGCATTTGTAGACCGATTACGTCACAGCGACGTGCCGAAGGCTGTCCAAATTACTACCATATCCCAGAATTCATAGCGCGGCCCAGCCAAACTCCAGTTTTAAAATTACTCATACTAATCTTTCTGGGTCACAAAATAAACTTTTAACATATTTTCAGTGCTTCTAGCACCACATTCGCCTCAGCCATGACAGAGCCAACTTCCACAACCGTGGCTTCCAGGAGGAGGCGGTGTCCACGTCATCACCGCGGCTTACAGCAGCATGAGGTGGGTGACTGTGTGCCGCGTGTTTTTTCTAAGGAGGAAGCTAAAATCAACACAGATTTGCCAGTTCATTGGCCCGGTTATGAAGAGACTGTTCATGTTCATGAAAGGACTAAGACTGACAAGTTACTGCCCAAGTCTTCCACAGAACATCTTATCCCTTTGCACAATTATCTAGCATCTCTGTGTATTGATCATGCCACGACCCATGCTTCTAAGAAGTCAGGCTTCAAGACTGTTTTCACTGGAGATGCTAGCCATGAGGCTCAGCAAAGCCCCTGTGGGACTGAGACCCAGGCCAGGTTATCCAGAGGCTGATTTGGAGGACTAACTTTGCTCTGGACCTCCCAAAGAGCCTGTTGCTGCTTCCATGGGGGTCATTGAGCAGTTTGTGTAGACTCTTCTAGTGTCTGCTGGGGGTTCAGGCGAACCACCCCAGCACTTCACAGCTCCCGCTCCGCCATCAGTTCCTGCTGAGTGCTCTGGAGAGCCCGCCCTGCCGTCTGTGGTTGCCATGCCGTCACCTGCCATGCCTCAGCCAGAGGTTTTCGCACCTGCTCGCCCTGCCACGCCAGCTGGATGTTCAGCCGAGCCCATCCAGCATCCTGCCATGACAGCTAGAGGTTCAGCTGAGCCCGTCCAGCATCCCGCAGCTTCCACGTCTGGTTCTGTCTTGTTACTGATCAAAAAATCGTAAAGTGAGCTTCTCCACATTACAGTGGGCACTGGAGAACATCATCTATGTGGGACACAATTAGATAGTAAGTCCTAAGTCCCTTGTCTAAAAGGATTCAGCAAGGTAATCCATTCTAAATTCTTCTCGATGCATGCTCAATCATTCAGGTATGTAAATCTCAAAAAGTTGATTCTGTTCATCTGGACGTAGTGTTTTCAGTGGGAGAAACGTTTCGTCACTCATCCAAGTGACTTCTTCAGTCTCAGCTGACTGCAGGTTTCCCCAATCTTATAAACAGTAACTAGAACCACTGAAGGAACAATGGGCTGGTAGGTCAGTTCCTTCATCATAATTATGTAAATTCTCATGACCACTGATCAAAGACCACTGATCAATGGCCATGAGTACCATTCACAGAGAGTTGGGGAATGGCTGCAATCACAGCATTGTAAGATGGCAAAAGATGTCCCCTTAGTCCCCCTCCGCGATTCAGAGATGGTCTTTCCCTTCTCATGTAGATGGCCTCCTTGACGCCACGCTCAAACTTGCGTTCCTCCCTGTCCAGGATGTGTACATCCTCATCAGTGAAAGAGTGTCTACTGGCCTGTAGGTGTTGTGGAGGCAGATTTTTCTTCTCATGTATTAATCACATATTTAATCATATCACATTAGTTATAGAAATATCACTTTCTCACTTTACTATAGCACTGAGCTCAGCAGTACGGCCGGGATCCAGGTTTTGATTGCATGATTTTTTTTTTCCTCTTTCAGAAATATGGAACAGAAAACATGGAGTATGAAGTGTGTAGAAACTGAGGAATGCAGTAAAGAGAAGTGTGTTTGTGTGTGTCTGTAAGAAGTGATGGAAAGAGATGTGTTAAAATATGGATAGAAGAATAAGAGAGGGAAAGTGTTATTGAGCAGTGATGAAAATGATATTATAAGTGTCTCAGTCTGTTATTACAGGTTACTACGGAACTGGATCAATGTCCACCATGGCATAGCAGCCAGAGCAAAATGATAGATTAACATAATTGGAACCACACCGAGCCTGTGTTTTGGTTGAATATTATTCAGCTTCATCCCCATGTATATCTTACACTAAAGAACAAGCTTCGAGGACAATCAATGTCTCCCAAAAGACAAATGCAGTTCGAGAGCAAAGGCGTCGGTTTCAAGAGTCAACAAGGTGAACAGACAGCAGCACTGCCCTAAATCTTAAACCTTAAAGGGTTCAGCAGCACATACAAATGTCATCGTAGACGGAAGCATACGCTCCCAATCACAAGCCGAGAGGTTCACCAAATTCAAATCAAATTCAAATTTTATTTGTCACATACACAGTCATACACAGTACGATATGCAGTGAAATGCTTAGACAACTGCTCGTGACCTAAAGAAAAAAAGACTATGAAGACTTTTCCAGCTTTGTGTGTCTGTTAAAACGCTTTTTACAAATCCTGCTGGAATATGTCTGGTTACATCTGCAGTCAAAGTAAGATGGAAATAATTGAACAAGCGAGCAAACCATCAACTTCTCCCAGCATGCCGAGCTAATGATTAGTAGGTGTTTTTTTCCAAACACCCTCTCAACCTTCTCTCAACGTGATCACAATAAACTGTGAACAGACACCGAGGAGAGCAGCCGAAGACTTCATTCAGGAGGTGTTGAAGTACTCCGACTTCGGGGGCACTACTGAGCCGACAATGGAGTTAGGCATGTTGAACTGGGCTCACGCCTGTCTAGCTTATATTTTAACAATTCCAAGCCCCTTTTAAAGGATAATTTAAACGAACTATCACTCCCCCTAACACCTGTGACCGACGGGGAAAAACGGACCAGTGGTTACAACCGGAAGGGCATCTAAACCCGAGGGGCCAGCATACTTATACTTAAGCAAGTGGGAGCTCGTCGCCTAGCTTGTCGCCTAGCTCGCAGTCAGGAAACGCAATGGAGTATGAAGGTCTGAAATCGGACATCCTGTCCTCTCTTAAAGATGATATCTCTACGATTATCAGGTAAGTACTGACAAGTCCGCTTGCAGAGGATTTCGACTACCTCAAGTACAAATTAAGAGAAGTTAAGACGGAGATTGCTAACAACACAGCAGCAGTCCGCTCAGAAATTAACAACGTCAAGTCCGCTACTAGCGACCTGAAAGAGGGTTTATCATTATGGTCGGAGAAGGTTGTCAGCCTCCAAGAGACGGCTGCAGGATTACAGACTGAGCTGGCTTGCTTAAAAGAAAAGAATGGAGATATGGAGTCAAGAATGCGGAGGTGCAATATTCATATTGTGGGTGTTGCGGAGGATGCTGGTTCCAGCTCGACCAGCTCAGTTTCTACTCTATTGAAAGATGTTCTGTAACTGGATGAAGAAATCCTGGTGGACCGCTCACATAGAGACCTTGCTCCCAGAAGATCTAACGGGAAACCTCGAGTTATCATCGCCAAACTCCATTACTACCAAGACTGCGTCAATGTGCTACGGCAGGCCCGGGAGCGGTGCAACACAAGGGGAACCCTGTGGCCATCTTTCCTGATTACACCGCGAGCATTGCCAAAGCTTGCTCCGCTTTTAAGGACGTGAGGAATCTGCTTCGAGGGCGTCAAGATGTCCGCTACGGAATAATGTTTCCAGAGAGACTGTGTATATCTTTTAGGGGCGAGAGTAAGGAGTTTCTGGATCCAGAGAAGGCAATGGTGTACGTGAAAAACGGCATCTTACCAAGTGAAACTGCCGGGTGAAGTTCCCCTCCTGACTGAATTGTTTCTAGCCAGTCGCAGATGATGAGGCTTCGCAAGACACAGGGTTTGGTGCACAGTAGAGCTGGGCGATATAAGATTTTTTCATATCACGATATTTTTTTTCATTCCAGGCGATAACGATATCTATCACGATATAAGCCAAATAACTATATTTGTAAGATTTAAATGTGCCGTTGCTCACAAGTAAAATGTGAAATAATCAGCAGCTTGTTTTTATTTAAATATTTATTTCCCATAATAAGTTCATCCATTAAGCGGACGTGAATGGATGGATGAAGTTCAACAGGGTAGATGTACTTAAGGAACATGAGAGCAGACCAACATAGAGTGAAGAATGGTTGGGTTGGCCACACATTCCATTCCAACTTTAACTCTGAAGAGGATTGGATATCCTTATTGGTAAAAGCATCCCTTTTGCTGTATCAAGCATTTTATTTGATCCCGTGGGCCGTTATATTATTGTTGCTGGCCAACTTTATGGACTCAGACTAATTTTAGCCAGCATTTATGCTCCAAACTGGGATGATGAAAACTTCTTTGTCAATTTACTCTCAGAAATTGCAGATATGATAACATACAATCTCATCTTAGCTGTGCTTTCTAGCCTAGACCGATGGTCTAATAAGGATACTCCTAAATCAAAACCCACAGAAATTATTACATGCTTTTTCCAATCCCACGGCGTTGTTGCCTTTTGGCGTTTTCATAACCTTTCATCAAGGGCATACTGCTACTACTCTCCTGTCCACAAAACATTCTCTCGGATAGATTTTTTTCTTTTATTGATAAACGTGCTCTTCCACTGGTTGAAACTTGCAATTATCAATCTATTGTTATTTCAGACCATGCTCCCCTAGTGATGAGAATGCACATCCCTGGTGCCAATCGCATATACTGCCCCTGGAGTTTTAATCCTCTTTTACTCTCTAATGAAGCATTCATGAATTTTAGAAAATCTGAGATTAGAGACTTTCTTGAACAAAACCAGACCCCTGGGATGTCTATTTCAGTCATATGGGAGTCACTGAAAGCCTATCTTCGGGGTCAAATTATCTCATTTTCAGTAGCAAGAAAAAAAGCTGACACTGAGCACTTGAAACAGCTATTATATGATATTTTGTGGTTAGATATAAACTACAGTCACTCACCATCGGAAAGCACCCTTAAAGAACGTCAGACCCTCAAAATGAAATTTGATCTTATTTCAATACAGCAAGTGGAGCAACCTATCCTAAAGTCTAGACGTACTTTCTATCATCCAAACAGTTCATCTCTGAAATAGCTGATGAACAGGGCCTAAAGCATACAGACCACGCAGAAATCAACTCCTGCTTCCATCAATTTTACTCTTATTTATATACCGCAGAATCACGCCAAGATGAGTCTGCTATGGACAGTTTCCTTAGTTACCTCAGTATAACCACAGTTGACCCGAAACTGGTTACTGAACTCGAAAGGGACCTCTCTATCCAGGAGGTCATGATGGCGATTGGTGGAATGCAAAGTGGCAAGTAGGGCTGCCACGATTTGTCGACTAGTCACGATTACGTCGACTATCAAAATCGTCGACGACTGACTTAATAGTCGACGTGTCGTTTGAAGCTTTGTAAGATCGCAAAAGACGCAGGAATAAGTAGCAGGATTTAAGAGTGTAATAACGGACTGAAACAGAAGATGGCAGCACTGCATGTACAAGGATGCCAGCTGCCGTTAAACCCCGAAGAAGAAGAAGCAGCTGTGTCCCAGAATTCATAGCGCGGCCCAGCTTAGTTTCCAACAATGGCGGTAGCTAGTTAGTTTTAATATTACTCTTATTATTCTTTCTGGGTCACAAAATAAACGTTTAACATATTTTCAGGCGAGAATGTATCTGTGTAAACCTCAAATATCTGCTCAGTTTATCAGGACACCACATATTTTCAAAAGCGCTCCGACGTTTTCGGAGACGTCTGTTACCCACTAGCTCGATAGCTAGCCGGGGGCTAGGTCACTAGCGCCGTGAGAACACCGGACTCCCGGCAAATTGTTTTCAAACCCACCGCCGTCTTTCGCGACTCAGGTTAAATATATATGAGTCACTTAGATAAATTAAAAATGTTGTTGTTTGGCTTTTTTTTTTTTTTTGTATTTTATTTGTTCCTGAGTAAATCGGTTTGGCTGAGATTAAAGTTATAGTTTTTACACAGCTGAATAAACGTCAAGCAGACAGCTGATTATCAGAAGTGTGAGATGCTGGAGAATATACTCCGGTGTCCTGTTATATTTTAGATAGCAAGGATTTTATTAAACTTTACCAAAACAATCTGCAAATTTCATTAAAATTGAATAAACTATCATCTTGTCTTCATTTTTAGTTAGCACCTTAAAAGCTTAAAGCTGTAAGCTAATGATAGTTATATAAGAGCAGATGCTGCTGGTGCAATAAACTGTAGTTTTACGTCCAGTGGATGATGATCTGATTAGTCGACTAATCGCATAAATAATCGGTGACTAGTCGACTATCAAAATAATCGTTTGTGGCAGCCCTAGTGGCAAGTCCCCTGGACCAGATGGATTTTTGATGACATTTTCTAACGAACTTGCACCACTTCTGCTGTCAGTCTTTTTGGAGTCCTATTCATCTGGCACTCTCCCTCCAACTATGAGAGAAGGGTTTTTTTCATCCATCCATTCGCTTCCGCTTATCCTTTTCAGGGTCGCGGGGGGCGCTGGAGCCTATCCCAGCTGTCATAGGGCGAAAGGCGGGGTACACCCTGGACAGGTCGCCAGTCTGTCGCAGGGCTAACACACAGGGACAGACAACCATTCACACTCACATTCACATTCACACCTAGTGGCAATTTGGATTATGATTGTGATGGTTCTGTTCTCTTTGTGATTACAGGAGCTGCCCTCAGGTTCAGACCTCAGCACCAGTCAATGACAGCAGACAGATCATCCAACATGTTCACATGTTAACTGCAAAATTAACTGATGAAAACAGTACAAAGGTTAAAGTACCACATGTGCTGTCAGTGAAAGCTGCAGCTGTTTTATTGATAAAGTCAAAGACAAAAAGTCAAAAGGATTAATCACCCATGTATAGGGATGGGTACCGGTGTCTGGTGCCATGATGGCACCGGTTCTGACATAAACGGTAGTAACCAGACCGAAAAGCAGCGCACATTTCGGTGCTTTATTTCGGTGCTTTTTTTTCCTGAGCTGTGATACACTTCTAGCCAATCATTTTACGTTTCCCAGGATAGTAGGCGGGGCCAGGTACGTACGTTCAGTTAGAGCAGAGCTACAGATTAAAAATGTCCAAGGCGAAGCGGTCAAAAGTCTGGCTGTACTTCACAGCAAAATATGCAAACTCAGCAGCAACAAGTGCTTTAAGCTGATACTGTGATACTGTCAAAGGAGGTAACACCTCGAATCCGATGAAGCACCTGGCGACGCATAGCGTTTTTTTAAAAGCCGAGAAATGCGCCGTATTTGATAGCTTGCTGCGAGACCTCACACTGTGCACGTTGGGTGGGTTGCCAGTTATCGGACCCGGAGCAACATCCCCCAAAAACCCGAAGAATAGAGTCCTGGCCCCTAGCCCTGCCAGTGTAGCAGAAATGATGAGGATGATGATGGCAGCAGAAGCCGTTCTTCTCTGCGTGAGTCGCTTAATGTTGTTCGAGTGTAATTTACGTTAAGTAGGCTAACCACGTTACTACATTAATGCATGTAAGGTGAACTAGCAAACATCATCATAGCTACATGCGGCTGTCTTCTTGTTTGATGGCAGATACTCCCTTCACCCTGGACAAAAAGGCTAAAATGACCAAAGAAAAAGAGGGAAACTGTTAAACATGAGAGGTTTTTGGACAAGGTTTGTGTGTTTTTTTTCCATTGTTTAAGCACTGCTTCCAGCCAAGAGTGATACCATATATGCCCCATAGCTGCAGAAAAGGCTAACATTGTTATCTTTTTACAAAAAACAGCTGAACATGAGAGGTTTTTGGACAAAGTTTGTGTTCTCCATTCTTTAAGCACCGGTTCGATCACCGGCACCGTTTCAAAAGTACCGATTTGGCACCGGTATCGGATAAAACCTAAACGATACCCATCCCTACCCATGTAACTGTGTCACTATATATCCGCATTAACATAGCCGTGTTTGGTGTTTCAGAGAGCTGCTGATCTCAGACCTGCACAGCTTCCATTTTAAACACTTGATGTACTCAGCTGCATGAAGAGCACATTTGAGTTTCTCTGACACAATTAAATAAAACCTGATGGAGGTCAAAGGTCGTCACTATAAACTTGTCATCTGGAATTCTTTCCGTTTTTTTTGCCGATAATGTGTTATTTACCATAAAGTGATTCAGAGTTATTTATACCAGAGTAACCAGAGAGGATAACATATTTTTAAATATACAACTTTCTACAGGACTGAATATAATATCTTTATGTAAATGTCCGGAGACTCTGGAGAGTATCCGAGTATTTATGACGTTACACAAACCAAAAGTCTCCATCACAGTGTTCATGAAGATGAGGAGTGCTGAAGATTTCCCAGTGAGGGAGCTGCTGGTGAAGATGATGAGTTCCGCTTGATCAATGCCATGAGCTTCGGTCTTCCTGGTGTTTCTTGAATGAAGCCTCTATGGGCAGAAATCTGTGCCATCAGAAACTGAATATGAATAAGTTAAATTTGAATTTGAATTGCTCAGATTGAATCTGAATTGTAACTTGAATAAATGCTTTTAAAAACTGAATATGAATTATCCTAATTTGAAATTCAATTTATTGGATTGAAAATGATCATCACTAAATTGAAATTTAATTTTATATTTTGAAAACGAATTAATTGGCTTTGAAACCGCATTTTATCCTTTAAAAATTCAGCTTTCGAATAATTTCAGATTCACTTCTCACCATTCAGTTTCAGTTCTACAATTCAATTTCAGTTCCAAAATTCAGTTTTTTGGGATTTACATCCGGTTCCGGTTCAAGAGTAGTCAAGTGCAGATTAATAGAACTACGTTTTACTAGCGGACCGAAAGTGTTACCGATGGGAATCTACAGCGTCTTGAGCTGAATTAAGACTTCAGAAGTCATTCGTCATGTCGAATGACCAGCGGATAAACTCTCAGGTTAGTAATAAATGAATTACATGTATAGAAACAAGCGTCATGTTAACAAATGATAGCCATACAGTAACTTTTATGCTTATTGTAGCTGTTAGCTAAAAATGCTAATTTAGCGTAGTTTGCCCTGAATTCAGCTTTAACAAACAAATATGATCAACTGTTTCTAGTAGAATTCCAAAGTTGTCATCTTGTACCCTCTCAGAGCCCTGTATGCTTGCAGAGACCCCTACAGTAGGGAAACATGCAAAACGGTGTCCAAACCTTTGTATTTTAGCTTTATTTATGTATTTAGCTTTATTATTTATTTATGTCACACAATATTCGAAGCACATAGCCCACACTGTGGGAATTTACGACTGTGCATAAATCCTCCTAATATTGGTATGATCTGAGCTCAGACACTGACTCGCATGGGGGGAGCTGCAGCCTGTGATGCGAGTGAGCTGATGGAGAAACGCAGCCAACCAGACAGAGGAGAACTAAAGTTCAACCAGGTACCAAAGCAAATCATTCGTACTGTACAAATAATGTAAATATGACGGTGTATCACAAAAGATTGATATCAAACTGATCGCTTGACCCATATTACGTTACTTGCTCTTCAAGTGAATCAACAAATGGCGAAATGAAAAGCCGATCAACAACAATGCTGTTTCTTTAGAGAGTCTTAGCTTACATGTGTGTTTATTTCATTTTTTCAGTTGTTACCCTCCACGGCTAAATAAATCGGTTTCAGTTATGTACTGAAATATAAGAATGGATATAAGGGGCTTCTTTCAAAGAAAAAACTCTGGTAGATGTTATTTTATATATTATGCTTTGTATGTTGTTCAGTATATCTATGCAAAACAAGAGGAACTTCAATACACAGCAGTATATTCACAGTTTAAACCAGATATTTACATACACTTTGTGGAAAACAGAAGAACATTTTTTTTACTGTACAACATCAATTTAGAGTAAACTTGTTTTGTTTTGGATAAATAAGTATTGAAATATATTTTGAATTAATTAAATGTCAGAATAAAGAGAGACAGAGCTGTCTATTTTTTATCACTTTCATCATATTTAGGAGTACATATACACTAAGTTTATTGTTAATTAATAAGAAAACTGCAGACGATTCCATTCTGAGCTGAAGAAGCTTCTGATAGGTTAGTAGAGTCCATGTGAGTAAATTGGTGGCACAGCTGTGGATGCATATCACTTGCACCTCCGAGACCTGTCATTTGACATTTTCTACCTATAAGACCCAGAGAGTTGTCAAATGACTGGTAGGCTTTTGGCTTCAGCGAAGTGGAAGCTAAATTGGCTAGTCATTCATATGTTAATTAGGCTGTTACCTAGGAATTCTGGAGGGAGGGGAGTGGGGGTGAGTGATTGAGGGGGTGGGGGAGCTGCTAAAAGCTGTGAACTTCCCTTTTGTGTTTCATCTTGATGCATTCTCAATCATCCAGGGAAATAAATCTCCAAAAGTCACCAACTTGGAGTGTTTCAGTTTGCCGTCTTAGGGAGAAATCAACACACGTGGGTGTATGTCCTTTGTTGCTGAGATTTATTGATAAAAACAGAACAAAAAACCAACCATTTGTACACATTTTTACAAATAATAATAAAAAGTGAGTGAGTGAGTACATTTCAACATTCAAAGGAGGAGATACTGGAATTATAATTAGTATCTATGCATGCATTTGTGATTTTGTTTGACCTTCCCATTGCTCACAATTTGAATTTGTTCACACTGCAGATGAGGAGACTGCTTCTCTGCAATCACTTCAATCAGCAATCCTGGCACTGCCAAGGTGTCTGTAGTCTGCATTTACCACATGTATATCTGTTGCAGTGAACACATCGCACAGTGGCACGATTGTATCATATATATACCCACTTGTGACACACCCCAGTGCCACAGTGGCACGGACACAACCCTCCACACTGAGCCCTGGAAAAAGAGCCACATGTCAGGTCAAACACAACTGCAAGAGCAATCGTGCCACAAGTTGTTGAACAGGATTACAGTCTGTTTATAGCAAAGTATGCCTGTAGCACTGCATCTGTGTACACCCAGTGTAACGAGAGCCCTGTCTCCGCAGTCTGATGCGTGATGTGTGAAGGGTCCGGGCTGTGAGGATTATGGCAGTGATGACTTTTCCCAGGAGAAGCTGGGACCCTGTTTACTAGAAGGTTTTAAAATTTCTGTACTTTTAGGTGACAGGAGACATGTGGCCTGGTCAAAACACAGAGAGCTGCACTCTAAAAGATCTTTAAACATAGTAAACATACCTTGTGTGCCACAGATTGCTCCCAAACACGAGGGGACAAGTAATACCTCTAAAACACTTAAGTTGGCTTTATTAAACGTTAGATCTTTAGCTGGGAAAACATTTTTAATTAATGATTTAATCACTGAGCACAGCCTTGATTTTATGTTTTTAACTGAAACTTGGTTGGACCAAAGTAACAGTGGAGCTGTTCTCATCGAGACGACCCCTCCTAACTACAGTTTTATCAGTGAGGTCAGGGCGAGCAGGAGAGGAGGAGGGGTTGCTGTCTTATTTAATGAATCATTTCAATGTAAGCAGCTATCTCCTGGAAGTTTTCAGTCTTTTGAATATGTGGCTTTACAGCTGAAGGCCCCATCCAAAGTTGTGTTTCTTAATGTTTACAGGCCTCCCAAATACTGCACAGACTTTTTTAATGACCTCAGTGAACTGCTGTCTGTGATCTGTGTTGATTTTGACTGTGTAATTATTGTTGGGGATTTTAACATCCATGTGGACAACCCTCAGGACAAAGGGACTAAAGACCTGAGTAACACTCTGGGCAACTTTGGGCTGACTCAGCATGTAACAGAGGCCACACATAATAGAGGACACACTCTTGACCTACTGATCTCCAAAGGCCTGAGCATTTCAAAGGTTACTGTGTCTGATGTGGGCCTGTCTGATCATTACTGTGTTTTCTTTGAAAGTAAAATCTCAGCCCACACAAATATATCAACAACAGTGATCACAAAACGGTGTATAACTGAACACAGTAGTGCAATTTTTAACCAGGTCTTCCCATTAACACCTGACCTGCCCAGAGGGTCAGTCAATGAGCTCGTCAATAGCTTCAATGCTAACATGTTAAATGTAATGGACACTATTGCTCCCATTAAGGTGAAGGTTATCTCTGGAAGGAAAAAGTCTCCATGGAGAAACTCCACACTGGTGAAAAAAGAAAAAAGAGAGTGTAGGAAAGCTGAGCGCAGATGGAGAAAAACAAACCTCCAGGTTCATTATGACATTTATAAAGAGAAACTTCACAATTATAATTTACAACTGAGGAATGCAAGGAGGTCCTACTTCTCTGACATCATCACTAAAAACAGCCATAATGCTCGGGTCTTATTTTCTACAGTTGACAGGCTAACAAACCCCCCTGTGTCAGTGGCAGCTGAACTTCATTCGACCATGGCCTGCAATGACTTTGCCAAATTCTTCACTGAAGAAATCCAAAAAATTAGACAAGCAATTGGTACATCAACAGCAGATCCAGGATATGTACTGTGTCCACCAAAAAACTGTTTAAACACCATGAAACAGTTTCAACCTATTAACAGCAAAGACCTGGAGGACATCTTAGGTAAACTGAACTCCTCCTCCTGCTGTTTAGATGTCCTGCCAACAAGTTTTTTCAAAAAGGTCTCAAAGACTTTAGAGTCAGACCTGTTACAGATCGTCAACTTTTCTTTATTATCAGGTGTGTTTCCAGAATCACTAAAAACTGCTGTAATCAAACCTATACTGAAAAAGGACAATCTTGACAAGACACAAATGAACAACTACAGGCCGATCTCAAATCTCCCGTTTTTAAGTAAGATCATTGAAAAAGCAGTTTCTCAACAGCTCAGTTACTTCTTAAAACAGAATAATTGCTACGATGCCTTCCAGTCAGGTTTTAGACAGAACCACAGCACTGAAACCGCTCTGACCAAAGTGTTTAATGACATATGTCTGAATACAGACAGTGGAAAAATGTCAGTCCTAGTTTTACTGGATCTCAGTGCAGCATTTGATACAGTTGACCACAACATATTACTCAAACGACTGGAGAACTGGACAGGTCTTTCAGGAACTGTACTAAACTGGATCAAAACATACGTAGAAAACAGGAAATACTTTGTATCAATAGGTAACTTCACATCTGAGCAGACAAGTATCACATGTGGAGTTCCCCAAGGTTCCATCTTGGGACCCCTTCTGTTTAACATCTACATGCTCCCACTGGCACAGATTATAAACAACAACAAAATAAACTATCACAGCTATGCAGATGACACACAAATATATATCACAATGTCACCAGGAGACCGAGGCCCTGTACAGGCTCTTGGTAAATGCATTGAGGAAATCAATGACTGGTTGTGCCACAATTTTCTCCAGCTAAACAAAAACAAAACTGAGGTAATAGTCTTTGGCGCCAAAGAAAAACGATTACAGGTCACCAGAGAACTTCAATCTATACATCTAAAAACCACAAACCAGGCGAGAAATTTGGGTGTAGTGATGGATGCAGACCTAAACTTAGAAAAACACATTAAGACAATAACAAAGTCAGCTTACTATCACCTCAAGAATATATCAAGGATAAAAGATCTGATGTCTCAACAGGACCTGGAAAAACTAGTCCATGCATTCATCTTTAGTAGGCTTGATTACTGTAACAGCATCTTTACAGGTCTACCTAAAAAATCAGTCAGACAACTACAGCTCATTCAGAACTCTGCTGCTCGAGTCCTCACTAAGACCAAAAAAGTGGACCACATCAGTCCAGCTCTGAGGTCCTTACACTGGCTGCCTGTCCGTCAGAGGATAGACTTTAAAGTTCTGATGCTGGCCTATAAAGCTCTGAATGGTTTAGGACCAAAATACATCAATGACCTCCTGACCCAGTATGAACCATCCAGATCCCTCAGGTCATCTGGATCCGGTCTTTTATCAGTTCCCAGAGTCAGAACCAGACACGGAGAAGCTGCATTCAGCTTTTATGCTCCTTATATCTGGAACAAACTCCCAGAAAGCCTCAGATCAGCTGAAACACTCAGTTTATTTAAATCCAGGTTGAAGACTCACCTGTTCTCAGCTGCATTTGAATAAAGCACCAAATCCACACTTTAAGCTTAAATTTCAAAACTTACATTTAACTACTGATTTTATCTACTGTTCTGATTTTATCTGTTTTGATTTTATATACTGTTTTGTTTGTTTGTTTGTTTGTTAATTAGTTAGTTTATTTGCTTGTTTTAATCAATTTTAAATCATGCTCTTTATTTGTTCTTGTTTCTAATGTCTCTGTAAAGCACTTTGAATCACCTTGTTGTTGAATTGTGCTATACAAATAAACTTGCCTTGCCTTGCCTTTACATCTGCTTTGCTTTATAGCTGATGTACTGTATCGTTTGTGTTGTTGTGTTTGCACATCTCTGTTGCTTGTGGGGCTCGCACACAAGAATTTCACTCGCATGTGCTGTGCCAGTGTGCCTGCACATGTGATGTGACAATAAAAAGTGATTTGATTTGATTTGATTTGAAAACCCTTAGGAATAACCAGTGTCTGATTGAGCTGCCTGGCTGCAGACACGTAGAGACAGCGCGAGAGGAAAAGCAAAGCTGGATGAAGCACTTTGATTCTGCAACAACATACTTGGTAAACCTAAGCAGCATTCCCACCCCCACCTCCTTGAGGTTGTGCCCTCACTTTTAGGGTGGAAACTTAGTAAAACCTGAGGCCATGCTATCGAAGGGGATCCTGAAAGTACCCCAAATCAAGATTGCCTCCTCCCACTGGCCATGTCTCAGTGGGTCATACAATAATCCCAGCGACAGTATGAAGTTTTGACCCATTTGTTGGGATGGTGAGAGTATTATCTGTCTTTGGACATTTTGCCTGGGAGATACAAAAAGAGTGGGGAAACAGGATGAAAGGCTTATTCTCTAATAATGTGCCACTGTGCGATGTGTTCACTGCAACAGATATACATGTGGTAAATGCAGACTACAGACACCTTGGCAGTGCCAGGATTGCTGATTGAAGTGATTGCAGAGAAGCAGTCTCCTCATCTGCAGTGTGAACAAATTCAAATTGTGAGCAATGGGAAGGTCAAACAAAATCACAAATGCATGCATAGATACTAATTATAATTCCAGTATCTCCTCCTTTGAATGTTGAAATGTACTCACTCACTCACTTTTTATTATTATTTGTAAAAATGTGTACAAATGGTTGGTTTTTTGTTCTGTTTTTATCAATAAATCTCAGCAACAAAGGACATACACCCACGTGTGTTGATTTCTCCCTAAGACGGCAAACTGAAACACTCCAAGTTGGTGACTTTTGGAGATTTATTTCCCTGGATGATTGAGAATGCATCAAGATGAAACACAAAAGGGAAGTTCACAGCTTTTAGCAGCTCCCCCACCCCCTCAATCACTCACCCCCACTCCCCTCCCTCCAGAATTCCTAGGTAACAGCCTAATTAACATATGAATGACTAGCCAATTTAGCTTCCACTTCGCTGAAGCCAAAAGCCTACCAGTCATTTGACAACTCTCTGGGTCTAATAGGTAGAAAGGTAAAAGCCTGGGGCTGCTGGTGCAGAAGAACATTTTTTTTTACTGTACAACATCAATTTAGAGTAAACTTGTTTTGTTTTGGATAAATAAATATTGAAATATATTTTGAATTAATTAAATGTCAGAATAAAGAGAGACAGAGCTGTCTATTTTTTATCACTTTCATCATATTTAGGAGTACATATACACTAAGTTTATTGTTAATTAATAAGAAAACTGCAGACGATTCCATTCTGAGCTGAAGAAGCTTCTGATAGGTTAGTAGAGTCCATGTGAGTAAACAGGTGGCACAGCTGTGGATGCATATAAGGCAAAACACAGAGCCTGTTTCTGTGACATGGGAAAATCAAGAGATGTCAACCAAAACACCAGGAAAAGGATTGTGGAGCTCCATAAGTGTGGCTCAATTTTGAATACAATTTGGTGCCATTTGCAATTAAGAAATACAGATAGTTTCTGTCTTTACTCTTAAAGTTAACAAATGTGTTTTTTTATATTCATCAATCTAAAGAAATTTAGTCTGATTTGATGTTACAATTAAAAAGTGTATCTGTTTTTATCTGAAGAGTACATAAATATCTGGTTCTTATCAGACTGAACTTATCAGTCTTTGCTCGATCACAGCGGGTGGTCATCCCCTTGTCATCAAAGCGTAGGTGTTGCATCATATCTTGGAAGCGGCTTCGTGCCATAGTTCCAATTATCTGTGTGTTTCCCAGGTTTGCTGACCAGCAGTCATTTACAGATGGAACCCTGTAAACCCCCCGCAAGATGACAATTGCAATAAATGCCATTAGTTCAGGGAGGTCCATGAACCAATGAACATGCTCCGTTTGTTGTGCATGTTGAATAGTCCATTCTTGATGATTGAGAATGCTTCAAGATGAAACACAAAAGGAAGTTCACAGCTTTTAGCAGCTCCCTCATTCACACACACCCACTCCCCTCCCTCCAGAATTCCTAGGTAACAACCTAATATACATATGAATGACTAGCCAATTTAGCTTCCACTTGGCTGAAGCTAAAGCTTAGCTAAAAGCCTACCAGTCATTTGACTGCTCTCCGGCTTTTAAAGGTAGAACGGTAGAAGCCTGGGAGTCCTAGTGTGTTAATCACATGTTAGAATTGTATATACAGGTGCTTCCAGATGCCTATAGCACCTGCTGCTTATTGCATTTGTGTATAATACGTAATAAACATTAAGACTAAACAGTGTCTTTATTTTATCAGACGTCTTTATTTGCGCTGGAAGACAATAAAATTGTCAATGGAAAATTGTATTTAGTAGTCAGTATAATCTTTTAGTGATATAAGTTTGCTTATGGTAGGATGCTGTTTGTAGTTATTTGGTAGTGACAGGATGTGTGATTTTTAGCAGGCTTGGTTCACCCCCACATCCTGGGAGCGTGGGAGAGGTCGTACCTTGTTTTATTGTTTTAACGTAGCTATGTCTGTTTTAGTCTAAGTGCTTTAACTGCTGGACTTCCTCACCGTGCCATCTAGGGTGGGGGAGACTACCCTCTTTATGACCAAGGATGTACCTTTTGTGCTTTCATGTTATATGACCCTTTGATCAACACACACACCACACACACACACATACGCTCAATGGAGTATAAATAAAGACCGGGGCAGTTCTCTCACTGGGGTCTCAGTCTGGAGGCTGCCCTTGCTAGCAAGAAGTTCTGTGTGTTTCTCTTCTCTGAGTCTTTACTGAAGAAGTGTTTTAGAATATTTTCCCTAACAAAAATACAGATGCATCTGGAGATTATCATATGAAGTCCTATTCTAACGGCTGATTTCCCTCCCCCAGGCTTGTACCTGTGGCTTCCTGTCCTGGGGTTGGCTGTTCTCCTGCCCTGCAGCCCATCCTTTTGTTCATACTCCAAGACTATTTTTCTATATGTATTCTTACTAGTGATGGGACGTTCTGTATCGAGGCTTCGGAGCGTGTGTCGAGTAATGGAGGGGGCGTTTCCGCGAAGCGCGTATCGAGGCTTGCTTCATTTATGGGAGGAGCTGAAAATGATGACGTCCGAAGCCTCGCTGCCCGGCTGTACCACGTGACTGGTTCATGAAGTGGTTCGAACTTTGCCGCGAGATATGACAGCGATATAAACCCCTCAGACTTCATTCAAAAATGTGGGTGTTTGATGGAGAGTTGCGGTTAGTGTGAGTTTGGAGACCGTTTGGAGGTTTATGAGAGTGAGGAGAGAAAGTCTGGAGAGAATGGAGCCAGCTAAGAGGAGGATGTCCTCCCCTGTAAGGGAACATTTTGATCTTATTCCTCCCAACAAGGTATGTAAATTTCTACAGAAGATGTATTTTCATGATACTGATGGTGCAATACAATTTATGTTAAGCTGTCTTTACTTTTGTACAAGGTGAAGTGTTTGCTATGTGCCAGGGAGCTGGGATATAACAACAACACCTCATCCATGCTTAGGCACTACAGAGCTTTGCATGAGAATAAGGGGAACACCGATTGTGGAGCAAGACCAGGTGAGCCATCAAATGCAATGATAATATAGGATGCAGTAATGTTACTAAATGATATAACAATATTATACAACTGTAATAAGTTACGTGTGTGATATTTATATTTGTGCTTTGTCTTTATTGTCTTTCCTCAGGAGAACAATCTCAAATAGATGAAGACCTGGTCAGCATGGTGATTGAGGACTCCCAGCCATTTAGCATTGTGGAGGACAAAGGATTCAAAAGACTTGTTAAATCATTAAATCCTAGCTACGTTCTCCCCAATAAAGGTTATAAAAGCAGTGAAAATTTAGTTTTTACAGAATAAAATGTGAACAGGCAGGACTGAGGCTCAAAGCCTCAGTGTGTAGCTGTCCATACCTCAACGTTACAAAAGCACAACTACTGTCCACACCCCAACCACACCTCACCTCACAGTAAATGATCATTTCCATTTCAAGCATTTCCAAATAATCATTTCCCATACTGCCACTATAAATATACACAGTATACTGCCATCACTACAATATACATGTTTTACACACTCCTTTTGTTGTTGACATTTACAGGCTGTGTGCAAAATGCCACACTCTTCAAATTCATGCCAGCTATTATTTTTACGTCCAGTAGGTGTCCTGCTAGAGCAAATGAAGCTTCATGAAGCTTCGCGTTGGGGTGAACCAATTGGATGAAAAGCTTCAGTGCTTCATGGGGCTTCATCTGCCCATCACTAATTCTTACCCCCTAGCAGCCGCCATTTCATAATGTTGCAAGCAATCACAAACTCTACAGTCTGTCTAACTCCAGTGTATCCCAAGCAATCTATTATTCTGAACAGAGCTAAACTCAACATAAACTGAATCCGCATTAAAGTTAGCTCGGTGCTTACCTTTAGATGAGCCCACAAACCGAGAGAAACTCCGTGATGAAGCTGGAAGTCTCTCCAAACAGGAAACAGATGAGGGAGCAGAGACCCACGTGGTTCCCGTTGATTACAGCTACAATCCAGGAGACAAGGGTGTGCAGATCGATGCAGACATCGATCCAAACGTTGGTAGTGGTATATGTTCCTGTAAGTAGTGATGTGTCCTGTGTGTCGAAGCTTCGAATCGCGCGTCGGGTAATCGCGGGGGCGTTTTTCTGAAGCGCGTATCGAGGCTTGCGTTGATTACGTATGCAGTGACGTTCGAGGCCTCGCGGGCAGTCCGTACCACGTGACTGATTCGGGAACTGGTTCACCGGTTCGCGCCAGATTCGAAATAAAATGGGCAGCAAAACACAGCTGATTCCCCCATGAGCACTGTTATAAAGTCACAAGCACATTCACATCACAACTCCCTCCCTTTTTGTTTCCATGTACATTCCTGTGTTAAGCTGCCAATTTATTATACACAAACATTAATTAAATTAATATAATATAAAATTAGTATAATATTAAATATAACTAATATTTAGAGTTCAGTTATTGGTGTCATGAACAATAGTAATTCCTTTATTCATTCAACTTGAAGTGCCACACACTAGTTTGTGTCATTATTGAGATGTACATAAGCATGATTACGCAGTTACACAATCATCCCAAAAACTGTGTACTGATAGTTTCCACTTTCTCTTTTGTATCAGACATACTGAGACAATATTCGGGATAAATAACCATGAAAAACAATTTATTTATTCAGTTTAACGGTTTACACATCATTATAATCATTGAGCCCGTTTCACTTGAATTGTCCACTTGATGGCGCAGTAGAGCAAATGAATCATCACAATGCTTCGAACCATGAGTCGACCAGTTGGATGGGAAGCTTCAGTTCATCATGAGGCTTCATCTCACCATCACTACCTGTAAGTTGTCAAAGGAGCTTGCAAAGAAAAGCGTCTGGTAGTGATGGCCCGCTTGAAGCTGACGCTCCGGAGCGTGTGTCGAAAAAAACAACACACTGGTTCAGAAGCACTGTGTCGAGGCTTGCTTCGTTTGGCAAAAGTCACGTGACCAGTGACGTCCGAAGCTTCATTACGCACGTAACTGCTTCGGTACCTGATTCAAACGGATATAAGGAAGTGAATCATCCACGGGATTCGTGGAGTGTGTTGATGGTGACAGAGAGCGAAGAGGTGATCATTCCACTGACAGATATGGAGCCAGCGAGGAAGAGAGGACGTTCTGGCGTGTGGGGATATTTTGAGTTGATTTTGCTCAATTCATTTTATCTGCCGAAGTGAAAAACTTGAAATGTCCAAAATCATGTTTTCATAATGTAAATATCATTACAGCATATGACTTTAGGAACACTTCCATGTGCATTAAAGCTGATGAAGACTACAAAAATGTATTTGACACTATACGTACATTACATTGCTACACAGTTTAGAAAATCATTTTGTTTATTGTTTTTAGGTGATAGTCTGCAGGACCCAGGAATACCTGCATATCTACCAGCTTGCAGTGTGGTTCCTGCACTCCACAGCCTCTTCTGTTCCATGCAAGTGGATTTTCTCCAGGGCAGGAGAAACTATTTCTAAGAAAAGAAACAGACTCAGCCAGCACACAGTAACACTAATCCTCTTTTTAACTGTAAATAACAAAAGGGCTACCTGACATAGATCATGTTTTTACTTTGCAAGTTCTTGATTAGAGGTGGGTTTTGATTATCGCCTTTCTGATTAAAATCCATGCTAAATTGAATAAAGTGATATTGATTCATTACAATCCTGTGTCGATTTGTAAATTAATGTTATTATGCCTGAAACGCCAGCATCTCAGGTTAAACCTCACAACATGTCGTCAAACACCAAACAGCTAAAACAGTAACTGGGAGCAGGTTTACGGATTCTGCATACAAGCGTGAACACAGAGCGCGGACCCGACGCGTCAGAGTCAGATTTTGATGTGTCGTCGGGTCCGCGCTGTTTGCCTCTTTTTTCTTCGCTGGCTTCTGCAGCTGCAGGTTTCATAACTCTCTGTTTACATCTCTAATTAAGGCTCACATGTGTCAGCTTTCTTTTAATAGATACGAAATTATGGATATATACTGTTAAATGATCAGACTTGTAATATTTCTGACTGAGGCAAAACTTTCCAGATTCCAATCAAATTGAATCGGATTCTGTATCGAATCAAAATGATTCTACAAATCAGTAACGATGCAGCCGTACTCAGCCCCCTAAGCATTTTCCCTTTCCAGTTCACAATCAGTCCCACCCCTAGGTCAAAAATATGTATAGGACAATTGGCCTAATCTAATATTTTGTATGAACCTGTCCAGCTGTCCAGTGATTAAATGACAAGTAGATGGAGGCAGGACTCCACAGCAGGGGCATACTCCATAATGTGCTGTGCGTTATCATATGTATATTGTATATATTGCTCACTTATTGTATTTACCAACATCAAGGAGTTATGAGCAAAGAAAGGCCACACCATAGTGCATGTTTAAATAGGGAAAGTTTATTGATCAAAATGTATTACGCAAATACGCATTACATTTTTTCAGCCCCCCAATCGAGAAAACAAAACCAATTACATGTTCAAAGCAACGGAATGGTGGCCCAATATCAGAGAGAACTCCACTCTTGAGTGAGCAGTGATAATTGAGCAGTCCGTTTTATTTTGCAGATTCAAGCTGCTCTTCTAAATTTTCACCACCAGATGTCACCGGAGAGGACTGTGTTGAAAAGCTTCGAGTAATGAACCGTTTTTCAATACAAGCTTCAGTGCTTCGGAAAGCTTCATTTGGCCATCACTAGCGTCTGGACTTCTTTAAGTTACTTGAAGACGTTTCACCTCTCATCCGAGAAGCTTCTTCAGTTCTAAGGTCAAATGGTGGAGAGTCCCACTACTTTACTCCCGTTTCATAAAAAAGCAGCTCTCTCTGCTCGACTCCTCTCCTGCACAGACACTTTGCTCCGCCCCCTTTTCCGGCTCTGCTGTGATTTGTTGCTGCGAGGTCACGTGACTCAGGGTCACAAGGTAACCACGTGGGGTGTTATTTCAAAAGTAGCGCCTATCTCATTTTCCTAAATTCTTTTCCTTGGCCTCGATGAAAATCGTGGGAAGGAGATTTGCTAAGGACTCAGGGAAAGAGAGGAGCGATGTGACACCGGATGTCCGCCCGTTGAAACTACATTGTGCAGAAGATGGACTACAAAACAAACTCTTACTTCGTCACAATGTGTTCTAACCCTGTTGTTTTATGGAGGTCATATAAACGAGAACAGCCTGTTAAAAATATCCTTTCATTACAAAGTTTGAATTTTAAAGAAGAAGGAACCTTTAGGGTCAGATTTACTAACATCTGCAGCAGGGGCGGAGCGTGGGGGTGGCTTACTGGGCTTAAGCCCGGGTTGTTTTGTCAGAAGCCCGGGGTATTTTGGAGTGCAATTTTTTCATAGTTAGATGCCTGGCTGACAACTGTATAAAACAAAAAGTACACACAATATTCGAAGCACATAGTGCACACTGTGGGAATTTACGACTGTGCGTGAATCCCCCCCTGATATTGGTATGATCCAAGCTCAGGCACTAAGCGACTGAGCGAGGGGGCGGGGCAGCTGCTGCCCGTCAGTGCGCTGTTGGAGAGACGGAGCCAGCCATACTAAGGAGAGCTTAAGTTTGACCAGGTACCAACGCAAATCATTCGTACCGTACAAATAATGTAAATATGACGGTGCATCACGAAAGATTGATATCAAACTGATCACTTGACCAATATTACGTTACTTGCTCTTCAAGTGAATCAACAAATGGCGAAATGAAAAGCCGAACAAATGCTATTTTTTTTAGAGATTCTTAGCTTACGTGTGTTTATTTCATATTTTCAGTTCTTACCCTCCCCGACTAAATCGGTTTCAGTTATGTACTGAAATATAAGAATGGACATTAGAGGGTTCTTTCAAAGAAAAAACTCAGGTAAATGTTATTTTATATATTATGCTTTGTATGTTGTTCAGTATATTTGTATGCAAAACAAGAGGAATTTCAGTACACAGCAGGATATTCACATTTGTAACCAGATATTTACACTTTAGGGAGAAAACATAAAACATTTTTACTGCACAACATCAATTTAGAGTAAACTTTTGTTTTAGATAAATATTGAAATATCTTTTGAATTAGTTAAATGTCACAATAAAGAGAGACAGAGCTTTCTGTTTTTTATCACTTTCATCAAATTTAGGAGTACATGTACACTAAGTTTATTGTTAATTAATAAGAAAACTCCAGACGATTCCATTCTGAGCTGAAGAAGCTTCTGATAGGTTAGTAGAGTCCATGTGAGTAAACAGGTGGCACAGCTGTGGATGCATATAAGGCAAAACACAGAGCCTGTTTCTGTGACATGGGAAAATCAAGAGATGTCAACCAAAACACCAGGAAAAGAACTATGGAGCTCCATAACTGTGGCTCAATTTTGAATACAATTTGGTGCCATTTGCAATTAAGAAATACAGACGATTTCTCTCTTTACTCTTAAAGTTAACAAATATGTTTTTTATATTTATCAATCTAAAAAAAATAAACATTTGGTCTGATTTGATGTTACAATTAAAAAGTGTTTGTGTTTTTATCTGAAGAGTTTGTAAATATCTGTATATTTGATGATTGTCAGCACAAAGAGAGAGAGAGGAACAGAGAGGGAGATGGAGAATGAGGACAGAACAGAGATGAACAAGAGCAGGTGAGACACACATGTTAGTCAAATGGTTGTTTACCAAAAGTATCACCGTATCACAGGTCCTCATGTATCTCATACCTAGTGTTTCTTTTTAGGTTTGTTATTTTTCAAATTCTATATTTATTAAGTTATGCAGGCTTGTTTGCACAACAAGGCTAAATAATTATATAAACTTTTCTCAATCTAAATATTGTACTTTGGTAAAATTAAAAAATAAATGTAGTGCAGGTCTATGATGATTTTTAGTGCTACTATCATCTAGTTCTGATTCTGGTTCTGTCTTGGTTAAGTCCCAAGTAGTCCTGATTTTGAACTGTTGTAGTCCTGTTTTAATTCTGGATCAGTTCTTGGTCTGGTTGAATTGGGGTTTAGTCCTCGTGTCTTGATACAGCCCTGATTTTGTTCTGCCTTGCTGCTTAATTAAAAAACTAGTTTAAGGTGTTCTGCACATGTGATATATATTTTTCCCTATATGAAGTCATTCTTTTTTGAACAAAACTCAAAACAGAGCCAATTAATCTTTCAGTCATTTCTACCCCCCCCCCCCCCCCCCCCCCCAGGGAAAAAAAAAATCCCACATGCATACTATCCTTTTGGGCTAAGCCCCGGGTGTTTCAAATGTCTGGCTCCGCCTCTGATCTGCAGCAGCTCAAAGACATCTTTTGATGTTAAAAAGCTGCTGGATTTACTGAAGAGACTCAGTGTCAGTTTGTGACTGAAGTTATGACATATGTGTTTGTAAGAGTTTCATTTTCAGGAGAAGACGATTTAAATGAGTGACACAAATGTAAATTACAAAGTCTGTGGTGCACAATTTACTACAAATTGCAAAAAATCTACCACAGAATCCTGTCTTGTTCCTGCTGTGGTTGTGATAGTGAGGACAGTTTATTGTTTTAGGGGGAGATGTTATCAAAACAAGTCTCTGATCCGCTCAAAGTTGTTATTTCAGTTCCAAAAGTTTGGCTCTGGCCTAAAACTCTCCAGTCAGATCTTATACTGATTATTTTGAGGTGAGCCCCACTTATTTTTCCTTAATAATACAGTTTATGTGAAACCAAGCAGAAATTAATTACACTTCTTAATTTTTTATAGTGCACACAGCTAACTCTTTCTGCTGAATATGTAAAAAATAAAAGTGTTACTGTGTTACATGCCTGAATGTTGCTCATGGTCTGATGGGAAATAATGTTTTCTGTTCTTTAGCACATCGAACAGTCAACTGTTCACAGAGTTTAGGTTTAAAGGATGAAACAGTTTGCACTGATGCATCTCTCCTCTCCTATCTGAAGAGTATGTAAATATCTGGTTTCAACTGTATATTTGATGATGTTGGTGTTTGGCTTGATTGTCAGAACAAAGAGGGAGAGAGAGGAACAGCGAGAGAGAGAGAGAAACAGAGAGGGAGAGAGATGAACAAGAGCAGGTGAGACACACATGGTAGTCACATGGTTGTTTACCAAAAGTATCACCGTATCATAGGTACTCATGTATCTCATACCTAGTGTTTCTTTTTAGGTTTGTTATTTTTCAAATTCTATATTTATTACGTTCTGCACAACAAGGCTAAATAATTATATAAACTTTTCTCAATCTAAATAGTGGACTTTGGTAGAATTAAAAAAAAGGTGCAGTGCAGGTCTATGATGATTTTTAGTGCTACTATCATCTAGTTCTGATTCTGGTTCTGTCTTGGTTAAATCCTAAGTAGTCCTGATTTTAAACTGTTGCAGTCCAGTTTTAATTCCAGATCAGGGCCCTGTGCTTCGTACGTCGCTCACTACATCCAAGATCAAATGAAACATCCAAGGCCAAACCATCGCGCTAACCGTGAGCGCGCTAATCCGGTTCCCCGAACACACCTGCTGTTGACGATTAGTACAGCTGGATGAAGTAATGTGCGATCACTGGGTGCCGTAAAAGGGGATACGCATCGATAGCAGAAACAGTGATCGGCAACCCGCTGATTGGTCGGCGAAAATGTCGAAGGGGCGCGCTCGGTATTTTCCGGCAGCAGAGCAAGAACTCTTGAGTGAGGGATTTCAGGAGTTTCAGAGTTTAATTAAAACGCAAGAGAACACTGCAAAGGCTGCAAAAGCAAGGAGAGAGGGCTGGCAGAAAGTTGCTGACTAATCAAACTCGTAGGTAATGTAATAATAATAATAATAATGGATTGGGTTTATATAGCGCTTTCCAAGGCACCCAAAGCGCATGACAATGCCACTATTCAGTCACTCTCACATTCACACACTGGTGGAAGCAGCTACAGGTGTAGCCACAGCTGCCCTGGGGCAGACTGACAGAAGCGAGGCTGCCATATCGCGCCATCGGCCCCTCTGGCCAACACCAGTAGGCGGTAGGGTAGATTTATCATATCACACTATATTATCCAATATTATATTACATTATATTATATTATAATATGTTATATTATATCCCCTTTCACATTAGAGCCACGACAGGACCCACTAGAACATGGGAACAAGTAAAAGTGAAATATAAGAATATCCTACGGAATGGTAATATTTATCACTTATATTGCTTTTCGTCTCTTGGAAAGAGACCCTGAAATAATCTGTTTGTTTGTTCATAACAGCAACCAAGAAAAGGGCAGAGCAAATAAAGACAGGTGGTGGTCCTGCACCCCCTCGTCAACAAGTTGGTTAAGTAAATAATACCCTCACGGGAATATCGATATCTCTCAATGAGCACACTGTCGCGCTGAGCTAAAGGATCCTGTCTGTCCCGCAATATATGCTGAATTCTGAGGACTCTCCTTATCAATCTTGCACCTTCCGCAATGGGTGGCTCGCGTATACGGACAGGACATGGCTGCGACAGGCTTCCCAAATCCACCTTCGCTTTTATAGCCGTGGTCTCTCATCTTGATTACACGAAGTAATTTGCAATTACTACTCTGAAATATGAATTACATCTGTAATAATCACATACATGTAATAGAATGTTAATAGTACATTTCCCTTTTTTAGGAAATGACCTGTATGTATCTGTGTGACATCAATAAATGGATCAGGTGCTGCATTATCTTTAGTTACAGTGATGTTATTTATTTATGGTGAAACAGTGGAAAAATATATCGCTGTTGCTTTCGTATAAATGACGCGGGCATACCTGCGTGGCCGCGATCTAATCCTGTTTACATAAAGTAAACTCACTTAGCGCGGTACGAAGAACAGGCCCCCAGTTCTGGGTCTGGTTGAATTGGGGTTTAGTCCTCGTGTCTTGATACAGCCCCAACTTTGACCCGAGCAGCACCAATTAGTGGCTGAACGACAGAGTTGTCTATGAAGACTATGAGTGTCTTCATAGTTTTATTTTTGATTTGGCTCTTAACAAGACTCCTGCCTCTCTTTACTTCTATTGGTCCAAAATAATCAACACCAACATAAGTAAATGGTGGAAGATCAGCTGAGATTCTGTTAATAGGAAGATCAGACATTTTCTGCTCACCTGGCTTTTGCCGTCGTCTTTGACACACTATACAATCTTTGATTATTTTTCTAGCTGCTGAATTAGCATGAGGGATCCAGTATTGACGGCGAAGGGTTGAAAGCATGTGATTTCTTCCTCTGTGACCAATCTTTTCGTGGATATACTGAAGAATAAGCTTTGAAACATTGCTTTCTTTTGGCAAAATTGCAGGATGTTTTGTTTCCTCAGGTAAATCCGCTTTGCTCAGTCTTCCACCCACTCTCAAGACACCATTAGCAACTACAGGATCAAGCTTATACAGATGACTTGACTTACTTACAGTGCCAGAGTTTAGGGCAGTCATTTCATCAGCAAAATGTTTTCTCTGCACAAAGCTCACTATAGCTTCCTCAGCCTTGGACAAATCCTCAGTTTTGAGCAGAGTGTTCCATTTATCCTCTTGCTTAACACATATTTGACTTCCACAGTGCGTGCCCAGCAACTTCTGTCTTTTCCTTGTTTGCAGTTTAAGTTTTTCTTTTACTTTCAGGATCCATGCCACACACCTTTTTAATTTTGTCCAGCTGGAGAAGTACAACAGCAGCTTAGTAGTGGGACACACATCTTCTTTCAGCACAGCTGCACACATCAGGCCCTCCCCTTTTATTTCTGGGTCAGCTTCCAAATGGACAGATACACAATTCATGCCTACAGGCCAGTGACCAACAGGTTTACTGAGAAATTCTGGACCACTGATCCAGGTGGACGATTTCAGGAAACAGCCAACTGTCATTCCTCTTGTGGCTGCATCGGCTGGATTCAGCTTTGAACTGATGTACCTCCACTGCTCAACTTTTGTCAAAGCATGAATGGTGGAAACTCTATTAGCTACATACGTTTTGAACCGTATGGTTGTGTTTGCAATGTACTGTAGCACAGTTGTGCTGTCAGACCAAAAGACTGACTCACTCAGATTAAGATTAAGTTCAACTGATAGCATTTTGTCTAAGCGCACAGCTAAAACTGCAGCAGCCAGCTCAAGACGTGGGATGGTGACTTGTTTTAACGGCGCCACCCTTGCTTTACCAATAATAAAGGAAACACACACTTCCTGCTTGCCATTAGATAGCCTAAGATATGATACGGCACCATATCCAGTTTCACTGGCATCGCAAAAGTGATGCAGCTGTGCACTTTCTATCTCCCCAAATCCTTTGGGTGTGACACATCTACCAATACTAAACTTGTTAAGAAGAACTAAATCCTCAACCCATTTTTGCCAGGTTTGTGCCATTTCTGCTGGTATTGTCTCATCCCAGCCAAACCTCAGTTTACATAGATGTTGCAGAATTTGTTTTGCAGGCAGAATGACTGGAGCTAAGAAACCCAAAGGGTCATAAATGGAGCTGACATTGGACAGAATACCACGTCTTGTAAGTGGTTTGTTCTTGTTCACAATACTGAATGTGAAAACATCACGTTCAATATCCCATTGCACACCGAGAGCTCTTTCTGTGGGTAGCTGATCCCGACTAAGGTCCAGCATCTTTACACCTGTGGCTCTATTTTCCTCCGGGATCTGACAGAGGACAGAGCGATCACTACATACCCACTTATTGAGCTTAAATCCCCCCTTGGCACACACCTCAGTAAGCTGCTGATAAAGTGAGATGGCCTGCTCAACAGACTGAGCAGATTTAAGACAGTCATCTACATAAAAACTATGCCTGATTGTATGTATAACCTCCTCTGGGTACAGATGTTGGTTGTCATCAGCAGTCTTTAGTAGTGCATAGGTGGCACAGCTGGGGGAGGATACTGCACCAAAAATGTGGACCAGCATTCTATGTTCCACCAGCTGTTTTGTGATGTCACCATCGGGCCACCAGAGAAAACGTAAAAAGTTTACGTGTTCCTCAGCTACTCTGACCTGATGAAACATCCCTTTAATGTCTGTCATAAGTGCTATTGGACCCTGCCGAAAGCGAATCAGCACACCTAATAAAGTGCTAGTCAGATCTGGGCCTTGTAATAGCTCTTTGTTCAGTGATGTTCCAGAAAATGTTGAAGCACAATCATACACAACACGCAGTGTTTTCTTGCGGGGGTGGTAGACCCCATGATGAGGTATATACCACACCTTTCCTTCCTCATTCTTCAACTGTTCTTGTGGTATGATTTCTGAATGTCCCTCCATACTAACATTGTGCATGAATTCTTTGTATTCTTCAAAGAATAACTGATCCTTCTGAAACCGTTTTAGCAGATATTGCGCCCTCTGCTGAGCCACCTGCTTGTTGTTTGGCATTCTTACTTCAGGTTTACGAAAGGGTAATTTCAAGTAATAATGGCCATCCTTAAGTACAGCTGACTCTGACATTATGTTCATGAACTGTTTATCTTCTACAGACATTTCTGCACGCTCATTACACTGGTTCTCCACAAAATCTTGATTATACTGCTTAACCAGCATTTCCTCTAAACTACTTATAGAAATGCGGTTTACCTGGACAAAACTAGCATCATGCTCATCCCTTTCACTACCCTGACTGAGTGGCCCATTGACAACCCAACCGAGACGAGTTAGCACAGCATAGGGTCCATTACCCTCACTGTTAATGATTCTCCAAGGTTCCAGCGCTTTGGGAGAATTCACACCAATAAGCAGCCCAATGCCAGCATTTATCGGTGTCAACTCAACCTCCTTTAAGTAAGGCCATTTTCTTAAGTTTTCTTCTTTAGGGATATTTTCTTTAGTGACAGGAATAAACTTTTGAGTGTACACATCAGGCAACCTCAAATACTCATTCTGTTTCAAAGCAGCTACTTCCATACCAAAAAGTTTATAGCTACTCACTGGCCTTTCCTGACCCATAGTCTTTAACATGATTTCCACTTTTTTTCCAGATGCATTTAACTGCATCATCAACGCCTCAGTGCAAAACGTTGCAGAGCTGCCGGGATCAAGAAAGGCGTACGTCTCCACAACCTTCGTCCCATTTTCCAACTTCACTTTTACTGGAACAACTGACAAGGCACATTCATTAGCCCCGGCCCCAGTATAGCGACCAAAGTTCAAAGAAACAAGAGCATTTGAGACTGATGATTCCTTACATTCAGCTTTAGCTGCTTGCCACTGCCGTTCATTTGAGTCTATGTGGAGAACAGTAGGGTGATTTTTGTTACAGGTGTGGCACGTCAAACGATGTGGACAAGCTTTACTCATGTGGCCTCTCTGTAAGCAACCAAAGCATAAACCTTTACTCTTAAGGAATGTCACCTTTTCTTTGTTGGCCTTTAGTTTGAATAAGTCACATACGTCCAAAAAATGAGTTTGGTCACAAAACAAGCACCGAGTTTGATCTAACCCTTTATCTTCATGGCTTATCTGAATCCGTTCCGGTTTGAGTTTGTCATTGATCTGTTCTGAAACTACAGCTACAGAAGTAGCAAAGCTACTGCTTTTAGTTTTAAGCGGTGTCTTTGATGGTTTTGAAGCTATCTTTTCTTTTGTGTTTTGACTCTCTCCAAAAACAGGATCTAATGCAGCTCTTGTTTGCTTTTCAAGAAAATCAAGAAGATCTTTAAACCCTGCTCTGCGATCGCACTTTTCTGTTATATCAACGATTATTAGTCGCCATTTATCACGAAGTCTAAAAGGCAACTTTGAAACAAGAATCCTCATATTGGTTGAATTTTCCAGCTCATCAAGAAACCCAGCTTCATCCATTGTGTTGAAGCAGCTTCTTAGAAAGAATGTGTAAGCACGTAATGCTGAAGCATCATCAGACTTTAAAACTGACCAGTTAAGAGCCTTGTCTATAAATGCAGACGTTATCTTTGCTCTGTTACCAAAGTTCCACTCAAGCTGCCTTTTTGCCTCAACATAAGCTGTCTGTGGACTCATGTGCATACAACTTCTCACTAAAATTCTGGGCTGTCCTGTAGTAAACTGTTCTAAATAATAAAGCCTATCCTGCATATTATCAGTTTTAGTCTCTATTCCTTGTTCAAAAGCCTTAAGAAAGGATCTAAAACGCAAAGGATCACCACCAAAAACAGGAATGTCTATAGCTGGAAGCAGTGACAACCTCTGTTGGTTTACAAGCATCTGAGTAATTTCATTTTGCTTTGTCATAATCTCTATTAGGGCACTGCTGTGAACATCAACCTGTGAAGAGATTGGCTTTGGGCTCTCCCCTTCTGGTTTGACCCCAGCAGGCGCATGTGTCTCTAGGGGCATTGGCAAAGGAGAATGAACTAAAGGGGTTTTCTTTGGTCTTGGAGCCTTTCGAGCTGTAGCAGCAGGTATGAACTCTGTAGATGTTCCAGAAGGCGCTGTAATCCCGCCTTCTGATTCAACCTCAGCCCTGGATGCAAGGCTCTGCCGATCCTGAGCAGAGGTGAGAATTTGCCTTTTTGCATCAGCCTTAATCAACTTAGTTCTTAGAGCCAATGCTTCTTTTCTTGCTTT
Organism: Maylandia zebra; assembly: GCF_041146795.1. Classification (NCBI taxonomy): domain Eukaryota; kingdom Metazoa; phylum Chordata; class Actinopteri; order Cichliformes; family Cichlidae; genus Maylandia; species Maylandia zebra. The sequence goes on along the minus strand of NC_135169.1, from coordinate 2,014,953 downwards.
TAATTGAACTTCTTCCAGTTCGAGTGCATGTTTTTCTTGCAGTGCGTCCACCTCTGCTTTTAAAGCGGCTCTTTCCACTTCAGCTTCCATCAGCGCAATTGAAGCCGCACGTGAGCTTTTACTCCTTAAACTTAAGGCTGCAGTAACATTACTGGGCGCTTTACTAGAGCCCTTGCTGCCAGGTTTAGCAACTCGTTCAGAAATCATGTCGCTCGCTTCTTGCGCTACTTGTGAGACACTATCATGCGGCGCAATGTCACTGTCATGAGATGCTACCTTTGATTCAACATTAGAGGCTGCAACTTCATCCTTTTGTGGATCAGGGTCTGCAGTTAACCAAGTGTCGATTTCATGCAGAAAGTCTTTAAAACTGATCAGCTTAGGTTCATACCAATCGCTGTGATCTGTTTCTTTTTCGTCATCGTTCAGCAATTTTTGAACTGAAGTCTGTGAGTCCATAAACTCTCCCAAATAATCATTAAATGTTCTCATGTGTTCATCTATGGAGGCTTTTGATTCTCCAGCATCAATGAGAGCATTAATGTCATTTCGTTTTCTTGTCAGAACGCCAAGCTTCGCTCTGCGTTTTTTAATTAAATTAAAAAGCTCTCTTTCTTGTTCCTCCATTTTAACCAGAAAATTCGTTTCACAAGGTCCAAAAGATAATTGTTTAATACAAATGTTTCATGTTGCAGCTCAGCATCTCGGTTGATCCAAACAAAGTTTCGCATTTACTCACGAACTTTGCGTCATTTTTTCAGTCCATTCTGCGAAGATCCAATCTTCCAAGTCCAATTCATGCAAGTTTTCCCATCTTCCAAGTTGACATCCAAGCGAGTCAAAATGATTTTTTGACTTAAATGTCGCGGCCTTTTACTTTCCAAACAAAAAAAATCCAAGGAAAGGCCGTGGGTGGCAACGGGAGGTTTGTTTTGGAACGCACTTCTGACTCATTGTTTAAAAATCATATGCCGTTTATTTCAGGAAAAAAAAAATACAAACAGAAATCAGCCAAATAACTTCTTAAAACTTAAACGAAAGTTAACTTAACTTTCTTTAACAATTCAAAAGTGGTCAAAAAATCATTTTTTAACCCTCCCGTCCTCCCATCTGACATTTGGCAAACAAAACAAAAACCTCTTTACCACACCCATCCCGGGTGCTCTTAATCTCTTAATTAATGGGAGGGTCCATAAACTAATAAACCAATCACTTTCCAAAAGCATTCAACAAAAATGGCCACAACACAGATTCTTACGCTGGATGGCATTACCTTGGCCTCCAGTAACATTGTGATGAACCTTGGAGTAACTTTTGACCAGGACATGTCCTTCAACGCACATATTAAACAAATATGTAAGACTGCTTTCTTCCATTTGCGCAACATCTCTAAAATTAGAAATATCCTGTCTCAGAGTGATGCTGAAAAACTAGTTCATGCATTTATTACTTCCAGGCTGGACTACTAGAATTCATTATTATAAGGATGTCCAAAAAACTCACTGAAAAGTCTTCAACTAATCCAAAATGCTGCAGCAAGAGTCCTGACAGGGACTAGAAAGAGAGAGATTTCTTCTGTTTTGGCTTCCCTTCATTGCCTTCCTGTTAAATCCAGAATTGAATTCAAAATCCTGCTCCTCACATACAAGGTCTTAAATAATCAGGCCCCATCTTATCTTAATGACCTTGTAGTACCATATCACCCTATTAGAGCACTTCGCTCTCGCTCTGCAGAACTACTTGTTTTTCCTAGAGTATTTAAAAGTAGAATGGTAAATGGCAAATGGCCTGTATTTATATAGCGCTTTACTAGTCCCTAAGGACCCCAAAGCACTTTACATATCCAGTCATCCACCCATTCACACACACATTCACACACTGGTGGGAGGCAGAGCCTTCAGTGTTCAGGCCTCTCTTCTGTGGAACCAGCTTCCAGTTTGGATTTGGGAGACAGACACTATCTCTACTTTTAAGATTAGGCTTAAAACTTTCCTTTTTGCTAAAGCATATAGTTAGGGCTGGACCAGGTGACCCTGAATCCTCCCTTAGTTATGCTTCAATAGATGTAGGCTGCCGGGGATTCCCATGATGATGAGTTTTTCCTTTCCAGTCACCTTTCTCACTCACTATGTGTTAATAGACCTCTCTGCATTGAATCATATCTGTTAACCTCTGTCTCTCTTCCACAGCATGTCTTTTATCCTGCCTTCCTTCTCTCACCCCAACCGGTCGCAGCAGATGGCCCCGCCCCTCCCTGAGCCTGGTTCTGCCGGAGGTTTCTTCCTGTCAAAAAGGAGTTTTTCCTTCCCACTGTCGCCAAAGTGCTTGCTCATAGGGGGTCATATGATTGTTGGGTTTTTCTCTGTATCTATGAAGCGCCCACGTCTCTCAGATCAGCTGATCAGCTGTTCCTGAATGTACCCAGGACTGAGCATAAACTTAGAGGAGATCGTGCTTTTTCTGCAGCAGCTCCATTTATTCATTCAGTCATTTATTCTATGTATTTTGCCAGAAACGCCAGGCGCTCACAAAACTATTACAATGACCACCAAACAAACAATAAATGAGAGCAGGTGAACAGATTCCACACAAAGACATGAACACAAAGCACGGACCCGATGCATCAGTGACATGTCGTGTTTCTCACCCGACGACATGAACGCGGACACGCCGTCGGAGCAGAAAGTCAACATCTCACCGATTCTGAGCTGCAGCTTTTGTTCCTCTCCGGCCTAAAGAAAGCTATATTTTTTCTGCTTAATACTTTTTTTTTAAATTATGCCAAATTGAAAAATGATTAGCTTGCTGTTGTTTTGTGTTTTATCCTCAGTTACTTTGAAACACTTACTGAGTCAAAATTGAATTTAATCAAATCAATTATAGAAATCAGTGATGATACCCAGCCCTAGTGAGTAGCCTAAGCCCAACAGAAGTGGAGGTAGCTGTGGGTAATGAGAAAAGATGAAAAGGTTGATAACACATTATATGCAGTAAATACACTGCCCAGGTGTCCCCTCTCCCCACTGCCTGTCAATAAAGAACTTTGTGTTGACAAGATTGTTAGCTAATCATTTACAAATCTATAATATCTGCATGGACAGCGTTAACTGATGAGGTTGAAAAATTCAATACTCAAAAGTTTACTCTTCAGCCACCACGCTTCTGCCACCTGCCTTTTTTTTATTAGCCACAGTAAAGGCTGCGCTATGAATTCTGGGATATGTTGCGCCACGAATGAATAGAATAGAATTCAACTTTATAGATATGTGAGTATATTACAGAAATGGGTCTATTATGGTATGTTATAATGTACACGGTATGAAGTATGTTGTAAATATTCTATAACTATAAGTATGTACAGGCTGTAGTGAGTACAAGCTATGTACAGGCTATGAACAGGATATAAATATGAAAAACTATACAGAATATGAAATAAACAACTTTACAGAAATCTGAGATATACAGCTATACAGAAATGGGAACTATGCAAGCTGCAAACAGTTGTAGGGTTAAAAATTATCGAATGTACAGAATGATTATTTACACAGAGCTATACAGTAGTGCAGTTAAGATAAGTGAGATATAATTCCTACAGAGGCTATATAAAGTGCTAGTGGTTGTGAGTAGTGGTTCACTCCATGTTATTATTGTGTGTTTGAGGGTACAGTTGTCCATTGTGGGTGCGTGTATGTTCAGTCCATGTGTTAACGTGGGTCAGATGTCAGGAGGCAGAGTTCAGGAGTCTGACAGCTGTGGGGAAGAAGCTGTTCCGGTACCTGGTGGTCTTAGTCCGGAGGCTCCTGTAGCGCCTCCCAGAGGGCAGGAGGGTGAAGAGTCCATGTGATGGGTGACTGGGGTCTTTGATGATTTTCCCAGCCCTTTTCAGACACCGCTTCCTGTAGATGTCTTTTATGGCAGGAAGTGGTGCTCCGGCGATGCGCTGGGCAGTTTTCACGACCCTCTGCAACGCCTTCCGGTCTGAGGCAGAGCAGTTCCCATACCAGACTGTTATACAGTTGGTCAGGATGCTCTCGATGGTGCAGCGATAGAAGTTCACCAGGATGTCTGAGGACAGGTGGTTCTTCCTCAGAGTCCTCAAGAAGACGAGGCGCCTGTGAGCCTTCTTGACCAGCTTGGAGCAGTTGGTCGTCCAGGTGAGATCCTCGGAGATGTGGACTCCCAGGAACTTGAAGCTGCTCACACGCTCCACAGCCGTCCCCTTAATGTGGATGGGTGGATGTGGGTCAGCATTCCTCCTGTAGTCCACGAATGATACACCTGACTCCTTCAAGTCCGGGGAAATGAAGTGCGCATTTCCGGCCGCATTTGGAATTGGGACAGCCTTCATCACGTCGCTGTGGTGTAATCAGCCTACAAATGGGGTCTCAAAATTGTACCAAAAAATTCTGTACCTCCCTCCAACCACACACTTGTTCGGGTTTGCCATCAGCACTGCCTGCCTCAGGGAATCCAGGACCGTGACCAACCACTGCACATGCTCCACTGAGGTATCACTATGAATGATGACATCATCCAGGTAAGAAACAGCATATGCAGTGTGAAGACGCAGCTATCGCTACAGGAAGTGCTGAAAACTGGCCGGGGCTTCCAACAAGCCAAACGGAAGTGTGACGAATTGGTACGAACCACACAGAGTGGAGGAGGCCGTTTTTGTCTTTGGACTCTGCAGACAAGGGAATCTGCCAATCAGCTGTGTTTCAAAGTGGTGCTCCATGAGAGTCGTGCACACGGGCAGGGGGGGAACACATCTGCAAAGCGCTGTTGCAATGCAGGAACATCTGCTTTATTGGAATGTGTGAGATGTTAATCACAATGCATCTTAAACACACGCTCTAAAAGCGTCATGCCCACAGCACGTTTTTGAGAAAAATCAAATATTTTAGTCCTTGAAGATCATTTTAGAGTTTTTAATAGAGATGGACCGATCCGATATTACGTATCGGTATCGGTCCGATACTGACCTAAATTACTGGATCGGATATCGGAGAAAATTTAAAAAAATGTAATCCGATCCATTAAATATCACGAAAGCACCTCACAAAACTTGCAACACGCCGTAACTCACATCAGAACGTTAGCACGTCGGAGCAGTATGCATCACGTGATAGAGCGGCTGTGGCATGCGGGACCTGTCGGTGGTCTGGATAGCATGTGGAGCTTCGCTAGCAACCTGGCATTTCATCTCCGACAAAGTTATCCCGAGAGAAGTAAAGCAAGTGTGTAAGTCCATCTCTGAATGTTTGTAAAGCATTCCCACGTTAAGCTTAACAAGCGACTGCCTCTTGCTCTCCGGCTGCTACTTCAATCGTGAAACTGATCAGCTGATCGGCTTTTCTGTCGCGAGTCTGTCTCTCTTGTTTGTTTTTGGCCCACTTTGCACCAGAAAGAGGAAACCAGCGGCTGAACAACAGCAGCACGTTTAAGCTTGATAAGCTGTTGTTAGAATTTATTTAATATTACTTTCTACACCAGGATCTTTTTCTACGTAGCTGACGGCTGTAACTGTGCAGGGGCGGATCTAGCAAAGTTTAGCCAAGGGGGCCGATAGGGCATGAACAGGGAAAAGGGGGCACAAAGACAGACTTTTCTTTCTTATTCTCATTTAAAATGTCGAGCTTTTAATAAATAATTATCCAAATCTTACACCCAAAGTTTTAATTTGATGTAAAATGAATAGAAGTCAATTACTGTATATAGTAACTATTAAGTCTAATATATATACCCTAGTAAGCTATAGTACTTTTTACTTTGGGAAGGTACCATCTGTGCAGTCTGCAATTTTGTTGAAGAAAGATGTTGAATCTATTTAATATTTCTTGAAAAAGAATTGATTTCTGTGCATTTTTTTTCACACTGCATCAAATTAAGGTTGATTACGTCGATTAAGCATCATGAGGTGGCGCGTGAGGGGTGGTTCCCTATTTTTTATTTATTTATTTTTGTTGTTGCTGGGAGTTGGAACCCTATTACTTATAGTGGGGCAAAAAAGTATTTAGTCGGCCACCGATTGTGCAAGTTCCCCCACCTAAAATGATGACAGAGGTCAGTAATTTGCACCAGAGGTACACTTCAACTGTGAGAGACAGAATGTGAAAAAAAAAAATCCATGAATCCACATGGTAGGATTTGTAAAGAATTTATTCGTAAATCAGGGTGGAAAATAAGTATTTGGTCAATAACAAAAATACAACTCAATACTTTGTAACATAACCTTTGTTGGCAATAACAGAGGTCAAACGTTTACTATAGGTCTTTACCAGGTTTGCACACACAGTAGCTGGTATTTTGGCCCATTCCTCCATGCAGATCTTCTCGAGAGCAGTGATGTTTTGGGGCTGTCGCCGAGCAACACGGACTTTCAACTCCCGCCACAGATTTTCTATGGGGTTGAGGTCTGGAGACTGGCTAGGCCACTCCAGGACTTTCAAATGCTTCTTACGGAGCCACTCCTTTGTTGCCCGGGCGGTGTGTTTTGGATCATTGTCATGTTGGAAGACCCAGCCTCGTTTCATCTTCAAAGTTCTCACTGATGGAAGGAGGTTTTGGCTCAAAATCTCACCATACATGGCCCCATTCATTCTGTCCTTAACACGGATCAGTCGTCCTGTCCCCTTGGCAGAAAAACAGCCCCATAGCATGATGTTTCCACCCCCATGCTTCACAGTAGGTATGGTGTTCTTGGGATGCAACTCAGTATTCTTCTTCCTCCAAACACGACGAGTTGAGTTTATACCAAAAAGTTCTACTTTGGTTTCATCTGACCACATGACATTCTCCCAATCCTCTGCTGTATCATCCATGTGCTCTCTGGCAAACTTCAGACGGGCCTGGACATGCACTGGCTTCAGCAGCGGAACACGTCTGGCACTGCGGGATTTGATTCCCTGCCGTTGTAGTGTGTTACTGATGGTGACCTTTGTTACTTTGGTCCCAGCTCTCTGCAGGTCATTCACCAGGTCCCCCCGTGTGGTTCTGGGATCTTTGCTCACCGTTCTCATGATCATTTTGACCCCACGGGATGAGATCTTGCGTGGAGCCCCAGATCCAGGGAGATTATCAGTGGTCTTGTATGTCTTCCATTTTCTGATGATTGCTCCCACAGTTGATTTTTTCACACCAAGCTGCTTGCCTATTGTAGATTCACTCTTCCCAGTCTGGTGCAGGTCTACAATACTTTTCCTGGTGTCCTTCGAAAGCTCTTTGGTCTTGGCCATGGCGGAGTTTGGAGTCTGACTGTTTGAGGCTGTGGACAGGTGTCTTTTATACAGATGATGAGTTCAAACAGGTGCCATTCATACAGGTAACGAGTGGGGGACAGAAAAGCTTCTTACAGAAGACGTTACAGGTCTGTGAGAGCCAGACATTTTCCTTGTTTGAGGTGACCAAATACTTATTTTCCACCCTAATTTACGAATAAATTCTTTACAAATCCTACCATGTGAATTCATGGATTTTTTTTTCACATTCTGTCTCTCACAGTTGAAGTGTACCTCTGGTGCAAATTACTGACCTCTGTCATCATTTTAAGTGGGGGAACTTGCACAATCGGTGGCTGACTAAATACTTTTTTGCCCCACTGTAGGTTGCTTAATATTTACGCTAAGTACTCTTTAAAATACCAGAGTAGGGAGGATGGTGTAGGTTTAAGTTTATTAGATTGATCAGTATTGCTGAACTAAGAAATATTTTTTTTGTATACAGGTATAACAGAATAGCTTTAGTGTAGTTGTTGTTTTAAACTTGAGTATGAACTTGCAGACTTGCAAAATGCAGCAAGATATTTTAAAAAACAGTTTTGTTGATTAAAAAACACTATATCGGATTCATATCGGTATCGGCAGATATCCAAATTTATGATATTGGTATCGGACATAAAAAAGTGGTATCGTGCCATCTCTAGTTTTTAATGAGCTGCAGGAACCCTGTTCTGTGTGAGTGGAGAACAGCCAAGTCGCCTCCTCTGATAAACCTCCACATGTACCACTGAAAACAGTTAAATTAGTTTGAATCTGAAATCATGGCTCAAACTACTTGTTCTGAGACCATTTCTTCATTTTCACAACAAACTGTTTAATAAGACAAACTTTACACAGAGTTCATCAAATATAACTAATGCTTTAACATTATCAAGATTTCATAATACAAACGTCAAATCAACAGGAAAACAGCTGCAGAACATGTGGATCAAAATGAAGTCATTAAAAAACAACATGTGGACTTCAAGGATACAGTAAATACACTAAAGTGAAAGGAGGAGCCAAAATTTGAAGGAATTTGAATTAAGTAAAAGTAGTCACCTTATGATCTTTAAATTGGTCCTGATGTGTGCTGCTGTTTTTAACTTTCAACATTTCTTTGCTGCCACTGTGAATATGAATGTGGTCTTTGCCTAATTGAATAAAGGTTACACTGACTCACTGCTTCATCTTCTGGTACAAACTGGCATTACATGGAAGTACAGCCCAAAACTAGTTCAGCTTGAGTTTCTTTTTTTCTGGACATAAAGTCACAGCAGGGGTTGTTTCAAAGCTGGTGGACAGATTTAGTTCATTTTGGAGGTTTTAAGAGCAACTGCTGTGAAAACATTTGTAGTTTTGGGAGAAAATGATTTAAAAGAAGATTTTACCTCAGCAAAAGATTAAATATGAAGGAAGGATTGAAATTTAACTTAGGTAACACATAAAATGAATACAACTACTAAACACTACTGTGTCCTAATAAACAAAGAATAAAATGTAACAGGGATAACATTTTAGAGAATTAAAATCCCTCAAAGGAAAAATAATAAACTTGATATGCATATCTATACATGCAGCTTCCTAAATGTAGCATTCAGGATTATTCACTGCAGCTCCAGAAATCACAGCTACCTCATCAGATCCAAGTGTGACATCAGCTGACACTCTTTACAGGAGATTCCATCTGAACTCTGTGGAGCCTGATCTCAAGGTTTTTAAGTCTGACCCTGAAACCAGAAGAGGATCTTTCTCTCTCTTCAGATTCATTGTGATCCAGTGATTTCAGTCCTGCATGATCAGGCTGATGTTTGCACAGAGCAGATAATGAAGTGAAGGTTTTTGCACATTGGTAACAGTGAAACAGTTTATTTACAGCGTGGGATCGTTTGTGTTCGGAGTATGAACTGAGATTCCTGAAGCTCTTGTCACACTGGTCACAGCTGAATTTCACTTCCATGTGTGTACGTTCATGTTTGTTACGATGACCTGATTGTGAGAAGCTTTTGTCACAGTGTCTGCACTTGTGTGGTGTCTCTCCTGTGTGGATTCCCTTATGCTTTTTCATTGAGCTCATGTTCAGTGGTGAAGGATGACCCACACTGGTCACAGATGTGCTTTTTGACCCCACTGTGGAAGAGTTCATGTATTTTTAATGTGCTTGGTGTGTGGAAGCCTCTCCCGCATTCTTTGCAGTAGTTCATTTTGTCTCCAGTGTGGCTATGTTGATGTGGTTTTATGTGGTTGTGGTTGATGATTGGAAGTCTTTCTAAAAAGATCACAGAAAAATGCTTTCCCACCACCACAGTGACGACAGGGTTGAGAAATGGATCCATGTGCTTCGCTCCACTTCTAAACAAAGACATTGTAAGTCGAGGAATTCCTCCATAAGTTTACTGATCATATTTGTTCCAAACAATCAGGTTAAAATTACAAGATAAAAAATTAAAGACATCCTCACAGTAACTGCACTTGTAGAGTTACTTTCTGGTGTGGATCTGTTGGTGTTTTTTCAGCTGATGTGGAGATTTAAAAGACTTTCCACACAACTCACAGCTGTAAGGTTTAACTCCACTGTGGATGAGTTGGTGTGTTTTTAAGTTTATAGCGTGGGTAAAAGACTTTCCACACAAGTCACAGCTGTAAGGTTTAACTCCACTGTGGATGACGTGGTGTCGTTTTAAGCCCCCAGCCTGGGTAAAAGACTTTCCACACAACTCACAGCTGTAAGGTTTAACTCCACTGTGGATGAGTTGGTGTGTTTTTAAGTTTATAGCGTGGGTAAAAGACTTTCCACACAAGTCACAGCTGTAAGGTTTAACTCCACTGTGGATGACGTGGTGTCGTTTTAAGCCCCCAGCCTGGGTAAAACGCTTTCCACACAACTCACAGCTGTAAGGTTTAACTCCACTGTGGATGAGTTGGTGTGTTTTTAAGTTTACAGCGTGGGTAAAAGACTTTCCACACAAGTCACAGCTGTAAGGTTTAACTCCACTGTGGATGACTTGGTGTTTTTTTAGGCTATCAGCCAGGGTAAAAGACTTTCCACACAAGTCACAGCTGTACGCTTTAACTCCACTGTGGATGAGTTGGTGTATTTTTAGGTTTTGAGCCAGGGTAAAAGACTTTCCACACAAGTCACAGATGTACGCTTTAACTCCACTGTGGATGAGTTGGTGAGTTTTTAAGCCCCCAGCCTGGGTAAAAGACTTTCCACACAACTCACAGCTGTAAGGTTTAAATCCACTGTGGATGAGTTTGTGTGTTTTTAAGCTTCCAGCGTGGGTAAAAGACTTTCCACACAGGTCACAGTTGTACGCTTTAACTCCACTGTGGATGATTTGGTGTCTTTTTAGGTTTTGAGCCAGGGTAAAAGACTTTCCACACAGGTCACAGTTGTACGCTTTAACTCCACTGTGGATGACTTTGTGTGTTTTTAAGCTTCCAGCGTGGGTAAAAGACTTTCCACACAAGTCACAGCTGTACGCTTTAACTCCACTGTGGATGATTTGGTGTATTTTTAGGTTTTGAGCCAGGGTAAAAGACTTTCCACACAAGTCACAGATGTACGCTTTAACTCCACTGTGGATGAGTTGGTGAGTTTTTAAGCCCCCAGCCTTGGTAAAAGACTTTCCACACAACTCACAGCTGTAAGATTTAACTCCACTGTGGATGATTTGGTGGATTTTTAAGCTTCCAGCGTGGGTAAAAGACTTTCCACACAAGTCACAGCTGTAAGGTTTAAATCCACTGTGGATGACTTTGTGTGTTTTTAAGCTTCCAGCGTGGGTAAAAGACTCTCCACACAAGTCACAGCTGTAAGGTTTAACTCCACTGTGGATGAGTTGGTGTTTTTTTAGGCTTTGAGCCCAGGTAAAATCCTTCCCACACAAGTCACAGCTGTAAGGTTTAACTCCAGTGTGGCTGACTTGGTGTGTTTTTAAATATCCAGCCAGGGTAAAAGACTTTCCACACAAGTCACAGCTGTGAGGTTTAACTCCACTGTGGTTGAGTTGGTGTTTTTTTAGGCTTTGAGCCCAGGTAAAATCCTTCCCACACAACTCACAGCTGTAAGGTTTAACTCCAGTGTGGATGAGTTGGTGTCTTTTTAAGTCTCCAGCCTGGGTAAAAGACTTTCCACACAAGTCACAGCTGTAAGGTTTAACTCCACTGTGGATGAGTTGGTGTTTTTTTAGGCTTAGAGCCCAGGTAAAATCCTTCCCACACAAGTCACAGCTGTAAGGTTTAACTCCAGTGTGGATGAGTTGGTGTTTTTTTAAGTGTCCAGCCAAGGTAAAAGACTTTCCACACAAGTCACAGCTGTAAGGTTTAACTCCAGTGTGGATGAGTTGGTGTTTTTTTAAGTGTCCAGCCAAGGTAAAAGACTTTCCACACAAGTCACAGCTGTAAGGTTTAACTCCAGTGTGGATGAGTTGGTGTGTTTTTAAATATCCAGCCAGGGTAAAAGACTTTCCACACAAGTCACAGCTGTGAGGTTTAACTCCACTGTGGATGAGTTGGTGTCTTTTTAAGTGTCCAGCCCGGGTAAAATCCTTCCCACACTCATCACAGCTGTAGGTTTTCTTTCCTTTTCTTCTGTGAGGTTTGTCGGCCTCCTGAGAGCGCTGACTTCTTGCTCCATGTTGGTCCTGCAGTGACAGAGATACAAACAGAGGCAGTGAGTGAAATGCAGTCGTGGAACAAACTGAAACTCCCTCCATTGGTGGAATCAGACATGTCAAAAAACACATTGTAGGTGTGTTACCACCACCTTCTGGTGATAGTATCACATTACAATGATGTGCTACAATGAGAGTTGTAATGAAAATGACATTATTGAAGAAATATTGATCATCAAAGAAACTCTTTTACTTCAGAAAAAAATTTGAGTTCAACTGATGATATTGTTGTTTCAATGTGTGTAGAGAAAATATGATCTTTGTATTTTCTTGTAACTTCTGTGGTTTTTGGTTGTGAATGTAGATTCTGTATATATGGAGGAGCCCAGGATGGAAAAGATAAAGCTGCTGTTAACAGGTTTTTAAAAACCAACCAGCTGTGCACGCAGTTTCAATAACAGTGTAACTGTGATGTTTTTCTTACCTTTTGTGTTGAAGTCATTGTTTCCTCTGTAGTGGCTGAGCTGAGTCCAAATGGCTGAAATTATTCCTCTGCTGCACCACCAGACTCTTCTCCTCCTGTTACTCAGCTGGGACACAAAAAGTATATATTTGTATTTTATCCCTGACAAAAAGAAGCAGAGCAAATAAACATGACTAAACTCCTCAGTGACAACAATACCTATGAAGCTTCAAGGTGAAACCCCAGAAGCAACTACAAAAAGAAATTCATCAGTTGCCTACAAGAACTTGAAAGGGAAAAACCACTGACCCCCCCTGCACATCACCACCTTTACCCAGGGGATGCTACACCCTGTATATATGGACTTCCATAGATCCACAAGACGGAGTCCTGATCAGTCTTAATGGTAGCAGTATAAACTCAGCCACCTACAACATTTCAAGCACCTCATTACCATCCTAGGGGAGCTAGGATGGTAATGAGGACTTTAAAAAACATTTCGAAACTCACTATGTTAATGTGGAATTATTTTACAAATGGAGAATTTATTCTACAATTCATTATTTAAGCACAGAATTCTTTATTTTGATGTGCGTGGCTCTTGTTGTCCTCCATATGTCACAGGCTGGGTCTCTGACCCAGCGCTCTGAGTTTATGTTTGTATTTGTCTCATTTGGTTATGTGATTAGTTTTGTGTCTTTTCCTATCTGTCTTTAGTTTGGGCTGTTATTGTTTATTGTTCCTCTGATTTTCTATGTTTTGGGTTCTTGTATTATTCATCACGCATTAGGTTTGTTAAGTTTGTATTGTCATGTCTAGTTTTAGTGTTTCCTGTTTTATTCTGACAGTGTCATGTGTTCTTTGTTCATTGTATTTAGCTTTCCTCTCCTGGTCCTGTCATTAGGTTTATGTCAGTCAGCTGTTCCCCCATGTGTCCCCACTTCCCCTGATCACCTCATGTCTGTATTTAAGCCTTTTGTTTTCTTCATGCCATTGTCGGTTCGTCTGTTTACCTCACCTCAGTCATAGGTCTAGTTTTCGTCTGTTATTTCCACGTTAGTCATAGTCTTAGCCTGTTTATTTCCTCCTCAGTTATAGTTATAGTTTTTGGTCTTAGTACCTTATAGTGTTTTGTTTCTTAGTGTTTTGCCTGTTTGTTTTGGTCTCTTGGTTCATTCCCTGCCGTCATCGCAATAAAGGTTCACTTTTCTGTTAATCATTACAATTCCTCGTCATCATCTGCTTTTGGGTCCTGTTTCCACACACATCGGCGCACCCCGCCGTGACACCATATAGGGGTGTCAAAAATCATAGAGGAAGTGGCATGAGGAGGTACATGTTTAAGGTGTTAACAACACACGGTGTGGTTTGCTAGGTTAACTCACAAGCAGAATTTAGCTGTGCCTGACTACAATAGAGACTTTCCTCTTTAGGTGTTTCTGAAACAAGAAGGTGTAGTAAACAGATTTGTTTCAGAAAAAGGCGACAGTAATTAAAACGACATACATAAGCACTAGGGCTGCCACAAATGATTATTTTGATAGTCGACTAGTCACCGATTATTTTTGCGATTAGTCGACTAATCAGATCATGCATCCATTGGACGTAAAACATACAGCTTATTGCACCAGCATGCATCTGCTCTTATATAACTATCATTAGCTTACAGCTTTAAGTGTTTAAAGTATGTGCTAACTAAAAATAAAGACAAGATGATAGTTTATTACATTTTAATGAAATTTGCAGATTGTTTCGGTGAAGTTTAATAAACTCCTTGCTATCTAAAATATAACGGGACACCAGAGTATATTCTCGAGCATCTCATGCTTCTGATAATCAGTTGTCTGCTTGACGTTTATTCAGCTGTGTAAAAACTATAACTTTAATCTCAGCCAAACCGATTTACTCAGGAACAAATAAAATACTAAAAAAAAAGCCAAACAATAACATTTGTAAGTTATCTAAGTGACTTATATATGTTTAACCTGGGGCCCGTTCTTCGTACGTCGCTCACTACATCCAAGATCAAATGACACATCCAAGACCAAACCATCGCGCTAACCGTGAGCTCGCTAATCCGGTTCCCCGAACACACCTGCTGTTGACGATTAGTACAGCTGGACGCAGTAATGTGACATCACTGGGTGTCGTAAAAGGGGCTACGCATCGATAGTGGAAACATTGATCGGCAACCCTCTGATTGGTCTGGGAAAATGTCGACGGAGCGCGCTCGGCTCGGTATTTTTCAGCAGCAGAGCAAGAACTCTTGAGTGAGGGATTTCAGGAGTTTCAGAGTTTAATCAGAACGCAAGGGAACACTGCAAAGGCTGCAAAAGCAAGGAGAGAGGGCTGGCAGAAAGTTGCTGACAAATTAAACTCGTAAGTAATTTAATAATAACAATAATAATGGAGTGGATTGATATAGCGCTTTTCAAGGCACCCAAAGCGCTTTACAATGCCACTATTCAGTCACTCTCACATTCACACACTGGTGGAGGCAGCTACAGTTGTAGCCACAGCTGCCCTGGGGCAGACTGACAGAAGCCAGGCTGCCATATCGCGCCATCGGCCCCTCTGGCCAACATCAGTAGGCGGTAGGGTAGATTTATTATATTACACTATATTATCCAATATTATATTACATTATATTATAATATGTTATATTATATCCCCTTTCACATTAGAGCCACAACAGGACCCACTAGAACATGGGAACAGGTAAAAGTGAAATATAAGAATATTCTACAGAATGGTAATATTTATCACTTATATTGCTTTTCCTCTCTTGGAAAGAGACCCTGGAATAATCTGTTTGTTTATAACAGCAACCAAGAAAAGGGCAGAGCAAAAAAAAGACAGGTGGTGGTCCTGCACCCCCTCGTCAACAAGTTGGTTAAGTAAATAATATCCTCACGGGAAAATCGATATCTCTCTATGAGCACACTGTCGCGCTGAGCTAAAGGATCCTGTCTGTCCCGCAATATACGCTGAATTCTGAAAACTCTCCTTATCAATCTTGCACCTTCCGCAATGGGTGGCTCGCGTATACGGACAGGACTGCGACAGGCTTCCCAAATCCACCTTCGCTTTTATAGCCGTGGTCTCTCATCTTGATTACACAAAGTAATTTGCAATTGCTACTCTGAAATATGAATTACATCTGTAATAATCACATACATGTAATAGAATGTTAATAGTACATTTCCCTTTTTTAGGAAATGTCCTGTATGTAGCTGTGTGAAATCAATAAATGGATCAGGTGCTGCATTGTCTTTAGTTACATTGATGTTATTTATTTATGGTGAAACTGTGGTGGAATATCGCTGTTGCTTTCGTATAAATGAAGCGGACATACCTGCGTGGCCGCGATCTAATCCTGTTTACATAAAGTAAACCTGCTCCCGAGCAGGTTTACGCTTACGGCTCTGTTGCTATGACAGCAAGTCCCGGATGAGCTTCGGGGAACCGAACGATCCAAGATCACGCGAAATCGTCAACAATCAAATCCAGCTAACCTACTTAGCGAGGTACGAAGAACGGGCCCCTGAGTAGTGAAAGACAGCGGTGGGTTTGACAACGATTTGCCGGGAGTCCGGTGCTCTCATGGGCTCTAGTGAGCCTTGAACCCCGGCTAGCTATCGAGCTAGTGGGCAACAGACGTCTCCGAAAACGTCGGAGCACTTTTGAAAATATGTGGTGTCTTGATAAACTGAGCAGATATTTGAGGTTTATACAGTTACATTCTGAAAATATGTTAAACGTTTATTTTGTGACACAGAAAGAATAATAAGAGTAATATTACAACTAGCTGCCACCATTGTTGAAAACTGACCTGGGCTGCGCTATGAATTCTGGGACAGAGCTACTTCTTCTTCGGGGTTTAACGGCAGCTAGCATCCTTGTGCATGCAGTGCTGCCATCTTCTGTTTCAGTCCGTTATTACACTCTTAAATCCTACTACTTATTCCTGCGTCTTTTGTGATCTTACAAAGCTTCAAACGATGCGTCGACTATTAAATCAGTCGTCGACGCTTTTGATAGTCGACGTAATCGTGACTAGTCAACGTAATCGTGGCAGCCCTAATAAGCACAGAGTGTTTTAATCCTACTAACACATACACACACATGCAATGCAATGAATACCAGATGGTATTTTAAGCCTGTGTTTCTGATTTTATCATCTTGTTCAACTCACTTAGTAAGATGAGAAGTTTTTAGGAATAATTTTTGATTTACGTCTTAAATTGGACAAGCATCTAAAGAAGATTGCTAAGACGGTCAAGGCTAATCTGAATTGTTTTGAGTTAATTCAGCACTATATACCTGCTTCAGCAGCTCAGTTATTTATGCATTTGTCACGTTCCTGAGTCTTTTGAACCAGTGTTTTGAGTTCTATGTTTAAGTTCTTTAGGTCAGCGAAGTTCATTTGGTTATTAGATTTACCTTTTATTTTCTTCCCCTGTATTTAAGTTTCCTCACCCTTTGTGTTTCATGCCGAGTGTCTTATGTTATCAAGTTTGTATTGTCATGTCTGTGTCTCATGTTTCCTGTTTTATTTTGAAGGTCTGTGTCCTATGTCAAATCTGTCCGATGGCATCATTTAGGGCTGCACAATTAAATGTTAGAAAATCGCGATCTCAATTCATACTTATGTGCCATCTCATTTCCAAATGACAATGATGTAAGAAAAGAAAAAAAAAAGATGACGATTGTACCGCGTTTTGCTCCGGGACATAATCTGCATGAAAACAAGCGCTCACTCTTCATGACAAGGGCAGAGCCTTATACCACGTGATACAGAAGCCAGCTGGAAAGGGAAAAAACAACGAAGAGCACGTGAGAGAAACTGCCGGAGGGGAGAAACCACAATGAGTGCAGAGGAAAAGCTCTGATGGTGGTGAGAATGACAACCCCACTGTAACATTAATTCCAAGAAAAGGTTCTCGTTCCTCCATGTGGAAGGTTTTTGGTTTCAAAGAAGATGAGAGTCAAAAAGATATCATTTGCAAGCTGTGTTTTGCCATAGTAGCAGCACCGCAAGCTAACACTACGAATTTGTATAACCACCTTAAACGTCACCATAAAGTGCAATATGACGAAGCTGTAAAGGCCAAGAAAGTGACAGGAGAAAATCAGTCCCCGTCAACCACCCAAACATCAATAACGGGAACCTTATACAGCACTTCCCCATACCCGTCAAACTCCCCCAGGCACAAAGAAATTACGGAGTAAGTGCAATAAATATTTATATTGGAAAAGAAAATCGTGAGAGAATCGTGATCTCAATTCTAAGCAAAAAAATTGTGATTCTCATTTTATGCAAAATGGTGCAGCCCTGGCATCATTGTCACATTTTAGAGAAACATAATCTACTTAGTTTTAGGAGTTTTAATCATTCGTGTTTGTAGCAAGGGGAATTGCATTTACCTGTGTGTTCCGCCCGGAGTCTTGACAGTGTAACACCCGAAGGTGAGAAGCAGAGACTCATGACTGTTTATTAAGAGTTTAATAAAAGTTTACCTCGGAGGAGGGAAAGTTCAACCGAGCAAGTTTAGAGAGAACAAGATGAAACATGGTGGCAGCTGAGGCAAGGGTAACAGTAAGTGAGCTGATGAGAAAAATTGATGAACACTATAATCCCAAAGTTAATGAGACTGTCGAGAGATACAGATTTTTTGCATGCAATCAGGCTCCAGGAGAAAATATTGATTGCACCTGCAACTTTGGACAATTAAAAGACTCACTGATCAGAGACAGGATCGTCTGTGGCACGAACAGCTCCAGTTGGAGGGAAAGGTTGCTCAGAGAAGAGAACCTCACATTAGACAGATGTCTAGATATTTGTAGAGCAATGGAGATTTCAAGAGAATACAACAAAACAATAGCGGGACAGGCTGTAGAGGAACTGCATGCAGTAAAACAAAAAGAGAGACTTATGAATAGTTCATTGTCTTTGTAAAAGAAAAGGGATGTAGCAAGCGGAATTGCATTTACCTGTGTGTTCCGCCCGGAGTCTTGAGAGTGTAACACCGGAAGGTGAGAAGCAGAGACTCATGACTGTTTATTAAGAGTTTAATAAAAGTTTACCTCAGAGGAGGGAAAGTTCAACCAAGCATCTTGTGAAGTTTATAGAGAGAACAAGATGAAACAGTGTTTTCTTAAATTGAACGGAAACTGTAAGATATCATATCGCAGATCTAAATTTGGTCAGACGGCATTTTCCATAGAGGCTTGCAATCTGTGGAGCCCACTTCCAACCAAAATCAAATTGATTACAGACATCAGATCCTTTCTATTGAAGGTTAAAGTTTGGTTAGAGGGAAATCAGAGATGTAGTCATTTTACTAATGATTTTATTTTTATTTATTGTCTATTAATTGTAGTTGTATTTACGATGTATTTTGGCTTTATGAAAATGTATGTTTTATGGTAAAATGTATTTATTTTGATTGTAAGCCCAACAAGGGACAATTGTTGAAAATTTGCAATAGCTATAAACTTATGTCCGTTACATCAGTTTCATGTTTTGTACTTGGACTATGTCAAACTGCACTGTCCCTTTTAAATAAATACATTCAAATTCAAATGTGTGAGGGATGCTTTACCATGACATACACCTGGTTGCATGGGAATAAACTTATTATCTAATAGGACATTAGGGTTGTGTGAAATGTGTGTGGCTGGTGGATGAATGTTTTGGGGATTTATTTGGCAGCTACATTTTTCTTTTACCAAGTGGAACCTGTCAAGACGTTTTGGTTTGATTTATCAGTTTAAGGAGATGAGTATGCTTTGGCAAGTCCTAAAACTAGACTTTCATATTTTTATATTTTGTAGTATTTTCTTTTTTTTTCTTTTCATGTTTGAGGAGTACACTGAGAGTTTTGTTTGAGAGTCTGCTGTCCGTTAAGCAGGCCTGCATGATTGGAACTAAAAGTGCTATACAATAGTGTTGCTGGAAAAATGATCGTAAAGTGAGCTTCTCCACATCGCAATGGGGACTGACTGGACTGATAATGGGGACAAATGGTTCACTGACTTGACACTGATATGCAGATTGCACCTATTCCAAGCAGACAAGGAAAGGGTAGATGTATGTATGTTTTTCCAGGAGCAGGAAGATGACAGCAACATCCTAGGGTCGCATGAGCTTGTGGGCCATGCAGACTTAATCTTGTAGTTGTTAATTTCTGTGTGTATTTACCAGCGCTGTTATGCATGTTGCAGTGGCACATTTCCTTTCCTATAAATCATATCACATTAGTAATAGTAATATTATTTCCTCACTTTAGTGTTCACCAGTTGTATGCATGCATATAGAATGTTATCACCAGTGGGCCCATGTTATTGCACCCTCACAGTGGACCCATCGTAGACTGGAAGAGCTCCAGACATCCTGCTCTAAGGGAGGTGACGGGTGGTCATAACGTTTCTTAGTGTGGGAGAAGGTCATGGATGAGCTGGACTGAACCTTTAGGTATGCATGATGTGCTGTGGAATGTTCTTTGTTTGAGAGTGTCTGTGATGGTGTATATAAGATATAAGGGTGGTGGCCAAATTTCCGAGATGATCCTTGTGTTGGCTGGCATGTTTCCATTCAAATTGTAAAGTGTTTATTAAACCCACTTCAAATCCAGCTCACAAGGTGTGTTGCAGCTAATTTTGAAATTTTCTATAAGAATGTGGCGTTGTCAAGCAGGATTCCTCAGGTGAGTTTTGCTAAATCACCAGCACGCGATGCCTGGTCATCCTGAGGGAAAATTGCCTCAGTCCGGTGCATTTCAAGGTCCTGTAACCATCCGTCGGTAAACCGTACCTGGGCATGTTGCAGTGGCCTGAAGTTACTAAACTTCATGAGTGTATGCACTCATGAAGTTTATTAACTTCAGGTCACATTGTTCTCCTTCGTTTTGTACATACCTTTTTTGGGGGGCAAAGAAAAAGAAAGAATTTATTGGAACCGGAGAATGAACGTTTTGCGGTGCTACAAATGCTTGCATTTGATGCGGTACTTGGAATGTTTTGCCATGAGTTCCCGGCATGCAATGCGCGAAAGAAGAGCTGGGCGATAGAACGATAACGATATGTATCGCGATATAACTTTTACTCGATAGAGAAATTAAACTATCGCGATAGACCTCGCCGCTCTTGTCCTCTTAAAAAAAAAAAAAAAAAAGAGGTCAGCCAATCCAAATTAAGTAGCGCTGAGCCGAACCAATCACAGCCGCAGCGTCACGTCGCATGACTTGTTACGTACAGCACAAGTGCCAAGCCGTACATTTGTATTTGTTTGGGAAGCAGCCAGCAACATTAACGCCCGGGTAATGGAGGAAATGAGTGTGCCAACTAGAAAAATCAACCGAGCGTGACCGAAGGTTACCGAAGAGAAAACAGATGATGGTTCCAATGCCGGAGAGATTGTCAAACGGAAGAGCCATAGAAGTTCCGTAGTGTGAAGGTATTTCGGCTATTTCAAGTCTGACAAAAAACAGAGTAGCGTGCACTGTAAATTGTGCCGAAAGCAAGTCTGGAAATACAATAAACTGGTGCATGCGTCACACTGTGCGCCACGTTATTGTTTCGGTGAAATGAATTTCTACAATACTGTTACTGTTAATTCTACTCTCTGCAGTGTTTAAATGCTTACATATACACACAGTTACTGTCCCTCCACACATACGACTCGGTTCTGCTTCTATGCCCCAGCTTTGTTTACTTTTTCCCACCGAGGCTTCTAGATATCTGATTGGCCAACATTTCTGCACGATTAGGAATCTAGCTCCACCTGCTGCTTTGGCAAGTTCATACCAGTGTTTTCCTTCATTTCTGCCTTTATGTGTGGACGGGATTCTTTTTTAAAACGAAAACGGAAAATTTCCGTTTTCAAAAATACCCGTGTACGTGTGGACGTAACCTCAGTCTCTGACTGGAAGCGCTAATTCGTCATTCAGCTTTTGTCAGACTAAAGTAACTGTTAAAACTGTTTGAAAAGCTAAGCTATACAACAAGGAGAGATTGAGAATTTCCTTTTAGTTCTCAGTTTATTTGATATTGACAAAAGTTAGTCAGTTTTGTCTGTTCTTCTGTAAAACAAACTAAGACTTATTTTTAGAATTAATATTTTGTTTCTAAGTGGAATTGACAATTTAGTAGTCTGTTTCGTTTGTTCTATTTTGAAACTTAAACGCTTTAGCGGCTGCCTTTTGTGTAGTTTGCAATATTTGCCTTTATTTATCTGAAAAAGTCTCATGTTCCTTAAGTACATCTACCCTGTTGAACTTCATCCATCCATTCGCGTCCGTTTAATGGATGAACTTATGGGAAATAAATATATAAATAAAAACAAGCTGCTGATTATTTCAAATTTTACTTGTGAGCAACGGCACATTTAAATCTTACAAATATAGTTATTTGGCTTATATCGTGATAGATAGGACTCATCCAGGCTGGAGAAACTGATCAGGAGGGCTAGCTCTGTGGTCGGCATGAAGCTGGACACTCTGGTGACAGTGGCAGAGAAAAGGACATTAAAGAAACTGATGGACATTATGGACAATGCCAGGCATCCTCTGCACACGGCCATTAACAACCAGAAGAGTCTGTTCAGTGACAGGTTGCTTCTCCCAAAGACAAGAACTAACAGACTTAAAAACTCCTTTGTCCCACACGCCATCAGACTGTTTAACTCCTCTCTGGAGGGGAGAGGAAACAGGAGGACAAAGGAGGGAACAACTAAGCTGTAGTGCCTCTTCACCTCACTGTGCAATACCTTTTGTGCAATACTTTTGTAAATAGTCAACGGTGCAATAGACTCAATACTTGAAATGTGCAATTCACTTGTATTTTTATTTTTATTCCTATTTATTCTATTTATCCCCTTCGTATATTTTATTTATATTGTCTCTGTATTTATATATATGTGTGTGTGTATAACTCTGTAACTTCTGTCGGTGCTGTGCTTTTTTGGAAATCGAATTTCCCAGAGGAACCCACCCGAGGGATTAATAAAGTTCTATCTTATCTTATCTTAGATATCGTTATCGCCTGAAATGAAAAAAACATGTCATGATATGAAAAAATCTTATATCGCCCAGCTCTACGCGAACGTCACGTGGTCTGTTAATCTCTATTATTCACCCTGGGGTTGCCCTCCCCCAGGCTTGTACCTGTGGCTTCCTGTCCTAGGGGTGGGGGTAGACTGTTCTCCTGCCCTGCAGCCCATCCTTTTGTTCATATACCAAGACTAATTTTCTATATATATTCTTACCCCCTAGCAACCACCATTTCATAATGTAGCAAGCAATCACAAATTCTACAGTCTGTCTAACTCCAGTGTATACCAAGCAATCTATTATCCTCAACAGAGCTAAACTCAACATAAACGGAACCCACATTAAAGTTAGCTCGGTGCTTACCTTTAGATGAGCCCACAAACCGAGAGAAACAGGAAACAGATCAGTGAGCAGAGACCCACGTGGTTCACGCTGATCTCAGCTACGATCCAGGAGACAAGGGTGTGCAGATCGATGCAGATATCGATCCAAACTTTGGTAGTGGTATATGTTACTGTAAGTTCACTACTTTACTCCCGTTTCATGAAAAAGCAGCTCTCTCTGCTCGACTCCTCTCCTGCACAGACACTTTGCTCCGCCCCCTTTCCCCGGCTCTGCTGTGATTTGTTGCTGTGCTGTCACGTGACTCAGCTGCACAACGTAACCACGTGAGAGAGTTATTCAAAAGTAGCGCCTTTCCAGTCCTTTCCATTCCAGTGATGGTAAATTAGATTCTTTTTACTGAATCGAGATTGAATGAGTCACTCACCAAAGCGAATCGAATTTGAGTAATTTGATTCACTGAGTCAGTTGACCAGACATTGCAAAAATGTATATTTTCACTCAAATTTAATTTGTTTCTCTTTTCATGTAAATCCTACTGCTAAGATGAGTGATTCTAAAAGAAATAAACTATTTTATAGAGCAAAAATGAGCAAAAACATTTTTAAAATAAAGCAAGTTCCTACCAAAATATAAACATTTATTTTGTTTATTTTTATTTTTATTTTTTTTTCTTGAATGTGTCAAATACATATTTTCTCATCTAAATGTCCACTGAGCTGTGAGCCAGGGGGCGGTAATGCGCCTTAACATTGGTTGCCAACCAAGAAGAAGAAAAAGCTGTGAGCCAGGAAGGAGGGGGTGAGTGGCTGTGTCCCAATTCAGGGGCTGTGTCCCAATTCAGGGGCTGCACACTTGAAGTACGCATTTTAAGTGCGGTTACCTCACCGCCATGCGACGACGGCTGTCCCAATTCGAAGTGTACTTCAAATGCATACTACAAATGCACAATCGATTTCCCCAAATATCATGCGTGGTCCGTTGTACGCTTCGTGGTCCCATATATCCCACAATTCATAGCGCGGCGGTGGGTGTGGAGAATTTTGCCGCAAAATACGGCAGAAGGGAGCGGCCGAAGAGGTTTTTGTTTTTTTTCGAAACTTTATGGAAATCATAAAGCGAACAGTCAGACATTCCAGTTCAGTTTGTACCAGAGGTGGGACCAAGTCATTGTTTTGCAAGTCTCAAGTAAGTCTCAAGTCTTTATCCTCAAGTCTCAAGTCAAGTCTCAAGTAATGTCAGGCAAGTCAGAGTCGAGTCTCAAGTCACTGGTGTAAAAGTCCGAGTCAAGTCACAAGTCTGAAACTTTGAATTTCAAGTCCTTTCGAGTCTTTAAAAAAAAAAAAGAAAAAATAATGTTGCAGTTATGCTAAATGTAAATATTAGACCATGTAATTTTAAAATCTGTGTTTTTCTCAACACATGACAAAATAGTGAACTTAGAAAATATACACAAATTGTGAAATTGCACCTCTTTAAAATGCAGCTCAATTAAACCTAGCTCCAAGAATAATTTTCACCGACAGTTCTGAGATAAGCTGCATGTTATTCTTGGATGCGGTTGTAGGACCAGCTTTAAAATCGCATGACAAAAATATCATACACATTAAAAAAAACTGCATCACCAACGTAGCCTGGACAACATTTGCTAGTTAGATGAAGTCAGCTATCTCATCTTAGCATATTTATATGCATATTTATAATCATACGGTTCTTGGAGTGAGTGCATACACTCATGAAGTTTAGTAACTTCCGGTCACTGCAACAAGCCCAGGTACAGTTTACCGCCGGATGGGTGCAGGACCTTGAAATGCACCGTGTAGAACGAAAGACCATCGTACGTATCATAAGTTTACCAGTCTCACAAATCGTCGTCATAAATACATAATCGTACTGGGCAATTAGTGATACAAAAAACCTGTTTTATCCTGTGAATAAAAGTATATGTTTTTGTCAATGTACCATAATAACAGAAGCGAAACGCAATATTGTGTCAGGACAATTCACTATTTATGCACAATAAACAAAGGAGCATAGCGCGACAATTTCTGTTCAGCGCCAGACTTGCTTGTAACCTATATCACTAATTATGTTATGAAAATGACGTATTAAGTACTAAAAAACACTGACCTTCGTGTAAATGCTTGGAGCAGACTAACCTGTGAGCTGGAGAGTTCTGGGACGTTATATTTGGTCTTTGAATGGCTGCAATCCAGACCATCCGTCGCCTCTTTGTTACTTTGGAAACATGGCTCGAACAATTTCTCTTCAACGACGTAATCCGATAACAACCGATCTCTTTACCCGTCGGCTTCCCGTGGCTGTCATGCGACCGGCTATTGCAGTTAATAATACAACAGCTTCTTGACATTTTTGTGTTTCTTTTTATCGCTGTGTGACTGATTTTAATTGAAAGCCTGCGTGCGCTAGTACCGCTTGCCACGAGTTCCCAGAATCCTTTGCGGTTCTACCAGTGAATGACGTCACATTTTCAATCTCTATATAATATGCATGTTAAATTTTATATTTGGGGTAAAATATCAAGTCTTTTCAAGTAAACCGGTTCAAGTCCAATTCAAGTCCCAAGTCATTGGTGTAAAAGTCCAAGTCAAGTCACAAGTCTTAGAACATTTTTTCAAGTCAAGTCTAAAGTCATAAAATTAATGACTCGAGTCTGACTCGAGTCCAAGTCATGTGACTCGAGTCCACACCTCTGGTTTGTACAGTAGACATACAAGGCAAATAAGAGTAACAATATACAGTACAATGAAATAAGAAGGATAAATAAATAAAGGATAAAAAAAGAAAAAAGAAAAAAAAAGGGGGGGGGGGGGATGTGACAGACTTCATAACAACTTTGTACTTGAAAGTTGTGACAGCTCATTCGTTAAACATTTCTGAATGAATTTCAATCAATGATAAACCTTTTTTTATTGGAAGTTAATTTAAGAGAGTTTAAGTAATATTCAATATATATATATATTCTCGTACTTATAGTACGCGTCGTACGTAGTACACGTAGTGCGCGTAGTGTGCGTAGTGCGTGTAGTGCGCGTAGTGCGCGTAGTGCGCGTACTTCAAGCGTGCAGACCCTGAATTGGGACACAGCCTCTGACCATGTTTCGTCCTCCACTCCTCTCTTGTGTGGTGTCCCAAAGAGCTCAGTTCTAGGCCCCCTCCTCTTTTCTTTGTATCTGCTCTCTCTTGGATCTATACTGAGAAAAACACAGCATTGCATTTCACTCTACAGAAAAAAGGCAATTATTTCATAGCCATTACTTTAGTGTCTTGATGACATTAAGGCTTTGATGTCTCTTAACCTTTTGAAATTCAGTGACAAAAAGACTGAGGTGATGGTTTTTGGCAGCCCCACTGAGACACCAAATGTATATTTAGATACCTTGGCCCAGTATGTTAAGCCAACTGTCACAAACCTGCTGGTCAAAGTGGACTGTGATCTGAAACTTGACAATTAGATCAAAGCAGTGGTAAAATCAAGCTTCTTTCAGCTCAGGCAGCGAGCTAAAATAAAGCCAATTCTTTCACAAAGGCACGTTGACACAGTAATCAACGCCTTTGTTAGCACTCGGTTGGATTACTGTAATGCACTTTATATAGGGGTCAGTGCTTCAAACATCTACAGAGCGTCCAATATCCTGCAGCTTGAAAGTTTGAGCACATTTCCCCTATTTTAGCTTCACTTCACCTGCTGCCCATTTCTTTTTAGGATTCCTTTTAAATTATTTTATTTGCTTTTAAAGCCCTCCATGGCCTAGTCTAATCTTATTTCTCTGAGCTGCTACAGCCGTATATACCCGCCTTTCTCAGGTCAGCTGATCAGCTGTTCCTGAATGTACCCGGGACTGAGCGTAAACGCTTTTTCTGTAGCAGCTCCAAAACTGTGGAACAACATGCCTTTTGAGATAAGACAGACCTCTTCTGTGTTTTTTTTATTCTATGCTGTTTTAATTTTGATGTATTATGTGTTTTATTTTTTTACTGTTTTGTTTTATTCTATCGTTCTTAACCTATTTGCCAACACCCTTAACGACTTTTACTGCCGTTTTGACGAGCCATCAGGCAGCTTTCACGCCTCCAACGGCCCCAACAATAGAGACACTTTGGACACATTCCCCCACCTCTCCCCCATCACCACCATCAAACACTTCACCTACAACACCCCCCTCCTCACCCCACACAAAGGAGGATTTCACACCACCTCCTCCCACCACAACTCTTCATATTCATGAAGCAGATGTGAGGAAGCAGTTTAAGAGTCTGAATGCTCGAAAAGCTCCCGGCCCAGATGGTGTGTCTCCTGCCACCCTCAGACACTGTGTAAACGAGCTGGCCCCAGTGTTTTCTGGCATTTTCAACTCCTCACTGCAGACATGTCATGTGCCTGCCTGCTTCAGTCCTCTACCATAATCCCTGTGCCCAAGAAACCTAGGATCACTGGACTAAATGACTACAGACCCGTGGCTCTGACATCTGTGGTCATGAAGTCATTAGAGCGCCCGGTTCTCTCCTATCTCAAGACCCTCACGGCCCCCCTCCTGGACCCCCTGCAGTTTGCATACAGAGCCAACAGGTCTGTAGATGACGCCATCAACATGGCCCTACACTTCATCCTGGAGCATCTGGACTCCCCAGGAACCTACGCCAGGATCCTGTTTGTGGACTTCAGCTCTGCCTTCAACACCATCCTTCCAGACCATCTCCAAGGCAAGCTTTCCCAGATGAATGTGCCTGATCCCATCTGCTGGTGGATCACTGACTTCC
Source organism: Maylandia zebra (assembly GCF_041146795.1). Lineage (NCBI taxonomy): Eukaryota > Metazoa > Chordata > Actinopteri > Cichliformes > Cichlidae > Maylandia > Maylandia zebra. The sequence goes on along the minus strand of NC_135169.1, from coordinate 1,987,439 downwards.
TGACGGACAGGAAGCAGCATGTGAGGCTGGGAAAGAATGTCTCGGACTCCCGGACCATCAGCACCAGCTCCCCTCACGGCTGTGTTCTTTCTCCTCTGCTCTTCTCCCTATACACCAACTGCTGCACCTCCACCCACCAGTCTGTCAAGCTAATCAAGTTTGCAGATGACACCACCGCTATTGGACTCATCTCGGACGGGGATGAGTCTGCCTACAGGATGGAGGTTGAACGTCTGGTGTCCTGGTGCAGCCACAACAACCTGGTGCTGAATGCCCAGAAGACAGTGGAGCACACAGCCCCACTCCCCCCCATCATCCTGACTGACACCCTCATCACCTCTGTGGACTCATTCCGCTTCCTAGGTACCACCATCACCCAGGACCTGAAGTGGGAGCCCACCATCACCTCCGTCATTAAGAAAGCCCAGCAGAGGATGTACTTCCTGAGGCAGCTGAAGAAATTCAACCTGCCAACACGGACGATGATGCAATTCTACACTGCAATCATCGAGTCCATCCTCACCTCCTCCATCACCGTGTGGTACGCTGGAGCCACTATCAGGGACAAACAGAGACTGCAGCGTGTTGTGCGCTCTGCTGAGAAGGTGATTGGCTGCAGACTCCCATCTCTGCAGGACCTGTACACCTCCAGGACATTGCGGCGTGCAGCTCGGATCACAGCTGACCCTTCTCACCCTGGACACAGTCTGTTTGACCTGCTCCCCTCAGGCAGGAGGCTCCGGTCCATTCGCACCAGAACCTCTCGCCATAAGAACAGTTTCTTCCCCTCTGCTGTTGGACACATGAACAATAACCGTATGACTGTCCCCGCCACTAACACATGACCCTACGCTGTGTTCACTGCATCATTCCATGTTTGGCACTGATCACCACCTGCACTCATGTATATATCTATCTACTTAGCACTTTTAATTCTTATTCTTGTTTTTTTTCTCATGTCTATTTAAGCGTTATTTATGACAGTATGTTTGCACTAAGCACCGCAGCAATTTCCTAATGTTGTAAACCTGCTCAACATTTGGCAATAAAACCCTTTCTGATTCTGATTTACTGTATAGCACTTTGGTCCTGTGCTGGGTATTTTAAAGTGCTTTATAAATAAAGATGGTTTGGATTGGATAAAATTAAATACATCTTGTTCTCTTAGACTTTATTATTGTGATCCAGTGGAACTCTTTTCCTGCTCCCTGTTATGGATCTCTGTGACTACAATAAAATTCCCTCCATCCATCACTGAACTGCACTGAAGTAAAACGTCATCCTAAGCACTGCAGTACACCAAAGGACACCACTAATAAACACTGATTACACTCTGTTCTTCTTGCAGCAACAATTTTTTCTGCAGGTAAAAATTTCCCGTGTCACCCGCAGCTGCAACTGAGCAGTAAGAATGTATTTGTCTCTATTCAAATGATGATTCAGTGAATTTGAATTATCCTGCAGCAGGAGAATGACCCCAAGCATACAGTCAGTCATTAAGAACTATCTTCAGTGTAGAGAAGAACAAGAAGTACTGGAAGTGATAGTACAGCCCACCACAGAACCCTGAACATCATCGAGTGTGTCTGGGTTTACATGAAGAGAGAGAAGGATGTGAGGAAGCTGGTAGGAACAACCTACCTTCAAAAACTGTGTGCAAGTGCACCTAGAAGAATTGATGCTGTTTTGAAGGCAAAAGGTGTTTACACCACTTATTGATTTATCTTTTGTTCATTCACTGCATTTTGTTGATTGATGAAAATATGGTGACTTTCAGCTCACAGGGCTCAAATAAGAGAACCAATCAGTCATATTTGTAGGTTATTGTTACGCCCCAGTCTAGGGGTACAGAAACATAACATAAGGGTTGGAAAGGAAGTGACCCCACCCTGGTTCCAAAAACCATAGTCAGAAGCCAATCTTTGAAGTGAGCGGTGGTTCATTTGTGTCTACACTGAAAAACTTTACTCTGGGATGAACAAAGCCCGAAATAACACGCCCCCCCCCAAAAAAAGCAACAACAAAACAAGCTAAGTCAGGAAAGGAGGTGCTGTCTAAACCCTATGTGAAACATAAACCAAACAAAGGACACATGCTACACTTAACTCCCTAACTGAAATAAACAGGAGAATATTAAGGCAGCTCTCCTCTTCTGCTTCAGTGCTTATTTACAGTTTACTATTTACAAGTGAAAATGTGTCTACATACTATGTCCAAAGCTCTGTAGGTCTTAAGGATCACACACACGAATGTCACAAAGTTTGGAGGCCAAGGATGGGTCTGCTGCTGCTGTCACCTGCTGTCGCCAACAACTGCTGGTGAGGGATGTTTTAAAAACAGCCACATGATGAGGGGACCAATAACCCACCGCCAGCTCTCCTATCAGGAAGGACCTGTAGATACTTAAAGACATAGCACAGAAACAAACTCTAGACGGCCAGGGCCGTAACAGCTATTGCCAATAACGTTCAACTATTAAAATACATTTTGCTAAAGTGACTTTAATGTCCCCTGTATTAGATCAAAATAAGAGAAAACAGATAACCACTGTTGTGATACCCTTTATCTCTCACCTGGGTTTGTTGGTTTTGTCAAGTCAATTAATACAAAGAAGAACTGGCTTTGTTGAGCTGCCTCAGTTAAATCACTAACACGGGTACACACTTAGCCTGTATTTTTGTAGGAACATTACATTCTGGCAACTTAAGCTCACCATCTGTAAACTTAACATGTGAAGCTCAAGATTAAAGAAAACAAACTGAAGCAAAATTAAGAGAAACTCTATATTTGTTTCTTTATCAGTACCTGTGAGAAGACTGTTCATACTGTGTTGTTCTCTCTGCAAAGTTTTCTATCAGTAAATCTCAGAGAGACAAAGTAAACATTTACCATCAGGTCCCAAGCTACTGCTAAAGATACTGTTACTGTGCCACGTGCATATCTTTGGAAATAATGAATTAGGTGGCAAAATCTGAGAATTAAAATCAGTTAATTAACTAAAAAGATAGAAAACAAGTAGAAAACCAAATTGAAAGGAAATATGTGTCGGTGTGTCTCCTCCTGTGATAAACCTCCACATGTACCACTGAAAACAGTTAAATTAGTTTGAATCAGAAATCAGGGCTCAAACTACTTGTTCTGAGACCATTTCTTCATTTTTCACACCAAACTGTTTGTAGCTGTCGCATTGAAATGTAATTATTATGTAATTGCAATGTTCAACATTTGGTGTTTAATCTGGATTCATGTTGTGTTGTCGCCACCTACTGGTGGGCCTGAGTGTGACGCTTTGTGGTGCGCATGCTTTGGGGTGATGCTCAATTAAACGCACATGTCACCAGAGACTGAAGGCTCGAGCCAGAAAGAGAATGCTGGCTTGTGTAAAAGGTGGAAATATTGAAGATATGGACTACAATTGCTCATGAATGTTCAGTAGAAAGGCGCACACGGTATGTTGGTGCATTTACTTTGTGTGCATGTTTTATTTGAGTTGTAATTTTTGTTCTCCTGATGTAATATCCGTGTTTTTCATTGATCATTTCACCAGTTTTTCACGGTGTTTGCTGGTGAAAAGAAGATTAAAATACTGGCTGAACATCAGTTGGAGCATGGCCCTTCATTCTACTTCGAACATGAAAAACCTTCAGGAGCAGTTACACTGTTTAATAAGACAAACGTTACAGAGTTCATCAAATATAACTAACGCTTTAACATTATCAGGATTTCATAATACAAACTTCAAATCAACAGGAAAACAGCTGCAGAACACGTGGATCAAAATGAATTCATTAAAAAACAACATGTGGACTTCAAGGATACAGTAAATACACTAAAGTGAAAGGAGGAGCCAAAAATGTGAAAGAATTTGAATTAAGTAAAAGTAGTCACCTGTGATCTTTAAAATGGTCCTGATGTGTGCTGCTGTTTTTAACTTTCAACATTTCTTTGCTGCCACTGTGAATATGAATGTGGTCTTTGCCTAATTAAATAAATGTTACACTGACTCACTGCTTCATGTTCTGGTACAAACTGGCATTATATGAAAGTACAGCCCAAAACCAGTTTAGCTTGAGTTTCTTTTTTCTGGACATAAAGTCACAGCAGGTGTTGTTTCAAAGCTGGTGGACAGATTTAGTTCATTTTGGAGGATTTAAGAGCAACTGCTGTGAAAATATTTGCAGTTTTGGGAGAAAATGATTTAAGAGAAGATTTTACCACAGCAAAAGATTAAATATGAATGAAGGATTGAAATTTAACTTAGGTAACACATAAAATGAATACAACTACTAAACACTACTGTGTCCTATGGGAACAAAGAATAAAATGTAACAGGGATAACATTTTAGAGAATTAAAATCCCTAAAAGGAAAAATAATAAACTTGATATACATATCTATCTATCTACATATCTCACGATGTCAGATCAGCATCCTGATGTGGCACACCTGTGAGGTGGGATGGATTATCTCAGCAAAGCAGAAGTGCTCACTATCACACATTTAGACTGATTTGTGAACAATGTTTGGGAGGGATGGTAATATTGTGTATCTGGAGTGACTTTTAGGTCTTTATGTCCATCCCATGTCAAATCGGAGCAGAAACAAAGGTGTTGCGTTTATATTTTTGTTGAGTGTAAATACATACTCACAGTAAGTGAGTTACTTTCTTGTGTGGATCTGTTGGTGTTTTTTCAGCTGATGTGGAGATTTAAAAGACTTTCCACACAAGTCACAGCTGTACGCTTTAATTCCAGAGTGGGTAACTAGATGCCTCTGTAAGTTGCTATATAGAGCAAAAGCCTTACCACACAACTCAAAACTGTGTGCTTTAAATCCACTGTGGATTAGTTGGTGTTTTTTTAGGTCTCCAGCCCAGGTAAAAGACTTTCCACAAAACTCACACCTGTAAGGTTTAACTCCACGGTGGATGGTGTGGTGTCTTTTTAAGTCTCCAGCCCAGGTAAAAGACTTTCCACATAACTCACAGTTGTAAGGTTTAAATCCACTGTGGATGATTTGGTGTCTTTTTAAGTCTCCAGCCTGGGAAAAAGACTTTCCACACAAGTCACAGCTATAAGGTTTAAATCCATTGTGGATGATTTGGTGTCTTTTTAAGTCTCCAGCCTGGGTAAAAGACTTTCCACACAAGTCACAACTGTAAGGTTTAACTCCACTGTGGATGAGTTGGTGAGTTTTTAAGGGTCCAGCCAAGGTAAAAGACTTTCCACACAACTCACAGCTGTAAGGTTTAACTCCACTGTGGATGAGTTGGTGAGTTTTTAAGTTTCCAGCCTGGGTAAAAGACTTTCCACACAAGTCACAACTGTACGCTTTAACTCCACTGTGGATGAGTTGGTGTCGTTTTAAGTGTCCAGCCCGGGTAAAATCCTTCCCGCACTCATCACAGCTGTAGGTTTTCTCTCCCTTTCTTCTGTGAGGTTTGTCGGCCTCCTGAGAGCGCTGACTTCTTGCTCCATGTTGGTCCTGCAGTGACAGAGATACAAAGACAGGCAGTGAGTGAAATGCAGTCGTGGAACAAACTGAAATTGGTGGAATCAGACATGACAAAAAAACACATTGTAGGTGTGTTACCACCACCTTCTGGTGATAGTATCACATTACAATGATGTGCTACAATGAGAGTTGTACAAAATGACACTATTGAAGAAATATTGATCATCAATGAATCTCTATTACTTCAGAAAAAAAAATTAGTTCAACTGATGATATTGTTGTTTCAATGTATGTAGAGAAAATATGATCTTTGTATTTTCTTGCAACTTCTGTGGTTTTTAGTTGTGAATGTAGATTCTGTACATATGGAGGAGCCCAGGATGGAAAAGATAAAGCTGCTGTTAACAGGTTTTTAAAAACCGACCAGCTGTACACACAGTTTCAATAACAGTGTAACTGTGATGTTCTTCTCACCTTTTGTGTTGGAGTCATTGTTTCCTCTGTAGTGGCTGAGCTGAGTCCAAAGGGCTGAAATTGTTCCTCTGCTGCACCACCAGACTCTTCTCCTGTTACTCAGCTGGGACACAAAAAGATATATATATGTATATAGTATAGTATATATATATGTATTTTATGCCTGACAAAAAGAAGCAGAGCAAATAAACATGACTAAACTCCTCAGTGACAACAATACCTTTGAAGCTTCCATAGATCCACAAAGACGGAGTCCCGATCAGTCTCAATGGTAGCAGTATAAACTCAGCCACCTACAACATTTCAAGCACCTCATTACCATCCTAGCGCCCCTAGGATGGTAATGGTTGAAATGTAATGAGGTTTTTAAAAAACATTTCGAAACTCACTCTGTTAATGTGGAATTCTAAAATTATTTTACAAATGGAGAATTTATTTATTTATCAAAATTTATCAAAATAATAATTTTGATTTACTCATGAAAGTGGCCACTTTCATGAGTAAATCATATAAGTTTTTACTATTTCTTTTCCATATGGGTTGTATCTGCTTGACGCATGAGGGGGCATCATAAATAATACCGTGATGCTATAAAAACAACTGCTTGTGTATTATTGGGCGGAGATTGACGCTGAGTGTGTGACAGTGTTCATCCCCCCACACGTGTGTTTATTAAAATCATCATTTGATCTAACCCTCCTGGACAAGTGTTGTGATTTTGAATCCCTCCTGTATTCCTCCTCAATATTTGAACGCTTAACAGTGTCCACGTCACACAGCTCCATGGATTTTGGATTATCTTCTCTGCTCAAGGGGAGGAGGTGGAGAAAGAATCTATTCGGGTCCAGCTATGTCGGATTATTGCTGCCAACCTGTTTTTTGTGGAGCGCTTATCGGAGCATCACAAAGACTGGCTACAACTGGAGGAGTTTCCCATTCACCGTCAAAGCAGCAAGCCCCTCAACATGCAGACTGGATCACTCCAGCCCCTGTGTGATGCAGCTCTCCCTACACCAGCTACAGGAATTAAAGTTGGCGTGTTGAGCCTCCCGCCTGTCTCCAGGTCCATGTCGACGCAGCAGCAGACAAGTGCTGCATTTTCCTTGACACAACCAGTGGCTGCTTCTAGCACCACATTCACCTCAGCCATGACAGCGCCAGCTTCCACAACCGTGGCTTCCAGGAGGAGGCGGTGTCCACGTCATCACCGCGGCTTACAGCAGCATGAGGTGGGTGACTGTGTTCCGTGTGTTTTTTCTAAGGAGGAAGCTAAAATCAACACAGATTTGCCAGTTCATTGGCCCGGTTATGAAGAGACTGTTCATGTTCATGAAAGGACTAAGACTGACAAGTTACTGCCCAAGTCTTCCACAGAACATCTTATCCCTTTGCACAATTATCTAGCATCTCTGTGTATTGATCATGCCACGACCCATGCTTCTAAGAAGTCAGGCTTCAAGACTGTTTTCACTGGAGATGCTAGCCGTGAGGCTCAGCAAAGCCCCTGTGGGACTGAGACCCAGGCCAGGTTGGATCCAGAGGCTGATTTGGAGGACTAACTTTGCTCTGGACCTCCCGAAGAGCCTGTTGCTGCTTCCATGGGGGTCATTGAGCAGTTTGTGTAGACTCTTCTAGTGTCTGCTGGGGGTTCAGGCGAACCACTCCAGCACTTCACAGCTCCCGCTCCGCCATCAGTTCCTGCTGAGTGCTCTGGAGAGCCCGCCCTGCCGTCTGTGGTTGCCATGCCGTCACCTGCCATGCCTCAGCCAGAGGTTTTCGCACCTGCTCGCCCTGCCATGCCAGCTGGATGTTCAGCCGAGCCCATCCAGCATCCTGCCATGACAGCTAGAGGTTCAGCTGAGCCCGTCCAGCATCCCGCAGCTTCCACGTCTGGTTCTGTCTTGTTACTGATCAAAAAATCGTAAAGTGAGCTTCTCCACATTACAGTGGGCACTGGAGAACATCATCTATGTGGGACACGATTAGATAGTAAGTCCTAAGTCCCTTGTCTAAAAGGATTCAGCAAGGTAATCCATTCTAAATTCTTCTTGATGCATGCTCAATCATCCAGGTAAGTAAATCTTGAAAAGTTGATTCTGTTCATCTGGACGTAGCGTTTTCAGTGGGAGAAACGTTTCGTCACTCATCCAAGTGACTTCTTCAGTCTCAGCTGACTGCAGGTTTCCCCAATCTTATAAACAGTAACTAGAACCACTGAAGGAACAATGGGCTGGTAGGTCAGTTCCTTCATCATAATTATGTAAATTCTCATGACCACTGATCAAAGACCACTGGTCAATGGCCATGAGTACCATTCACAGAGAGTTGGAGAATGGCTGCAATCACAGCATTGTAAGATGGCAAAAGATGTCCCCTTAGTCCCCCTCCGCGATTCAGAGATGATCTTTCCCTTCTCATGTAGATGGCCTCCTTGACGCCACGCTCAAACTTGCGTTCCTCCCTGTCCAGGATGTGTACATCCTCATCAGTGAAAGAGTGTCCACTGGCCAGTAGGTGCTGTGGAGGCAGATTTTTCTTCTCATGTATTAATCACATATTTAATCATATCACATTAGTTATAGAAATATCACTTTCTCACTTTACTATAGTAAGAGCACTGAGCTCACCAGTACGGCTGGGATCCAGGTTTTGATTGCATGATTCTTTTTTTCCTCTTTCAGAAATATGGAACAGAAAACATGGAGTATGAAGTGTGTAGAAACTGAGGAATGCAGTAAAGAGAAGTGTGTTTGTGTGTGTCTGTAAGAAGTGATGGAAAGAGATGTGTTAAAATGTGGATAGAAGAATAAGAGAGGGAAAGTGTTATTGAGCAGTGATGAAAATGATATTGTCTCAGTCTGTTATTACAGGTGACTACGGAACTGGATCAATGTCCACCACGGCACAGCGGCCAGAACAAAATGATAGATTAACATAATTGGAACCACACCGAGCCTGTGTTTTGGTTGAATATTATTCAGCTTCATCCCCATGTATATCTTACACTAAAGAACAAGCTTCGAGGACAATCAATGTCTCCCAGAAGACAAATGCAGTTCGAGAGCAAAGGCGTCGGTTTCAAGAGTCAACAAGGTGAACAGACAGCAGCACTGCCCTAAATCTTAAACCTTAAAGGGTTCAGCAGCACGTACAAATGTCATCGTAGACGGGAGCATGCGCTCCCAATCACAAGCCGAGAGGTTCACCAAATTCAAATCAAATTCAAATTTTATTTGTCACATACACAGTCATACACAGTACGATATGCAGTGAAATGCTTAGACAACTGCTCGTGACCTAAAGAAAAAAGACTATGAAGACTTTTCCAGCTTTGTGTGTCTGTTAAAATGCTTTTTACAAATCCTGCTGGAATATGTCTGGTTACATCTGCAGTCAAAGTAAAATGGAAATAATTGAACAAGCGAGCAAACCATCAACTTCTCCCAGCATGCTGAGCTAATGATTAGTTGGTGTTTTTTTCCAAACACCCTCTCAACCTTCTCTCAACGTGATCACAATAAACTGTGAACAGACACCGAGGAGAGCAGCCGAAGACTTCATTCAGGAGCTGTTGAAGTACGCTGACTTCGGGGGCGCTACTGAGCCGACAATGGAGTAAGGCATGTTGAACTGGGCTCACGCCTGTCTAGCTTATATTTTAACAATTCCAAGCCCCTTTTAAAGGATAATTTAAACGAACTATCACTCCCCCTAACACCTGTGACCGACGGGGAAAAACGGACCAGTGGTTACAACCGGAAGGGCATCTAAACCCGAGGGGCCGGCATACTTATACTTAAGCAAGTGGGAGCTTGTCGCCTAGCTTGTCGCCTAGCTTGTCGCCCAGCTTGTCGCCCAGCTTGTCGCCCAGCTTGTCGCCTAGCTTGTCGCCTAGCTTGTCGCCTAGCTTGTCGCCTAGCTCGCAGTCAGGAAACACAATGGAGTATGAAGGTCTGAAATCGGACATCCTCTCCTCTCTGAAAGATGATATCTCCACGATTATCAGGTGAGTACTGACAAGTCCGCTTGCAGAGGATTTCGACTACCTCAAGTACAAACTAAGAGAAGTTAAGACGGAGATTGCTAACAACACAGCAGCAGTCCGCTCCGAAATTAACAACGTCAAGTCCGCTACTAGCGACCTGAAAGAGGGTTTATCATTATGGTCGGACAAGGTTGTCAGCCTCCAAGAGACGGCTGCAGGATTACAGACTGAGCTGGCTTGCTTAAAAGAAAAGAATGGAGCTATGGAGTCAAGAATGCGGAGGTGCAATATTCGTATTGTGGGTGTTGCGGAGGATGCCAGTTCCAGCTCGACCAGCTCAGTTTCTACTCTATTGAAAGATGTTCTGCAACTGGATGAAGAAATCCTGGTGGACCGCTCACATAGAGACCTTGCTCCCAGAAGATCTAACGGGAAACCTCAAGTTATCATCGCCAAACTCCATTACTACCAAGCCTGCGTCACTGTGCTACGGCAGGCCCGGGAGCGGTGTCAGTTGCCATCTTTCCTGATTACACCGCGAGCATTGCCATAGCTTGCTCTGCTTTTAAGGACGTGAGGAACCTGCTTCGAGGGCGTCAAGATGTCCGCTATGGAATAATGTTTCCAGAGAGACTGCGTATATCTTTTAGGGGCGAGAGTAAGGAGTTTCTGGATCCAGAGAAGGCAATGGTGTACGTGAAAAACGTCATCTTACCAAGTGAAACTGCCGGGTGAAGTTCCCCTCCTGACTGACTTGTTTCTAGCCAGTCGCAGATGATGAGGCTTCGCAAGACACAGGGTTTGGTGGACAGTAGAGCTGGGCGATATAAGATTTTTTCATATCACGATATGTTTTTTTCATTCCAGGCGATAACGATATATATCACGATATAAGCCAAATGACTATATTTGTAAGATTTAAATGTGCCGTTGCTCACAAGTAAAATGTGAAATAATCAGCAGCTTGTTTTTATTTAAATATTTATTTCCCATAATAAGTTCATCCATTAAGCGGACGCGAATGGATGGATGAAGTTCAACAGGGTAGATGTACTTAAGGAACATGAGACTTTTTCAGATAAATAAAGGCAAATATTGCAAACTACACAAAAGGCAGCGGCTAAAGTGTTTAAGTTTCAAAATAGAACAAACAAAACAGACTACTAAATTGTCAATTCCACTTAGAAACAAAATATTAATTCTAAAAATAAGTCTTAGTTTGTTTTACAGAAGAACAGACAAAACTGACTAACTTTTGTCAATATCAAATAAACTGAGAACTAAAAGGAAATTCTCAATCTCTCCTTGTTGTATAGCTTAGCTTTTCAAACAGTTTTAACAGTTACTTTAGTCTGACAAAAGCTGAATGACGAATTAGCGCTTCCAGTCAGAGACTGAGGCTACGTCCACACGTACACGGGTATTTTTGAAAACGGAAATTTTCCGTTTTCGTTTTAAAAAATAATCCCGTCCACACATAAAGGCAGAAATGAAGGAAAACACTGGTATGAACTTGCCAAAGCAGCAGGTGGAGCTAGATTCCTAATCGTGCAGAAATGTTGGCCAATCAGAAGTCTAGAAGCCTCGGTGGGAAAAAGTAAACAAAGCTGGGGCATAGAAGCAGAACCGAGTCGTATGTGTGGAGGGACAGTAACTGTGTGTATATGTAAGCATTTAAACACTGCAGAGAGTAGAATTAACAGTAACAGTATTGTAGAAATTCATTTCACCGAAACAATAACGTGGCGCACAGTGTGACGCATGCACCAGTTTATTTGTTATGGTCCTGAGTCTGAGGACTCAGTGTTTTGTGTTCCTTATGCTTTTGTTCATTCAGAGTGTGTATTCTGTTGTGATTTTGCCATTTGTTAGGTTTCTGTTCTTTGCCTGCCTGCTTCCACTTCTCTGTGTTCCCTCTGTCTGTCCATGGTGTTATTGTGTCTGCTCATGAGTCTGCCTGTCAAGTTCAGTGTCCGGTCTGGTTCTCTGTGTCTGTTAGTTTCCTGTTTTATTCTGAAAGTTCATGTCTCATGTCAGTGTGTTCAGTTTTACCTCTCCCCTGTCTCGTTAGCCTTATTGCTCCCAGCTGTGTCTCCCTCCTGTGGCCCATTCCCTGATTACTCCCCGTGTATTTAAGCCCTGTGTTTTCCTGTGCTCTCTGTCGCGTCGTCTGTTTAACTCCATGTCAGTCTGCATTATTCTGTTACCTGGTATTCATTCTGTGTCTCTCTGCCATCTCTCTTTGTGCATTTCGCTCCTCGTCCCGTGAGTGTCTGGTTTAAGTTTTGTTCTTTAGTTTTCCCAGTTTAGGTTTGTTTACTCCCCGCTCTGCTCTTCCTGTTTTGTCACTTTATCACCTCTGCAAATAAATTTTCACTTGCACCCCAGTCAGTGCCTGCATCTTGGATCCTTTTCTCAATTCACCACACGACTGCTGTGCAGCCGTGACATTATTGTATTTCCAGACTTGCTTTCGGCACAATTTACAGTGCACGCTACTCTGTTTTTTGTCAGACTTGAAATAGCCGAAATACCTTCACACTACGGAACTTCTATGGCTCTTCTGTTCGACAATCTCTCCGGCATTGGAACCATCATCTGTTTTCTCTTCGGTAACCTTCGGTCACGCTCGGTTGATTTTTCTAGTCGGCACACTCATTTCCTCCATTACGGTCGCTGGCTGCTTCCCAAACAAACACACAATGTGCGGCTTGGCACTTGTGCTGTACGTAACAAGCCACGCGACGTGACCCTGTGGCTGTGATTTGGTTCGGCTCTGCGCTACTTAATTTGGATTGGCTGACCTTTTTTTTTTTTTTTTTTTTTTTAAGACAAGAGCGGCGAGGTCTATCGCGATAGTTTAATTTCTCTATCGAGTAAAAGTTATATCGCGATAGATATCGTTATCGTTCTATCGCCCAGCTCTAGTGGACAGTGTAAGTACTTCGTTAATACCACATCATGTTAAGGCTGGATAAATGACGTTTGCACTACTTAAGGTGTTTATTAAGGTGCTATGTTATTTCATTCGGAGTGATAGCCAGGCAGCTGCCAGTTTTGTTTCTTGTCTTTTGTTTTTTTTTTCTTGGTCCTAGTGTTTCCCCAATGCCAGCATTCCAATGTGTGGTCTTGTTCAGATGGGGATTCAGGGTCACCGGGTTCTACATGGTGACAGGGTTTGGGACACTGCCAGAATTTTTTCTATTTTCTTTCTTTCTTCTTTTTTTCTCCTTTCGGAGTCTGGGGGTGCATATTCATGCATAATGTTGTTCTCTGATTAGATAACTCTATGGCTGCTGTCAACAAACAGGTGAAGCGTACTGGTTATTCAGCCAACTTTGTAAGCTGGGACATTAAGTCTATGAATCACCCTGTTAAGCGCAAAAAGGTTCTTATACACCTCAAATCTCAACGCTGACATATCTTTTCTGCAGGAGACTCACCTTTGTATAGCAGACCAACATAGACTGAAGAATAGTTGGGTTGGCCAAACATTCCATTCCAACTTTAACTCTGAAGAGGATTGGATATCCTTATTGGTAAAAGCATCCCTTTTGCTGTATCAAGCATTTTATTTGATCCCATGGGCCATTATATTATTGTTGCTGGCCAACTTTATGGACTCAGACTAATTTTAGCCAGCATTTATGCTCCGAACTGGGATGATGAAAACTTCTTTGTCAATTTACTCTCAAAAATTGCAGATACAGTGGGGGAAAAAAAGTATTTAGTCAGCCACCAATTGTGCAAGTTCCCCCACCTAAAATGATGACAGAGGTCAGTAATTTGCACCAGAGGTACACTTCAACTGTGAGAGACAGAATGTGAAAGAAAAATCCATGAATCCACATGGTAGGATTTGTAGAGAATTTATTCGTAAATCAGGGTGGAAAATAAGTATTTGGTCAATAACAAAAATACAACTCAATACTTTGTAACATAACCTTTGTTGGCAATAACAGAGGTCAAACGTTTACTATAGGTCTTTACCAGGTTTGCACACACAGTAGCTGGTATTTTGGCCCATTCCTCCATGCAGATCTTCTCGAGAGCAGTGATGTTTTGGGGCTGTCGCCGAGCAACACAGACTTTCAACTCCCGCCACAGATTTTCTATGGGGTTGAGGTCTGGAGACTGGCTAGGCCACTCCAGGACTTTCAAATGCTTCTTACGGAGCCACTCCTTTGTTGCCCGGGCGGTGTGTTTTGGATCATTGTCATGTTGGAAGACCCAGCCTCGTTTCATCTTCAAAGTTCTCACTGATGGAAGGAGGTTTTGGCTCAAAATCTCACCATACATGGCCCCATTCATTCTGTCCTTAACACGGATCAATCGTCCTGTCCCCTTGGCAGAAAAACAGCCCCATAGCATGATGTTTCCACCCCCATGCTTCACAGTAGGTATGGTGTTCTTGGGATGCAACTCAGTATTCTTCGTCCTCCAAACACGACGAGTTGAGTTTATACCAAAAAGTTCTACTTTGGTTTCATCTGACCACATGACATTCTCCCAATCCTCTGCTGTATCATCCATGTGCTCTCTGGCAAACTTCAGACGGGCCTGGACATGCACTGGCTTCAGCAGCGGAACACGTCTGGCACTGCGGGATTTGATTCCCTGCCGTTGTAGTGTGTTACTGATGGTGACCTTTGTTACTTTGGTCCCAGCTCTCTGCAGGTCATTCACCAGGTCCCCCCGTGTGATTCTGGGATCTTTGCTCACCGTTCTCATGATCATTTTGACCCCACGGGATGAGATCTTGCGTGGAGCCCCAAATCGTGGGAGATTATCAGTGGTCTTGTATGTCTTCCATTTTCTGATGATTGCTCCCACAGTTGATTTTTTCACACCAAGCTGCTTGCCTATTGTAGATTCACTCTTCCCAGTCTGGTGCAGGTCTACAATACTTTTCCTGGTGTCCTTCGAAAGCTCTTTGGTCTTGGCCATGGCGGAGTTTGGAGTCTGTTTGAGACTGTGGACAGGTGTCTTTTATACAGATGATGAGTTCAAACAGGTGCCATTCATACAGGTAACGAGTGGGGGACAGAAAAGCGTCTTACAGAAGACGTTACAGCTCTGTGAGAGCCAGAGATTTTCCATGTTTGAGGTGACCAAATACTTATTTTCCACCCTAATTTACGAATAAATTCTTTACAAATCCTACCATGTGAATTCATGGATTTTTTTTTTTCTTTCACATTCTGTCTCTCACAGTTGAAGTGTACCTCTGGTGCAAATTACTGACCTCTGTCATCATTTTAGGTGGGGGAACTTGCACAATCGGTGGCTGACTAAATACTTTTTTGCCCCACTGTATGATAACACACAATCTCATCTTAGCTGTGCTTTCTAGCCTAGACCAATGATCTAATAAGGATACTCCTAAATCAAAACCCGCAGAAATTATTACATGCTTTTTCCAATCCCACGGCATTGTTGCCTTTTGGCGTTTTCATAACCTTTCATCAAGGGCATACTCCTACTACTCTCCTGTCCACAAAACATTCTCTCGGATAGATTTTTTTCTTTTATTGATAAACGTGCTCTTCCACTGGTTGAAACTTGCAATTATCAATCTATTGTTATTTCAGACCATGCTCCCCTAGTGATGAGAATGCACATCCCTATTGCCAATCGCATATACTGCCCCTGGAGTTTTAATCCTCTTTTACTCTCTAATGAAGCATTCATGAATTTTAGAAAATCTGAGATTAGAGACTTTCTTGAACCAAACCAGACCCCTGGGATGTCTTTTTCAGTCATATGGGAGTCACTGAAAGCCTATCTTCGGGGTCAAATTATCTCATTTTCAGTAGCAAGAAAAAAAGCTGATACTGAGCACTTGAAACAGCTATTATATGATATTTTGCGGTTAGATATAAACTACAGTCACTCACCATCGGAAAGCACCCTTAAAGAACGTCAGACCCTCAAAATGAAATTTGATCTTTTTTCAACAAAGCAAGTGGAGCAACCTATCCTAAAGTCTAGACGTACTTTCTATGAGGAGGGAATTGGCAGTGTCTTAGCACATCATATATGTCAAAAGTCATCCAAACAGTTCATCTCTGAAATAGCTGATGAACAGGGCCTAAAGCATACAGACCATGCAGAAATCAACTCCTGCTTCCAACAATTTTACTCTTATTTATAATACCGCAGAATCACACCAAGATGAGTCTGCTATGGACAGTTTCCTTAGTTACCTCAGTATAACCACAGTTGACCCAAAACTGGTTACTGAACTCGAAAGGGACCTCTCTATCCAGGAGGTCATGATGGCGATTGGTGGAATGCAAAGTGGCAAGTCCCCTGGACCAGATGGATTTTTAAAGACATTTTCTAACGAACTTGCACCACTTCTGCTGTCAGTCTTTTTGGAGTCCTATTCATCTGGCACTCTCCCTCCAACTATGAGAGAAGGGTTTTTTTCACTCATTCTTAAAAAGAACAAAGACCCTCTCAAATGTAGCTCATACTGGACGATTTCACTGCTAAACACCAATGCAAAAATTCTTGCAAAGATTTTTTCACAGCGCTTAGAGGTCGTGTTACTAACAATCATCTCCACAGACCAAACCGGCTTTATCAAGGGCAGACACTCTTTCTTCAACATTAGACGCATCTTAAGCATAATTCATGACCTTCCCTCAAAGGATTACACCTGAAGCCCTACTGTCACTTGATGCTGAGAAGGCCATTCGACCGGGTGGAGTGGGACTACCTTTTATATAGTTTGAGCAAATTTGCCGTCCCGAGCTGCTCTGTCACTAATTATCGTTACTGTACTTTCATTACAAGTGTTATACTGTAAAAGCAACAGGCTGCACTCTGATTCAGCTCCTCCATGGCTCCATGGCTAAATAAATCGGTTTCAGTTATGTACTGAAATATAAGAATGGATATAAGGGGCTTCTTTCAAAGAAAAAACTCAGGTAGATGTTATTTTATATATTATGCTTTGTATGTTGTTCAGTATATCTATGCAAAACAAGAGGAACTTCAATACACAGCAGTATATTCACAGTTTAAACCAGATATTTACATACATTTTGTGGAAAACAGAAGAACATTTTTTTACTGTACAACATCAATTTAGAGTAAACTTGTTTTGTTTTGGATAAATAAATATTGAAATATCTTTTGAATTAATTAAATGTCAGAATAAAGAGAGACAGAGCTTTCTATTTTTTATCACTTTCATCATATTTATGAGTACATATACACTAAGTTTATTGTTAATTAATAAGAAAACTGCAGACGATTCCATTCTGAGCTGAAGAAGCTTCTGATAGGTTAGTAGAGTCCATGTGAGTAAATTGGTGGCACAGCTCTGGATGTATATAAGGCAAAACACAGAGCCTGTTTCTTTGAAATGGGAAAATCAAGAGATGTCAACCAAAACACCAGGAAAAGGATTGTGGAGCTCCATAAGTGTGGCTCAATTTTGAATACAATTTGGTGCCATTTGCAATTAAGAAATACAGACAGTTTCTCTCTTTACTCTTAAAGTTAACAAATGTGTTTTTTTATATTCATCAATCTAAAGAAATTTAGTCTGATTTGATGTTACAATTAAAAAGTGTATCTGTTTTTATCTGAAGAGTATGTAAATATCTGGTTTCAACTGTATATTTGATGATATTGGTGTTTGGCTTGATTGTCAGAACAAAGAGGGAGAAAGAGGAGCAGAGAGGGAGAGAGAGGGAGATGGAGAATGAGGACAGAACAGAGATGAACAAGAGCAGGTGAGACACACATGGTAGTCAAATGGTTGTTTACCAAAAGTATCACTGTATCATAGGTACTCATGTATCTCGTACCTAGTGTTTCTTTTTAGGTTTGTTATTTTTCAAATTCTACATTTATTAAGTTATGCAGGCTTGTTTGCACAACACAGCTAAACTTTTCTCAATCTTTGGTAGAATTAAAAAAAAAGTGCAGTGCAGGTCTATGATGATTTTTAGTGCTACTATCATCTAGTTCTGATTCTGGTTCTGTCTTGGTTAAATCCTAAATAGTCCTGATTTTAAACTGTTGTAGTCCAGTTTTAATTCCAGTTGTTCCAACTCGGTTGTTGTGTTCTTGGGCAAGACACTTCACCTACCGCCTACTGATGTTGGCCAGAAGGCGGTATGGCAGCCTCGCTTCTGTCAGTCTGCCCCAGGGCAGCTGTGGCTACAACTGTAGATTGCCTCCACCAGTGTGTGAATGGGTGGATGACTGGGTGTGTAAAGCGCTTTGGGGTCTAGGCGCTTTGGGGTCTTTTCACTAGTCCCCTAGGGGGGACTATTCAGATACAGGCCATTTAATTAAAAAACTAGTTTAAGGTGTCCTGCATATGTGATGTATATTGTTCCCTATATGAAGTCATTTGTCATGGTCGCTGTGTGGCAGGCAGGAGAAGGACCCAAGATGCAGACTCACAGACATGGGGATAAACTTAAAGATCACAGTTTTAATGCTGGCTTAAAGGTGAAACACAAAACAGTACTGAACTAAACTGGAAAAACTAAACATGAGATGTACCAGGAACCACGGGGAGAGTAACACACAACATGAGGGAGAACGCGACGCCGAACAGAGGAAGACGCAGACAGAAATACACAGAGGGTTAACGAGGAAAGTGGGAACACACGGGGAACACAGCTGACACAGATAACCATAACGAGACAGGGCGGGGTGAACATAACACTGACGGGAGACGGGCAGAGTCAAACAGGAAGTACACAGAGGTTCAGACAGGAGGAGAGAGCACGGGGAGAACACAGACATAACAGGCTGGGGAAAACATGGAATAAAACACGAAAGGGGACAAGGGCTCATGAATACATAGAGGGGCACACAGGGGGTGAGAGTCACAAAGGGAAAGCACACAGGGAACAACATAACAGGGCAACTCAGGAAACAGAACCTAAACAGGGAACTGAATACAAAAATACAAGAGAACTAAGAATACTGGGCCAACACGGCCCAGGACCATGACATCATTCCTTTTTGAACAAAACTCAACACAGGGGCTATTAATCTTTCAGTCATTTCTACCCCCCCCCCCCCCCCCCTCAATCCCACATGCATACTACCCTTTAGGGCTAAGCCCCAGGTGTATCAAATGTCTGCCTCCGCCTCTGGAGGGAACAAGCATCGAAGAACTTTGGAAAGGGAGGGGGGATGGGTGTGTGCATATCAGTGTATATGTATGTGTGTGCGTGTCCAGAGTTCAGCTGTGACAGTGTCCTTCGCCCTGCTAGGCTAAGTAAACAGTCTTCCAGCCAACCCAGGTGGCCTTGCATGGAATGGGAAGGAACAGATTAAACACAGTCGTTATCAGGGTGTTTTTGTTCGGCTCCAGCCTTGTGACTGCAGCAGGCGCCGAAAGGGTATCTGCATGAAGTGATGGTGCTTTTTACTTTAGTGCGAACAGCTCTAAACAGAGATGTACATTGCCAATATAGAGAAAATCTCACTTTATTAAGACTTTTAAATAATGTACAGAAATTGAGAGGAAAGCAGAGAGACTCAAAAAAGGCACCGGTAATGATTAGTGATGTTCAGCTCATCGTCAGACTAGCTGATATTAGATGTTATTAATTGTAGGGCTCTGTTGTGGTTGTTCTGTGTAATATAAAACTGCTTAATGTTACTCTAATCAGATGTGGTGACGTAATTATATCAATTACATATGTGCACTTTTAAGGCAGTATTGATTATTTTCAGTTGCTTAGTTTTGCAAAGAAAGAGTGACACTGAGTAACTATTAGTTAATCACATGTAAGAATTGTATATACAGGTGCTTCCAGATGCCTATAGCACCTGCTGCTTATTGCATTTGTGTATGGTAAAATGGTAAATGGCCTGTATTTATATAGCGCTTTACTAGTCCCTAAGGACCCCAAAGCGCTTTACATATCCAGTCATCCACCCATTCACACACTGGTGATGGCAAGCTACATTGTAGCCACAGCCGCCCTGGGGCGCACTGACAGAGGCGAGGCTGCCGGACACTGGCGCCACCGGGCCCTCTGACCACCACCAGTAGGCAACGGGTGAAGTGTCTTGCCCAAGGACACAACAACCGAGACTGTCCGAGCCGGGGCTCGAACCGGCAACCTTCCGATTACAAGGCGAACTCCCAACTCTTGAGCCACGATCGCCACGATCGTGTATAATACGTAATAAACATTAAGACTAAACAGTGTCTTTATTTTATCTGACGTCTTTATTTGCGCTGGAAGAAAATAAAATACAGATGCATCTGGAGATTATCCTATGAAATCCTATTCTAACGGCTGATTTCCCTCCCCCAGGCTTGTACCTGTGGCTTCCTGTCCTGGGGTTGGCTGTTCTCCTGCCCTGCACCCCATCCTTTTGTTCATACTCCAAGACTATTTTTCTATATGTATTCTTACCCCCTAGCAACCGCCATTTCATAATGTTGCAAGCAATCACAAACTCTACAGTGTGTCTAACTCCAGTGTATCCCAAGCAATCTATTATTCTGAAAAGAGCTAAACTCAACATAAACTGAACCCGTATTAAAGTTAGCTCGGTGCTTACCTTTAGATGAGCCCACAAACCGAGAGAAACTCCGTGATGAAGCTGGAACTCTTTCCAAACAGGGAACAGATGAGGGAGCAGAGACCCACGTGGTTCCCGTTGATTTCATAAAAAAGCAGCTCTCTCTGCTCGACTCTCCTCTCCTGCACAGACACTTTGCTCCGCCCCCTTTTCCGGCTCTGCTGTGATTTGTTGCTGCGAGGTCACGTGACTCAGCGTCACAAGGTAACCACGTGGGGTGTTATTTCAAAAGTAGCGCCTATCTCCTTTTCCTAAACTCTTTTCCTTGGCCTCGATGAAAATCGTGGGAAGGAGATTTGCTAAGGACTCAGGGAAAGAGAGGAGCGATGTGACACCGGATGTCCGCCCGTTGAAACTACATTGTGCAGAAGATGGACTACAAAACAAACATCTTACTTCGTCACAATGTGTTCTAACCCTGTTCTTTTATGGAGGTCATATAAACGAGAACAGCCTGTTCAAAATATCCTTTCATTACAAAGTTTGAATTTTAAAGAAGAAGGAACCTTTAGGGTCAGATTTACTAACATCTGCAGCAGCTCAAAGACGTCTTTTGATGTTAAAAAGCTGCTGGATTTACTGAAGAGACTCAGTGTCAGTTTGAGACTGAAGTTATGACAAATGTGTTTGTAAGAGTTTCACTTTCAGGAGAAGAAGATTTAAATGATTGACACAAATGTAAATTACAAAGTCTGTGGTGCACAATTTACTACAAATTGCACAAAATCTACCACAGAATCCTGTCTTGTTCCTGCTGTGGTTGTGATAGTGAGGACAGTTTATTGTTTTAGGGGGAGATGTTATCAAAACAAGTCTCTGATCCGCTCAAAGTTGTTATTTCAGTTCCAAAAGTTTGGCTCTGTCCTAAAACTCTCCAGTCAAATCTTATACTGATTGTTTTGAGGTGAGCCCCACTTATTGTTCCTTAATAATACAGTTTATGTGAAACCAAGCAGAAATGAATTACGCTTCTTAATTTTTTATAGTGCACACAGCTAACTCTTTCTGCTGAATATGTAAAAAATAAAAGTGTTACTGTGTTACATGCCTGAATGTTGCTCATGGTCTGATGGGAAATAATGTTTTTTCTGTTCTTTAGCACATCGAACAGTCAACTGTTCACAGAGTTTAGGTTTAAAGGATGAAACAGTTTGTACTGATGCATCTCTCCTCTCCTATCTGAAGAGTATGTAAATATCTGGTTTCAACTGTATATTTGATGATGTTGGTGTTTGGCTTGATTGTCAGAACAAAGAGGGAGAGAGAGGAACAGCGAGAGAGAGAGAGAAACAGAGAGGGAGAGAGATGGAGAATGAGGACGGAACAGAGATGGAACAAGAGCAGGTGAGACACACATGGTAGTCAAATGGTTGTTTACCAAAAGTATCACTGTATAATAGGTACTCATGTATCTCATACCTAGTGTTTCTTTTTAGGTTTGTTATTTTTCAAATTCTATATTTATTACGTTATGCAGGCTTGTTTGCACAACACAGCTAAATAATTATATAAACTTTTCTCAAATCAAATCAAATCACTTTTATTGTCACATCACATGTGAGTGAAATTCTTGTGTGGGAGCTTCACAAGCAACAGAGGTGTGCAAAATACAATAATGTAAACAAGCAAAATACAAGAATGGCTACATCTGAAACTAATAAATATATATACAGTATACAATAGTATATGCATTTCTGGATGTGTATACTAAATATTTTCCTACGTGTGTGTGTGTGTGTGTGTGTGTGTGTACACATATTTTACAAATTAAATACAGTAAACAATAAATATAATATATAATAGAATATATAAAATAAATAAAATAAAATATACAGAGTTGAGACATGTGCAAAACAGTGGCATTACCGTACGGTATGTAGAAATAGAATAGAATAGAATTCAACTTTATTGTCATTGCACATGCACAGGTACAGGGCAACGAAATGCAGTTTGCATCCATCCAGAAGTGCTTTAGTGATATAGATATATTACAATATATATTAGCAATAATATAGATATGTGAGTATATTACAGAAATGGGTCTATTATGGTATGTTATAATGTACACGGTATGAAGTATGTTGTGAATATTCTATAACTATAAGTATGTACAGGCTGTAGTGAGTACAAGCTATGTACAGGATATGAACAGGATATAAATATGAAAAACTATACAGAATATGAAATAAATAACTTTACAGAAATCTGAGATATACAGCTATACAGAAATGGGAACTATGAAAGTTGTAAACAGTTGTAGGATTAAAGATTATCGAATGTACAGAATGATTATTTACACAGAGCTATACAGTAGTGCAGTTAAGATAAGTGAGGGTGTAGATAGTTTCTACAGAGGCTATATAAAGTGCTAGTGGTTGTGAGTGGTGGTTCAGTCCATGTTATTATTGTGTGTTTGAGGGTACAGTTGTCCATTGTGGGTGTGTGTATGTTCAGTCCATGAGTTTAACGTGGGTCAGATGTCAGGAGGCAGAGTTCAGGAGTCTGACAGCTGTGGGGAAGAAGCTGTTCCGGTACCTGGTGGTCTTAGTCCGGAGGCTCCTGTGGCGCCTCCCAGAGGGCAGGAGGGTGAAGAGTCCATGCGATGGGTGACTGGGGTCTTTGATGATTTTCCCAGCCCTTTTCAGACACCGCTTCCTGTAGATGTCTTTTATGGCAGGAAGTGGTGCTCCGGCGATGCGCTGGGCAGTTTTCACGACCTTCTGCAACGCCTTCCGGTCCGAGGCAGAGCAGTTCCCGTACCAGACTGTTATACAGTTGGTCAGGATGCTCTCGATGGTGCAGCGATAGAAGTTCACCAGGATGTCTGAGGACAGGTGGTTCTTCCTCAGAGTCCTCAAGAAAAAGAGGCGCTGGTGAGCCTTCTTGACCAGCTTGGAGCAGTTGGTCGTCCAGGTGAGATCCTCGGAGATGTGGACTCCCAGGAACTTGAAGCTGCTCACACGCTCCACAGCCGTCCCCTTAATGTGGATGGGTGGATGTGGGTCAGCATTCCTCCTGTAGTCCACGATGAGCTCCTTGGTCTTCTCGGTGTTAAGCAGCAGGTTGTTTCTGTCGCACCACTCAGCCAGACGATCCACCTCCTCCCTGTAGGCGGCCTCATCGTTGTCACTGATGAGGCCAATCACCGTGGTGTCATCTGCAAACTTAATGATGGTGTTGGAACCATCAGAAGGTCTGCAGTCGTGGGTGAAGAGGGAGTAGAGGAAAGGGCTCATCACACAGCCTTGTGGTACACCAGTGTTCATTGTGATGGTAGATGAGCAGTGGTTATCCAGCCGGACGTGTTGGGGGCGGTTGGTCAGGAAGTCCAGTAACCATTTGCAGATGAGGGAACTGATGCCCAGGTCTGTCAGTTTCCTGATGAGTTGTGAGGGGTGGATTGTATTGAATGCTGAACTGAAGTCTATAAACAGCATTCTGGCGTAGGTGTTGTTGTTGTCCAGGTGTGAGAGGACAGAGTGCATTGCGATGGAGACTGCATCCTCTGTGCTCCTGTTCTGGCGGTATGCGAATTGGTGGGGGTCCAGGGTGGGGGGGAGACAGGATTTGAAGTGAGCTAGGACCAGTCGCTCTAAGCACTTAGTGATGATGGGGGTGAGTGCTACTGGGCGGTAATCATTGAGGCAAGATGGGTTGGAGTTTTTGGGTATCGGGACGATGGAGGTGGATTTGAAGCAGGCCGGTACCACAGCGTGGGCCAAGGACAGATTGAATATGTCTGTGAGCACTCCTGCAAGCTCCCCAGAACACGCTCTGAGAACACGCCCGGGGATGCCATCAGGGCCTGCAGCCTTTTGGACATTGATCCTGCTCAGCACCGCTCCTACATCGGTGGGGGATAGTGCATAATGGGGTGTAGGGGGTGTAGTGCATAATGTTGAAGTTCCAGTAGTGAAGCTGAGGTGTCTATGACGTGTTCAGCAGTCTGATGGCCTGGTGGAAGAAGCTGTCTCTCAGTCTGCTGGTACGGGACCGGATGCTGCAGAACCTCCTTCCTGATGGAAGTAGTCTGAACAGTTTATGGCTGGGGTGACTGGAGTCCTTGATGATCCTCCCCGCTTTCCTCAGGCACCGCTTCCTGTAGATGTCTTGGAGGGAGGGAAGCTCACCTCCAATTATCCGTTCAGAGCACCGCACTACTCGCTGGAGAGCTTTGCAGTTGTAGGCGGTGCTGTTGCCATACCAGGTGGTGATGCATCCAGTGAGGATGCTCTCAATGGCACAGTGATAGAAGGTCCTGAGGATGCGGGGGCTCATGCCAAATCTTTTCAGTCTCCTGAGAAAGAAGAGGCGCTGCTGCTCCTTCTTCACTGTTTTGTTTGTGTGTACTGACCACGTAAGATCCTCAGCCAGATGTA
The DNA here is from genome assembly GCF_041146795.1 of Maylandia zebra. Taxonomy (NCBI): domain Eukaryota; kingdom Metazoa; phylum Chordata; class Actinopteri; order Cichliformes; family Cichlidae; genus Maylandia; species Maylandia zebra. The sequence continues at coordinate 1,962,570 of NC_135169.1, read as the reverse complement.
CACCAAGGAACCGGAAGCTGCTCACTCTCTCCACAGCAGCGCCGTTGATGGTGATGGGGGTGTGTACTTCTCTGCACCTCCGGAAGTCCACTATCAACTCCTTTGTCTTTGCAATGTTGAGGGTGAGATGGTTGTCTTGACACCAGTGGGTCAGGGCGCTGACCTCCTCCCTGTAAGCCGTCTCATCACCGTTGGTGATAAGACCCACCACTGTAGTGTCGTCCGCAAACTTCACAATGATGTTGGAGTTGTTAGTGGCTGTGCAGTCGTAGGTGTAGAGTGAGTATAGGAGAGGGCTCAGTACACACCCCTGTGGAGCACCAGTGTTCAGTGTGATGGGGGATGAGGTGATGCTGCCCAGTCTGACCACTTGGCATCTGTCAGACAGGAAGCTAAGGATCCAGCTGCAGAGGGAGCTGCTCAGTCCTAGATCCTGCAGTTTCCTGTCCAGCTTCGAGGGAACGATGGTATTGAATGCTGAGCTGTAATCTACAAACAGCATTCTCACATACGTGTCTCTCTTCTCCAGGTGTGACAGGGCAGTATGTAGTGTCAGGGCTATGGCATCATCAGTGGACCTGTTGTGGCGGTATGCGAACTGTAGAGGGTCCAGTGAGTCGGGTAGTGCAGAGCGGATGAAGTCCCTGACCAGTTTCTCGAAGCATTTGCTCACGATGGGGGTCAGGGCTACAGGTCGCCAGTCGTTCAATGAGGAGATGGTGGAGGATTTGGGTACAGGGACGATGGTGGCCATTTTGAAGCAGGCTGGGACTACAGACAGAGAGAGGGAAAGGTTGAAGATGTGTGTGAACACTCCAGCCAGCTGAGCCGCGCATGACTTGAGGACGCGGCCGGGAATCCCGTCCGGACCAGTAGCTTTGCGTGCGTTCACCTTCCTGAAGCACTTCCGCACATCCTCCTCAGACACAGTGTGCGCACTGACGTCATCCGCGGTGCGCACACTGTCCGGTCTCATGGTGTTCGCTGTGTCGAATCTAGCGTAGAATACGTTTAGATCCTCACACAGAGAGGCTGTGGTCTGCGGTGTGCTGGTTTTCCCTCTAAAGTCTGTGATCGTGTTTAGTCCCTGCCACATACTCCGAGGGTTGTCAAACTGTTGCTCCACCCTGTCCCTGTACTCACATTTGGCTGCTTCGATCGTCTTCCGGAGTTGGTAATGTGTGTGTTTGTAGTCCGATGTGTTCGCGGAGGCAAAGGCGGTGTTCCGTGCCGCCAGTGCCATGCGAACATCTCCGTTAATCCAGGGTTTTTGATTTGGGAAGGATTTAACTGTTCTGGATGGGACGACATCTTCCACGCATTTCCTGATAAATCCACAGACTGAGTCTGTGTACTCATCAATGTCTCTAGCAGCCACGTGAAACATTTCCCAGTCCGCGTGATCAAAACAGTCCCGCAGCGCAGACTCCGATTGGTCCGTCCAACAGTGCACCGCCCTCCGGGTTGGAGCTTCCTGTTTCAGCTTCTGCCTGTAGGCGGGCAGGAGCAGGATGGAGCGGTGATCTGATTGGCCGAATGGGGCGCGGGGGAGGGCTTTGTATGCATCCCGGAAAGAGGTGTAACAGTGGTCGAGTAGCTGGTCTCCACGAGTGTTAAAATGGATGTGTTGGTGGAGTTTCGGTGAGACTTTCTTCAGGTTTCCCTTATTAAAGTCTCCTGCTGTGATAAACGCTGCCTCTGGGTGTGCGGTTTCCTCACTGTTGATCGCGCTGTACAGTTCCCTGAGTGCTCGGTCAGTGTCGGCTTGTGGGGGAATGTAAACAGCTGTAATAATCACTGCTGTAAATTCCCTCGGTAGCCAGAATGGCCGGCACTTAATCATCAGGTACTCCAGGTCTGGTGAGCAGAAGGATTTGACCGGGTGCACGTTCGCATAATCACACCAGCTGTTGTTGATCATGAAACATACACCACTGCCTCTGCTTTTCCCAGTAAGATCCTGTGACCTGTGCGCACGATGCACGGAGAACCCCGGTAGTTGTATTGCGGAGTCCGGTACCTTGTCCGATAGCCAGGTTTCTGTGAGGCAGATCACGCAGCAGTCCCGCATCTCTCGCTGGAATGAGATCCGTGCCCGAAGCTCTCACAGCTTGTTCTCCAGAGACTGCACATTAGCCAGTAATAAACTGGGTAACGGTGGTCTGTTAGTGCGCCGTCTCAGTCGAACCAGAACGCCAGATCTTCTCCCTCTGCGTCGGCGTTTGCGGCCTCCAGGGCCAGAGAACAAAGGCGTCTCAGGTGAGATGAATGGGGGTCTGCAAACGGAGCGTCCGTGTTGCAAAACTTGAACTCCGGAAAGTTATAAGAAAGACCGTCTTTTATGTCCAGTAAGGTTTGTCGGTCGTACACAAGGAGACATGTGCTACTCGCGAAAAAATGAAGGAAAAGTAAAATTACACACAGAAAAAAGCTGTTGCTTGGGGGAGCTCGCGACGAGGCTGCCATACTCGGCGCCATCTTGAAAGTCCACTAAAATCTAAATAGTGTACTTTGGTAGAATTAAAAAAAAAGTGTAATGGAGGTCTATGATGATTTTTAGTGCTACTATCATCTAGTTCTGATTCTGGTTCTGTCTTGGTTAAATCCTAAGTAGTCCTGATTTTAAACTGTTGCAGTCCAGTTTTAATTCCAGATCAGTTCTGGGTCTGGTTGAATTGGGGTTTAGTCCTCGTGTCTTGATACAGCCCCGAGCAGCACCAATTAGTGGCTGAACGACAGAGTTGTCTATGAAGACTATGAGTGTCTTCATAGTTTTATTTTTGATATTCACCAATTTTTATATACTGCAAAAAAAAAACGAAAATAAGTATTATAATGCAAATTTGCAAAAAAAAAAATAGCATATGCATCAAAATAAACTATTTCCAGCAGTGCAATATGTATCCTAAGCATCCCAGAAACGACACAGAAAGTCATAAAGTCAAATATAACTTTTAAAAACACCAGTATAGGCTTACAAGGCCCTGATGGTAAAGAACTAAATTTCTGTGAAAATGACGTCACTTCCGGTTTTGGGCAGGTCATGGCGCATATGTGATAGTTCGCGCTGATGGACGTGGGAAGTGTTACGAAAAGCTGATCGGATCGGCAAAGCCTGTTTCTGGAATATTATGTTTTTGTTGCTGCAAGTGCTTTTTATGCAATTTTTGCAAAGCTTTATGTGGAAGGAAACTGTGACTGAGGACAAGCTGATGGCATAAGATGTAAGTACAACTCCTCCCATTTCATATGCAAAAAAAATTATTGCGCTAGCTTTCATGGTTCCAGTGCTACCGGGATTTAAAAATAGTTATGCAAAACGGAGCGTGCCCGCTCCGACCGGCTTTAAAGGGTTAAAGGAAACTGTTGATCGTTTTAAGCCTTCAGGGTCTCCAAATGATGCTGTCCCTCCTCGACTCTTATAAGAGGTGTTACCTACAGTTGGACCTTTGGTTCTCCAGCTGGTAAACCATAGTTTGATGTCAGGTGTAGTCCCTAAAGATTGTAAACATGCTGTAGTCAAACTCCTGATTAAAAACCTGTTCTTGATCCTACGAATCTTGCAAATTACAGGCCTATCTTCTAACTACCTTTTCTTTCCAAAATTCTTGAAAAGAGAGTTCACAGTCAATGAATGACCTTCCTGGAAAAGCAAAATGTTTTACAGGTTTTCCAATCTATTTTTAAACCCTTTCATAGCAATGAATCAGCCCTTTTAAAAGTTTTTACTGACATATTGCAGTAATGACACCTGGTTACGCCAATCGGAGGTCACTAAAATCAATATAGAATCGGTGTGTAACTTTGCCAAAACAATGTTGGACTCTGTAGTTTTCTCTGGTCCCCTCCGCAGTCAGACCAGGAATGACATGTTTAGCTGCATGTTCTCCTTAAATTGCTGGCTGTCTGAGTGGTGTCCCAGAAACGATGTGGTCTTCATAGATAATTGGCAAACCTTCTGGAGGAAACCTGGTCTTATTAGGAGAGACGGCATCCGTCCCACTTTGGATGGAGCAGCTCTCATTTCTAGAAATATAGACAAATTTATTAAATCCCCCAAAATATGACTATCCAGAGTTGGGACCAGGAAGCAGAGTTGCAGTCTTACACACCTCTCTGCAGCTTCTCTGTTCCTGCTACCCCCCCCCCCCCCCCCCCCCAAAAAAAAAAAAACCCCCGTCTCCATAGAGACTGTGTCAGCTCCCAAAAAGACAAAAAACAAACTAAAACCAGCAACAAACAACTTAAACATAAACAATCACAAAGAAAGAACAATACAGTATCCACATCTGAACCAAAGAGTAAAACAGTGAAATGTGGATTATTAAATATTAGGTCTCTCTCCTCCAAGTCTCTGTTAGTAGATGACTGTGGCGGAGGTGTGGTCCCGGGCGCGGCTGCAGGGGAGGAGTGGTGCAGTGGGCTCAACGTGGCGGTGCTGGAGATGCCGGTGAGAACAGCTGACGGCGATTTGGACTGATAATGGTTTCCTTCCCTTTTTATAGTGAGACGGAGAGGAGCGGAGGGAGAGGGAAATCAGCTGGGACCGAGAGCTGTCAGACTGTGTTCAGTCATAACCTCGGAAAACTGTAAATAAATGTGGAACCTGGTGATAAAGATCTGTGTGTGTGAGTACCTGTGTATAGTGCATTTCACAATGACTTAATAATTGATCAACAAATTGATTTACTCTGCCTCACAGAAACCTGGTTGCAGCAGGATGATTATGCTAGTTTAAATTAATCAACATCCCCGAGTCATTCCCCGAGTCACCAGAAATCTCGAAGCACAGGCCGAGGGGGCGGTGTGGCAGCAATTTTTCACACCAGCCTATTAATTAATGAAAGACCCAGACACACTTTTAATTCATTTGAAAGCTTGATGCTTAACCTTGTCCACCCCAGCTGTAAAACTCAGAAACCAGTCTTACTTGTTATCATCTATCGTCCACCTGGGCCTTACACAGAGTTTCTGTCTGATTTCTCAGGCTTTTTATCTGATTTAGTTCTGAGCTCAGATAAAATAATTATTGTGGGTGATTTTAACATCCATGTAGATGCTAAAAATGACAGCCTCAACATGGCATTTAATCTGTTATTAGACTCAATTTGCTTCTCTCAAAATGTAAAAGAACCCACCCACCAACATATGGCATAGAAACTGAACATTTAACAGTGTTTCCTGAAAACCCTCTCCTGTCTGATCATTTCCTGATAACATTTACAATAATTGATTACACAGCAGTGGAGAGTAGATTTTATCACAGTAGATGTCTTTCTGAAAGTTTAAGAATATAATCCACCCACTGTTATCATCTTCAATGCCCTGTACCAACATAGAGCAGAGTAGCTATCTGAATACTACTCCAACAGAGGTCGATTATCTTGTTAATAATTTTACCTCCTCACTACGTACGACTCTGGATAATGTAGCTCCGGTGAAAACTAAGGTCTCTAATCAGAAGTACCTGACTCCGTGGTATAATTCTCAAACACGTAGCATGAAGCAGATCACTTGTAAGCTGGAGAAGAAATGGCGTGTCACAAATTTAGAGGATCATCATTTAGCCTGGAGAAATAGTTTGTTGCTTTATAAGAAAGCCCTCCACAAAGCCAGAACATCTTACTATTCATCACTGATTGAAGAAAATAAGAACAACCCCAGGTTTCTCTTCAGCACTGTAGCCAGGCTGACAAAAAGTCAGAGCTCTGTTGAGCCAACCATCCCTTTAACGCTAACTAGTAATGACTTCATGAACTTCTTCACAAATAAAATTTTTATCATTAGAGAAAAAATTACCAATAATCATCCCACAGATGTAATATTATCTACAGCTACTCTTAATACCATTGATGTTAATTTTGACTGTTTTTCTCCAATTGATCTTTCTGAGTCAACTTCAATAATTACTTCCTCCAAACCATCAATGTGTCTTTTAGACCCCATTCCTACAAAACTGCTCAAAGAAGTCCTGCCATTAATTAATTCTTCGATCTTAAATATGATCAACCTATCTCTAATAATCAGCTATGTACCACAGGCCTTCAAGCTGGCTGTAGTTAAACCTTTACTTAACCCTTTAAGACCTACCATAGAACCAAGTCCGCCAGAGCTTATAATATATTTTTACATGCTGTAGTGCCATTTTTGGGAGCATTTCAAGTTGCTATACATCAATACAACAATTATAGCCCAGATTTTAATAATATGTATTCATTAAGTGCATAGTAATTACATAAATTGCAAAAAAGTGCAATAAACTACAAAAAAAAATTGAAAATCGTTTTTGCTTTTTTAACATATATTTCTAGTTAGAGAAATTTAAGAGGCTTATCCCTCAAAGCTGTAAATACAAAAAAGTTGCACAAAATAGTTTCCCACCACAGGAAATTTATTTTGAGTGTCTTCATAGTTTTATTTTTGAAATACACCAATTTTTATACACTGCAAAAAAAAAAAAACGAAAATAAATATTATACTGCAAATTTGCAAAAAAGCAGCATATGCATCAAAATAAACTATTTCCAGCAGTGCAATATGAATCCTAAGCATCCCAGAAACAACACAGAAAGTCATGAAGTCAAACATAACTTTTAAAAAGAGCAGTATAGGCCCTGAGGCCCTGATGGTAAAAAAAAACATTTCCGCAAAATGACGCCACTTCCGGTTTTGGGCAGGAAATGGCAGACATGCAAAAGTTCGCACTGACGTCTGTTCCAACATAGGAAGTGTTATGAACAGCTGATCGGATCGGCAAAGCGTGTTTCTGGAATATTATGTTTTTGTTGCTGCAATTGCTTTTTATGCAGTTTTTGCAAAGCTTTATGTGGAAGGAAACTGTGACCTAGGACAAGCTGATGGCATAAGATGTAAGTACAACTCCTCCGGTTTCATATGCAAAAAATATTATTGCGTTAACTTACGTGGTTGCAGAGCTACCGGGATTTAAAAATAGTTATGTAAAACAGAGCGGGTCCGCTCCGACCGGCTCTAAAGGGTTAAAAAGCATCTCTAGACCCAGCAGTCTTAGCTAATTATAGGCCAATCTCCAACCTTCCTTTCATATCAAAAATCCTTGAAAGAGTAGTTGTCAAACAGCTAACAGATCATCTGCAGAGGAATGGCTTATTTGAAGAGTTTCAGTCAGGTTTCAGAGCTCAGCACAGCACAGAAACAGCTTTAGTGAAGGTTACAAATGATCTTCTTATGGCCTCTGACAGTGGACTCATCCCTGTGCTTGTCCTGCTAGACCTCAGTGCAGCGTTCGATAATGTTGACCATAATATCCTATCAGAGCGATTAGAACATGCTGTAGGTATTACAGGTACTGTGCTGCAGTGGTTTGTATCATATCTATCTAATAGACTCCAATTTGTACATGTAAATGGAGAGTCCTCTTCACACACTGAGGTTAATTATGGTGTTCCACAGAGTTCAGTGCTAGGACCAATTCTGTTTACATTATACATGCTTCCCTTAGGCAGTTTCATTAGAAGACATAGCATATCAAATTTCCCCTTGTGGGACAATTAAAGGATTATTCTATTCTATACATTTTCACTGGTATGCAGATGACACCCAGCTCTGTCTATCTATGAAGCCAGATAACACATACCAATTAGTTAAACTGCAGGAATGTCTTAAAGACATAAAGACCTGGATGGCCGCTAACTTTCTGCTTCTTAATTCAGATAAAACTGAGGTTATTGTACTCAGCCCTGAAAATCTTAGAACTATGGTATCTAACCAGATTCTTACGCTGGATGGCATTACCTTGGCCTCAAGTAACACTGTGATGAACCTTGGAGTCACTTTTGACCAGGACATGTCCTTCAACGCACATATTAAAAAAATATGTAAGACTGCTTTCTTCCATTTGCGCAACATCTCTAAAATTAGAAATATCCTGTCTCAGAGTGACGCTGAAAAACTAGTTCATGCATTTATTACTTCCAGGCTGGACTACTGTAATTCATTATTATCAGGATGTCCAAAAAACTCACTGAAAAGCCTTCAGCTAATCCAAAATGCTGCAGCAAGAGTCCTGACAGGGACTAGAAAGAGAGAGATTTCTTCTGTTTTGGCTTCCCTTCATTGGCTTCCTGTTAAATCCAGAATTGAATTCAAAATCCTGCTCCTCACATACAAGGTCTTAAATAATCAGGCCCCATCTTATCTTAATGACCTTGTAGTACCATATCACCCTATTAGAGCACTTCGCTCTCGCTCTGCAGAACTACTTGTTTTTCATAGAGTATTTAAAAGTAGAATGGTAAATGGTAAATGGCCTGTATTTATATAGCGCTTTACTAGTCCCTAAGGACCCCAAAGCGCTTTACATATCCAGTCATCCACCCATTCACACACACATTCACACACTGGTGGGAGGCAGAGCCTTCAGTGTTCAGGCCTCTCTTCTGTGGAACCAGCTTCCAGTTTGGATTTGGGAGACAGACACTATCTCTACTTTTAAGATTAGGCTTAAAACTTTCCTTTTTGCTAAAGCATATAGTTAGGGCTGGACCAGGTGACCCTGAATCCTCCCTTAGTTATGCTTCAATAGATGTAGGCTGCCGGGGATTCCCATGATGATGAGTTTTTCCTTTCCAGTCACCTTTCTCACTCACTATGTGTTAATAGACCTCTCTGCATTGAATCATATCTGTTATTAACCTCTGTCTCTCTTCCACAGCATGTCTTTTATCCTGCCTTCCTTCTCTCACCCCAACCGGTCGCAGCAGATGGCCGCCCCTCCCTGAGCCTGGTTCTGCCGGAGGTTTCTTCCTGTTAAAAGGGAGTTTTTCCTTCCCACTGTCGCCAAAGTGCTTGCTCATAGGGGGTCATATGATTGTTGGGTTTTTCTCTGTATCTATGAAGCGCCCACGTCTCTCAGATCAGCTGATCAGCTGTTCCTGAATGTACCCAGGACTGAGCATAAACTTAGAGGAGATCGTGCTTTTTCTGCAGCAGCTCCATTTATTCATTCAGTCATTTATTCCATGTATTTTGCCAGAAACGCCAGGCGCTCACGAAACTATTACAATGACCACCAAACAAACAATAAATGAGAGCAGGTGAACAGATTCCACACAAAGATGTGAACACAAAGCGCGGACCCGATGCATCAGTGACATGTCGTGTTTCTCACCCGACGACATGAACACGGACACGCCGTCGGGGCAGAAAGTCAACATCTAACTGATTCTGAGCTGCAGCTTTTGTTCCTCTCCGGCCTAAAGAAAGCTTCATTTTTTCTGCTTAATACTTTTTTTTTAAAATTATGCCAAATTGAAAAATGCTTAGCTTGCTGTTGTTTTGTGTTTTATTCTCAGTTACTTTGAAACACTTACTGAGTCAAAATTGAATTTAATCAAATCAATTATAGAAATCAGTGATGATACCCAGCCCTAGTGAGTAGCCTAAGCCCAACAGAAGTGGAGGCAGCTGTAGGTAATGAGAAAAGATGAAAAGGTTGATAACAGATTATATGGAGTAAATACACTGCCCAGGTGTCCCCTCTCCCCACTGCCTGTCAATAAAGAACTTTGTGTTGACAAGATTGTTAGGTAATCATTTACAAATCTATAATATCCGCATGGACAGCATTAACTGATGAGGTTGAAAAATTCAATACTCAAAAGTTTACTCTTCAGCCACCACGCTTCTGCCATCTGCCTTTTTTTTATTAGCCACAGTAAAGGCTGCGCTATGAATTCTGGGATATGTTGCGCCACGAATGAATAGAATAGAATAGAATTCAACTTTATTGTCATTGCACATGCACAGGTACAGGGCAACGAAATGCAGTTTGCATCCATCCAGAAGTGCTTTAGTGATATAGATATATTACAATATATATTAGCAATAATATAGATATGTGAGTATATTACAGAAATGGGTCTATTATGTTATAATGTACACGGTATGAAGTATGTTGTGAATATTCTATAACTATAAGTATGTACAGGCTGTAGTGAGTACAAGCTATGTACAGGATATAAATATGAAAAACTATACAGAATATGAAATAAACAACTTTACAGAAATTTGAGATATACAGCTATACAGAAATGGGAACTATGCAAGCTGCAAACAGTTGTAGGGTTAAAAATTATCGAATGTACAGAATGATTATTTACACAGAGCTATACAGTAGTGCAGTTAAGATAAGTGAGATATAATTCCTACAGAGGCTATATAAAGTGCTAGTGGTTGTGAGTGGTGGTTCAGTCCATGTTATTATTGTGTGTTTGAGGGTACAGTTGTCCATTGTGGGTGCGTGTATGTTCAGTCCATGTGTTAACGTGGGTCAGATGTCAGGAGGCAGAGTTCAGGAGTCTGACAGCTGTGGGGAAGAAGCTGTTCCGGTACCTGGTGGTCTTAGTCCGGAGGCTCCTGTAGCGCCTCCCAGAGGGCAGGAGGGTGAAGAGTCCATGTGATGGGTGACTGGGGTCTTTGATGATTTTCCCAGCCCTTTTCAGACACCGCTTCCTGTAGATGTCATTTATGGCAGGAAGTGGTCCTCCGGCGATGCGCTGGGCAGTTTTCACGACCCTCTGCAACGCCTTCCGGTCCGAGGCAGAGCAGTTCCCGTACCAGACTGTTATACAGTTGGTCAGGATGCTCTCGATGGTGCAGCGATAGAAGTTCACCAGGATGTCTGAGGACAGGTGGTTCTTCCTCAGAGTCCTCAAGAAGACGAGGCGCCTGTGAGCCTTCTTGACCAGCTTGGAGCAGTTGGTCGTCCAGGTGAGATCCTCGGAGATGTGGACTCCCAGGAACTTGAAGCTGCTCACACGCTCCACAGCCGTCCCCTTAATGTGGATGGGTGGATGTGGGTCAGCATTCCTCCTGTAGTCCACGAATGATACACCTGACTCCTTCAAGTCCGGGGAAATGAAGTGCGCATTTCCGGCCGCATTTGGAATTGGGACAGCCTTCATCATGTCGCTGTGGTGTAATCAGCCTCCAAATGGGGTCTCAAAATTGTACCAAAAAACTCTGTACCTCCCTCCAACCACACACTTCTTCGGGTTTGCCATCAGCACTGCCTGCCTCAGGGAATCCAGGACTGTGACCAACCACTGCACATGCTCCACTGAGGTATCACTATGAATGATGACATCATCCAGGTAAGAAACAGCATATGCAGTGTGAGGACGCAGCTATCGCTACAGGAAGTGCTGAAAACTGGCCGGGGCTTCCAACAAGCCAAACGGAAGTGTGACGAATTGGTACGAACCACACAGAGTGGAGGAGGCCGTTTTTGTCTTTGGACTCTGCAGACAAGGGAATCTGCCAATCAGCTGCGTTTCAAATTGGTGCTCCATGAGAGTCGTGCACACGGGCAAGGGGGAGAACACATCTGCAAAGCGCTGTTGCAATGCAGGAACATCTGCTTTATTGGAATGTGTGAGATGTTAATCACAATGCATCTTAAACACACGCTCTAAAAGCGTCATGCCCACAGCACATTTTTGAGAAAAATCAAATATTTTGGTCCTTGAAGATCATTTCAGAGTTTTTAATGAGCTGCAGGAACCCTGTTCTGTGTGAGTGGAGAACAGCCAAGTCGCCTCCTCTGATAAACCTCCACATGTACCACTGAAAACAGTTAAATTAGTTTGAATCTGAAATCATGGCTCAAACTACTTGTTGTGAGACCCATTTCTTCATTTTAACACCAAACTGTTTAATAAGAAAAAATTTACACAGACTTCATCAAATATAAGTAACACTTTAATATTATCAAGATTTCATAATACAAACTTCAAATCAACAGGGAAACAGCTGCAGAACATGTGGATCAAAATGAATTCATTAAAAAAACAACATGTGGACTTCAAGGATACAGTAAATACACTAAAGTGAATGGAGGAGCCAAAACTTGAAGGAATTTGAATTAAGTAAAAGTAGTCACCTGTGATCTTTAAATTGGTCCTGATGTGTGCTGCTGTTTTTAACTTTCAACATTTCTTTGCTGCCACTGTGAACACGAATGTGGTCTTTGCCTAATTAAATATAGGTTACACTGACTCACTGCTTCATCTTCAGGTACAAACTGGTATTACATGGAAGTACAGCCCAAAACCAGGTTAGATTGATTTTATTTTTTCTGGACATAAAGTCACAGCAGGTGTTGTTTCAAAGCTTTTGGACAGATTTAGTTCATTTTGGAAGTTTTAAGAGCAACTGCTGTGAAAACATTTGTAGTTTTGGGAAAAAATTACTTAAGAGAAGATTTTACAACAGCAAAAGATTAAATATGAATGAAGGATTGAAATTTAACTTAGGTAACACAAAATGAATACAACTACTAAACACTACTGTGTCCTAAGGGAACAAAGATTAAAATGTAACAGGGATAAAATTTTAGAGAATTAAAATCCCTCAAAGGAAAAAAAATAAACTTGATATACATATCTATACATGCAGCTTCCTAAATGTAACATTCAGGATTATTCACTGCAGCTCCAGAAATCAGAGCTACCTCATCAGATCCAAGTGTGACATCAGCTGACACTCTTTACAGGAGATTCCATCTGAACTCTGTGGAGCCTGATCTCAAGGCTTTTAAGTCTGACCCTGAAACCAGAAGAGGATCTTTCTCTCTCTTCAGATTCATTGTGATCCAGTGATTTCAGTCCTGCATGATCAGGCTGATGTTTGCACAGAGCAGATAATGAAGTGAATGTTTTTGCACACTGGTAACAGTGAAACAGTTTATTTACAGCATGGGATCGTTTGTGTTCGGAGTATGAACTGAGATTCCTGAAACTCTTGTCACACTGGTCACAGCTGAAGTTCACTTCCATGTGTGTACGTTCATGTTTGTTACGATGACCTGATTGTGACCAGCTTTTGTCACAGTGTCTGCACTTGTATGGTGTCTCTCCTGTGTGGACTCCCTTATGCTTTTTCATTGAGCCCACGTCCAGTGGTGAAGGATGACCCACACTGGTCACAGATGTGCTTTTTGACCCCACTGTGGAAGAGTTCATGTATTTTTAATGTACTTGGTGTGTGGAAGCCTCTCCCACATTCTTTGCAGTAGTTCATTTTGTCTCCAGTGTGTCTACGTTGATGTGTTTTTAGGTCCCGTTGATGATTGGAGGTTTTTCCACAAAGATCACAGAGAAACTCTTTCCCACCACCACAGTGACGACAGGGTTGAGAAATGGATCCATGTGCTTTGCTCCACTTCTAAACAAAGACATTGTAAGTCAGGGAATTCCTTCAACGTTTTTATCCTGAACGTCGCCTGAAACAAAGAGCATCTCTGCCAACGTCCAATTACACTTTACTGTTTACATTATAACACTCAGCTTACTGAGAGAAAACGAGTCTTCATTTTCCAAACAGTTCATTCAGTATAATTCCATAAGTTTACTGATCAGACTTGTTCCAAACAATCAGGTTACAATTACAAGACAAAAAAAACTAACTACATCCTCACAGTTACTGCACTTGTAGAGTTACTTTCTGGTGTGGATCCGTTGGTGTTTTTTCAGCTGATGTGGAAATTTAAAAGACTTTCCACACAAGTCACAGCTGTAGGCTTTAAATCCACTGTGGATGACTTGGTGTTTTTTCAGGCTTAGAGCCCAGGTAAAATCCTTCCCACACAACTCACAGCTGTAAGGTTTAAATCCACTGTGGATGAGTTGGTGTGTTTTTAAGGTTCCAGCCTGGGTAAAAGACTTTCCACACAACTCACAGATGTACGCTTTAAATCTAGGGGTGGGTTTTTATAATCGATTCATCGATTAAAATCGATTCTGGCTTGGATAACGTAAAATCGATTCATTAAAATCCTGAATCGATTTTTTAATATAAATTTATTTTGTCCGAAATGCCAGAATCTCTGGTGACATCTCACAAAATTTCAAGAACCACCAAACAGTAAATGAGAGCAGGTACAGGGATTCTGCACATAGACTTAAACACACAGCGCGACCCGCGGATCAGAATCAGTTAGATGTCGCCTTTCTCACAGTCGGGGCTGAAAGCCGACAGCTCGCTGATCCGGGTCCGCGCTTTGTGTTCACGCCCTTTATGCGCTGATTCTAAAGCTGTTAGTTTGATCTCTCTCCAAACAATATTGACCGAACCAGCAGCTAAAGAAGATCCAAACGCTTCACATAAACATCGTCATGAATTCACTCTTTTACTGTTTTGCTTCCATTGCGATGCGCAGCTCTCTCTCTCTCTCTCCCTCTCTCCCTCCCCCTCTCTCCCTCCCACCCTCTCTCTCTCTCTCGAACAGTTTCGCTTTCTTCATTATTCGCTTGCTTGTTATGCACAAGTCTACTGTTGTTTACAGCGCTGTCGGCCGCTGTTTTTTTCCCTTTTACATTCTTCCGAAAAGAAAACCTCATTTCTGCTGTTCAATACTGAACAAATTTAAACTTTTTAATATTATTCAAAATGCAAAATGCTTAGCCGTGTGTCTAATAAAACCGCTGTAACGTCAGAGGTAATGTTCATTAATTAATGGTTTTCTTTCGTTTTTGATGTACTGCAGAATATTTTTATAAAATCCCAGGCCAGGAAAATCACCTTCATGTTTTTCTGTGTTTTATCTTCAGCTACTTTGACACAAAGGCATCTGCTGTGATGCTCACACCTTGGATAAAGTCTTGCGAGTGTCAGCTTCCTTTTTATAGATACAAAAATATGTAAATGTTCTGATCTGAATCATACTTCTGACTGTCAAAATTTCCCAGATTTAAATCGAATCGAATCGAATTAAATCGAATCGTGGATCGAATCGATTTGGGACCTTGTGAATCGGAATTGAATCGATTCTAGAAATCAGTGACGATACCCAGCCCTAATACAAAAATATGTAAATGTTCTGATCTGAATTATACTTCTGACTGTGAAGATTTCCCAGATTTAAATCGAATCGAATCAAATTAAATCGAATCGTGGATCGAATCGATTTGGGACCTTGTGAATCGGAATTGAATCGATTCTAGAAATCAGTGACGATACCCAGCCCTATTTAAATCCACTGTGGATGACTTGGTGTTTTTTCAGGCTTAGAGCCCAGGTAAAATCCTTCCCACACAACTCACAGCTGTAAGGTTTAAATCCACTGTGGATGAGTTGGTGTGTTTTTAAGGTTCCAGCCTGGGTAAAAGACTTTCCACACAACTCACAGAGGTACGCTTTAACTCCACTGTGGATGACTTGGTGTGTTTTCAGGCTTAGAGCCCAGGTAAAATCCTTCCCACACAACTCACAGCTGTAAGCTTTAACTCCACTGTGGATGATTTGGTGTCGTTTTAAGCCCCCAGCCTGGGTAAAAGACTTTCCACAAAACTCACAGCTGTAAGGTTTAACTCCACTGTGGATGATTTGGTGTCGTTTTAAGCCCCCAGCCTGGGTAAAACACTTTCCACACAACTCACAGCTGTAAGGTTTAACTCCACTGTGGATGATTTGGTGTCGTTTTAAGTGTTCAGCCCGGGTAAAATCCTTCCCACACTCATCACAGCTGTAGGTTTTCTCTCCTTTTCTTCTGTGAGATTTGTCAGCCTCCTGAGAGCGCTGACTTCTTGCTCCATGTTGGTCCTGCAGTGACAGAGATACAAACAGAGGCAGTGAGTGAAATGCAGTCGTGGAACAAACTGAAACTCCCTCCATTGGTGGAATCAAACATGTCAAAAAAACACATTGTTGGTGTGTTACCACCACCTTCTGGTAATACTATCACATTACAATGACGTGCTACAATGAGAGTTGTAATGAAAATGACATTATTGAAGAAATATTGATCATCAAAGAAACTCTTACTTCAGAAAAAAACTTTGAGTTCAACTGATGATTTTGTTGTTTCAATGTATGTAGAGAAAATATGATCTTCGTATTTTTTTGCAACTTCTGTGGTTTTTGGTTGTGAATGTAGATTCTGTATATATGGAGGAGCCCAGGATGGAAAAGATAAAGCTGCTGTTAACAGGTTTTTAAAAACCAACCAGCTGTACACACAGTTTCAATAACAGTGTAACTGTGATGTTTTTCTCACCTTTTGTGTTGAAGTCATTGTTTCCTCTGTAGTGGCTGAGCTGAGTCCAAATGGCTGAAATTGTTCCTCTGCTGCACCACCAGACTCTTCTCCTCCTGTTACTCAGCTGGGACACAAAAAGTATATATTTGTACTTTATCCCTGACAAAAAGTAGCAGAGCAAATAAACATGACTAAACTCCTCAGTGACAACAATACCTATGAAGCTTCAAGGTGAAACCCCAGAAGCAACTACAAAAAGAAATTCATCAGTTGCCTACAAGAACTTGAAAGGAAACATCACTGACCCCCCTGCATATCGCCGCTTTTACCCAGGGGATGCTACACCCTGTATATATGGACTTCCATAGATCCACAAAGACGGAGTCCCGATCAGTCTCAATGGTAGCAGTATAAACTCAGCTACCTACAACATTTCAAGCACCTCATTACCATCCTAGCTCCCCTAGGATGGTAATGAGGACTTTAAAAAACATTTCGAAACTCACTATGTTAATGTGGAATTATTTTACAAATGGAGAATTTATTCTACAATTCATTATTTAAGCACAGAATTCTTTATTTTGATGTGCGTGGCTCTTGTTGTCCTCCATATACGGGTGTCAAAAATCATAGAGGAATTGGCATGAGGAGGTACATGTTTAAGGTGTTAACAACACACAGTGTGGTTTGCTAGGTTAACTCACAAGCAGAATTTAGCTGTGCCTGACTACAATAGAGACTTTCCTCTTTAGGTGTTTCTGAAACAAGAAGGTGTAGTAAACAGATTTGTTTCAGAAAAAGGCGACAGTAATTAAAATGACATACATAAGCACAGAATGTTTTAATCCTACTAACACATATACACACATATGTAATGCAATGAATACCAGATGGTATTTTATGCCTGTATTTCTGATTTTATCATCTTGTTCAACTCACTTAGTAAGATGAGAAGTTTTTAGGAATAATTTTTGATTTACGTCTTAAATTGGACAAGCATCTAAAGAAGATTGCTAAGACGGTCAAGGCTGATCTGAATCGTTTTGAGTTAATTCAGCACTATATACCTGCTTCAGCAGCTCAGTTATTTATGCATTTGTCACGTTCCTGTGTCTTTTGAACCAGTGTTTTGAGTTTGTTTAAGTTCTTTAGGTCAGCGAAGTTCATTTGTTCTTTAGATTTCTCTTTTATTTTCTTCCCCTGTATTTAAGTTTCCTCACCCTTTGTGTTTCATGCTGAGTGTCTTATGTTATCAAGTTTGTATTGTCATGTCTGTGTCTCATGTTTCCTGTTTTATTTTGAAGGTCTGTGGCCTATGTCATATCTGTCATATCTGTCCGATGGCATCATTTAGGGCTGCACAATTAAATGCTAGAAAAATCACGATCTCAATTCATACTTATGTGCAATCTCATTTCCAAATGACAACGATGTAAGAAAAGAAAAAAAAAAGATGACGATTGTACCGTGTTTTGCTCCGGGACATAATCTGCATGAAAACAAGCGCTCACTCTTCACGCTCAACAAATGACAAGGGCGGAGCCTTATACCACGTGATACAGAAGCCAGCTGGAAGGGGAAAAAACAACGAGGAGCACGTGAGAGAAACTGCCGGAGGGGAGAAACCACAATGAGTGCAGAGGAAAAGCTCTGATGGTGGTGAGAATGACAACCCCACTGTAACATTAATTCCAAGGAAAGGTTCTCGTTTCTCCATGTGGAAGGTTTGTGGTTTCAAAGAAGATGAGAGTCAAAAAGATATCATTTGCAAGCTGTGTTTTGCCATAGTAGCAGCACCGCAAGCTAACTTTACGAATTTGTATAACCACTTTAAACGTCACCATTGTCATGTACTGGGCTTTACGGCTTTACGCCACTAGGACCTGCTCTGCGGCAGGGGGCTGTCTATATCCTGTTCTATGTCTTAGCTGTCACACACGTTGTTGTGCTGTTATAACCCATGCTGGATACACGTTCAATAAAGCAGCGTTACAAGAAAGCTACCGAGTGGTCATTCTACATGGTGTCAGAAGTGGCCCGGACCATCGCCGAATAACGCCATAGGGGAGAAAACAGCAGAATGGCTAAGTTTAATCCCCCGACGGGCTTCCCCTTCGATAAGCCGACAGAATGGCCCGACTGGAAACAGCGTTTCGAACGCTACTGGATCGCAACGAAACTCCACAAAGACGAAGGACAGGTACAGCTGAGCTGCCTAATCTACGCGATGGGAAATGAAGCAGAGAACATTTACAAGTCACTCACCTTCGCCGCCGATGAAAGTCGTGACAACTTCGCCGTCGTAATGAGGAAGTTCGACGAGTATTTTTCCCCGCAGCGGAACACTATACATGAAAGAGCATGTTTTCACCAGCGAGTCCAGCGGCCAGGCGAAACGGCGGAGAGTTTTATCCGAGCCCTGTATGACCTCTCAGAGCACTGTGAGTTTGGTGCATGTAAAGAGGAAAATATCCGCGATCGTATTGTGGTCGGGATACGAGACAAGGACCTCTCCCGCAGGCTACAGCTGATGAAGGACCTCACATTGGCACAAATGAACCAGATCGTCAGACAGTCAGAGGAGGTCGCAGCGCAGGTCAGCTTGCAGGGAGATGCGGGAGGCTCAGTACAGGAGGTACGGTTATAAACGGAAAAGCATGGACTGGAAATCACAACAACAGCAAGGTAGGCTACCCGCGAAAACAAAATGGGCGGGGCGTTACAGAAAATGCAGTAAATGTGGGAAGATACAGCATGCCAGGGATGAAAGGTCCCCGTCAGCAAAATCTGTTTGCCATGGATGCCAAAAAATTGGACACTGGGCCAGGGTGTGTCGTAACACCAGATCAGTGAATGAGGTTACAGAGACAGAGAAAAGAGAGCAGGCCTCATATTTTCTAGGCTCAGTGTGTAATGCAAACAGAAATAGTGAAGCATGGACTGTGCAGTTACTGTTAGACTCTGCTCCAATAGAATTTAAGATTGACACAGGAGCAGATGTCACTATCATAAATGAGGACACGTTGCACACTCTTGCTCATAAGAGAACGCTAGAGCCTTCAGATCGCCCTCTAGATAGCCCCGGAGGAGAGCTGTTATGTCTCGGCTACTTAAAAGCCACAATAAGTTATAAAGGCAAAGACTACCTGTCCAAGGTGTATGTGGTTCGTGGACACAGAGTCAGCAACCTTCTCAGCCGCTCCTTGTCAGTGCAGATGAACCTGGTGAGAAGAATTGATGAAGCAACGATCACACCCACCAGGAACCAACCACTTTACGGTGAACACGGAACACTAAAAACTGAGCCAGTCAAAATTCAGTTAAGGGACGATGCTGTGCCATACGCGGTGCATACGGCACGCCGTGTGCCTTTCCCCATGCTGCAGACAGTGAAGGAGGAACTAAAAAGAATGGAGAACCATGGTGTCATTGAGAGGGTGACCCAACCTACGGAATGGTGTGCCCCAATGGTGCCTGTCTTGAAGAAGACCACAGCAAAGGCCAGGATCTGCGTTGATCTGACAAAACTGAATAAGTCTGTCAAAAGAGAGCACTATATCTTGCCTACCCCCGAGGAAACGATGTCCAGGTTGAGTGGTGCAACGGTCTTCTCCTCGCTGGATGCAGCCAGTGGATTTTGGCAGATCCCATTGCATCACGAGAGTTGCAAACTAACGACATTCATCACGCCATTTGGCAGGTATTGCTTTAAGAGGCTGCCCTTTGGGATAACGAGTGCACCAGAGATCTTTCAGCGAAAGATGTTGGAGACCTTAGAGGGGCTCGAAGGTGTGGAGGTCTTTATGGATGACATCCTGGTCTATGGGCCACCATGGAACAACATGACACTCGACTTGAGAAGGTGCTGCAGCGCATTGAGCTAGCAGGATTGAAGCTCAACCGAGAGAAGTGCTCCTTCAGACAGAGCCAGCTTCGCTTCCTAGGGCACCTGATCGACCATTCTGGGTCAGGCCAGACCCTGAGAAAGTGAGCGCCATTCTTCAGCTGCCGTCACCAGAAAATGTGCAAGAGCTTAAACGGATCCTAGGAATGGTTAATTACCTGGGCAGATATATTCCTGCTCTTGCCACAATATGCCAGCCACTGTACGAGTTGCTTAAAAGCAAAAACAGTTGGACCTGGGATCACCCACAGCAGGCAGCCTTCGAGAACATAAAGAGAGCGCTTACATCAGCACCTGTTCTCGCCTTCTATGATGTCAACAGACTCACAGCCGTATCTGCCGACGCTAGTAGCTACGGGCTTGGGGCTGTGCTGCTTCAGCTTCATGGCGCAGAGTGGAAACCTGTTGCCTACTGCTCTAGACGCCTCACGGAGGCTGAAACACGCTGAAACACATTAAAGCGTACATGAAAGTGAAAAACGAGCTATCAGAGGCTGACGGCCTGGTTATACGAGGCTGCAGAATCGTCATTCCAAAGTCACAAAGAACAGCCATTCTACACAAATTACATGAAGGGCACCAAGGCCTCACCAAGTGCAGGGATAGGGCTAATTCATCTGTGTGGTGGCCGGGGCTCTCCACTGAGTTAAAGAATGTAGTGCTGCAGTGCCACACATGTCTGGCCCAGAGGCCAACACAGACAAAGGAGCCGCTCATCTCCACACCTTTGCCAGATCGTCCATGGCAAAGGATAGCCCTGGATCTCTGTGAACACAACCGGAATAATTATCTCGTTGTGTCGGACTACTACTCACGTTTCTGGAAATACTTCACCTACCATCCACGACCAGCGGCCAAGTTGTTCAGAAACTGAAGTCGACCTTTGCTAGGTTTGGGATCCCTGACGTGGTGGTGAGTGACAATGGCCCTCAGTTTTCCAGCTCTGAGTTCCAGGCCTTCGCGAGAGAGATGGATTTCGCCCACATAACGTCTAGTCCCCACCACCCACAGGGAAATGGTCACGCGGAGAGGGCAGTACAGACTGCAAAGAAAATCCTCCAGCACGACGACCCACTGATAGCGCTAATGTGCTTTAGGTCTACTCCCTGTGCCACTACAGGCTTCAGCCCAGCGGAACTTCTTATGGGGAGGAGGATCAGGACAACCCTGCCTACCTTGGAGAAGAATCTTCTACCTAAATGGCCAAACAAAAGAGAAGTTAAACGAAGGGATGCTGGTCAGAAGGCCGAGCAGGCATTCTACTTCGACCGCCGCCATGGTGCTAAGCCCCTACCTCCACTTCATCCAGGGGATGCTGTCCTAACTAAGCTGGACCAGGAGAAGGCTTGGGCAACACCGGCCATCATCTCCAAGGAGAGCGTCACTCCGAGGTCCTATCTCGTTGCCACACCCCAAGGTGCATTGCTGCGACGGAACCGCCGCCATCTCCGCCTCGAACCATCTCCACGGGCTACGCCACAACCCCTTCCAACACCCACTGTGGATGCTGAGGAGCCGTCATCTCAGTGCGCTGGTGCGTCCATTCCAGAGACCCCACATTTGGCCCCTAGTCTAGTCGCACCCACTCACGCTGACGTACCGACTCTGCTAAGCACGAGGTGCGGCCGGGTACGCAAGCCAGTCAGCAGGCTGGATCTATAGACATTGGGGTGATAGGACAGAAGGAAGGACTGGGGAGTGGGAATGTTGTATTGTTGCTGTTTTGCACTTATGTTTTCAGCTGCACCCAATACTGCTGTTACCTGGTTGAATTAATTACCTTAAAGGTTTGCCGTGTTTCATGGCTCCTGTTTTGTGGACACTGCCCTTCAGGCTGACAGTATGCCATTTGTGCTCGACCCTAAGAGAACTGCCCTGAGGCTATCATAGTGTCACATGTTATCATGCGAGCGACCGTGGCTCAGGGGGTTGGGAATCGCATCTGTAACCGAAAGGTCGCCGGTTCGATCCCTGGGCTCTCTGTCCTGGTCGTTGTGTCCCTGGGCAAGACACTTTACCCTACTTGCCTACTGGTGTTGGCCAGAGGGGCCGATGGCGCGATATGGCAGCCTCGCTTCTGTCAGTCTGCCCCAGGGCAGCTGTGGCTACAACTGTAGCTGCCTCCACCAGTGTATGAATGTGAGAGTGAATGAATAGTGGTATTGTAAAGCGCTTTGGGTGCCTTGAAAAGCGCTATATAAATCCAATCCATTATTATTATTATTATTATTATTATCATTGTGTCATTGCTGTTCTATTTGGGGTTTGTTATTGGACATAACATGAAAAGGGGGGAGATGTCATGTACTGGGCTTTATGGCTTTACGCCACTAGGACCTGCTCTGTGGCAGGGGGCTGTCTATATCCTGTTCTATGTCTTAGCTGTCACACACGTTGTTGTGCTGTTATAACCCATGCTGGATACACGTTCAATAAAGCAGCGTTACAAGAAAGCTACCGAGTGGTCATTCTACATGGTGTCAGAAGTGGCCCGGACCATCGCCGAATAACGCCATAGGGGAGAAAACAGCAGAATGGCTAAGTTTAATCCCCCGACGGGCTTCCCCTTCGATAAGCCGACAGAATGGCCCGACTGGAAACAGCGTTTCGAGCGCTACTGGATTGCAACGAAACTCCACAAAGACGAAGGACAGGTACAGCTTGTGTTTGTAGCAAGGGGAACTGCATTTACCTGTGTGTTCCGCCCGGAGTATTGAGAGTGTAACACCGGAAGGTGAGAAGCAGAGACTCATGACTGTTTATTAAGAGTTTAATAAAAGTTTACCTCGGAGGAGGGAAAGTTCAACCGAGCATCTTGTGAAGTTTATAGAGAGAACAAGATGAAACATGGTGGCAGCGGGGTCTAGAGTGATCCACACCGCGCTTTGAAGACAACAGATTGAGCGGACGGTATCGACGCGTCCAGCTAGGCTAGTTAGCCTCGGAGGTGCTAACGGCTCAGGACAGCAGGTGAGACCCTGACGAGAAGAGCGCAGCGGCGTCTACGATGGATGGATTGAAGCCACCAGCACAGTGGAGTATGGATTCAGTGAACCTGTCTAAAGCGTGGAAAACATGGAAAAAAGAGTTTACCCTCTACACGGAACTAGCTCTGCCGGATGCTGAGGAAAAGGCGAGAGTGAAGCTGTTTTACTATCTGATCAGGGAACGGGGCAGGGAGCTCTGTGGAACGCTGATCGGAGCTGAGGCAAGGGTAACAGTAAGTGAGCTGATGAGAAAAATCGATGAACACTGTAATCCCAAAGTTAATGAGACTGTCGAGAGATACAGATTTTTTGCATGCAATCAGGCTCCAGGAGAAAATATTGATAAATATGTTACGGACCTGAGAATGCCGGCGAGCACCTGCAACTTTGAACAATTAAAAGACTCACTGATCAGAGACAGGATTGTCTGTGACACGAACAGCTCCAGTTGGAGGGAAAGGTTGCTCAGAGAAGAGAACCTCACATTAGACAGATGTCTAGATATTTGTAGAGCAATGGAGATTTCAAGAGAATGCAACAAAACAATAGCGGGACAGGCTGTAGAGGAACCGCATGCAGTAAAACAAAAAGAGAGAAAAAGACTGGATAAAGAGATATCATGCAGATTTTGTGGAAGAGCACATGAAAGACTCAAATCAAAATGCCCAGCATATGGAAAAAAATGCAAAAAATGTGGCAAAGAAAATCATTTTGCTATAGCATGCAGGAGTAAAAGCAGACAGAGTGAAAATGGAAAAAAGGTCCACACAGTGACGGAGCAGGACTCGGATTCCTGTGAGGACATAATGACTGTCACAGCTATGACACAGACTGCAGTAGAAGTGAACCACATCAGAGAATCAGACATGAAAAAACGAGAGCAGCTGTTTGCAGGCATGATGATTGGCAACAGCCTGGTCAAGTTTCAAGTTGACTGCAGTGGAACCTGCAACGTTATTCCCATCAACTTGTTGAACCCGAACATCAAAATGGAGCACACAGACAAGGTTCTTGTGATGTACAATAAGTCAAGGCTGTGTCCATTAGGAAAGTGTAAGGTCAAGCTGACAAACCCAAGAAAAAACAAAAAGTGTAAATGGTAAAAAATGGTAAATGGCCTGCATTTGTATAGCGCTTTTCTAGTCCCTAAGGACCCCAAAGCGCTTCACACTACATTCAGTCATTCACCCATTCACACACACATTCACACACTGGCGATGGCAAGCTACGTTGTAGCCACAGCTGCCCTGGGGCGCACTGACAGAGGCGAGGCTGCCGGACACTGGCGCCACCGGGCCCTCTGACCACCACCAGTAGGCAAACACGGGGTTAGTATCTTGCCCAAGGATATTTGGCATGCAGCCAGGAGGCAGCCTGGGATCGAACCACCGACCTTCTGATTAGTGGCTGACCTGCTCTGCCACCTGAGCTACAGCCACCCCACCTCTACTTGGGAGAACAGCTAGTGAAGCGATGAAGCTAATACAATAGGGGCGATCGTGGCTCAAGAGTTGGGCGTTCGCCTTGTAATCGGAAGGTTGCCGGTTCGAGCCCTGGCTTGGACAGTCTCGGTCGTTGTGTCCTTGGGCAAGACACTTCACCCGTTGCCTACTGGTGGTGGTCAGAGGGCCCGGTGGCGCCAGTGTCCGGCAGCCTCGCCTCTGTCAGTGCGCCCCAGGGTGGCTGTGGCTACAATGTAGCTTGCCATCACCAGTGTGTGAATGTGTGTGTGTGTGAATGGGTGGATGACTGGATATGTAAAGCGCTTTGGGGTCCTTAGGGACTAGTAAAGCGCTATATAAATACAGGCCATTTAATACAAGTTAAATATGATAACATCTGTGCTTTGGACAGCTCAGTGACAACAGCTCCATCAGAGAAAAACGCATGGTTGTTGGAAGAGATAAAGACTGAGTTTCAGGATGTGTTTACAGGAGATGGATGTTTGCAAGGTGAATATGAGCTGGAAATCGACACAACAGTGCAGCCCGTCAAACTGCCAAAACGCACAGTCCCAGTGTCGATGATGAAACCACTGAAAGAGGAACTGATGAGCCTTACAGAAAGACAAATAATAGCACCAGTGGATTGTAGTACTGATTGGATCAGTGGGATGGTGACAGTGCAGAAGCCAAATGGCAAACCCAGGATATGTATTGACCCAAGACCACTCAAAAAAGCTTTGAAGCGTAGTCACTTCCCGTTACCAACAATAGATGACATCTTGCCAGATGTGTCAAGAGCGAAAGTTTTCACAGTTTGTGATGTGAAACATGGCTTTTGGCATGTGAAGCTTACAGAAGAGTCAAGCCATCTCACGACATTCGCAACACCATTTGGTCGCTTTCGTTGGCTGAGAATGCCGATGGGGATCAGCCCAGCGCCAGAGGTCTTTCAGCGCAAACTGATGCAAGCGTTAGAGAACCTGCCAGGCACATACATCATTGCTGATGACATCCTGATCACTGGAAAAGGAGAGACGACTGAGTTGGCAGAAATGGATCATGACAGAAACCTGAGACTTTTCCTGGAACGCTGCAGAGAGAGAAACATCAAATTAAATGTGGAAAAACTCAAGCTTAGAAGACAGGAAGTACCATACATCGGACATCTACTCACAGCAGAAGGGCTGAGAGCTGACCCAGAGAAGGTACGGGCCATCACAGAGATGCCAGCACCAACTGACATAAAAGGGGTGCAGAGACTAGTTGGAATGGTCAACTATTTATCAAAGTTTTACAAGCATCTGTCAGACGACTGTGAGCCTCTCAGACAACTGACGCACAGAGACAGCCTATGGGAGTGGACAGACATGCAGGAAGATGCATTTAAAAGACTGAAAGAAAAACTAACACAAGTCCCAGTTTTGAAATATTACAGCCCTGAAGAAGAGCTGACGCTGCAGCGTGATGCCAGCGAGACAGAACTGGGAGCAGCTCTGACTCAACATTGGAAACCAGTGGCATTTGCAAGTCATGCACTGACGCTCACTGAAAGAGGTTATGCACAAATTGAAAAGGAATGTTTAGCTATTGTGTTTGGGATGGAGAAATTCCACCAATATACATATGGTCGTCTTGTGAGAGTGCAATCAGACCACAAGCCACTCGAGAACATTATTAAAAAGCCACTGTTACATGCACCTAAGAGACTGCAAAGGATGTTATTAAGGCTGCAAAAATATGATATAACCATAACATATGTTCCAGGCCGCGACATGCTACTTGCTGATACGCTGAGTAGAGCCTACCTGCAGGATAGCATCAAAAGCCAGACGGAGCTGGAGACAGAATGTGTCAACATGGTAGACTATGTACCTGTTTTAACAGAAAGCATGGACAGAATACGGGCAGGGACAAGAACCGACCACACACTACAAACGCTGATAAAAACAATACAAAAGGGGTGGCCGGCCTGTAAGAAAGATGTACCTGTTGAAATAACCCAGTTCCAATCTTTGCAGGATGAACTGAGCACACAGCATGGATTGGTCTTCAAGGGAGAGAGAGTGGTGATTCCAGAAGCACTGCAGGCAGATATAACACAGCGAATTCACTCAACACACATCAGCACAGAAGGGTGCCTCAGGAGAGCTAGAGACTGTGTCTACTGGCACGGTATGAACGACCACAACAAAAAGTACATCGCTTCACGTGACATATGTCGGTCTGTGGATGTAAAACAACAGAAAGAGACACTAAATCCATATTTGGCCTTATTGGACCACAGAAACACCCCAACACAAGGTTTAACTACCAGCCCTGCACAGAGACTGTTAAGCAGGAGGACGAGGACACTCCTCCCAATAGGAGACAGATTGTTGCAACCCAAAGTGACTGACAACAAGTTAGCACTGATGAAAAACAGAAAGAGACAAACAAAGTACTACAACAAGACAGCGAAGGACATGGACACATTAAACCCAGGAGACTTGGTGCGAGTCCAACCTTTTGAACCACACAACTTATGGACCAAAGCTAGAGTGTGTAACACTCTGGGAAACAGATCCTATGATGTGGAGTTGGACAACGGCAGAGTCCTCAGAAGAAATCGTCGCCATCTGAGGCGAGCTGTGGAGGTCAAAAAAGACATGTCAGCACATCTCCAGCCTGAGGGACAGAACATTACTGTGCCGACACAGAGCAAAGACAACACACAAAACAGCACTACCAGGTCAGGACGGGTAGTACAACAACCTGGATATCTGAAGGACTATGTATGCAGTGTGTGAGTTATATGTTGTGATTTGTTTACTGGTTAGAGAACAGAGCAAAACATCTGCGATAATATTTTGAGTTATGGCTTTGTGATCTGTTTACTTGTTTGGAAGGAAAGAAAAAAAATAAGGAAAAGAGAAACAAAATGGAAAAAATGACTAAAAGTAACACTAAAAAAAAGTAAGTGGAAGACAGAATTTTCATTTTTGAAGAAAATGGTGTCCAACAAAGAAATGTCATGTCTAAGTTTTGTTCCAGTTGCAAACTGAGTTCTCAACTTATGAATAGTTCATTGTCTTTGTAAAAGAAAAGGGATGTAGCAAGCGGAATTGCATTTACCTATGTGTTCCGCCCGGAGTCTTGAGAGTGTAACACCGGAAGGTGAGAAGCAGAGACTCATGACTGTTTATTAGTTTCACTAACACGGGTACACACTTAGCCTGTATTTTTGTAGGAACATTCTGGCAACTTAAGCTCACCATCTGTAAACTTAACATGTGAAGCTCAAGATTAAAGAAAACAAACTGAAGCAAAATTAAGAGAAACTCTATATTTGTTTCTTTATCAGTACCTGTGAGAAGACTATTCATACTGTGTTGTTCTCTCTGCAAAGTTTTCTATCAGTAAATCTCAGAGAGACAAAGTAAACATTTACCGTCAGGTCCCAAGCTACTGCTAAAGATACTGTTACTGTGCCACGTGCATATCTTTGGAAATAATGAATTAGGTGGCAAAATCTGAGAATTAAAATCAGTTAATTAACTAAAAAGATAGAAAACAAGTAGAAAACCAAATTGAAAGGAAATATGTGTCGGTGTGTCTCCTCCTGTGATAAACCTCCACATGTACCACTGAAAACAGTTAAATTAGTTTGAATCAGAAATCAGGGCTCAAACTACTTGTTCTGAGACCATTTCTTCATTTTTCACACCAAACTGTTTGTAGCTGTCGCATTGAAATGTAATTATTATGTGATTGCAATGTTCAAAATTTGGTGTTTAATCTGGATTCATGTTGTGTTGTCGCCACCTACTGGTGGGCCTGAGTGTGACGCTTTGTGGTGCGCATGCTTTGGGGTGATGCTCAATTAAGCGCACATGTCACCAGAGACTGAAGGCTCGAGCCAGAAAGAGAATGCTGGCTTGTGTAAAAGGTGGAAATATTGAAGATATGGACTACAATTGCTCATTAATGTTCAGTAGAAAGGCGCACACGGTATGTTGGTGCATTTACTTTGTGTGCATGTTTTATTTGAATTTTTGTTCTCCTGATGTAATATCCGTGTTTTTCATTGATCATTTCACCAGTTTTTCACGGTGTTTGCTGGTGAAAAGAAGATTAAAATACTGGCTGAACATCAGTTGGAGCATGGCCCTTCATTCTACTTCGAACATGAAAAACCTTCAGGAGCAGTTACACTGTTTAATAAGACAAACGTTACAGAGTTCATCAAATATAACTAACGCTTTAACATGATCAGGATTTCATAATACAAACTTCAAATCAACAGGAAAACAGCTGCAGAACATGTGGATCAAAATGAATTCATTAAAAAACAACATGTGGACTTCAAGGATACAGTAAATACACTAAAGTGAAAGGAGGAAAAAATGTGAAGGAATTTGAATTAAGTAAAAGTAGTCACCTGTGATCTTTAAAATGGCCCTGATGTGTGCTGCTGTTTTTAACTTTCAACATTTCTTTGCTGCCACTGTGAATATGAATGTGGTCTTTGCCTAATTAAATAAATGTTACACTGACTCACTGCTTCATGTTCTGGTACAAACTGGCATTATATGAAAGTACAGCCCAAAACCAGTTTAGCTTGAGTTTCTTTTTTCTGGACATAAAGTCACAGCAGGTGTTGTTTCAAAGCTGGTGGACAGATTTAGTTCATTTTGGAGGATTTAAGAGCAACTGCTGTGAAAATATTTGCAGTTTTGGGAGAAAATGATTTAAGATTAGATTTTACCTCAGCAAAAGATTAAATATGAAGGAAGAATTAAAATCCCTAAAAGGAAAAATAATAAACTTGATATACATATCTATACATGCCGCTTCCTAAATGTAACATTCAGGATTATTCACTGCAGCTCCAGAAATCAGAGCTACCTCATCAGATCCAAGTTTGGCATCAGCTGACACTCTTTACAGGAGATTCCATCTGAACTCTGTGGAGCCTGATCTCAAGGTTTTTAAGTCTGACCCTGAAACCAGAAGAGGATCTTTCTCTCTCTTCAGATTCATTGTGATCCAGTGTTAAGAAATATACTCTAAAACACTTCTTCAATAAAGACTCAGAGAAGAAAAACACACAGAACTTCTTGCTAGCAAGGGCAGCCTCCAGCACTGAGGCTCGCACTGAGAAACTGCCCTGGTCTTTATTTATACTTCAGGGAGCGTTTGTTCCTTACATTGGAATGTGGAGGTGTGTGTGTGTGTGTGTGTGTGTGTGTGTGTGTGTGTGTGTGTGTGTGTGTGTGTGTGGGGTCAGAGTGTGGCCCCATAAACGACTTCCCTTAACCTGCTGGTCTGGAAAATTCAACAGTTCATCTATATGTAAAAAAGCACTTAAACTAAAACTGACATACTGTAGCAACGTTAATCCTACCGTAAAACAATAAGAGAAGGTACGACCTCTCTCATGCTCCTAGGATGTGGGGGTGAACACCAGAGATGGGCAGTAACGCGTTACTTGTAACGCGTTACTTGTAACTGTAATCTGATTACTTTTTTCGTGCGTGGAAGTACTGACCTTACTTTGAGTTTGATTCCATAAAAAGGGACAAAAACATTAGCGTCCATCGTGCGTGGGAAGAAAACTTCTTTTTACAGCGAAAAAAACCCCTAAAGTTCCAAGCAAGCACCAAGACGTAATGGGAAATTCACAGAGTAACTCGTGGATTCTTCAACTGACCGCGGCACACCTGCATCAGGGTAAACCTCCGCCTACCTCAGTCCTGCTTTACAGGTGAAAATAGAGCAACAGGACCGCTGAGTCTTTGACTTTATTTATTTTCTGCTGTTTTTTACTTGCATCTATTTGAAAGAGTGAGTGTAAACACAAAAAATATTTTATTTTATGTGCTGGAATGTGTAGAAAATAGGTTTAAATGTGAAACTAATTTATTCCAGTCAGAGAATGTTGCATATAATTAAATTTTTGCTTGATGCATAAAGTTAAAAGATTAAAAATGATAAAACAAGTTAAAAAAAATGAGACTTTTCCATTTGATTACATTTTGTATGATGGATTATGTAGAAAAAGTAGAATTGGGCTGAAAGATCTATCGCTTCATCACCTCTTCAGGTTGTAAATCGTGTTTTTAAAAAGTAACTAAGTAATTAATTACTTTTGAAAATAAGTAATCAGTAAAGTAACGGGATTACTTTTTGGGGGGAAGTAATCAGTAATTAGTTACTGATTACTTTTTTCAAGTAACTTGACCAACACTGGTGAACACCCTAGAATGTTACAGACCTCCTAGGATGAGACATTCTTTCAATATGCCACCAACTATATACTTCTACACACAAATGATTACATGCAGCATTCTACCATATGCAAACTTGTATCATTGAAAGATTATACTGACTACTAAGCACAATTTTCCTATTAACATCCAGTGATTTCAGTCCTGCATGATCAGGCTGATGTTTGCACAGAGCAGATAATGAAGTGAAGGCTTTTGCACATTGGTAACAGTGAAACAATTTATTTACAGTGTGGGATTGTTTGTGTTCGGAGTATGAACTGAGATTCCTGAAGCTTTTGTCACACTGGTCACAGCTGAAGTTCACTTCCATGTGTGTACGTTCATGTTTGTTACGATGACCTGATTGTGACCAGCTTTTGTCACAGTGTCTGCACTTGTATGGTGTCTCTCCAGTGTGGATTCCCTTATGCTTTTTCATTGAGCTCATTTCCAGTGGTGAAGGATGACCCACACTGGTCACAGATGTGCTTTTTGACCCCACTGTGGAAGAGTTCATGTATTTTAATGTACTTGGTGTGTGGAAGCCTCTCCCACATTCTTTGCAGTAGTTCATTTTGTCTCCAGTGTGGCTACGTTGATGTGGTTTTTGGTCCCGTTGATGATTGGAAGTTTTTCCACAAAGATCACAGAGAAACTCTTTCCCACCACCACAGTGACGACAGGGTTGAGAAATGGATTCATGTGCTTTGCTCCACATCTAAACAAAGACATTGTAAGTTGGGGAATTCCTTCAACATTTTTATCCTGAACGTTGCCTGAAATAAAAAGCATCTCTGCCAACGTCCAATTACATTTTACTGTTTACATTACAACACTCAGCTTACTGAGTGAAAATTATTCTTCATTTTTCCAAACAGTTCATTCAGTATAACTCCATAAGTTTACTGATCAGACTTGTTCCAAACAATCAGGTTAAAATTACAAGACAAAAAAACTAAATACATACCTCACAGTAACTGCACTTGTAGAGTTACTTTCTTGTGTGGATCTGTTGGTGTTTATTCAGCTGAAGTGGAGCTTTAAAAGTCTTCTCACACAGGTCACATTTATATGGTCTCTCCTCAGTGTGGCTAATCATATGTCGTCGTAACTTTGCACCTGTTGCAAACAGTTTCCCACACTGATCACAGCAGTAAACATCATTTCCAGTGTGAATCCGTACGTGAATATTTCGGTACCGTATGTCGCTGAAACATTTTCCACAAAAGTCGCAGCTGTACGCCTTAATTCCAGAGTGGGTAACTAGATGCCTCTGTAAGTCGCTATTTAGAGCAAAAGCCTTACCACACAACTCACAGTTGTGTGCTTTAACTCCACTGTGGATGAGTTGGTGTTTTTTTAAGTGTGCAGCCTGGGCAAAAGACTTTCCACACAAGTCACAGCTGTAAGGTTTAACTCCAATGTGGATGACTTGGTGTCTTTTTAAGGTTTGCGCCAGGGTAAAAGACTTTCCACAAGACTCACAGCTGTAAGGTTTAACTCCACTATGGATGACTTGGTGTGTTTTTAGGCTTCGAGCCAGGGTAAAAGACTTTCCACACAAGTCACAACTGTACGCTTTAACTCCACTGTGGATGATTTGGTGAGTTTTTAAGTCTCCAGCCTGGGTAAAAGACTTCCCACACAAGTCACAACTGTAAGGCTTAACTCCACTGTGGATGACTTGATGAGTTTTTAAGTGTCCAGCCTGGGTAAAAGACTTTCCACACAAGTCACAACTGTAAGCTTTAACTCCACTGTGGATGACTTGGTGTTTTTTTAGGCTTTGAGCCAGGGTAAAAGACTTTCCACACAGGTCACAGTTGTACGCTTTAAATCCACTGTGGATGAGTTGGTGAGTTTTTAAGTGTCCAGCCAGGGTAAAAGACTTTCCACACAGGTCACAGTTGTACGCTTTAAATCCACTGTGGATGAGTTGGTGAGTTTTTAAGTCTCCAGCCTGGGTAAAAGATTTTCCACACAAGTAACAGCTGTAAGGTTTAACTCCACTGTGGATGACTTGGTGTTTTTTTAGGCTTTGAGCCAGGGTAAAAGACTTTCCACACAGGTCACAGTTGTACGCTTTAAATCCACTGTGGATGAGTTGGTGAGTTTTTAAGTGTCCAGCCAGGGTAAAAGACTTTCCACACAAGTCACAGCTGTACGGTTTAAATCCACTGTGGATGAGTTGGTGTGTTTTTAGGCTTTGAGCCAGGGTAAAAGATTTTCCACACAGGTCACAGTTGTACGCTTTAAATCCACTGTGGATGAGTTGGTGTGTTTTTAAGTTTCCAGCCTGGGTAAAAGACTTTCCACACAGGTCACAGCTGTATGCTCTAACTCCACTGTGGATGAATTGGTGCGTTTTTAAGTGTCCAGCCTGGGTAAAAGACTTTCCACACAACTCACAGCTGTAAGGTCTAACTCCACTGTGGATGACTTGGTGTTTTTTTAGGCTTTGAGCCAGGGTAAAAGACTTTCCACACAGGTCACAGTTGTACGCTTTAAATCCACTGTGGATGAGTTGGTGTGTTTTTAAGTTTCCAGCCTGGGTAAAACACTTTCCACACAACTCACAGCTGTAAGGTTTAACTGCACTGTGGATGATTTGGTGTCGTTTTAAGTGTTCAGCCCGGGTAAAATCCTTCCCACACTCATCACAGCTGTAGGTTTTCTCTCCTTTTCTTCTGTGAGGTTTGTCGGCCTCCTGAGAGCGCTGACTTCTCGCTCCATGTTGGTCCTGCAGTGACAGAGATACAAACAGAGGCCGTGAGTGAAATGCAGTCGTGGAACAAACTGAAACTCCCTCCATTGGTGGAATTTAAAGTGAGAACAAACACATTGTTGGTGTGTTTCCACCACCTTCTGGTGACAGTATCACATTACAATGATGTGCTACAATGAGAGTTGTAATGAAAATGAAATTATTGAAGAAATATTGACGAGTAGAGAAACTCTTTTACTTCAGAAAAAAGTTCAACTGATGATAATGTTGTTTCAATGTGTTTAGAGAAAATATGATCTTTTTATTTTCTTTTAACTTCTCTGGTTTTTGGTTCTGAATGTAGATTCTGTATATATGGAGGAGCCCAGGATGGAAAAGACAAAGCTGCTGTTAACGGGTTTTGAAAAACCGACCGGCTGTACACACAGTTTGAATAACAGTGTAACTGTGATGTTTTTCTCACCTTTTGTGTTGAAGTCATTGTTTCCTCTGTAGTGGCTGAGCTGAGTCCAAATGGCTGAAATTATTCCTCTGCTGCACCACCAGACTCTTCTCCTCCTGTTACTCAGCTGTATATATGTGTATATATTTTATTTTGACAGCGATATATATATATATATATATATATATATATATATATATATATATATATATATATAAGGGGTGCAACGATATTCGTATCGATCGATATTGTATCGATATTGAACCGTTCGATACAGTGCTTTTGGTTCAGTACGCATATGTATCGAACAATACAAAATTTGTAATTTATTTTATCAACTTTCCTTCTGACGATGCTGTCTGTGTTGAGCGCTCAGTGAATCTGCGTTCGACTATTCCGCCTAGGGTCAACAGTGCAGCCTAGGCGGAGTAGTCGAACGCAGATTCACTGAGCGCTCAACACAGACAGCATCGTCAGAAGGAAGAGCGCAGGGCAAGCTAGCGAGACAGAAGTTAAGCTCTCCTTGTAACATGGACCTCCTCCACCCTCATTCAGATCTGGCGTTTGGAATTATTTTGGTTTTCATGTGACGTATGACCCTGAAGGTAAGCGAGTCATGGACTAAAGTAAAACAGTATGTTGGATGTGCCATGCAATGCTCAATTACATGGGTGGGAACTAGTGTGTTAGCGCAGTTAGCTCGTTAACGTGTTGGCCGTCTAGCCCCATGCACGGGGCGATCGGCGGTAGCTCGTTAACGGAGATTTGCCGTGTTGTGGCGTTAAGGTCATTTCAACGAGATTAACCTGAAAGCACTAGTGGGAACACAACGAATATGACTGCACACTTACGCCGACATCATCCTAGTGCAAAGACAAGTGGAAGCAGAAAAAAAACAAGCAAGCATGCTACTAACTTTAGCCGAGTCATTTAGACAGCTGTTTAATATGCTGCTGAGAATATAGCCCAGAAGAAGCGTATAGTATAGCTTTTATTTTGGAAAGAGACATTTCTCTGTAATAAACTCTCTTTTCCAAAGATGAGTGATTCCTCAATCAGATACAGGGCTTGCAATATCGCTAGCCCAACGTCCCGGGGCTAGCGATTTTTTCAGTCGGGGTACCAAAATCTATCTCTGCCCTGCCCGTCGGGCTATTGTAGGAAGGAAAAATATATGTCAATGCTTTTGCATTCTTTCGGAAATGTAGCTGGGTAATTATGTCATTGGCATCGGTGAGCCACTGTCAATATGTGACATATTGAAATCGCGTTTGAATTTGCGCTTGTTTTTTTGCTTTCACTTTGCAATCGTGCGAACTGTGTATAGAGAGCGACAGCACTGATCTGTGAGTGATGATAATTTGCGCACCAATTCCTCTGACATCGTCTTATTAATTGGTAGCTTACTATGCAAACATGACAAGTGAAATCTCCCGCAGCTTAAACATGTGAGAGGTTGATCGCGCAGAGAATCGCTGAGCTTATGTGAGTGCGTGTGTAAAAGCAGCAGGATTTATATTTGACTACGATGACCTGGATGACTGAGAACCTTCACAGACAGATATATATTTTAGTTCTGCTGAGCCAAATAAGACAGGTCAGGGTGAAGAAGTGACAGCCAAAGAAAAGCTTACCACAAAACGGAGAAGTTATGACAAATCAGACTATAAGGCAAAAAGAAAGTGCAGCTTTATGGTTTCATGGACAAAAGAATTTCTGTGGCTGCGATATGACAAGCTAAATAACCAGGGCTGCACATAAGTGGTCCGCAGGTGCGCATTCGCCGTCAAAATAAAAAACACGCACAATGGTTAGGGTTAAATTTAAAAACTGTACTTTTGAGTTAAAATATATATTTATAATTTTAATAAATGACAAATTAAAAATGCATGAACATTTTTTTGTATCGAAAAAATATCGAACCGTGACACCAAAGTATCGAACCGAACCGAACCGTGAATTTTGTGTATCGTTGCACCCCTAATAAATATATATATATATATATATATATATATATATATATATATATATATATATATATATATATATATATATATATATATATATATATATATATATATATATGTATATATATATATACACACACACACACACACACACACACACACACACACACACACACACAGAGTGCAGAATTATTAGGCAAATGAGTATTTTGTCCACATCATCCTCTTCATGCATGTTGTCTTACTCCAAGCTGTATAGGCTCGAAAGCCTACTACCAATTAAGCATATTAGGTGATGTGCATCTCTGTAATGAGAAGGGGTGTGGTCTAATGACATCAACACCCTATATCAGGTGTGCATAATTATTAGGCAACATCCTTTCCTTTGGCAAAATGGGTCAGAAGAAGGACTTGACAGGCTCAGAAAAGTCAAAAATAGTGCGATATCTTGCAGAGGGATGCAGCAGTCTCAAAACTGCAAAGCTTCTGAAGCGTGATCATCGAACAATCAAGTGTTTCAATCAAAATAGTCAACAGGGTCGCAAGAAGCGTGTGGAAAACTTTGGCCATATTTCAGAGCTGCAACATCACTGGAGTGCCCAAAAGCACAAGGTGTGCAATACTCAGAGACATGGCCAAGGTGAGAAAGGCTGAAAGACGACCACCACTGAACAAGACACACAAGCTGAAATGTCAAGACTGGGCCAAGAAATATCTCGAGACTGATTTTTCTAAGGTTTTATGGACTGATGAAATGAGAGTGAGTCTTGATGGGCCAGATGGATGGGCCCGTGGCTGGATTGGTAAAGGGCAGAGAGCTCCAGTCCGACTCAGACGCCAGCAAGGTGGAGGTGGAGTACTGGTTTGGGCTGGTATCATCAAAGATGAGCTTGTGGGCCTTTTCGGGTTGAGGATGGAGTCAAGCTCAACTCCCAGTCCTACTGCCAGTTTCTGGAAGACACCTTCTTCAAGC
The DNA here is from genome assembly GCF_041146795.1 of Maylandia zebra. NCBI lineage: Eukaryota > Metazoa > Chordata > Actinopteri > Cichliformes > Cichlidae > Maylandia > Maylandia zebra. The sequence goes on along the minus strand of NC_135169.1, from coordinate 1,925,864 downwards.
AGTGGTACAGGAAGAAGTCTGCATCCTTCAAGAAAAACATGATTTCCATGCAGGACAATGCTCCATCACACGCGTCCAAGTACTCCACAGCGTGGCTGGCAAGAAAGGGTATAAAAGAAGAAAAACTAATGACATGGCCTCCTTGTTCACCTGATCTGAACCCCATTGAGAACCTGTGGTCCATCATCAAATGTGAGATTTACAAGGAGGGAAAACAGTACACCTCTCTGAACAGTGTCTGGGAGGCTGTAGTTGCTGCTGCACACAATGTTGATGGTGAACAGATCAAAACACTGACAGAATCCATGGATGGCAGGCTTTTGAGTGTCCTTGCAAAGAAAGGTGGCTATATTGGTCGCTGATTTGTTTTTGTTTTGTTTTTGAATGTCAGAAATGTATATTTGTGAATGTGGAGATGTTATATTGGTTTCACTGGTAAAAATAAATATTTGAAATGGGTATATATTTGTTTTTTGTTAAGTTGCCTAATAATTATGCACAGTAATAGTCACCTGCACACATAGATATCCCCCTAAAATAGCTAAAACTAAAAACAAACTTAAAAACTACTTCCAAAACCATTCAGCTTTGATATTAATGAGTTTTTTGGGTTCATTGAGAACATGGTTGTTGTTCAATAATAAAAATTATTCCTCAAAAATACAACTTGCCTAATAATTCTGCACTCCCTATACTGTATATACACACATATATATCCATCCAACCAAAATCAAATTGATTACAGACATCAGATCCTTTCCATTGAAGGTTAAAGTTTGGTTAAAGGGAAATCAGAGATGTAGTCATTTTAACTAATGATTTTATTTTTATTCATTTTCTATTAATTGTAGTTGTATTTACGATGTATTTTGGCTTCATGAAAATGTATGTTTTATGGTAAAATGTATTTATTTTGATTGTAAGCCCAACAAGGGACAATTGTTGAAAATTAGCAATAGCTACAAATCAGTTTCATGTTTTGTACTTGGACTATGTCAAACTGCACTGTCTCTTTTAAATAAATAACTTCAAATTCAAATGTGTGAGGGAGACTTTACCATGACATACACCTGGTTACATGGGAATAAACCTATTATCTAATAGGACATTAGGGTTGTGTGAAATGTGTCTGGCTGGTGAATGAATGTTTGGGGAATTATTTGGCGGCTACATACAGTGGAACCTGTCAATAAGTATTGGTTTGATTTATCAGTTTAAGGAGAAGAGTATGCTTTGACAAGTCCTAAAATTCTTTACATTTGTTAGTATTTTCTTTTCTTTACTTTTTTTTTTTTTTTGAGGAGTGCACTGAGAATTATGTTTGAGAATCTGTTCTCCTTTAAGCAGGCCTGCATGATTGGAACTAAAAGTGCTATACAACAGTGTTGCTGGAAAACAATCATCAAGTGAGCTTCTCCACATTACAATGGGCACTGGAGAACATCTATGTGGGACTCGATTAGATAGTAAGTCCTAAGTCCCTTGTCTAAAAGGATTCAGCAAGGTAATCCATTCTAAATTCTTCTTGATGCATGCTCAATCATCCAGGTAAGTAAATTTCAAAAAGTTGATTCTGTTCATCTGGACGTAGCATTTTCAGTGGGAGAAACGCTTCGTCACTCATCCAAGTGACTTCTTCAGTCTCAGCTGACTGCAGGTTTCCCCAATCTTATAAACAGTAACTAGAACCACTGAAGGAACAATGGGCTGGGAGGTCAGTTCCTTCATCATAATTATGTAAATTCTCATGACCACTGATCAAAGACCAGTGATCAATAGCTATGAATACCATTCACAGAGAGTTGGAGAATGGCTGCAATCACAGCATTGTAAGATGGCGAAAGATGTCCCCTTAGGCCCCCTCCTCGATTCAGAGATGGTCTTTCCCTTCTCATGTAAATGGCCTCCTCGACTCCACACGCAAACCGGCGTTCCTCCCTGTCCAGGATGTGTACATCCTCATCAGTGAAAGAGTGTCCACTGGCCTGTAGGTGTTGTGGAGGCAGATTTTTCTTCTCATGTATTAATCACATATTTAATCACATCACATTAGTTAAAGTAATATCACTTTCTCACTTTCCTATAGTAAGAGCACTCCTGTCACCAGTTTGCATGCATGTGGAATGTTAACACAGTGAGGCCATTGTAATGGGAGACATTGAACACACAGTGCAACTCCTTCTCCTTATCAGGGATGTAAATCCTTAGGTGACGATCAAGCAGAAAACAAGGTCATAATAATTCTCTCTGTGAGGGAGGAGGTATAGGTAAGATTTTGGGTTCGTCACATTTCATTGAGGGATTTTTGATTGGCCTCAAATATGCCTGAAGCACCTAAAGAATGAGGTAGTTCTTCCAGTGTTTAATGTGATTGTTTTGGTTTCCCCAATCACTGATGTGGGCAAAGTAAAGATGATTGTAAATTCCTTTGAGAGGGTTTACACTGTTTAAATGGGTCTATTGCCCTACAATAGTAAAGAGTACAGTACACTGCATAGATAGAGAGGAAAGATCTATCAGTCTGTTGTAAAAATTTAGCTCAGAAGTGTTTGATATATGTTGGCTGTACATGGCCACATCTGGGTTTTACCCCAGACTTTGACGGCACTAACATTGAATTTAGTTTATGTTTGTGTTATTCATTTACCTATAGGTTTTAGTATAGCCACTCTCCTTTATGGAAAACATCTGGACAGGGCAAAGATAAGATAAGATAACCTTTATTAGTCCCACACGTGGGAAAGCAAAAGGCACAAAGGAGTGTGTGTGTGATGTTTAGAATATTCAGAAACCTAAAGTATGTATCAGCAGCAGAATGGACCTGAAAATAAGTGCCCATGTTTGTTTCAGTTATATGAAGCTTTGAATATTGTGGATTAGTAGTACTGCTGCGTTTGTTGCATCGCATTGCTGTAATTGTTTATATGCTTTATATATTCTGAGGTAAGTTGATCTATAGTGTTACATCATATTCTATAATGATGTTATGTGTTTGTATACTTTTTGCCCAGTTTGACCCATTTAGCAGAAATCAGCCTGTTTAAGGCTCTGATATCTATTCTGTATGACTTAAAGCAGTTATGACATGGTATGATTTTCTCACCCAATAAAGGAATATTTAATATATCAGTCTACTCTTCATTTTATCAGAAACAGTCATGATAACATTTATCAAATGTGAAGCTAGTTTGCTGCGTCTTTTGCTGCTGGCTCAGTCAATTTGGTTGGAGACGTAAACACAGAGCTGACCCAACACAGCAGAATCGCTGAGCTCCGACAGTCCGTCTGCGGGCTGTAGGGTGAGAAAGCCGAGAAAGACAAAGAACTGAAGAAGCTTCTCGGATGAGAGGTGAGACGTCTTCAAGCAACTTATAGGAGTCCAGACGCTTTTCTTTGCAAGCTCCTTTGGCCGAAGAGACAAAGCTGATTCTGATGCGTCGGTGTGTGTTTACGTCTTTGCGTGGAATCCGTGTACCTGCTCTCACTTAATGTTTGGTGGATGTTGAAATAGTTTTGTGAGCTTTAATCTGAGAATCTGGCAAAACACAGTTATATTTAAAAGTCAATTCAGGATTTAATGATTCGATATCGCTTTATTCAAACTACTCACCTCCCTCTCTCCACCTGCACTTTCAACTGGACCACGGCCAATCAGAGAGGTCCCGCCCCTGACTATCTCTGATTGGTTTAGTCCACGATAGGGGCATAACGTGTGTCTGTTGTTGACCACACGGAGAGTTGCAGAGATTTTTTTTGTTGTTGTGGTGCGCCCAAAGATTTTTTTTAGTCGCACCATTGAAAAATTTGGTCGCATTAGCGACCAATTTGGTCTCACTCTAGAGCCCTGCCTGCACCCCATCCTTTTGTTCATACTCCAAGACTATTTTTCTATATGTATTCTTACCCCCTAGCAACCGCCATTTCATATTGTTGCAAGCAATCACAAACTCTACAGTCTGTCTAACTCCAGTGTATCCCAAGCAATCTATTATTCTCAACAGAGCTAAACTCAACATAAACGGAACCCACATTAAAGTTAGCTCGGTGCTTACCTTTAGATGAGCCCACAAACCGAGAGAAACTCCGTGATGAAGCTGGAAGTCTTAAGAAACACAGAGACGGAGAAGAGACCCACGTGGTTCACGCTGATCTCAGCTACGATCCAGGAGACAAGGGTGTGCAGATCGATGCAGACATCGATCCAAACGTTGGTAGTGGTATATGTTCCTGTAAGTTCACTACTTTACTCCCGTTTCATGAAAAAGCAGCTCTCTCTGCTCGACTCCTCTCCTGCACAGACACTTTGCGCCGCCTCCTTTTCCGGCTCTGCTGTGATTTGTTTCTGCGCGGTCACGTGACCGAGCTTCACAAGGTTTTTTTTTTATTAGTAATATAAACATACAAACAAAATGCACCATATATTACAGATTCAGAGAATAGACATTTCTTACATATTAGCAACTTTCATATATAGTGAAAATAAAATATAAAGATGGGGTCACATAATTTAACAAATTATTAACTCACTAAATCAAAATCTTCCATAAAGGAAACAAAAAAGCAGCCTTTTTCTTTTTAACTAAAGTCAAAGATTTAACCAACAGGTTTAAGTCGTTTTTCCAGTGAGCCAGTGTTGGTTTAGTCTTAAAAAAGAGACATTTATGTATAAAATGCTTGCACAAGATTAATAACACATTAACACCATAATTAGCTTTCTTTTCTTTCAAAAACACTCCAAACATTATCATATTTAAGGTAAATGGGGTAATTTGAATCCCACTGGAATAAAGCCAGGTATGAAAATCCAACCAAAATATTTGTATAAAATTGCACAAAAAGAATAGATGGTCCAAATCCTCCTCTTCTGTTTCACAAAATACACAATTACCCGTTTCTATTTTGAATCTATCACTAAGGAGTCTATTTGCCGGGTAAATTTTATTCAAGATTTTAAATTGGACTTCTTTCCCTTTAGGAGGGATAGGGAAGGTGATATAATCAGTTCTTATTTTTTCAATTTCTTCCCTTTGGAAATCTTTTAATATGTAATTACGTCTAAGTAAATTTGGAGAATAAAGACTCCTTAATGAAGATCTAAGAAACTTATTGTTGCATTTAACATCACAAAATCGAATACCATTTATATATAATTGCCTTAACTTGGGGGAGATGTCAGAATATATTATATCATTTACAATATGTTTTTAAGTGACAATGGAATGGATTTTATAACCCGATTAAATTTACTTTTAGAACATTGGATATTAAACTTTTGGCAAAAATCTTGATGTCCTAGAACATGTCCTTCCTCATCTACAAAATGGGCAATTGCCCAAACACCTTTTGATAACCAATCTTGAATAAAAATAGATTTTCTGTTCATCAGTATATATCTATTGTTCCAAATTGGGCAATTATGTGGAGTGAAATTATGTTTAAATAACATTTTCCAATAAAGAAGGACCTGTTTATGGAATTCAGAGTTTAGCAGGTAGCTTAGTAATTTCAAAGTCACACTTTAGGAGAAAGTCGATACCCCCCAGTGTGTTAAAGACCTTACTTGGTATAAAAAACCAAATGGAGTGTGGATTATTTAGGAAGGATTTTAACCATTTAAGTTTCAAAACACCATTCATTATATCAAAATCAATTGCGTTTCCACCGCCTTCAATGTATGGTTTAACCAAATCATCTTTAGATATATAATGGCACTTATTCCTCCAAATAAAATTAAAATTCAAGCTATTAATTGTTTTAAACACACTCTCTAAAAACGTCATGCCCACAGCACGTTTTTGAGAAAATTCAAATATTTTGGTCCTTGAAGATCATTTCAGAGTTTTTAATGAGCTGCAGGAACCCTGTTCTGTGTGAGTGGAGAACAGCCAAGTCGCCTCCTCTGATAAACCTCCACATGTACCACTGAAAACAGTTAAATTAGTTTGAATGGGAAACCAGAGCTCAAACTACTTGTTCTGAGACCATTTCTTCATTTTCACACCAAACTGTTTAATAAGACAAACTTTACACAGAGTACATCAAATATAACTAACACTCTAATATTGTCAGGATTTCATAATACAAACTTCAAATCAACAGGAAAACAGCTGCAGAACATGTGGATCAAAATTAATTCATTAAAAAACAACATGTGGACTTCAAGGATACAGTAAATACACTAAAGTGAAAGGAGGAGCCAAAATTTGAAGGAATTTGAATTAAGTAAAAGTAGTCACCTTATGATCTTTAAATTGGCCCTGATGTGTGCTGCTGTTTTTAACTTTCAACATTTCTTTGCTGCCACTGTGAATACGAATGTGGTCTTTGCCTAATTAAATAAAGGTTACACTGACTCACTGCATCATCTTCAGGTACAAACTGGTATTATATGAAAGTACAGCCCAAAACCAGTTTAGCTTGAGTTTCTTTTTTCTGGACATAAAGTCACAGCAGGTGTCGTTTCAAAGCTGGTGGACAGATTTAGTTCATTTTGGAAGTTTTAAGAGCAACTGCTGTGAAAACATTTGTAGTTTTGGGAGAAAATTATTTAAGAGAAGATTTTAAGAGCAACTGCTCTGAAAACATTTGTAGTTTTGGGAGAAAATGATTTAAGAGAAGATTTTACAACAGCAAAAGATTAAATATGAATGAAGGATTGAAATTTAACTTAGGTAACACATAAAATGAATACAACTACTAAACACTACTGTATCCTAAGGAAACAAAGACTAAAATGTAACAGGGATAACATTTTAGAGAATTAAAATCCCTAAAAGGAAAAATAATAAACTTGATATACATATCTATACATGCAGCTTCCTAAATGTAACATTCAGGATTATTCACTGCAGGTCCAGAAATCAGAGCTACCTCATCAGATCCAAGTGTGGCATCAGCTGACACTCTTTACAGGAGATTCCACCTGAACTCTGTGGAGCCTGATCTCAAGGTTTTTAAGTCTGAGCCTGAAACCAGAAGAGGATCTTTCTCTCTCTTCAGATTCATTGTGATCCAGTGATTTCAGTCCTGCATGATCAGGCTGATGTTTGCACAGAGCAGATAATGAAGTGAATGTTTTTGCACATTGGTAACAGGGAAACAGTTTATTTACAGTGTGAGATCGTTTGTGTTCGGAGTATGAACTGAGATTCCTGAAGCTCTTGTCACACTGGTCACAGCTGAAGTTCACTTCCATGTGTGTACGTTCATGTTTGTTACGATGACCTGATTGTGAGAAGCTTTTGTCACAGTGTCTGCAATTGTATCGTGTCTCTCCTGTGTGGATTCCCTTATGCTTTTTCATTGAGCTCATGTTCAGTGGTGAAGGATGACCCACACTGGTCACAGATGTGCTTTTTGACCCCACTGTGGAAGAGTTCATGTATTTTTAATGTACTTGGTGTGTGGAAGCCTCTCCCACATTCTTTGCAGTAGTTCATTTTGTCTCCAGTGTGGCTACGTTGATGTGGTTTTAGGTCCCGTTGATGATTGGAAGTTTTTCCACAAAGATCACAGAGAAACTCTTTCCCACCACCACAGTGACGACAGGGTTGAGAAATGGATCAGTGTGCTTCGCTCCGCTTCTAAACAAAGACATTGTAAGTCAGGGAATTCCTTCAATGTTTTTATCCTGAACGTCGCCTGAAATAAAAAGCATCTCTGCCAACGTCCAATTACATTTTACTGTTTACATTATAACACTCAGCTTACTGAGTGAAAATGAGTCTTCATTTTTCCAAACAGTTCATTCAGTATAACTCCATAAGTTTACTGATCAGACTTGTTCCAAACAATCAGGTTACAATTACAAGACAATTACATAAACTAAATACATCCTCACAGTAACTGCACTTGTAGAGTTACTTTCTGGTGTGGATCTGTTGGTGTTTTTTAAGCTGATGTGGATATATAAAAGACTTTCCACACAAGTCACAGTTGTAAGCTTTAACTCCACCATGGATGACTTGGTGTGTTTTTAAGCCCCCAGCCTGGGTAAAAGACTTTCCACACAACTCACAGCTGTAAGGTTTAACTCCACTGTGGATGAGTTGGTGTGTTTTTAGACTTTGAGCCTGGGTAAAAGACTTTCCACACAAGTCACAGTTGTAGGCTTTAACTCCACTGTGGATGAGTTTGTGTGTTTTTAAGCCCCCAGCCTGGGTAAAAGACTTTCCACACAACTCACAGCTGTAAGGTTTAACTCCACTGTGGATGAGTTGGTGAGTTTTTAGGCTTTGAGCCAGGGTAAAAGACTTTCCACACAAGTCACAGTTGTAGGCTTTAACTCCACTGTGGATGACTTGGTGTGTTTTTAGGCTTTGAGGCAGGGTAAAAGACTTTCCACACAACTCACATGTGTAAGCTTTAACTCCACTGTGGATGATTTGGTGTGTTTTTAAGCTTCCAGCCTGGGTAAAAAACTTTCCACACAAGTCACAGCTGTAAGGTTTAAATCCACTGTGGATGAGTTGGTGAGTTTTTAAGTCTCCAGCCCGGGTAAAAGACTTTCCACACAACTCACAGCTGTAAGGTTTAACTCCACTGTGGATGAGTTGGTGTGTTTTTAAGTTTTCAGCCCAGTTAAAAGCCTTTCCACACAAGTCACAGCTGTACGCTTTAACTCCACTGTGGATGACTTTGTGTGTTTTTAGGCTTTGAGCCAGGGTAAAAGACTTTCCACACAAGTCACAGCTGTACGCTTTAACTCCACTGTGGATGAGTTGGTGTTTTTTTAAGTTTCCAGCCTGGGTAAAAGACTTTCCACACAAGTCACAGCTGTAAGGTTTAACTCCACTGTGGATGAGTTGGTGTGTTTTTAAGTCTCCAGCCCGGGTAAAATCCTTCCCACACTCATCACAGCTGTAGTTTTTCTCTCCCTTTCTTCTGTGAGGTTTGTCGGCCTCCTGAGAGCGCTGACTTCTTGCTCCATGTTGGTCCTGCAGTGAAAGACATACAAACAGAGGCATTGAGTGAAATGCAGTCGTGGAACAAACTGACACTCCCTCCAGTGGCGCTGTCACTTGATGTTCGCTCGCTCTGCGGGAGAGTATCACATCCTTTTCCTGCTCAAACACAGTGGTGTTTCTGAGTAGCTTATTTGCTTAGCAATTTAATTAACAACTTTTAAATACATTCTTTTTTCAGAGTATAATCTTCACGTGCTTCATCCGAAACACACTTTCTGTGTACTCACCACCTAATTTATAGCCAAAGTATTCACTCACTGTCTCTGTACTGTTTCGCTAGCTTAGCTTAGCTCGTAGCCGACTCACTAGCACCATGGCTACTTCACCTGTCCCTCCTGCACTTTCTTGCTCATTGTGTCAGATGTTTAGTTACTCCTCGGCCTCCTTTAGCAGTAATGATACCTTTAACAAATGTAGCATATTTGGAGGCCAGGATTACTGAATTGGAGACTCTGCTTCGCACCCTTCATTCACAATTTGATTCTTTTTACTGAATCGAGTGTTAATGAGTCACTCACCAAAGTGAATCGGGTGTTTTGAGTCATTTGATTCACTGAGTCAGTTGACCAGAGAGTGCAACAATTTTACATTTTCACTCAAACTTAATTTGTTTCCCTTTTCATGTAAATCCCACTGCTAAGATGAATGATTTAAAAAAACAAAAAAAAACCCAACTATTTTATAGAGAACAAAGAGCAAAAACATTTCTAAAATTAAGCAATTTCTTATCAAAATTGCTTAATAAACATTTATTTTGTTTATTTGTATTTTATTAGTATTTTCCTTAAGTGTGTCAAATATATATTTTCTCATCTAAATGTCCACTGCGCTGTGAGCCAGGGGGTGGTAATGCACCTTAACATTGGTTAAAAAGACAAGTCACAAAAATCGACCTGCGACGGTGTAATGGAACACTGATCAACTATAAACCTAATGAGGTAGTGTTTTGTACACCAGAGGTCTCAGACTGGAACTACAGCTGTGATGACCGATACTGGGTACACCTGAATGCAACCAATGACAAGGGAAAATCTTTCAACGTCAGGAGGGAACCAGGAATACAACATCCAATGTGTTTCACCTTCGCATACGGTAACAGAAAGCTGGGGATGAACCAAAACTGCTCCCAGACTTTACGGATGCCGCAGGACAGAAAGGGACCAACCAAGACGCAAGAGGAGCACTGATGACGTGCAACCTCATGATCCAATCTGGGGCAGTGATGTGCTAGCGGAGTTCAAGTTGTGGACCACCGGACAGAAAGTCCTGCACTCACTTTTCCCATGGATCGGGAATGGAAAAAACATGCTAAGGATCGAGACTCTTGACTACCGATTTGGACTTTTCCAGAACAGCTCAACATGGATAAACAAGGCTCATAATGAGGAAATTGACGCGATCAGAATAGTGGTCATGCAACACAGAGTCGCCCTGGACATGATTCTCGCTGAGAGAGGGGGCCTCTGTGTCTTATTCAACACCACTTGCTGCACCTACATTCCAGATAACGTGCATTCCTTGACCATGACCACCGCCCTGGAGAAGTTACGACAACTGAGTAATGCACAGCAACAAGACTATGTCATGAACACAGAGGACTTGTCTTGATAGGAGTTCTTCTTTTATTGCTTTGCATGTTCTCTACATGCATTCTACCCTGTATCAGATCAATGATTGGCAAAATGTTACAGGCCACAGTGATCACCTATGTTGGACTGCCACAAGAAGATGAACCGGACGAAGAAGATTTAGTATAGGAACACACACATTCACACATACTGAATGATGCTACAATTGAAAATGTTATAAGCAAGTGATTGTTAGCTGATAATAAAGTATGATTGAAGTGGTGAAATACGGTAACAACAGGGAGGGATGTTAGGGAGTTTTTATTGTTTTATTTGCTTATGCTTCAAAAGTTATGTTACACATATTTCACCAGACACAGTTTTCTGTTGAAACAGGAAGCTGACCCTGTGACACTGACAAGAGACCAGTACAGAAATACATATCCGCAGAAGTTGGATTGCATTATATTATTCTTAGAAACTGACTTGCAACACACATACTTTGTGACACACACACACACACACACACACACACACACACACACACACACACACACACACACACACACACAGACAGCATCAGGACCTGCGTAACAGGAAATGTGATTATATTTGCATATTGACGATGTAACCTATAAAAATAAACGAATACTGCAGTTCGGTGTGATTTGCTCTGAGCTTTTCACCCGTGCAGCACGTTAACCTACACAAGTGTCTCATTGTTGTTTATTCACCTGACTGTTTGTTAACTGTAAATCTCTGACACCAACCAAGAAGAAGAAGAAGCTGTGAGCCAGGAGGGAGGGGGTGAGTGAGTGATTCGTTCGCTCGCTCTATGATTCAGCACAGGAGGGAGGGGGTTAGTGAGTCCTGAGTGATTCGTTCGCTCGCTCTTTGATTCAGCACAGGAGGGAGGGGGTGAGTGAGTCCTGAGTGATTCGTTCGCTCGCTCTTTGATTCAGCACAGGAGGGGGTTAGTGAGTCCTGAGTGATTCGTTCGCTCTTTGATTCAGCACAGGAGGGAGGGGGTGAGTGAGTCCTGAGTGATTCGTTCGCTTGCTCTTTGATTCAGCACAGGAGGGAGGGGGTTAGTGAGTCCTGAGTGATTCATTCGCTCTTTGATTCAGCACAGGAAGGGAGGGGGTGAGTAGCTCAAATGTGCTGTTAGCATGTTAGCAGCGCGATGCTACTGTGAACCGAGGAGCTATTTTCTTGATGTGAGCTTCTACTCAGGGGTTTTTCTTCCAGTTCAGAGCAGAAATGCTTTTGTTACGAAACTGGCTATTGTTTTTCCCCCCACAATTTTAATTATAAGCTAGATATATTTCTACTAATGGAATTAGTTTGCTAACAGCAACAGGGATGAGTCAGTGAGTCAGTTGGGCTTGTGAATCATGATTCACGAGTCAGTAAAGTGATTCTCGAGTATTGAACGATTCGTTCACGAATCGAACATCACTAGTAGCTAACCAGGCCGCTGTAGAATAGAATAGAATAGAATAGCCTTTATTGTCATTGTACAGAGTACAACGAAATTGGAGTGCCACTCCCTTGGTGCAAGTTTCAATAATAAATATAAATGTAAAATATAAAAAGTACAAAAAAAAAACAATCGTAAGTACTCAAACAATAGTATGTACAATATATACAGGATATCAGCATTAATATAATGACAGTATGAATAGCAGCATAATATAATGACAGTGAAGGTATGGAATAGGTTCAATTGTTTTTGTGCTTATTTACTACGGTGATAGCTCTGGGAAAGAAGCTATCCCTGAATCTGTTTGTCCTGGTTTTATGTGACCTGTACCGTCGGCCTGACGGTAATAGTTCAAACAGTTGGTTGCTGGGGTGAGAGTGGTCCTTGATGATATTGCCAGCTCTGCTGAGGTACCGAGAGTTTGCAGTGGTCTCCAGGCTGGGCAGAGAGCAGCCAGTGATCTTCTGGGCTGTGTTGATGACCCTCTGCAGTACTTTCCTGTCCGCAGCTGAGCACCCTGCATACCATGTTGTTATGCCGTACGTTAGGATGCTCTCAATGGTGGCTCTGTAAAATGTCACCAGCAGCCTCTCCTCCAGGTTGTTCCTCCTGAGCACTCTCAGAAAGTGGAGACGCTGTTGGGCCTTTTTAACCACCGCTGTAGTATTTGCAGTCCAGGAGAGGTCATCAGAGATCTGCACGCCCAGAAACCTCATGGAGCGTACCCTCTCCACACAGTTCCCGTGAATGTAAAGTGGGGCCGGGTCTGCTCTGCCCTTCCTGAAGTCCAAGATAAGTTCTTTAGTTTTCGTGGTGTTCAGTTGGAGGTTGTTAACTGAACACCACTCAGTCAGTCTGTTGACCTCATCTCTGTAGTCCCGACTCATCCCCCCTTGAGATGAGTCCAACCACTGTGGTGTCATCCGCGAACTTTATGATGGTGCTTGAGAGATGGGTAGGGGAGCAGTCGGATGTGTAGAGCGTAAAGAGGAGGGGACTCAAAACACATCCTTGTGGAGACCCGGTGCTGAGTGTGATGGTGCTGGACCGGTGGGGGCCGAGTCTGACAGACTGTGGTCTATTTGTCAGGAAGTCCTTGATCCAGAGGCAGATGGGGGTGGAGAGTCCCAGGTGAGACAGTTTCTGGACCAGGATCTCCGGGATGATATGATTGAATGCTGAGCTGAAGTCCAGAAAGAGCATTCTCACATAGCTTCCTCAGTGCTCCAGGTGACTCAGCGCAGTGTGGAGCGCTATGGTGATAGCGTCCTCGGTGGAACGATTTGTCCTGTAGGCAAATTGGTGGGGGTCCAGAGTGGGAGGCAGACCGGCCCTGATGTGCTGACAGACCAGTCTCTCAAAGCACTTCATCACTACAGGCGTAAGTGCAACAGGCCTGTAGTCATTTGGGCTGGCCACAGCTGTCTTCTTGGCGATGGGGATGATGGTGGAGGTTTTGAGGCAGGGCGGGACGGTGTTTGATGACAAGGAAAGGTTGAAGATTTTAGTGAAGACTCCGGTCAGTTCGTCAGCACATGCTCTGAGAACTTTTCCATAGGGCTGCTCGATTATGGCAAAAATGATAATCACGATTATTTTCACTGAAATTGAGATCTCGATTATTTGACGATATTTATTTAACAATAACAATGTATTGAATAATGACTTTAAAGATTGTCAAAAAATAATATAAAATAGTGTGCAAATACTGATAACAGTGCAAATGTTTGCTATATAAAAAATAAATGAAAAATGCAAACATCTATGTTTAGTGAACTTTGCAGTGTTGCTCTGTGGTGCAGCTACAACACCGTAGCAAAGTTTACACACTGTGTCTACTTGATCCACGTCTGACTCCGCGAACCCATAATGTTTCCACACCACTGAAGTTTTTTTTTACCTCTCTTTTCAACCAACGGCAGTCACTCTCCTCTCCAAATAACTTCTGCTTAGCTTTCCGAGCTTCCCTCGGGTCCTCTTAATTGTTGTGACGCGTGTTCGAAATGCAGAGAGGTGCGCTCGATTTGCCACACGGAGCAGCGCGAGAGTAAAAGCACGAGGGAGGTGCTAATAATCGGCTCAGTCATTTTTAATGATCGTTGAAAGCCCAGATCGTAATCGTGATTAAAATTCGATTAATTGAGCAGCCCTATTAGAAAGACAGAGCAGATTTCTCCTGTTTTGGCTTCCCTTCATTGGCTTCCTGTTAAATCCAGAATTGAATTCAAAATCCTGCTCCTCACATACAAGGTCTTAAATAATCAGGCCCCATCTTATCCTAATGACCTTGTAGTACCATATCACCCTATTCGAGCACTTCGCTCTCGCTCTGCAGGCCTACTTGTTGTTCCTAGAGTATTTAAAAGTAGAATGGGAGGGAGAGCCTTCAGTTTTCAGGCCCCTCTTCTGTGGAACCAGCTTCCAGTTAGGATTCAGGAGACAGACACTATCTCTACTTTTAAGATTAGGCTTAAAACTTTCCTTTTTGCTAAAGCATATAGTTAGGGCTGGACCAGGTGACCCTGAATTCTCCCTTAGTTATGCTGCAATAGACTTTGGAGTGCACCAGTGAAGAAAATGCATTCGTTATCACAGAGCATGCCGTGAGGAACACCTTCAGGAGGGTTAACACCAGGAAGGCAGCAGGACCAGATGCAATCCCTGGTCGGGTCCTTAGAGCCTGCGCTGACCAGCTAGCACCGGTGTTCACGGAGATCTTCAACCTCTCCCTGGCCCAAGCTGTGGTTCCCACGTGCTTCAAACAGTCCATTATTGTTCCTGTTCCAAAGAAACAACAGCCCGCTTGCCACAATGACTACCGTCCAGTAGCACTGACTTCAATTGTGATGAAGTGTTTTGAAAGACTGATGAGAGATCACATCACTTCTTCACTTCCTGCCACCATCGACTCACTTCAGTTTGCTTACCGGACTAATCGTTCCACAGACGATGCCATATGTCACCTGCTCCACACATCCCTGAGTCACCTGGACACTGGCAGAGGGAATTATGTTAGGATGCTGTTCGTGGACTACAGTTCAGCATTCAACACAATAATTCCCTCTAAGCTTTTCACCAAGTTGACGGATCTAGGACTCAGCTCATCACTGTGTCAGTGGATCCTCAACTTCCTCACAGACAGACCCCAATCAGTGAGGGTGGGAAAACAAGTCTCCCCCTCCATCTCACTCAGCATTGGAGTGCCTCAGGGCTGTGTTTTAAGCCCCCTGCTGTACTCACTGTACACTTATGACTGTGTAGCCACATCAGACACCACCTCCATTGTCAAGTTTGCTGACAACACTGCTGTTGTGGGCCTGATCTCCGACAACATCGAGACGGCCTACCTGGAGGAGATTAGGAACCTGGAGACCTGGTGCCAGGAGAATAACCTCCTCCTAAACGTCAGCAAAACTAAGGAGCTCATCGTGGACTTCACTACAAAGCAGGCGAGGAATTACAAACCCCTCATCATCAGTGGCACGCCAGTGGAGAGAGTGGACAGTTTCCGATACCTGGGTGTCCACATCACTCAGGACCTGTCATGGTCCTGTCACATCAACTCCCTGGTTAGGAAAGCCCGTCAGCGTCTCTTCTTCCTCAGAAGACTTAGAGACTTCCATCTGCCACTGAAGGTGCTCAAGAACTTCTACTCCTGCACCATCGAGAGCGTCCTGACGGCAAACATCTGCACCTGGTTTGGGAACAGCACCAAGCAGGACAGACGAGATCTGCAAAGAGTGGTGTGCTCAGCCGAACGCATCATTCAATCAGAGCTCCCTGACCTGCTGTCCATCTACACTAAGCGGTGCAAGTCCAAAGCTAGGAAGATTATGATGGACCTCTCCCATCCCAACAATTGACTCTTCTCACTGTTGAGGTCTGGGAAGCGCTTCCGCTCCCTTAAGGCCAAAACAGTGAGAATGAGGAGGAGCTTCTTCCCCCAGGCTGTTCGGGCCCTGAACCAGGTGTAGGACTGGACTCTCCCACACACATCACTATAAGACTGGACTCTCACACACATCACCACACGCACCACCACACATTTCCTATAATCCTATAATTCCTATAATTTATAATCTTTATAATCTCTTCTGCTATTTGCACATTCTTTACTGTAAATTCCTAAGTTAATTTGTAAATTTGCTAGTAAACTGTAAATATTGTAAAACTTTTCTTCTGTCATTTAATGGTCGGGCATTGTACAGCTACAAGCATTTCACCCCCATGTCATACTGTGTATGGTTGTGTGTGTGTGACAAATAAAATTTGAATTTGATGCATTGAGTTTTTCCTTTCCAGTCACCTTTCTCACTCACTATGTGTTAATAGACCTCTCTGCATTGAATCATATCTGTTATTAACCTCTGTCTCTCTTCCACTGCATGTCTTTATCCTGTCTTCCTTCTCTCACCCCAACCGGTCGCAACAGATGGCCGCCCCTCCCTGAGCCTGGTTTTGCCAGAGGTTTCTTCCTGTTAAAAGGGAGTTTTTCCTTCCCACTGTCGCCAAAGTGCTTGCTCATAGGGGGTCATATGATTGTTGGGTTTTTCTCTGTATCTATAAAGCGCCTTGAGGCGACTTTTGTTGTGATTTGGTGCTATATAAATAAAATTGAATTGAATTGGTGGAATCAAACATGTAAACAAAAACACATTGTTGGTGTGTTTCCACCACCTTCTGGTGATAGTATCACATTACAATAATGTGCTACAATGAGAGTTGTAATGAAAACGGCATTATTGAAGAAATATCGATCAGCAGAGAAACTCTTTTACTTCAGAAAATTTTTTGAATTCAACTGATGATATTGTTGTTTCAATGTGTGTAGAGAAAATATGATCTTTGTATTTTCTTGTAACCTCTGTGGTTTTTGGTTGTGAATGTAGATTCTGTATATATGGAGGAGTCCGGGGGCCCATTCTTCGTACCTCGCTAAGTAGGTTAGCTGGATTTGATTGTTGACGATTTCGCGTGATCTTGGATCGTTCGGTTCCCCGAAGCTCATCCGGGACTTGCTGCCATAGCAACAGAGCCGTAAGCGTAAACCTGCTCGGGAGCAGGTTTACTTTATGTAAACAGGATTAGATCGTGGCCACGTATGGAACGCCAGGACTGCCATAATGAATTAATTAAATACATCATTAAATAATTAATTAAATGTGTCAATAATTAATTAAAATTGGAATTAATTAATTAAATAAATAGTTATGACACATGTAATTAATTAATTATTGACACATTTAATTAATTATTTATGTATTTCACATTTTAATTAATTATTGACACATTTAATTAATTAATTATTGACACATTTAATTAATTATTTATGTATTTCACATTTTAATTAATTATTGACACATTTAATTAATTATTGACACATTTAATTAATTATTTAATGATATATTTATTTATTTCATTTTGGCAGTCCTGACGCCTGGCTCTCATCATGAAATAATTTTATCTGTCAGCCTCACCCATCAAACTCAGGGGGCGGGGTTAACGCTGATCGAGTCAAAACCATTGCTTTGGCCTGGTGGCCATTGTTTCTAGCGCACAACAACCGGCATGTGGAAGCTAACAGAACTGAGCTTTGAAAAACCCTGTTTGTGTGTTACCAAATACCGTTTTAATATTTTTTTAGCCGAGAATGTAGTGGTTTAATCTTCATGTGTCTGGTCGGTTTGTCAAGATACAGCCTCTTTGCAAAAGTGTTTCGATGATTTCGGAGATGTCTGCCCAGTCTCACGGCAAAGCGTGGGATAGACCCGCTCGCCTCGCAAGCAATCCCACCGACAAAGCGCAGGCCCCGGTACACAGCTGTAGTAACCCCCGCTGACTTCTTTTACTGAGGTTATATTTATCGATGTTTTATTTCCTGATGTTCTTATGTGTCCTACGTGTTTCAGTCGCCAATTCTGAATTATAACTAACATTAAAAACATGTTTAAGGAGGAGAGAGAGCAAATTAATCTGTTTAACATCTGATCTTTGGGTTTTTGTTCAGTAATCAGCATGACCTGTGTATAAACGCATAAAAGAGATAACGTTGGTGTTTCCGTCATGTAGTAACTGCTGGCTTTAACTGTACAAAGGTTGTTCGACACTATGAAACACATACAGACTTCATGATGTTTGGCTAATATTTTTATTGTGAATATTAATCATGCTGACCTCGCTCTGTACACCACGCAGCGAGGTCAGCATGTCCACGATATCCTCAGCTCCATGAGTTAACACAAAGTTTCCCAGCTGACTATCTAACTGCCAACTATTCCAGAGACGTGAAAATATACAGCATAAAGAAAAGTGTAAGAGACTCAGCAGCAGATTAGAATAACAGTTATACATTTAATAAATCACCAAATGAATCCAAGAAACGAGCAAACCTGTTCCGACAATTTGAATTTGTATTCCCTCAGCTGCAGACTCGCTGCTGTTTAAATGTTTGAAAAGGAAGATTAGATATAAACAAACGTATAGTGGCCTCAGCAGGCTATTACTGAAATACACGTGCTGTATCATAAACTATGATATAAATAGGGAGGTCCTATTAACATGTTTAGTCTTAAAGGACACCTTCCTGCCTTTAGTCTCATTCATGAGCAGTATTAGTTTTCTTCTAACATCCAGAAGTCTGCACCATGTGTTTCATAGTTTGTAACAAGCCTTTGACAGGTAAACATAACATGACCGAAAAAGAAAAAAAAAAGAGAGAGAGTGTTGAGATAAGAAGAGAAAATGCTCTCAATTATGGAGACAGACAAATGGTTCATTTATGTTTGATGTGTGTTTATTCCTCCCTAAATATCGTCGGTGAAGTTCGCCATGCACGTCAGATTTTCCTGCGCATTTTTATACCTCTGCCAACAGAGAGAGAGAAAAAAAATCACATTCTAACAGACAGCTGGTGCTTAGAATACAGTTGAATAACTATTAAAAAACAGATGATATTTAGATGATAGTTCAGTCTAACACATGTGCCAGTGAACCATTAAACGTCTGTGAAACTATGCAGTTATGAAACGTAACTTTAACCTCAGCCAAACCGATTTGCTCAGTTGTAAATAAAACAGCGAAGTAAACGTGACCCGACAGACAGAACCTGAGTGAATGAAGTCCAGCGTTTAACCACTGAGAGCTAAAACTCAGCTGAGGTTTCAAAGCTGTGTGCCGGTGATTGGACATCAGCCGCTGATAAAGCTGGCTCGCCTATAAAGTGCTCTGTAAGGAAACAAGCTCCAGCAGCTCTGCGCTCGGGGAAAACACTATATTTACTTATCTTGTGCAGAAAAATGCGCTGACATTGCTTTATATTGAGCACCGGCTGCCCAGTTAAACTGTGACTATCACCAGGTAACTAGGCGTGTTTCTTGAATTAGCAGCAGGTGTTAAACAGCTGACAGATGAGGAGGAGGATGCATGCAGGTAAACTGAGGGTCTGTTAAGCTGATCGCTGGTTTCGTGAGAAAAATGTCAGCTCGTTCTTTATGTTACAGAAGCACAGAGACACAAGACCAGGCGGAAAGAGACGATCGTTCGGTGAGAATCTGTGAATGCAACATGTGGAACACGGAGAGTGGAATATGTAAACAAACCGGTTAACGTAACCCCCTCGGTGCACTCTGCATGCTAATTGTTAGCAGAGCTAGTGAAATCTCTGAAAACATCTGAGCACTTTTGCAGACATGTTCTATGTTGACAACCTGACCAGACATACGTCGCGACATTCGCGGCTAAAACACTGTTAAAAGTGTAGCTGGTGACAGAAAAACGGGGTATTTTAAAACTACACCACCACCATTGCTGCCTGTGATTTGATCTGCATTCTGGGATAACTGGCTACCCCAAGTCTGCACAAGCAATCGATTATCTAGGATCGACCTGTTTTGACTTACTTTGCACGGCAACCAATCAAATGTTAGAGAAGCTGCATGGGCAGCGTTAACCCCGCCCCCTGAGTTTGATGGGTGAGGCTGACAGATAAAATTATTTCATGACGAGAGCCAGGCGCCAGGACTGCCAAAATGAAATAAATAAATATATCATTAAATAATTAATTAAATGTGTCAATAATTAATTAAATGTGTCAATAATTAATTAAAATGTGAAATACATAAATAATTAATTAAATGTGTCAATAATTAATTAATTAAATGTGTCAATAATTAATTAATTAAATGTGTCAATAATTAATTAAAATGTGAAATACATAAATAATTAATTACATGTGTCAATAATTAATTAATTACATGTGTCATAACTATTTATTTAATTAATTAATTCCAATTTTAATTAATTATTGCCACATTTAATTAATTATTTAATGGTGTATTTAATTAATTCATTATGGCAGTCCTGGCGTTCCATAGCCACGCAGGTATGTCCGCTTCATTTATATGAAAGCAACAGCGATATTCCACCACTGTTTCACCATAAATAAATATTATCAATGTAACTAAAGATAATGCAGTACTTGATCCATTTATTGATTTCATACAGATACATACAGGTCATTTCCTAAAAAAGGGAAATGTACTATTAACATTCTATTACATGTATGTGATTATTACAGATGTAATTCATATTTCAGAGTAGTAATTGGAAATTACTTCGTGTAATCAAGATGGGAGACCACGGCTATAAAAGCGAAGGTGGATTTGGGAAGCCTGTCGCAGTCATATCCTGTCCGTATACGCGAGCCACCCATTGCGGAAGGTGCAAGATTGATAAGGAGAGTTTTCAGAATTCAGCGTATATTGCGGGACAGACAGGATCCTTTAGCTCAGTGCGACAGTGTGCTCATTGAGAGATATTGATATTCCCGTGAGGGTATTATTCACTTAA